>NC_137148.1:170771425-171359065 GCF_951394435.1 Stenella coeruleoalba | reverse complement strand
AACAGTTATTAAAAGCAACAAGGGAAAAAGGACAAATAACATACGAGGGAACTCCTGTAAGGTTAACAGCTGATTTCTCAGCAGAAACTCTACAAGCCAGAAGGGAGTGGCATGACATATTTAAAGTGATGAAAGGGAATAACCTACAACCAAGATTACTCTATCCAGCAAGGATCTCATTCAGATTTGACAGAGAAATCAAAAGCTTTACAGACAAGCAAAAGCTAAGAGAATTCAGCACCACCAAACCAGCTCTACAACAAATGCTAAGAGAACTTCTCTTAAGTGGGAAACACAAGAGAAGAAAAGGACCTACCAAACAAACCCAAAATAATTAAGAAAATGGTAATAGGAACATACATATTGATAAGTACCTTAAATGTGAATAGATTAAATGCTCCAACCAAAAGACACAGATTGGTTGAACAGATACAAAAACAACACCCATATATATGCTGCCTATAAGAAACACACTTCAGAACTAGGGACACATACAGACTGAAAGTGAGGGGGTGGAAAAAGATATTCCATGCAAATGGAAATCAAAAGAAAGCTGGAGTAGCAATACTCATAGCAGATAATAGACTTTAAAATAAAGACTGTTACAAGAGACAAGGAGGGACACTACATAATGATCAAGGGATCAATCCAAGAAGAAGGTATAATAATTATAAACATATATGCAGCCAACATAGGAGCACCTCAATACATAAGGCAAATGCTAACATCTATAAAAGAGAAAATTGACAGTAACACAAAATTAGGGGGGGACATTAACACCTCACTTACACCAATAGACAAATCATCCAGACAGAAAATTAATAAGGAAACACAAGCTTTAAATGACACAACAGACCATACAGATTTAATTGATATCATAGGACATTCCAACTGAAAACAGCAGATTACACTTTCTTCTCAAGTGCACATGGAATATTCTCCAGGATAGATCACATCTTGGGTCACAAATCACGCCTTGGTAAATTTAATAAAACTGAAGTCGTCATCAAGCATCTTTTCCAACAACAAAGCTATGAGATTAGAAATAAATTACAAGAAAAAAAACCGTAAAAAACACAAACACATGGAAGCTAAAACAATACGCTACTAAATAACCAAGAGATCACTGAAGAAATCAAAGAGGAAGTCAAAAAATAGGTAGAGACAAATGACAATGAAAAAACGATGATCCAAAACCTATGGGATGCAGCAAAAGCAATTCTAAGAAGGAAGTTTACAGCAATACAATCCTACCTCAAGGAACAAGAAAAATCTCAAATAAACAATCTAACCTTACACCTAAAGTAACTAGAGAAAGAACAAACAAAACGCAAAGTTAGTGGAAGGAAAGAAATCCTAAAGATAAGAACAGAAATAAATGAAATAGAAAACAAAGAAAACAATAGCAAAGATCAATAAAACTAAAAGCTGGTTCTTTGAGAAGATAAACAAAATTGATAAACCTTTAGCCAGACTCATGAAGAAAAAGAGGGAGAGGATTCATATCAATAAAATTAGAAATGAAAAAGAAGTTACAACAGACACCACAGAAACACAAAGCATCATAACAGACTGCTACAAGCAAGTCTATGACAATAAAATGGACAGCCTGGAAGAAATGGACAAATTCTTAGAAAGAGGGGCTTCCCTAGTGGTGCAGTGGTTGAGAATCCGCCTGCCAATGCAGGGGACACGGGTTTGAGCCCTGGTCCGGGAAGATCCCACATGCCGCAGAGCAACTAAGCCCGTGCGCCACAACTACTGAGCCCGCATGCCGCAACTACTGAAGCCCGTGGGCCTAGAGCCTGTGCTCCACGAGAGAAGCCACCACAGTGAGAAGCCCGCGCACCGCAATGAAGAGTAGCCCCCGCTTGCCGCAACTAGAGAAAGGCCACATGCAGCAAAGAAGCCCCAACACAGCCAAAAAAAAAAAAAATTCTTAGAAAGATATAACCTTCCAAGACTGAACCAAGAAGAAATAGAAAATATGACAGACAAATCACAAGTAATGAAATTGAAACTGTGATTAAATATCTTCCAACAAACAAAAGTCCAGGACCAGATGGCTTCACAGGTGAATTCTATCAAACATTTAGAGAGGAGCTAACACCCATCGTTCTCAAACTCTTCCAAAAAACTGCAGAGGAAGGAACACTCCCAAATTCATTCTACAAGGCCGCCATCACCCTGATACCAAAACCAGACAGAGATACTACACAAAAAGAAAATTACAGACCAACATCACTGATGAATACACATGCAAAAATCCTCAAGAAAATACTAGCAAACAGAGTCCAACAACACATTAAAAGGATCATACATCATGATCAAGTGGGATTTATCCCAGGGATGCAAGTATTCTTCAATATATGCAAATCAATCAATGTGATACACTATATTAACAAATTGAAGAATAAAATCCATATGATCATCTCAATAGATGCAGAAAAAGCTTCTGACAGAATTCAACACCCACTTACGATAAAAACTCTCCAGACAATGGGCATAGAGGGAACCTACCTCAACATAATAAAGGCGATATACGACAAACCCACAGCAAACATCATCCTCAATGGTGAAAAACTGAAAGCATTTCCTCTAAGATCAGGAACAAGACAAGGTTGCCCACTCTCGCCACTATTATTCAACACAGTTTTGGAAGTCCTAGCCATGGCAATCAGAGAACCAAAAGGAATAAAAGGAATTCAAATTGGAAAAGAAGAAGTACAAGTGTCACTGTTCACAGATCACATGATACTATACATAGAAAATCCTAAAGATGCCACCAGAAAACTACTAGAGCTAATCAGTGAATTTGGTAAAGTTGTAGGATACAAAATTAATGCACAGAAATCTCTTGCTTTCCTATACACTAACAATGAAAGATCGGAAAGAAAAATTAAGGAAACAATCCCATTCACCACTGCAAAAAAAGAAAAAATAACTAGAAATAAACCTACCTAAGAAGGTAAAAGACCTGTACTCAGAAAACTATAAAAAGAAATCAAAGATGACACAAACAGATGGAGAGATATACCATGTTCTTGGATTGGGAGAATCAGTACTGTGAAAATGACTATACTACTCAAAGCAATCTACAGATTCAATGCAATCCCTATCAAATTACCAATGGCATTTTTTACAGAACTAGAACAAAAAAATCTTAAGATTTGTATGGAGACACAAAAGACCCCAAATAGCCACAGCAAACTTGAAGGAGAAAAACAGAGCTGGAGGAATCAGAGTTCCTGACTTCAGACTATACTACAAAGCTACAGTAATCCAAACAATACGGTATTGGCACCAAAACAGAAATACAGATCAATGGAACAGGATAGAAAGCCCAGAGATAAACCCATGCACATATGGTCACCTTATCTTTGATAAAGGAGGCAAGAATATACAATGGAGAAAAGACAGCCTCTTCAATAAGTGGTGCTGGCAAAACTGAACAGCTACATGTAAAAGAATGAAATTAGAACACTCCCTAATGCCAAACTCAAAAATAAACTTAAAATGGAATTAGAGACCTAAATATAAGGCCAGACACTATAAAACTCTTAGAGGAAAACATAGAACACTCTATGACATAAATCACAGCAAGATCCTTTTTGACCCACCTCCTAGAGAAATGGAAATAAAAATAAACAAATGGGACCTAATTAAACTTCAAAGCTTTTGCACAGTAAAGGAAATCATAAACAAGATGAAAAGACAACCCTCAGAATGGGAGAAAATATTTGCAAATGAAGCAACTGACAAAGGATTAATCTCCAAAATATACAAGCAGCTCATGCAGCTCAATATCAGAAAAACAAACAAACCAATCCAAAAATGGGCAAAAGAACTAAATAGACATTTCTCCAAAGAAGATATACAGATGGCCAACAAACACATGAAAGGATGCTCAACATCACTAATCATTAGAGAAATGCAAATCAAGACTACAATGGGGTATCACCTCACACTGGTTAGAATGGACATTATCAGAAAATCTACAAACAACAAATGCTGGGGAGAGTATAGAGAAAATGGAACCTTCTTGCACTGTTGGTGGGAATGTAAATTGATACAGCCATTATGGAGAACAGTATGGAGGTTCCTTAAAAAACTGAAAAAAGAATTACCATATGACCCAGCAATCCCACTACTGGGCATATACATGCACTCCAGTGTTCACTGCAGCACTATTTACAATAGCCAGGTCATGGAAGCAACCTAAATGCCCACTGACAGATGAATGAATACAGAAGATATGGTACATGTATACAGTGGAATATTATTCAGCCATAAAAAGGAACGAAATTGAGTCATTTGTGGAGACGTGGATGGACCTAGAGACTGTCATACAGAGTGAGGTAAGTCAGAAAGAGAAAAGCAAATAGCGTATATTAACACATATATGTCGAATCTAGAAAAATGGTACAGATGAACCCGTTTGCAAGGCAGAAATAGAGAAACAAATAGAGAACAAACGTATGGACACCAAGGGGGGAAGTGTTGGGCAGGGGGTGATGGTGAGATGAACTGGGAGACTGGGATTGAAATATATACACTGATTTGTATAAGATAGATAACTAATAAGAACCTGCTGTATAAAAAATAAAATTAAAAAAAATTAACAAATTGAACAAAAAAGAATGACTCACATTCTGGGGAGATTTTAAATTTTTTTTTAAATGAAATACCAGGTAGAGAGAAAAAAATCATTAAAAAAAGAAAACACACAAAGTGGCTGAATGGATACAAAACCAAGACCCATATATATGCTGCCCATAGGGACTCACTTCAGATCTAAAGATACACAGATTAAAAGTGAGGAAATGGAAAAAGGGATTCCAAACAAATGGAAACAGAAAGAAAGCTGGAATAGCAATACTTAGACAAAACAAACTTTGAAACAAAGATTGTAACAAGAGACAAAGAAGGACATTATTTCATGAAAAAAGTATCAATCCAACAAGAAGATATAACACTTGTAATTATATATGCACTCAACATAGGAGCACCTAAATATATGATGCAAATATTAACAAACATAAAGAATGAAACTGACAGTAACACAATAGCAGGGGACTTTAACACCCCACATACATCAATGGACAGATCATCCAGACAGAAAATCAGTACTGAAACACTGGCTTTAAACAACACATTAGGTCAGATGGACTTTAAATTACACACACACACACACTAGAGTTTTTATATATAAAACATTCCATCCAAGAGCAGCAGAATACACATTCTTTTCAAGTATACATGGTACATCCTCCAGGATGCATCACATGCTAGACTACGAGTCTCAATACATTTAAGAAGAATGAAATTGTATCAAGCATCTTTCCCAACCACAACAGTATGAGAAATATATTCTTATATATATACATATAAGAAAAGAACAGCAAAAACCCCACAAAAATGTGGAGGGTAAACAACATGCCATTAAACAACTAATGGTTTATTGAAAAAATCAAAGAGGAAATAAAAAGATACCTGGAGATAAGTGAAAATAGAAACACAGTGTTTCAAAAATCTATGGGATGCAGCAAAAGCAGTTCTAAGAGAGAAGTTCATGGTGACACATCCTACCTCAGGAAACAAGAAAAACCTCAAATAAACAATCTAACCTTACACCTAAAGAAACTAGAAAAAGAATAACAACCAAAATCCAAAGTTAGTAAAAGGAAAGATATAATAAAGATCAGGGCAGAAATAAATGAAATAGAAACTAAAGAAAAACAACAAAAAAGATCAATGAAATGAAGAGCTGCTTCTTTTAAAAGATAAACAAAATTGATAAACCTTTGGCCCACTCATCAAGAAAAAAAAAAGAGAGCCCAAATAAATAAAATCAAAAAAGAAAGAGGAAAAATTATAACCAAAACTACAGAAATACTAAGGATCATAAGAGATTACGCCAAACAATTACTCACTAATAAAAAAATGGATAAATTCCTAGATGTGCAATCTTTCAAGACTGAATCAGAAAGAAATATAAGAGGGACTTCCCTGGTAGTCCAGTGGCTAAGAGTCCTTGATCCCAGTGCAAGGGGCCTGGATTCAATCCCTGGTCAGGGAAATAGATCCCACATGCTGCAACTAAAGACCCTGCATGCCACAACTAAAAGATCCCACATGCTGCAACTAAAGATCCCACATGCCACAACAAAGATCCTGCATGCTGCAACTAAGACCTGGGGCAGCCAAATAAATAAATATTTTTTAAAAAAAGAAAAGAAAAAGAAACATAAGACATGAGTGGACCAGTTACTAGTAATGAAATTGAATCAGTAATTTAAAAACAAAAAAAAACCTCCTGACAAACGAAAGTCCAGGACCAGATACCTTCACAGATGAATTCTACCAAACAATTAAAGAAGAGTTAATCCCTATCTTTTTCAAACTATACCAACAAATTGAAGAGGAATGCTTCCCAGATCGTTATATGACGCCAGCATCACCCTAATACCAAAATCAGACAGATACTACACACAAAAAGAAAACTACATGCCCATATCACTAATGAACATAGACACAAAAATCCTCAACAAAACACTAGGAAACAAAAATCAACAATACGTTAAAAGGATCATTCACTATGATCAAGTGGGGTTTATCCCAAAGATGCAAGGATAGTTCCACATCTGCAAATCAGTCAACATGATAGAACTCATTAACAAATTGAAGGTTAAAAATCATATGATCACCTCAGTAGATTCACAAAAAGCTTTTGACAAAATTCAACATCTGTGTATGATGAAAACTCTCAACAAAGTGGGTATAGAGGGAACATACCTCAACACAATAAAGGTATATATGACAAACCTAGAGCCAATATCATATTCAATGGTGAAAAGCTGAAAACATTTCCTTGAAGATCAGGAGCAAGACAAGGATGCCCACTCTCGCCACTTTTTTTTTTTTTTTTTTTGCGGTTTGCGGGCCTCTCACCGCTGTGGCCTCTCCCGTTGCGGAGCACAGGCTCCGGACGCACAGGCTCAGCGGCCATGGCTCACGGGCCCAGCCGCTCCGCGGCATGTAGGATCTTCCCGGACCGGGGCACGAACCCGTGTTCCCTGCATCGGCAGGCGGACTCTCAACCACTGCGCCACCAGGGAAGCCCTCTCGCCACTTTTAATCAACACAGTATTGGAAGTCACAGCCCCAGCAATCAGACAATAAAAATAAATAAAAGGAATCCAAATTGGAAAGAAAGAAGTAAAACTGTCACTGTTTGCAGATGACATGATACTATACGAAAATATCCTAAAGATGCCACACACACAAAAAAAAACTGTTAGGGGCTTCCCTGGTGGCACAGTGGTTGAGAATCTGCCTGCCAATGCAGGGGACACGGGTTCAAGCCCTGGTCCGGGAAGATCCCACATGCCACGGAGCAACTAAGCCCGGGCGCCACAACTACTGAGCCTGTGCTCTAGAGCTCGTGTGCTACAACTACTGAAGCCCATGTGCCTAGAGCCCATGCTCCACAAAAGGAGAAGCCACCGCATTGAGAAGCCCGCACACTTCAACGAAGAGTAACCCCCGCTCGCCACAACTAGAGAAAGCCCGCACGCAGCAATGAAGACCCAACACAGCCAAAACTAAATAAATAAATAAATAAACTGTTAGATTAAATGAATTCAGTAAAGTTGCAGGATATAAAATGAGTATACAGAAATCTGTTCAGTATCTAAACACTAACAACAAACTATCAAAAAGAGAAATTAAGAATAATTCCACTTACAACTGCATCAAAAAATAAAATACCTGGGAATAAATCTGAGGAGGTAAAAGAACAGCACATAGAAAACTATAAAACACTGATGAAACTGAAGATGACACAAAGAAATGGAAAGTTTTATTGTTCTCATTGATTAGAAGAATAAATATTGTTAAAATGACCATACTACTGAAAGCAATCTACAGAGTCAAGGCAATCCCTACTAAAATACAAATGGCATTTCCCACAGAACTAGAATGAACACTTCCAAAATTTGTATGGGAACACAAAAAACCTCAAATAGCCAAAACAATTTTCAGAATGAAGAATGAAGCTGGAGGTATCATATTCTCTGATTTGAAACTATACAACAAAGCTACAGGAATGAAAACAGTATGGCAGTGGCACAAAAACAAACACATCAATGGAACAGAATAGAAAGCCCAGAAATTAACACACATTTATTTGGTCAATTAATATATGACAAAGAAGGCAAGAATATACAACGGGGGCAGGGAGGAAGATAGCCTCTTTAATAAGTAGAAAACTGGACAGCTACATGCAAAAAAAAACAAAAAAAACAAAACCAGACTACTTTGTCACACCATACACAAAAGCAAACTCAAAATGGGTTAAAGTCTTAAATATAAGACCTGAAGTCATAAAGCTTCTAGAAGAAAACATAGGCTTGATGCTCTTGGACATGTCTTAGCAATATTTTTTGGATATGTCTCCTCAGGCAAGGGAAACAAAAGCAAAAATAAACAAATGGGACTACATCAAACTAAAAAGCTTTTGCACAGTGAAGGAAACCACCAATAAAATGAAAAGGCAACCTACTGACTGGGAAAATGACATATCATTTGCAAATGATATGTCTAGTAAGGGATTGATATCTAAAACATATAAAGAACTCACACAACTCAGACAAAAACAAACAACTCAATTGAAAAATAAGCAGAGGACCTTAACAGCCATTTTTCCAAAGAAGACACACAGAAGGCCCAAAGGCACATGAAAAGGTGCTCAACATCACTAATCATCAGAGAAATGCTCATCAAAACCATAAGGAGATATCACCTCACAACTGTCAAATGGCTATTATCAAAAAGAAAACAAGTGGGGCTTCCCTG
Source organism: Stenella coeruleoalba (assembly GCF_951394435.1). NCBI lineage: Eukaryota > Metazoa > Chordata > Mammalia > Artiodactyla > Delphinidae > Stenella > Stenella coeruleoalba. The sequence goes on along the minus strand of NC_137148.1, from coordinate 171,350,209 downwards.
GTGGCACAGTGGTTGAGAGTCCACCTGCCGATGCAGGGGACACAGGTTCGTGCCCCGGTCCGGGAAGATCCCACATGCCGCGGAGTGGCTAGGCCCGTGGGCCATGGCTGCTGAGCCTGTGCGTCTGGAGCCTGTGCTCCGCAACGGGAGAGGCCACAACAGTGAGAGGCCTGCATACCGCAAAAAGAAAAAAAAAGAAAACAGGTAACAAGTGTTGGTGAAGATGTGGAGAAAAGGGAACCCTTGTGCACTATTGGTGGGCATGCAAATTCATGTAGCTGCTACGGAAAACAGTATGGAGTTTCCTCAAAAAATTAAAAATATACTCTATAGTACAGGGAACTCTACTCAATACTCTGTAATGGCCTCTACGGGAAAAGAACTTTTTTAAAAAGTGGACATATGTATATTTATAACTGATTCATTTTCTGTATACCTGAAACTAACACAACATTGCAAATCAACTATACTCCAATTAAAAAAATGTTTTTTAATTAAAAATAGAACTACCTCACAATCCAGCAGTTCCACTTCTGGGTATTTTTCCAAAGAAAACAAAAGCACAAACTTGAAAAGATACAGGTACCTCTATATTCATTGAAGCATTATTTAGAATAGCCAAGATATGGAAGCCACCTAAGTGTCCACTGATAGATGAATGGATATGGATATATATATATATATATATGTATATATACATATATATATATATATATATATATATATAATGGAATATTACTCAGCCATATAAAATAAAGAAATCTTGCCATTTGTGACATAAACCATATGATTTCACTTATATGTGGAATCTAAAAAACAAAACAAATGCACAAAGATAACAAAACAGAGTCAGAGATGCACAGACAAATAGCAGTTGCCAGAGGGGAAGGGGTTGAGAGGATGACTGAAATAGTTGAGGAAGATTAAGAAGTAACAGCTTCCAGGCTTCCCTGGTGGCACAGTGGTTAAGAATCTGCCTGCCAATGCAGGGGACATGGGTTCGAGCCCTGGTCCGGGAAGATCCCACATGCCTCGGACCAACTAAGCCCATGCGCCACAACTACCGAGCCTGCACTCTAGAGCCCACGAGCCACAACTACTGAAGTCCGCGCACCTAGAGCCCATGCTCCGCAACAAGAGAAGCCACCACAATGAGAAGCTTGCGCACTGCAACGAAGAGTAGCCCCCGCTCACCACAACTAGAGAAAGCCCGCACTACAACGAAGACACAATGCAGCCAAAAATAAATAAATTTAATTTAAAAAAGGTAACAACTTCCTTTATAAGTTATAAAATAATAAGTCACTGGGATAAAATGTACAGTGTAGGGAATATAATCAATAATAATATCTTTGCATGGTGACAGTTGGTAACTAGACTTACAGTGGTGATCATTTTGTAATGAACTGAAATAGTGAATCACTATTTTGTGCACTGGCACTAACATAGTTCTGTAGGTCAATTATACTTCAAGAAACAAAGAAACTCATAGAAAAAGAGATCAGATTTGTGGTTACCAGAGGCAAGGGGTTGGGGGAGTGGAAAGTGGATAAGGTGGTCAAAAGGTACAAACTTCCAGTTACAAGTTAAATAAGCACCAGGACGTAATGTACAACATGATTAATATAATTAACATTGCTGTATGTTATACATGAAAGCTAACAGAGTAAATCCTGAGAGTTCTTGTCACAAGGGAAAAAAATTTTTTTTCTTTTTAGAATTTTTAAAAAATTATTTATTTTTGGCTGTGTTGGGTCTTCGTTTCTGTGCGAGGGCTTTCTCTAGTAGCGGCGAGCGGGGTCCACTGTTCATCGTGGTGCACAGGCCGCTCACTATTGCGGCCTCTCTTGTTGCGGAGCACAGGCTCCAGACATGCAGGCTCAGTAGTTGTGGCTCACAGGCTCAGTTGCTCCACGGCATGTGGGATCTTCCCAGACCAGGGCTCGAATCCATGTCCCCTACATTGGCAGGCAGATTCTCAACCACTGCACCACCAGGGAAGCCCTCTTTTTAAAATTTTGATTGGAGTATAGTTGATTTACACTGTTGTGTTAGTTTCAGGTGTACAGAAAAGTGAATCAGTTATACATAAACATATATCCACTCTTTATTTTTTAGATTCTTTTCCCATATAGGCCATTACTGAGGATTGAGTAGAGTTCCCTGTGCTATACAGTAGGCCCTTATTAGTTAATTTTATCTATAGTAGTGTGTATATGTCAATCCCAGTCTCCCAATTTATCCCTCCTTCCCCTTACCTCCTGGTAACCATAAGTTTGTTTTCTACATCTGTAACTCTGTTTTTTTTTTAATAAATTTATTTATTTTATTTATTTATTTTTGGCTGCGTTGGGTCTTCGTTGCTGCGTGTGGGCTTCCTCTAGCTGTGGCGAGTGGGGGCTACTCTTCATTGTGGTGCACGGGCTTCTCACTGCGGTGGCTTCTCTTGTTGCGGAGCACAGGCTCTAGGCACGTGGGCTTCAGTAATTGTGGCATGTGGGCTCAGTAGTTGTGCCTCGTGGGCTCTAGAGCGCAGGCTCAGTAGTTGTGGCCCACAGGCTTAGTTGCTCCACGGCATATGGGATCTTCCTGGCCCAGGGCCCGAACCCGTGTCCCCTGCATTGACAGGTGGATTCTTAACCACTGTGCCAACTAGGGAAGTCCCTGGTCTCCTTTCAATACAACAGAGTGAAAATGGTGATCCCAAAGCTACCTTAATAATAGAGGCTTCCTGAATAGAAACATGGCCCCAGACTCCTCCATGTGCCAGCTTAAAGCAGAGCAGGTCAGCCAGGCTCATTTAGGAACCGCCACCACCTAGGTATTGTCTGTATCTGCCAAGGACAGTTCCTGGAGAAGAGTCCGCCCATTACCCTGCACCATCCATAAGCCTTATCATCATTGTTGAAACCCTATCACAGCTGCATCAAGTAAGAAAAAAGACAAAAAGAACCACTTTCAAAAGCCCAGAATCGAGAGCTGGCAGATACACGGAGTCAGCCAGGAGAACCTCCCTGAGGACGGACTGGGTTGATGATGTGGTGAAGCTTCGTAGAGGGAAAAGTAGTTTTTCCTTCTTCTGTGCTGGGGGAAAAAAAACAGTTTTCCCTACTGTGTGTTTCTTCCCTGTGTGTCTCTTTTCCTTCACAGAGAACACTTCACTTCAGACACTTCTGGTCTCCAGTGTGTGGCAGTTTCTCCCCACACCAGGCAATTCTCTGTGACTCCACCTGGGTTTCCCATGCTTTCACTCAGTGCTGATACACTCTACCTGGAGAGATCCCACAGGTTAAGGGCTCAGTCCCTCAAGACTGACCCCAACCCCCGAACGCACACACACTTCAGACGCCAGTCTCAAGACCAGGCTGTCACCTGTGCTTCTTCTGACCTACCAGCTATAGATCACAGGTTCCCACGACCCCTTCTCCTGGGGTTCCATTAATTTTCCAGAGTGGCTCACAAAACTCAGGGAAGCGCTTACCCACGTTCACCAGTTTAATAAAGGATGTGATAAAGGACACAGACGAACATCCTGATGAAGGGACAAGTAGGGTGAGGAATGTGGGAAGAGGCACGGAGCTTCCATGCCCTCTCTGGGCATCACCCTCCCCACACCTACCCCTGGTCACCAACCCAAAAGCTCTCTGAACTCCAAACAACTGGGATTTTGTGGGGGTTTCATCACAGAGGCAGGAATGGTCATTAAGTCCATTTTCAGCCCTCTCCCTTAAGAGAATGTGGGGCTGACAGTTCCAAGCTTCTTATTATGGCTTGTCTTTCCAGTGACCTGACCTCATCCAGGAGGCATCCATGAGCCCAGAGTCATCTCATTAGAACAAAAGGCACTTCTATGACCCAGGAGATTAGAGGGGTGTCAGGAGCCAGGGGCAGAGACCAACATATATCTTCTATAATCTCGTAAGTCTTTAAACACAACTGGCCCTAAATGTGATGATTTGCCCTCAGACTTGAAAGCCAGGAAAGAGCGTCCTTTCAAAAGGAAATGGGGGATTTTCCCTGGTGGTCCAGTGGTAAAGAATCCACCTTACAATGCAGGGGACACGGGTTCAATCTCTGGCCAGGGAACTAAGATCCCACGTGCCGCGGGGCAACTAAGCCCACGCACCACAACTACTGAGCCTGCGCTCTAGAGCCCACGAGCCACAACTACTAAGCTCATGCGCCTCAACTAGAGTCCACGTGCCGCAAACTACAGAGCCCATGCGCCCTAGAGCCTGTGCGTCACAACTAGAGAGGAGCCCGAGCACCACAACAAAGAGCCCGAGAGCCACAACGAAAGATCCCGCATGCCGCAACTAAGACCTGACGCAGCCAAAAATAAATAAAATAAGTAAGTAATAAGTCTTTAAAAGAAAAAAGGAAACTGGGTTCAAAATGCTTCATGAGGGACTTCCCTCATGAAGGTGACGCAGTGCTTAAGAATCCGCCTGCCAAAGCAGGAGACATGGGTTCAAGCCCTGGTCTGGGAAGATCCCACATGCTGCAGAGCAGCTAAGCCCGTGGGCCACAACTACTGAGCCTGCTCTCTAGAGTCCGCGAGTCACAACTGCTGAGCCCGTGTGCCACAACTCCTGAAGCCCGCGCACCTAGAGCCCATGCTCCGCAACAAGAGAAGCTACTGTAATGGTCCGGGAAGATCCCACATGCCGCGGAGCAACTAAGCCCATGTTCCACAACTACTGAGCCTACTCTCTAGAGCCCGTGAGCCACACAACTACTGAAGCCCACGTGCCTAGAGCCCACGCTCCGCAACGAGAAGCCACTGCAGTGAGAAGCCCGTGCACCACAATGAACAGTAGCCCCCTCTCGCCACAACTAGAGAAAGACCGTGCGCAGCAACGAAGACCCAATGCAGCCATAAATAAATAAATAAATAAATAAATAAATAAATGTTGCAAGCTGACAGTTCATGAAAGATGTAGTTCTAGTACACTATTTTCACACACCTGCCTTAATAACAGGTGAACATGGGCTTCCCTTGTGGTGCAGTCGTTGAGAGTCCGCCTGCCGATGCAGGGGATGCGGGTTCGTGCCCCGGTCCGGGAGGATCCCACATGCCACGGAGCGGCTGGGCCCGTGAGTCATGGCCGGTGAGCCTGCGCGTCCGGAGCCTGTGCTCCGCAAGGGGAGAGGCCACAACAGTGAGAGGCCCGCGTACCGCAAAAAAAAACAACAAAAACAAAACAAAAAAAACAGGTGAACAGGTCACTCGTCTATGTACTTTATGGAGCCTGTTGAGCTTTGAAAATGGGGAAATAATAAATAATCAGTATTAAGTTAAATGATCTTTTTCTAGTGGATGTGATTTTTGTTTTTTAAGGCGTATGAAGTGCTTTTCAAACTCTCATCCCAATGCAGCAAAATACCAATGAACAATTCTTCCCCAGGAGGATCCATGTTAAGTGAATCTCATCGTCAATCAAGTCTTCATCTCGTCTCTTTCCTTATCACTGAAGCATAAATTTCTTGAGAGCAACTGAAATACCAGTCTTGGAACTTTTTTACATAATCTGCTTTTCCTTCCTTCCTACTGTTCAACGGGGAACTGCTCCTCTTTACTAAACAGATATCTGTGTACACCACTGTGTTGCTCTGGGTCAAGATGTGCTTCATCACGAAAGCTTTCAGTGTGTGTGGAATGGGAGAATATAAAAAACAAATCTGCCCAATGCATTTGAGCAGAAGTGCTGGTTCCTATTTAAAGCCTGTCTCTTAACCTGCATATACCAGGATGGGAGCAAAAGATGCCTTAATATGTCACATGTCATGTGCTGGAGACAATGAGGTTGGTAAATGCCTGTTTATCTTCTGTTCTGTGTTTTTATTTTTTTTTTTTACTTTTAATTAATTAATTTATTTTGGCTGCACCGCGTGGTATGTGGGATCTTAGTTCCCCGACCAGGGATTGAACCCGTGTCCCCAGCATTGGAAGCGCAGAGTGTTAACTGCTGGACCACCAAGGAAATCTGTGTTCTGTGTTTTTAGTTGTTTAATAATTGAGGTCTTCTAAATGGTTTGTCATAAAACCACATTTCAAGTTTTGTTTCTTTTCAGAGAATCTTTTCAAGTATTCAAATGTATTTATCACCCTGATCTCTCAATAATAATAGACACAGAAATCTCTCTAATGCTGACCTGTAGTACATGCTTGATTTTAAAAAACTGTTAATAGGGGACACTAATAGAGTAAGTTTCACCAGGAAAAAAATACTGTAATAGAAGAAAACATTTACCTTTATTCATTGCTCAAATGTTTGTGTATGTCACGCCCCAAAAGAATAAGAAAATAATCACAGAATGAGATTTTTAGTAAGTTTCCAGTATATAAACTCATAAAAATAAATCTTGGTGTATTTTGAATCACTAGAAACAAGCAATTGAAAAGTAAAAATTTTCGGGACTTCCATGGCAGTCCAGTGGTTAAGACTCCATGCTTCCAATGCAGGGGGTGAGGGTTCGACCCCTGGTTGGGGAACTATGATCCCACATGTTGCACGGTATTGCCAAAAAAAAAAAAAAAGTAAAATATTTAAATATTAGACCTTTAAAACTAATTGCTACAAAACTAATTTTCTTTAAGTCCTAAATTATGTCTAATTAAGGATATAAGCTGATTTGTGGATAAAGTCCAAAATGTTATCCAATGACCCCACAGTAAAATGAAATAAATGGAGAGATGGGCACATTCTCAGTAAGGGGACTTGATGTCACCATGATGTCGGCTTCTCCCAAACAGGTCAAGAGTTTAAGAAAATTCCACTGGATCTTCAATTCCATTGAAGGTTTGCTTTGGGTTTTGGTCTGGGGGCTGTTTCTGTTTTGTGTGAACTTAAGAAAAACTACTTTTAAAAACTGAAATGGAAGACAAACTTCTAAAATACCCAAGACTTTCTACAGAACAAGGTGGTGGGATTTTCCCTAACAGACATTGAAACTTCTTAAGCTGCAGTGATTAGGACAGGATGGTGTTAACAGAGGGATGGACAAATACACCAGTGGAGAAAAAACCACAACACACTGAAAGAGACCCACATGTTTTCAGCATGTGGATCTACGCCAGAGCACTTGATGCTGGGCAGGGGCCAGATGATGACACTTTGATGGGGCAGTGACCACTGGATATCTACAGGGGAATAAGAAATCTTTTTCCTTATAAGTGCATATACAATAACCAATTCACTGTGGGCTTAACTATGAGACACAAAAGTAGAACACATTGAGAAGTTACAGGTAAATGCATTATGACTCGACAATTGGGGGAGTTTTCTTATAGAGGAAAAATAGAGTAAGCTACAAAGGAAGATGGAGAATGTCAAGTCTATTAAAGTTAAGACGTGTCCATCAAATAGAATAGAGAGAACTGATGGACCACAATCTGAGAGAACATATTTGCCATACCGAGAAATGAAAAAGGTTGAATGTCCAGAGTATGTAAAGAAAGTATAATAAATCAGTAAATATACAAATGAATTACAGGTGAGAAAATGACTGAAAACTATTTCACAGAAGACGAACACCATTTATAAGAAGTGCTCAACCCCAATGGTTACCAGTAAAAACCAATATACAATCACAAGGAGATCCCACTTCGCATATTATGATGGACAAAATTAAGCTGGATACTCCTGAGCTAGGCTGGAACCTGGAAGCTTTGCTGCAGTGCCTGCAACTGGACAACCATCTCCTCCAGCAACAAGATACAAAGAGACTATAAGGGACTTAAAAAACTGCACGGCAGGCTTGGGGCAAATTAGGAACAAGAAGATACAAAAAGACCAAATAATCCAACTGCCACTTCTGAGGAGTCCGGAGCAAAAGCAGGGTACTGCCCATGCACCTGGCACACAGCACCACCAAGGGGGTAGGCACACCACCCAAGCCACCCCTCCGGCACAGCTGCTGGACTAGAGTCCCCCCACCCAATATAACAGAACGCAGCTCACCCCCACCCCGTCCTCAGAGAGTGAGCAAGGAAACCTGTTGCTTGTTTTCGCTCCCTCCTGCTGCCGCAGGAGCCCCAATAAAGCCTTGATTGGAATTTCTTGTCTGGCCTCTTATCAACTTCTGTTGATTCAAGTCCAAGAACCCTGGTCGGTAATACTCCAAGTGCTGGAAATGGCGTAGAATCAACACTAGACTCCAGCCCTCCATCCACACTTCCTAGTATTTTGAAAATATCCATAAGCTACAGTCCTTCAATTTTCCTTCCACGTGTAAAAATTTATATTGCACTGGCATTTGGAGACAAAAATCAAGGAGTATAAATAATAGCACGGCTGATAAATCAAAACTAACCATGAGACAACCCAATCCCCACAGAACTGGATGGAGGATACCACCTGGTGACTCCCTTCCTCTGAAACCAGCACATGTGAAACAGACTGGGGCCAAGAACCACGTAGAAGCATTCTGTGTGCCATTACTGGTGTGGTACGGGTTATATTCACTTATTGCAGATTCAGCAGAAGCAAAATCAAAACGCTGCTCGGTGATGAGGAACAGGTGTAAAGCTGCAAAGAATACCAAAAAGACCAGGATGATGGGCACCCTGGGGGCCGCTCACTGGGAAGTGCTACCAACTGACCAAGGGAATAAATATCTACACCTTCAAGTAATGGAACAAAAGTCTTCAGTACTCACACTGAGTCACATGACACAAGATTCCATCAAAGAAACAAAAGGGAAGAGCAGCCAAGTGTGAGCCGCTCAGATCAGCAGCCTGCTGCCCACGGTGCACAAGGAAACCCCAAGTCAGAAGGTCAAAGCCATCCGAGCTGGGGGGCTGGGATCCCCCTGCTGACACACAGCCTGGCTGGGCGCCCCCAGGGCAGGGGGAGGGACTGAGCGCCTGAGATCAGTGTGGAAATGCCCCCTCCTGAGGACCTCAATTCTCACCCAAGAGGAAACACTCAAGTTGAAGTTCTGACCCAGAGAAGCTCTCCAATTCATCAACCTTCTCAGCGGCAGTTGACCCCAAGGAGCCTTCCCCACGTCTGACCTTCACAGACTCACTCAGGGTGCACACATCACACTCAATCCACCAACTCCTTGGATGAGGCCAAAAGCAAAGGTCAGGAAACAGCTGAGGACAACAAAACCTCGGCTGACAAACCACCCCCAGCCCTTCTGCAGGTGGATCCCCTACCCCATGCTCATGCCATAAACACCTCCTTCTGTGGTGGTTCTACAGTCTGGAGGCCACATGTGTGGGGAGGGGTGGCAGCAAGGGCCCAGAGCACCTTCCTTCACCTCCCTCATAGGCTCAGCTTGTCCCCGCCCCAGGGGATGCATCCACTTCAAGCACTGTGGGTCATTCACAGGAGACAAAGACCCCTGTCTCAGTGTGTAAATGAGAACCTGCAGGATCACTGCTTCCTCCTGCGTTCACGGATAATGTAGGAGAGGGAAATTCTGGGGCACTTTTATGATTTGAGGAACAGGATACTGTTCATCCCTTTCAGAAGACAGGCATCAGTTCACTAATATCCTCATGATGACGAGCTGTAACTCATCTAAAAAGAAGTGAGCAAGTCTCAGTAGCACTGGTCACATTCCACAGAATTTCCATTCACCTCTGTTGTCCAGGTAATAACAGTTAGTGGACCAGATTCAGACAGTGTCAGAATTCTGCACTTTGCATGGAAGAGTCATTACAATTTCTCTGAATCTTTTAAATCCATCTCTCCACCCATTTCACATGAAGGGGTGGGACTGCCTGTATTTCCTGAAATTCTAATGGAAGAGAAAACATTTTCTGTACTGAGACACTTCTCCCCAGAGGCATCTCTGGTTAAGGCCCAAAGGCCCAGAATAATACAAGTCAGCAGGAAAGGTCAAAGACCTGAGACGCTTACTACCCTCACTAAGGAGAAGAAACCAGGCAAAAGAATGCGGAATTTTACACTTGCTGAAACCAGAAGCTGGATCAGGGGAAGCTATTAGTGCTGAGCTGGACCCAGAGGAGGCTGCTCACAGGTGTCAGGGGACAATGCTGAACCCTCCCTGAGCCCTGTGCTCCTGGAAACTTCGATGGAAGGTGAAAGGACCCCCCACCCTTTGGTCTTCTGGAAAACGGCAGGCTGCAAGAAACCACCCCCGTGCCCCACCTGACTCAGATAAGACTCACACGGAGGCCCCTTGTTTATCCAGGACGAGGCCAGACGCAGTCCCCTCAAAGCCCCATCTCCACCTCATCAGTGATTAGCGGAACTGTTCCCCCCACTGACCAAACAGAACAAATGCTTGTTGGCCAAACTTTGGTTCAGCTCCTCTCCTTCCCCCTGACCTGGCCTCACCGCAGCCAGCTGACAGACCCCTAAGGACAGGCTGGCCTCAGGGATCTGCTATCCAAGCATCACACCTGGTCCCTCCTGGTGTTGTTTAAGCCTCTGTGTAAAAGAAACTCTTTGCCCAACTCTTGAGACGCTTGCAGATCTTGGGGTCAGATGTCCCCCTTCCTGCAAAGCCCCCTGTGCCTCATGCAGCAGACCCTTCTCCCCTGCAGGAAATCATTTGAATGAAAGTCTGCCTTTAGGAAATTTGGATTTTTATTTGACACTGGCTTGACCCAGTGTTCACAATTACCCATTTCTTACTCAAACTTTACTTAGGCTCCTGTCTACCCACAGGCCCCTGACTTTGAGTCACCACTCCCTCCCCCCGCCCCCCACTGAGAAGCACTGAGCTGCAGAGCAAACCCTCCCCTCGGCCCCCCTCCCCGACCCCGGGCTGAGAATGCGCTGACCACATGGACGCCCCATTCTGTCAAACAGCCTTGCTCTCACCCTCCTCACCCATAGCCCTTTTCTGTTTAGTCTGAGACCCTGGAACATTTGTGGTATCCGAGCCCTGTCCCTATTCCAAGTCTTTGGAATATTAAAAACAAGACCACAGCCCCAAACGGAATCGGTTATTCTAAGTCCCAAATCACCAAACAGAGACTTAATTACAGTTTCAGCCTCTCCCAGAAACGGAATCTGAAACCAGTCAGTCAGGAATTACCTGGTCAGCACAGTGAAGTGATCTGCCTGACAGACCCCTGCCCTCCGTAGAGTAACCTGGCCACAGACAATCCACTTTTCGCCACTTTCTTTGTCCCGCTCCCTCTGCCTACGGAAGACTTTCATTCCGTACAGCTCCTGGCAGCGCCCTTATAGATATGCTGGATGGGAAGCTGCCAGATTCATGAATTGTTGCATACAGACGTAAGAGCTTCAAAATGTACTCAGTTGGATTCTGTTTTTTAACGGGAATAAAGTTTCTCCTTACCCAATAAGGGTTTGACTTTGTCAGGTCACGGCGCGTTCCCTCACCCCCGCCCCTGACCACTGCCCGGGTCACCTGGTCCTCCCTGGGACCCCCAAGGGACGCATACTCAGGTCGGGACTCCCCCGCCCCCCACGAGAGAACGGGAAAGACAGGACGCCGGGACCCCACCCCGCGGCCGAGGGGGAGACTCGGGTCGGAATCCAGGGGAGCGGGCGCGGAAGACCCGGGCCTGCCTCAGCTCCCAGGCGGTCCTAATCAGCCCCTTCCGTCTCTGGCCCCGGCTCGCGCACTCACCATCTCCGCCCAGGTCCTGGGTGTCCAGGGCGTCCTCCCGCGGCCCCGCAATCTGGGCCGGTGACAGCCACAGACACTGGACACCCGGGTCCGCGCCCCTCAGGTGCGCAGGCGCGCCGAGATGCGCCGAGAGCGACGCCTGCGCGGGCTGGGAGGGCTGGGAGGGCTGGGAGGGCTGGGAGGGCTGGGAGGGCTGGGAGGGCTGGGAGGGCTGGGAGGGCTGGGAGGGCACCCACCCCCGACCCTGATTGGACGGAGCTCCGGGCTTCCGCCCTCTGATTGGACGGTGCTCCAAGCACTCCCCTCCCCGGGGCTTCTGAGTGTACGCTACTCCGTGACCCGCCCCCGGCGCCTTTTAGAAAAGGACTCCAGAACCGGCCCCCGCAATCCTTGATTGGATTGTTCTCCGGGAACCGGCGCTCTGATTGGACGGTACTCCAGGCGCTCACCCTATTGAGGACTCTGAATGTATAGTGCGCGACAAGCTTCCGGGTTCTGATTCGACAATTGTTCAGACCCTCCCCGTCCCTCCGCCCAGTTTCACGGGCTCCACCCTAGCGCTTCTGATTATTTCCCGGGCCCCGCCCCCGTCTCCCTTGATTGGACAGTGTTATAGTCCTTAAGGCCTCACTGATAAGCTGGGACGTTGGTCAGGTCCCTAAGCCGGGCAGAAGTGCTGTTTTCGAGCCCGGGGTCGTGGGCTCCCAGCAGAACTTGTTCCCGGGCAGGCGGACCCGGACCGGGACGTCCTGACTCAGTTTCCCCGCGGAGAGACCCCTGTCCAGAGTCGGGACTGGACAAGATGGGCCGGGAGAGGCTGGTGACCTCCAGGGTCAATGGTCGACCCGGGATCAAAGGTCACCATGTGTCTGTGCCCTTTAAGAACAAAGAAACGTTCGCCTGTAAGGCAGGATCCAGCCGGGTTTGACGTGTGACCTTTGACACCTACCGCCCTCCTGACCCGCCCGCATATCTGGGCTTGACCAAGTTCTCTGTGTCCCATTTCTTACCCCACAGCATCAGGCTCCCTCCCCACAGGAGGGGGGTACCGTTGGGTCGCCCCCACGTCTGAGCAACCCTGAGGTTCAGAGCAAGTCCTTGGTCAGCTTCTCCAGAGAATACGCCACCCAGGGAGCCCTGTCCAGTCCAGCCACACTGACCCGCAGTCCACGCACCGCCCTCACTCGCCCAATTTCCCTCCTCCCTTTCTCACATAGACGAGAAAAGCCCTTTTCTTTGTGGCTGGAGAGGCTGACACATCGCTGAGATCCGAGCCTCAGCCCTGTTGCAACAATCTTTGTGAATAAAATTTCTCTTTAAGTATAGATTAGTTTTTTATTGGACATACTTTTATTTTTTCGGCCGCACCATGGGGCATGTGGGATATTACTTTCCCTACCAGGGATCGAACCCGTGTCACCTGCAGTGGAAGCATGGAGCCCTAACCACTGGACCTCCAGAGAAATCCCATAAACATACTTTTAAAATGATGAATCCTGCAGCTTCCTGAGAGCTTGGTTCTAGGGCCATGTTGCCCAGGGTGATATGGCAGTGGGATATCCTTTCCCAGTGGATACCCATTTGGGTTGACATGCATCCAATTTTTGTGGCTCTATGGTAGAGCCATAGTGGCTGAGCCACTTGCAGAATTCAATGGCAATTGTGGGCCTGGGAGCTTGACTTGCAAATACCTTTCAAATCAAGGTGCACAGCTAGCAAGGGTGATGGCAGCCTCTCTGAATCTGCCATCATTGGACTTAACTGGCACAATTAAAGCCTCAGTTATGGGTGGCTGAATCTAGAAGCTCCCAACAGTCCAAGGTGTTGCCCAGAAGGATGATGAGATGGTTCTGCTGCAAATAGGTTTTAAATCATATGACCAGATTTGGATGTATGTGGTTCATAAGGTATCAGGTTGTTTGCCAATTAAAATACATATGGTTGTATTCTGAGGTTGGAACTCCAGCACTAGCCTGCATGGACTTTAGTCAATAATAATGTATCAGTGATAAAATAAACAAGGTCCTACTGTCTAGCACAGGGAACTGTATTCAACATCCTGTGATGAACCGTAATGGAAAAGAATATGAAAAAGAATGTATATATATATAACTGAATCACTTTGTTGTACAGCAGAAATTAACACATTGTAAATCAACTATACTTCAATAAAATTAAAAACCTTAAAAAAAAAGATTGTGATATTCCAAACTCAACCTCCATAGCTTTTATAACAACCATTCAAATTAAAGAAAAGGTAGTTAAAGAAACAGTCCTCTCAGTATATTGATGGCAATACTAATTTCTGAAATTCCTCCATGAGTGAGGTGTTGCTTCAGGCTTACTATCTTTTTTTTTTTTTTTTTTTTTTTTTGTGGTACGCGGGCCTCTCACTATTGTGGCCTCTCCCGTTGCGGGGCACAGGCTCCGGACGCGCAGGCTCAGCGGCCATGGCTCACGGGCCCAGCCGCTCCGCGGCATGTGGGATCCTCCCGGAACGGGGCGCGAACCCGTGTCGCCTGCATCGGCAGGCGGACTCTCAACCACTGCGCCACCAGGGAAGCCCCAGGCTTACTATCTTAAGGAACAGTTCTAGAAGCATCTCTTTGACCTTTCCCCAACAATATGCCTCAAGGAAACCAAAATGGTAATTTTAGTGGTTAGTAAGTGTATCTATTTCTACAATCCATCCTGAGCCTGAGGAACTAATCTATTTTCGTTATTTTTATAGGGCATTTTGTAATTTATGATTTTGTAAGTTTCTGTGCACAGGCTTTGCACATTTTTCTTGGACTTCAACATTTTGCTTCTGATTTATAAGCGCTTTTAAAACTATTAATTAGGGTTTCTCTGGTGGCGCAGTGGTTAAGAGTCCGCATGCCAATGAAGGGGACACGGGTACAAGCCCTGGCCCAGGAGGATCCTACATGCCACGGAGCAACTAAGCCCGTGCACCATGACTATTGAGCCTGCGCTGTAGAGCCCACCAGCCACAACTGCTGAGGCCCGTGTGCCTAGAGCCCATGGTCCGCAACAAAAGCCACCACAATGAGAGGCCCGTGCACCGCAAGAAGAGTGGCCCACGCTCGCCCCAAATGCAGAGCCCCCTGCGCAGCAACGAAGACCCAATGCAGCCAAAAAAAAAATTATTAACGATATTGCATTTTTGCTATGACAGCATTGAAAACATTTCCAAGTTATTATATCTTTCATCTTATCATTTATGACGTTTTTTATTTTTTTCAAATCTTGTCATCATTCTATTTATAGTTTTTCTTTGGATGTCGTGACTTTCACTCCCTAAGTATACAGAAATACTTACTGATGTTTTCTTTTAGTTTTTTGTTTTTTTTTAGCTGCATTGGGTCTTCGTTGCGGCACGTGGGACCTTCCTTGTGGCATGCGGGATCTTTCATTGCAGCACCCAGACTCTTTGTTGCAGCATGGGCTTCTCTCTAGTTGTGGCGCATGGGCCACAACAAGAGCATGCAAGCTCAGTACTTGTGGCACACAAGCTCTCTAGTTGCGGCGCACGGGCTTTAGAGCACAAAGGCTTAGATGTCCTGCAGCATGTGGGATCTTAGTTCCCCAACCAGGGATAGAACCCGTGCCCCTGCAGAGGAAGCGTGGAGTCTTAACCACTGGACTGCCAGAGGAGTCCCTCTTTTTTTAAGTTTAAATCTTTATCTCATCTGGAATTTATGTGGATGTAAGTAGAAAGAGGGCTGAGATTGAATCATCTCTTGCCATAAATCATCATATACAGTATTTTATTATATCCTTGTGTCTGTTTATAGACTCTCAAGGGTGCATATGTTCATTCCAAGATTTCTCAACAATGGCACTACTGTTATTTTGAGTCAGATAATTCCTTGTTTCTGAGGGCCATTTCAATTATTTGTACTCATTTGTTATTTTAACTGGTGATCTGATCAGAAGTTCTTCCTCATTCTTCATTTACATTTGACTACCTACTCCTTGCACTATTTTCAGAAATTCTTTTATAATTATCTTATTATGAGGCATAAAGTACTTCTTGATGCAAATTTGGTTGGAAATTTCTCTAAATTTTATGGCTAGGTTTAGAGAGACCTGCATCTTTGAACTGAGGAGTCTTCAATCCAACAATGTTATTTATATATCCATGAAGGTGACACCTTTGTCACTTCATCAGGAAACATTTTAAATGTTCTTATATGGATCCAGCACATGGCATTAAGCCTATCCTGCAATATCTAATATATAGTTTCCCAGAAAATGCAATTTTAGTCCAATAATGTATTTTATTATGTAAATCATATATATTTAATCAGTAACTAGTAAACTGCCAATAGTTCTAACAGTTTTATAGTTGTTTCATCTTTAGTTTCTCAAGAAAGCAATGTTATCACCTCCAATCACAATATTTATTCCTATCCTTTATACAGCTCATTGTCTATTCTGACATGATCTTATTACAGATTAAAGCAATGATAAATAATTGAGGTGAAAATAGACATATTGTTTGATTGTTCCTTTCAGTCGGAAGTCCTACTGATATCAGTTCCTCTTTACTTCCGGCTCTCAGACACCTTCAGTGAGTCGCAGCCTGGCCCGGCAGTCATTGCCTAAAATCGATCAGAGAAAATTTAGTAATAATAATAATAATAATAATGGCAGTGTCTCTAGCAGCTAAGATTGTGAAATAAGGCCACAGACTTCTTTCCAATAGTGCTGAAATTACGTCGGGGAGACAGGCAATAAGCACCAAATAAGCTCACAGAAAATGGGGAGTATAAATGCAAGAGAGACTCCTATTACAGCAATTAACAAAAGGAGAGATAATGCTTCCGGGGGGACTCCTCAAAAGGTCACGTGAGAGAGAGACCTTTACACTGAGACCAAGGAGTAGAACACGAGGTGTCCGACTGTGGGGAGAGAGAGGAGGGGATGTTTTCTTACAGGGAAAATGTCATTGATTTTTTAATTGATGGATTAGATCTGCAGAATGGAGAAAGGGTGGTGTTGGACCCCTGCAGACCTATGGCAACAGAAGCTGGAGGAGTAGGGGTGCCTCCGCACAGATTTTAAACAAAATAACGGAGGGAAGGGAATTCCCTGTCAGTCCAGAGGTTAGGACAGGGCGCTTCCACTGCAGGGGGCATGGGTTCCATCCCTGGTCTGGGAACTAATATCCTTCAAGCCGCGCGGCGAAACAAAGGAAAAATAATAGAGAAAATAACGGAGGGAAGGACAAAGAATATAAATGGGAACACTGACAAGAAAAATCCTGATCATACGCTAAAATGATAGAAATGAAATCTTATAGAAGCAAACCAGAATCAGATCTAAGTGCATTAAAAAAAAAATCAGATTTCGAGACCAAAGTGGAAAAAATACGGTTTCCCAGAAAACTCAGACACAATGATATCAATTTTCAGTATAGGTGCTGATATACTAGAGGTCGTGGTCCCTAAAGCCCCAAGTCCACCCCTGACCCTGGAAGTCACCAGTCTCCCGCGTCCTGTCCAGTCCCGCCTCCAGACACGGGGTGCTCCGCGTGGAAACTGGATCAGGACATCCAAGACCAGAAAGGAGGACGAAGAGGGGCCGTCGAGCTGCGGGCTGACGCCAAGTCCGACCTGCCCGGAGCGAGTTCTGCTCGGAGGCCACATCCCGGGAAGGCAGTTCCGCGTCCAGGGTAGAACACCGGACAAAGACAGGGCAGAAGCTGAGAATCCACGTTTCCGCCCGGCTTTTCCACGTGATCCCTGCCCCCGTCCATCTCCCAGGCAGGGTCGGTGCAGACACTCAGATTGCCCAATCAGGGGCACCGGGGCCTGTCGCACTATCCTCAGAGGCTCCAAAAGTGGTGCCCGAAGCGCTGTGCAATCAGGCTGCGTGCCTCGGGAAACTACCCAATCAGAGTCCCCACGGGGAGGGATTACCTGGAGAACCGTCCAATCAGAGTGCGGGGGATCCCAATTCTATCCAATCAGGGCGCGGGGCCCGGAACACTGTCCAATCAGGGCCGGGGGGCGGGCACGCTCCCAGCCCATGTAGGGGGTCGTTCTCGGCCGGCAGTGGTGCTGGTGCGCTACTCCGCGCAGCCCGAGGTTAATCTTCCCCATCGCTCTCACCTGCCCAGGTCGCGGGGCCGCGAGACCGCGGGAAGGACTTCCGGCAGAGTCCGGAGCGGGGCGGAGATGGTGAGTGCGCTGACCGGGTCGGAGACTGCGAGGGGCTGGTTCGAACCGGCAGGAACCAGCTGGAAGCTGACGCGGGCCGGGGTCTCCACGCCCCTCCCCCAGGGTCCCGGCCAGAGTCCCCGCCCTTGGTCGCGGCGTGGGGGGGTCCCCCTGTATCCCCTGCTTTTTCTTTAGTGACTCACCAAGCTTCCTAAACTATGAGGCTTTAAATGAGGGGATCTTTTAATTTCTCATTCGTTTATCGCAACCACAGGGGGGAGGGTATATAGCACTTATTAGACATTCAAGGTATTTTTCATTAAATGGATGGATTCTGGTGCCCATGGGATTGAGTTTCTCGCATGTAAAAAACTAGGATTAGTCAGCATTTCAAGTACAAAGAATGAGTTGCAATTACATTGAACCTGTAGATGAATTCGAGGGTGGATCTACACCTTTTACGGTATTGAACTTTGCGATCCACGGTCTTGGTATGTCTCTCCATTAATTTCCTTTAATAATGTTTTACTGTTTTCGTCATGTTTTACAAAACCTTTGTTAGACTTGTTCTGCATGTAATGTCGATGCTGATTTAAATGGTATCTTAAAAAAAATACTGTTCCTGGTACATAGAAGTAAACTCATTTTTGAGCATTTTTCTTAGTGTCTTTGTTAGGTGCAAGCATAGATTTTAATTATTGATCTGTAAAATCTTTGAATCTTTACTTACAAAATCTTACCTGCAAATAATTATACTTCAGCTTTTTTCTTGTCCTGTCATTTTACCTTTTTATTTTCTTTTTAAATGATTCCCAGGACCTCATGTCCAGTGTAGAATAAGGTACTCTGTGTGTCTTGTCTTCTTGACAAGAGAGCTGTTTTACTATTTCAGATTTTTCATTTAACATTGCAGTGTTTTTATGCACCATCTTCCCCAGGTAGCCATGTTCCTTCTAGTTCTGATGTATTAAATTTTTATGTCCATTAATGATAGTCATTGTTTTGGATTTGAGGACAACGAATTATGATTTTTCTGCATTTCTATTATATAGTAAAATGGATTAACTTTTGTATACTGAAAACTACAAAAAAATCTATTTAATTTTTATTGTAGTATTGTTGCTTTACAATGTTGTGTTAGTTCCTGCTGTCCAGGAAAATGAATCAGTTATACGTGTACATATATCCCCTCTTTTTTAGATTTCCTTCCCATTAACGTCACCACAGAGCACTGAGTAGAGTTCCTGGTTTTATAAAATGGATTAATTTTTAAACATTATTGCATTCCTAGAGTAAAATGTGCTTGGTTGTGGGACTTCCCTGGCGGTCCAGTGGTTGGGACTCCATGCTTCCACTGCAGGGGGCACGGGTTCGATCCCTGGTCTGGGAACTAGGATCCTACATGCCCCATGGCTCGGCAAAAAAAAAAAAAAAAAGCTTGGTTGTGCTTGATTATGCACATTACTCATTATTTAGGGAACTAATTTTTAATAGAATTTTGCACCTGTGTTTGTTAATGATAGTTTTTTTTCATTTGTACTATTCTGCTCTTGGCATGTCTCTGAAAAAGGAATTGTTTTCTGCACACAGAATTATTAATCTCGTTAATATTTAATAAAACTAGCCTGTAAAACAATTTGGGATTTTTGTTTCCTTTTTGTGAATGTTTGAAAATACCCTTTTATTATCTTTAAATTACTTTTGACTACTGAGTAGTATGGAAGTACTCATATTTTAAAATTTTATTTTAGACCATTCCCCTCCTCTCGTGTTTAATCCCTAGAACATCCCTAATTATGCCTGCTTTTTCATTTGTAAATTTATTTGCCCATGCTTTGTTTTTCTTGAAAAAAATTGTCAGAGGTTGCAATCTGATCAGTTCTAAGAGATGTGGTTTGTACGGTTTTTTGTTTTGGACTCACCGCACAGCTTGTGGGATCCTGGTTCCCCAACCAGGAGTTGAACCCAGGCTCTTGGCAGTGAAACCACAGAGTCCTGTGGTTTCCACCAGGGAATTCCCAAGAGATGTGTTTTTAGCCTCCCTTTTATATAGTTCATTTTGCCCTTCACATTTCATTCTGTGCTTTCTTCTTTTATTCTGCTTCACTTTTTCCAGATTCTTGAGTTCATTTTTAGCCCACTGGTACTGTTCGTTCTTTCTTTCTTTTTCTGGGAGTAGATGGTGCTTCTGCTCTTGGCTGGGGACACTTTGATTCTAGTGTCTCTCCAGTGGGACATGGTGAAGTTAACAAGCACTTGAAACCTTTCCAGAGATTTTGTGAAATCACAACATCCTGTTTCTAATCCTTATAGTTTAAAAACGCAGTGGCATTAAAAACAAACAAAAAACCAAGCCACGGTATCCATTTCCAATGTTACCCAGATGGTTATGTCACTGTTATGATTTCATTCTGCCCCAGTCCCTTTGCTCATGTTCCTAGTTCCAAGTGCCTTCATTGTCCTGTATTTTACCTACAGCACTTATCCCTTCATCTAGATAATATTCAATTTACTTATTGTCTTCCACTGTGAGATTTTAAGATCCATGTGGTTCAGAATTTTTCTCAAGTGCTGTATCTCTATAACTGCATGTAGTAGGAATTATCTCCTAAATAGATTTTCAGCAAATGAATGAGTCAGAGCTACAGCTGTATAGAGAAGCAACTCGCCTGAGACAGAGGGCTTTGCCGGTAGAAAGAGCCCAAGGATGTCTAATGTGAAGAGAATGTTCCAGTTTTCTAGTCTCCACTGTCCTCTCCAGGAGACAGGCAGAGTCTAGATCTGCACTGTCCACTAGAGCACCCCTGGTCACACATGGCTGTTGAGCTCTTGTACAGCTATCAAAATTGAGTTGGGTGCATGTGTGAGATCCATACCAGATTTATAGCATTAAGTATGACAAAAATAACATAGGCTATCTCAGTAATTATGTTGGTTATGTACTGAAACGATCTGTATACTTGTATTTAGTGGGCAAAATGAAAATTATTAAAATTTCAATACAGGGACTTCTCTGGTGGTCCAGTGGTTAAGACTCCATGCTCCCAATGCAGGGGGCCCAGGTTCAATCCCTAGTTGGGGAACTAGATCCCACATGTCACAAGTGAAGATCCCTCATGCTGCAATGAAGATCCCACGTACCACAACTAAGACTTAGCATAGCCAAATAAATAAATAGGTAAATAAATATTAAAAATTTCAATACGACATTTTTATAAGGTAGCGACAAGAAAATTCAAATTTGGATATGTTGTCTGTATTGTCTTCCTATTTAATGGCACTGCTGTAGATCAGGGGTTGGCAAACTACAGCTCACAGGCCAAACCCAGCCTACCACCTACTTGCATAAATAAAGTTTTATTCGCACACCACCACATCCATTCTTTGACGTGTTGTCTCTGGCTACTTCTGTGTGACAAAGGCATACCTGAGCAGTTGTAACAGAGACCACGTGGCTAGAAAAGCCTAACAATGTACTCTCTGACATTTGCAAAGTCTGCTGATCTCTGCTCTAGGTCACTGTACACATTTTGAGGAATAATGGGCATAATCATCCTGTAACATGTATGTACAGAAATGCAGCTGCTAGACATTTAGGCTTTAAAGCAGTCAGACCTACATACAAGGTTCTAATTGGGTAACATTGGGCATATTATTAAGTGATTCTGTCCTTTTGAGTTTCCTCTGCTACATACTGATTGTAATGATATCTACTGTGAGATTTATTATGAGACATAAATGAACTCAGGTGTGCAAAATATTTCACACATCATGGATGCTCAAATAGCACATTTTCTTATTAATGCTGTTGTGAGACTGTTACAGGTTTTGATGGCTTTTAAATGTCACCTGATACACAGTGGTGGAAGAGTTAGTTGAATTTTATCTGTGGATAAAAGTTTGTCTTGAGACAGTGCTACATAGCAGAGTATCTTGGTAATTAGTAATTAGGGATGCCCAAAGCAGCTGACTTTACTTACCAGCCTCATGAGAGAGTGTTCCCATTCTGAAGCATTCTCATTCTGCTGCTGTTTATTGAACAGGTAAATCGTATCCCCTGCATTGGAGTGTGGCAGCCTATGTTCACACCTCTGCGTGTGGAAGCTGATGGAGTGATGCACTTCCTCAAAAGCCAGGCTGTTGGGGGACCCTGCGAGCCATCAGATTCCATGCTCAGGGGTTGGGCAGTTATGCCTGTCTGCATGCCACGGGGTGCAGAAATGATTGCTGTGTGTAGTGCCCCTAGGAGGCTGGTGTATAAGTCAGTGCCTCTGGCTTTTCAGTGGGAGCAGATGTCCTTCGGGAGGAAGGTGCCACCTGATCCCTTTATACCTTTTATGATCTGGGCAGATTCACAGCCAAACCCTTCTGGACTTCAATTAATTCATTTCCACAGTGGGCTCAGAACTGCCTCTTCACAGGCAGGAAGGACCAGGGCACTCATTTCTGGGGAAGGCAAGGCTGTTCTGGTGTCTTGTGACATCAGTGACATCAGTTGAGGAAGACCCACCACCCATAATTTTGACATCACTCATAATTATCAGCACTCAGGCCCCTGAATGCAGGCACTGTCGTGAGGTCTGAAGTCTTAGGCTTCCCTTCTCTTGGCTGGGCTCCAACTTGTCAATACACTGACTGCCTCCTGGAGAGCATGGAGAGAAAGGTGCTGTTTTATAAAAGAACAGGAGACAGATAAGTAAATATTAATGCTTCGCATAAAGGTGGACCTGCCAGTTTATGATGGATTGGAATTTTCCAAGGAACTATATCCATCTCAGGGCCTGGGTTGAAGGTTGGGCATAATCAGGCCTCTTGAGAATCAAATTGTTGGTGAGGGGGCAAGCAAGAAATGCCCCTGGACCCTCACTGTGTTTTAATTCATTAAAACCTCATCCAGGCCTGACTTGGTTTCATATCACGCTTTGGCCTGTATTGGACCATGAAGAAGGAGATGAAATCATTTTCATTACAAGGAACTGATGTTTTTAAAGATAAAATAATTGTTTTATTTGTACAGTATTTCTTCCATATCTCCAATGTATTGTGGACTGTTCTGGATCCTTCAGATGGAGGGGAAGAGTGGAAGGAGCCAGAGTCAAACTAGAGAGATGGGTGTTAAATCTATGAGGCAGGCTGGCATCTCAGAGGAAGTCAGCGCTGAAGAGAGGGGAAGAGATGATGACAGAACCCTAGAGTTGATGGGAGACCACAGAACCATGGATGAACTTGCTGTGAATTGAGTCCTGGTTCCCCAATGCTGTCAGCCTCCCCCTTCCTTCTGCACACACAGGTGGAGAGTGGTACCTCGTTAAACCAGAATTTGTTGGATGTTTTAGGAGTCAGTGGTCTTTGAGGATGTAGCTGTGGACTTCACCCCAGAGGAGTGGGCTTTGTTGGATCCGGCTCAGAGGAACCTCTACAGAGATGTGATGCTGGAGACCTTCAGGAACCTGGCCTCAGTGGGTAAGGATGACATCATTCCTTTACTGACTCTCTAGAGGACAGGCATCCCCAAGCTATTGAGCTTGCTCTAGAACTTGGGCTGAACAGTGGGAATTTATTGCTAAGTAAGACAGACATGGTCACATTACTATGGAGCATATAGTCTAACAGCTTTCTCATGTATGTATGAAACCTACTACTTTCTCATTAAATGTTTTTAGCCTCTGTAAGGGTTATAACTGTTCCTTAAGAGGAGCAGCCCTTGTTGGGGAACATTACATTTGGAAATATTAATTAGAAAAAGAAATTACTTCTTTCTGTGGAAGCTGAATTTTGCAGATGCGCTAGCTTCCCTTTTTTTGACTTTTCATCCATCCTCATGAATAGCCTTACCCACATTGAAAGACCTTCCATATTTCCTCTTTGAAAGTTTATATTTGGGCATATGCATTTTGTCCAATTCCGTCCTATGTTGCTTCCTGACAATAGGGCATTTATGTCACCAGAAGTCTCAGTCTTCATGGAAGTATTTCCAGTAAATTGCCCACCATTTTGTCTTCTTGTCCTTATTATTGTTAAAGTCCTCAAGTAGCCAGAACTCCTCCAATTCTTTTTTTACTCAAAAGTGCATTTTTCCTTATAAAATTTCTCTTGGGTTGCTCTTGGAAAGAAATGTACATGTTTCCTACTTATTTTCTTGCCTTAATCCCACGAGTTCATTCCAAAGAAAGTAAACTTGTTACTATTTTTCGTATTATGGCACTCAAATTAAAATCAATGGGTTAAGTCCTCTACAGTGAATGTTTGGGGAAGTATGAAATGAACAGAATATAGTTAAGTTTCAGAAGAAATGATTCCTGGTTCTCCATTTTAGGAGAAAACTGGAAATGCCATAGCATTGAAGATCAGCACAAGAACCAGGGAACACATTTGAGGTGAGTGACACATACATTAGAGAAAGTAGGTCTCAGGAGAGAGTGCCATGATATTAATAAGTGTGTAGATATATGTCAGATCTTAAGTGTTCACAGAGAATTTTCACAAGACAATTTTATAAACATGATACAGATGTTGGCTGATTGAGACGTAGTTCAGTTGTAAACAATTGTCAGGAAACAAAATCCCATATATAAAGAACAGTGAAAATGGTACCTCAGGTTGAGCCCCCTGTCAGAGCACTCAGCTTATATCACTTTGAAACAATTCTAACAGGGCAAGAAACATACACATTCACTGAAAATGGTAAAAGTGTAATCATATTAATCATTAAAAACCGTAATGAATTGTTAACAAATCATTAGTAATATGATTCCTATTTTTAACAGATGGCGTGTGGTGGAGATACCCTCAGAAAATAATGAAAGTAATCAATGTGGAGAAACCAACCAGATTTCCAATCTTATTGTACATAAGAGACTTTCTACTGGAGTAAAATCCTATGAATACAATAAGTTTGAAAAACCCATCATGGATTCTTCAACCCTCAAGAGTCCCATAGCATCATCTCAACATGGACAAAAACCCTATCAGTGTAAGGAATGTGGGAGAACTTTTACTTCTTACTCATCCTTTGGGGCACACATAAGAGCTCACACTGAAGAGAAACCCTACGCATGTAAAGAATGTGGAAAAGCCTTTATATATTTCTCCAAACTTAGAGTCCATATAAGAACTCACACTGGAGAGAAGCCTTATGAATGTGAAAAATGTGGGAAAACCTTCAGATCTCCCTCAAACCTTTGGACACATAGAGAAACTCATACTGTTGAGAAACCCTATGCTTGTAAAGAATGTGAGAAATCCTTCTCTTCTCCCTCTTCTCTTAGAAAACATGTGAAGGTTCACAGTGCAGAAAAAGCCTACGAATGTAAGGAATGTGGAAAAGCCTTCCTTCATTCTTTTTACCTGATCATACATGCAAGGATGCACACTGGAGAGAAAGCCTATAGATGTGTGGAATGTGGGAAAGCCTACAGCTGGCCCTCAGACCTTAGGATTCACATGAGGACACACTCTGGAGAAAAGCCTTATGAATGTAAACAGTGTGGAAAATCTTTCAGTTCTCCTTCATCCTTTAAGGGACATTTGCGAACTCACACTGGAGAGAAACCTTACGCATGTAACAAATGTGGAAAAGCCTTCAGTAGTCCTTCGTACTTTAGAACACATGTGCGAATTCACACTGGAGTAAAACCCTATGTGTGTAAGCAATGTGGGAAAGCTTTCAGTTGGTCATCATCTTTTCGAGGACATTTGAGAACTCACAGTAGAGAGAAACCGTATGAATGTAAGGAATGTGGTAAAGCCTTCAGTAGGCTTTCATCCTTACAAAGACATGTGAGAATTCACACTGGGGAGAAACTCTGAATGTCAGCAGTGTGGGAAAGCCTTCTATACTCCCCTATCCTTAAAGAAAACACATGGAAACTCAGGAAGGAAGGAAACTCCATGCCAGTTCCAATGATGGAAGGCCTGCATGCAGTTTACATGTATTGTGCACCACAAACTGCATAGCATTGGAAAATATTTACAAAGGTCTTGGATATACTGTTGGCTTTATTAGTGCCTTATTCTTAAAGTAGATCCCTATCACATTATTTCCAGTTCTTTATGAGGATAACAGCTAGGAGATAATAATTCTTTAAGTATTACTTTGCCAGGGCTGCCCTAACAGATTGCCACAAAGTTGGTGGCTTAAAGAAACAAATGTATCCTCTTTCAGTTCTGGGTACTAGAAATTGGAAATCAGGCGTTATTAGGGTTGGTTCCTCATGAGGGTTCTGAAGAAGAATCAGATCCACGTGCTCTACAAACTTCCAGTGGCTACAGCAATCCCTGGTGTTCTTGGCTTGTGGACGCCATCATTTATTTATTTACTTATTTATGTTTTGGGCCACACTGTGAGACATGCAGGATCTTAGTTCCCTGACCAGCATTGAAACTGCGCCCCCTGCAGTGGAAGCACAGAGTCCCAACCACTGGACTGCCAGGAAGTCCCAGTAGGCACAACCATGCATCATTCCAATTTCTGTCTTAATTTTTTAAATTAATTAATTAAATTTTGGCTGCATAGGGTCTTCATTGCTGCGCACAGGCCTTCCCTAGTTGCGGCGAGCAGGGGCCACTCCTCGTTGAGGCGCACAGGCTTCTCACTGTGGTGGCCTCTCTTGTTGCGGAGCACGGGCTCTAAGTGCGCGGGCTTCAGTAGTTGTAGCGCACGGGCTTAGCTGCTCCGCGGCATGTGGGATCTTCCCAGACCAGGGCTCGAACCCATGTCCCTTGCATTGGCAGGCGGATTCTTAACCACTGCGCCACCAGGGAAGTCCCTGACTGGGAATTTTAATATTTCTTGTTTAGAAGGCAAAAAAGAGCGCTTCCCTGGTGGCGTAGGGAAGAGAGGCCACAATAAGAGAGGCCGCGATAGTGAGAGGCCCGCGAACTGCGATGAAGAGTGGTCCCCGCTCGCCGCAACTAGAGAAAGCCTGCACGCAGCAACGAAGACCCAACACAGCCAATAAATTAATAAATTAATTCAAAATAAAAGAAGGCAAAACGAAGGGACTGGGGCTAAAATTAACTTGTAAGGAAACAAGTCAGTTTTGTTAGCTAGACTAGGAGAAAGTTTCATCATTTTTGTGATTTGCATAATTCTTTTGATCCTGTGTGACGACATGATCACAGAGTGCTCTTGCTTGTGCCTTACTCCATAACATAACACCCAGTGGCCTTGTCTGATGACAGTGTTGTTTAAAATGGTTTCTGTTTAAGGGACCTGCCTGGTGGTCCAGTGGCTAAGATTCTGCACTTCCACTGCAGGGGGCGCAGTTTCGATCCCTGGTCAGGGAACTAGGATCCTGTTTGCCACCACGTGGCATGGCCAAGAAATTAAAAAAAAAAAAAGGTTTCTGTTCAGCAGAACACCACAGCCTAGGAGTGAAGACCAGGCCAGGTAGATCCCCGTCTCAAGGGCTGATTCTTTTTTCTCACTATGTGAACATTTTAGTATGTTTATTATATATCTGCCACTGTTTTGTTTCCCATAAATTAGTTCAGTTAATGTAAGTTGAGGTAATCCTCCAAAACTATAATGTAGATACTCTAATCTCCTTTTGTGAGTTAACTGGGGCCTACAGATTACAAAGCTAGCAAGTGGTAAAGACAGGATCAGGATTCAAAACAAAACCTTCTAGCCCTGAGACCATGCTCTTCACTGCATGTTAGTCTTTGAACCTCCTTAATACACCAGCCATTCTAAGCTCAAAACAAAATTATGCCCAATCATGGCACACATGGTAGACTCTCAATGCAGAAGCAGGAAACAAGTGCTTGTAGTTCTGATTTGGCATCAAAGATGGAAATATGTGTCTTGGAGGAAAATAATCCATGATAAGAGAGATAATAGGGAAAGCAGGAGGGTGTAGTCTGTATTTTTTTTTTCCTCTGAAAGCCAGGGGGGCATCAGTGAGTGAGGATGTGTTCATTAACTTATAATTTCATCATCTAGTGTCTTAAGTAAATACTACTAAAGGAAATGCTCAAGGGAAGTAGAATAATGAGTCTCCATAAAAATAAAATCCTTGTGGTTGCCAAGGGGGAGGGGGTGGGGAAGGGAAGGATGGGGAGTTTGGGATTAGCAGGTGCAAACTATTATATATAGGATGGATAAACAAGGTCCTACTGTATAGCACAGAGAACTATATTCAATATCCTGTGATAAACCACAATAGAAAATAATATGAAAAAGAATATATATATATATGACTGAATCACTTTGCTGTACAGCAGTAATACAATATTGTAAATCAAGTATACTTCAATAAAATTTGAAAAATAAAATTCTACTCATGGTTCAATTTGCAGTAATTAAAAGCTCTAGCTCGTGTGACATGTACTTAGGAATTGGAAAGGGTTTCTGTCATCAGTGTCCCATCATTTATTTGGGCCACATAGTGTGGCTGTTTATAATCCTTTTGAAAGAACTGTAAATTGGATTATATATTTGGCATTATCATTTTGCTATTATAGTATAGTCCAATGAGTTTTGTATCCTGGAAATCAGAGTTGCCCCCTCGTTTGCAAAAGGAATATGGTCATTTGCACAGCTATACCCTAGCATGTGCCTTTTCCTATGAGCAGAATGATACCTATACAAGCTCTCGGAAATGCCCCGGTAGATGCAAGGAAAAGTGCGGTCAGTGACAGGATTTTTCCACATCATAAATCCATTTCAGCTCTCAAATTCCTTTCCCAAGCCCATTTCTATGTCTTTGCTGAGAGACCTCATTAAGGGATCCACACCTGTCTCCATTTGGGGAATATTTCCCCTAAGCAATGCCATGTGGCAGTGAGTGGGAACAGAAAACAAGGGCAACCAGGGCCCAGGACAGTTACTAACAAACTTCGGGCCAAGGGCAGAGGAACCAGCTCTTGATCATCTTCAGCTCTGCAGCAAGTACCAGGGTCACCACGCCTACCTCAGTCTCACCACCACCTCGACGCTGGACCCACAGATGCCGCATGCGCAATCACAGCCCCTGTGTCGCAGTCGACCACCATGCGTCAGGAGCAATCGGGGCTGGGGCTCAGGGCTGCACATGCGCAGTCCACACCTAGAGCCACCTGGACTCTGGCTCCCTAGTCATTCGCAGGCTCCAGACTGGCTTTAAAGAGCCCTCCCCTTTGTCCTCCAAGTTCACTCACTTCCTGGGACACCACCCCAGGGAACCTGAGCCCCTTGAAAAATGCAGCTGGAAGAAAGACAGCCCACAGAGACTAGATTCCAGGCCCTCATTGCTTCCAGCACACAACGCGGCCTCCATGCCCCACCAGCTGCCCCCAGAGGCTGCTGGCCGTTCTGACCTTTGTCGACTGCCCAGGTTCAAGTGGATTATCCTTCCCGTGTTGGTAGCTGTGGCCTCTGGTTTTCCGGAAAAGCCCAAAAGGATGCCAGGCAGGGCCGAAGGTAGCAGAAATCTCTGCCTTCTACTCCGGCCTCACTGGACCTCACTTCCGCCTCCAGCCAATAACCAGGTACTGAGGCCAGGCGAGGGGTTGGGAGGTTTCCTGAGGCTTCAACCTCCCTTCCTTCCCCGACCATGGCTGCCACTGGGAAGGCAACTAGGTGCTAAGGAAACCACAGCAGATGCTGAGAGACTTAGTAGAGGATACAACACCTAAAGAGGGATTGCACACCTTGGCAGCCCCAATGCAGTTCCTCCCTGAAATCAAAGGGACAACCAAAACCCTCTGTATTGTCAGGTAGTGAGGGGCCTGATCTTGGAAGAGACCTAAAGCAGAGTGGCTGGCTGGAGCATCCTTGACAAGGGACGTTGGCCATTGACTCTCAGGGCCTCAGGCTCTTATCATGTGGTGGTGCTGTCCCCTTGGCAGTTTCTTATGGTGAGTGCCTTCGAATGTTATGCACGGTGAGGGCTCATCATTGTGAGGTCCCCTCCCTCACCAGGTCGGCTGAAAGACCCTCCTTTGGGATTTGTTTTGAGTGCCAAGGGACATCACTCTGCCACATGGGAAGGGGGTGAGAACTGTCTGGGTCTGTTATGAGCTTTGAACAAAACCCTCATTGTTTGTGTGTGAATATATAAGTATCTAAACCTGGTGATTCAACTAGCGTTTATTGATCCCCTATGTACCAGGTCCTGTTCTACATGCTGGAGATGCAGCAATGAATAGACACACATACTCACACACACACACACAAAGTCATGGGGATGTAATGAACAGCAAGGTGACTATAGTTAATAATACTGTACTGTGTATTTAAAGGTTCCTAAGAGAGCAGATCTCAAAAACTTCAGCACACACACTGGGGAAAACCCAGAGACAGAGAAACACTACAGTCATCCATGCAGTGAGATGCATAGACAATCGGCACTCCTGTCAGGACACAGGAACCACTACTCAAACACCTGAAACTTCCCAGACAAATGCATGTGGTGGCATGACAAAATCACACTAACTTTGTCACTGGGACATACACGTGGACACACTCAGACACAGACACATAAATTCAGACACACTGGCAAAGATGATGCCTCCGGAGAAACTAATACACTCCCAGAGATACACAGCCTACAGTGTCTGCGACTCCCCCACTCCCCAACAGCTCTCTTTACTTAGAACTAACCAACATCAGATATGTCATCTATTTCACTTGTTATCTCTCCTCCTGGAACAGGAACTTCACACTTCCTGAACCTACACAGTACAAAACGACTCTCTCCCTAAGAACCACAAGAACCCAACCTGTGGAAGAAGTGTCAGGGGCCCAACATGGCTTGGGTTATGATGTTCCAGCCCCGCACACTGCTGAGGATTCTACCAGCAACACACTCATCACTACCTTTACCCGTTGTCACTCTGCTTTCCAATTGGAAACTCAATGCGGGCAGCAATGGTGTCTGTCTTGTCGACTGGCAGCCATGTGTCCTGCACTGTGGTCCCCTCGGCAGCGCTCTCTGCTGGTCTCATGTGCCCGTAGACTCCACTCCGTCCACCCTGGGTGGCCCCAATGTCCTCCCGGAGACTCCGAGGATGGGCGCTTAGGGAGCATGGACCACACATCTCCAGGCCACAGAGGTAAGTCTTGCTGATGCGCAAGACGTGGTGACCCGACTTCCATCTTTCCCTGGGCGGCCTCTCAGTCGCCCCACCCACGAGCACCTGCGCACTTCTGCGAAGTCTGCGATCCCTGGTGTCCAGCGGTGTTTAAGAGGCAGTCGCATGCCGGGAGGAGTCTGGGGGCGGGGCTCTGGGCGTCTGCTTCTGAGATCTTCATTTCCCACAGGCCACAGCGGCTGAGACTACGCTCAGGGCAGGCGTTGGTAGA
This sequence comes from Stenella coeruleoalba, assembly GCF_951394435.1. Lineage (NCBI taxonomy): Eukaryota > Metazoa > Chordata > Mammalia > Artiodactyla > Delphinidae > Stenella > Stenella coeruleoalba. The sequence continues at coordinate 171,319,171 of NC_137148.1, read as the reverse complement.
AGTGCGCATGCACCGCAGTGGGGCACGACCCAGAGGGGAGGTGCGGAGGAGGCGCGACTGGAAGTGATAAGTTTGAGCGGGATTGGTGCACCTGCAACCTAAATCCTCCGGTGGTGGATGATCGTGGGGCAGTGGGTGTATGCGCGTGGGCGCCAACGGGCGGGCCATGGCTGGATGTCCCTTTGACGTCCCTGGAGGTTTTGAGATTGGTGTGCGCCTTGGAGCTTGTGGGCACTGAGCTGATGCTCCTGAGGAAGCGGGGGTTGCTGTGGCCACAGGCCGTCTGTCGCTTTGTCGCAGGTTCTGCTACTGCTGTGTTTCTGTCATCTCCCAGACCCATGCGGCTGCCGCAACATTCCACATGTGGGAGTGTAGAACCCTCATGACGTCTCCCAGCAAGAAGTCACAGGACCCGGCCTGATGCAATTTTAGAGCTGAATGGCCTCCAGACAGGCCCAGGAAAGGCATGACGCTGATGCCCAAAGATTAAGATGCCCCCAGACAGGTCTCTTGGAGAGAACTGTAGGGGCACTTTTATGGTTCAGACCAGAGCATTCCCAGAGATCTCACTGGAGGAAGCTAGCATAAACTCGGAGAAAGATTCCAGGAGCCCTTTCACTTCTCTCCTGTTGTGTGAGGCTAAGGACAGACATGGTCCTTGCGGGTGTTTCCTAACTTTAGACCGAGTTCCAATAATCTGTTTGGCCCCAAGTCCTTCTCCCGGCCCCCTCCAGGTCCTTCAGCATTTATTGAGGATCCCAAGATGGAGGTGGGCTGGGTGTCAAGGTTCAGGAGTATTAAAATTCCCTTAGCAAACGAAGGCTTTGTTTTTCTATTATTTTTAATATACATGCAGTAAAATTCACTATTTTAAGTGAAGCACCATGAGTTCTTATAAGTGCAGAGATAACACCAACAGTCAAAATGAACACGCCATCACCCTGAAAAGAACAGGTGCCCATTTGTTCTCAAATGCCCCATCCATAATCACTGACCTGTTTGTTTCCTATACTCTTGTCCTATCCACATCTCATAAAAGGAAAGCCTTCCTTTGTTAGGAGTCTTTTTGTAAAACTTGATGCCATTTTTCTAAAATTCAGAAATCACACTTGCCTTCCAGTGTTAAATGTCCAACACTTCCCAATAAAGATTAAGCAAAACTAAAACCTTCAAACGTGACATTCCATTTTTATGAGCTACATGAGTTTGGGCAACTCTGTGCTCCCTGTGCTTGTCATCATCTGAATGATAGGAGGGAAGGAGGTACAGATGATTGTCAAATCACATCAAACTATGGAGTGCTATGAAAACCTAAGTTAGCACGGAAAAAAAAAATTAGAGATTAGACATCAACTGCTCTTTAATAAAAATAACTGACTGCTTCTGTTCTACCAATTAGTTTTAGACAACCTCAACTACTTATGCTTTCTACACTCACCAAGCACCAGCCCAAATCGGAAAATATATTCTTCCAAACAACCTCTGACTGGTACATCCCACTGTCTGTGCACTCATTCAAATTCCTTTAACTCAATACATCCATTTTCTTTGGTCAAACCAATGTGGTCCTTGTGGCTTTTGGCTAGAGACCATTGACAAAACCATTATTTAAGCTTTTATTATTAACAAAGAATAAGCAATCCATTTAATGACAGATGTTGAAGTATGTAACAATAAAAATGTTTGTATGACAAAAACCACCTTAACTTGTATATGCCAGCTAATATTGTCTCAGACTGTATAATGCTTAAATTAACAATATTAGTTGATTTAAATCCATAATTGCAATGGAATACTTTAACATATTCTCAGTACATGAAAAATAATAACATTTGTATTATGGATTGAACTGTGTTCCCCCCAAAATTCATATGTTAAAAGTTCCAGTATCTCAGAATGTGACCTTATTTGAAAATATGGTTGTTGCAGATATAAGTAGTTAAGATGAGGTCATACTAGAATAGGATGGGCCCTAACCCAATATGTATGGTGTCCTTATAAAAAGAATGCCGCCATATGAAGAGACAGGCATGCACAAGTAGAATGCCATGTGATTTTTTTTTTGGGGGGGGGAGCTGCGTTGGGTCTTCGTTGCTGAACGTGGGCTTTCTCTAGTTGCAGCGAGCGGGGGCTACTCTTCGTTGCAGTGCGCAGGTTTCTCTTGTGAAGCACTGGCTCTAGGTGCATGGGCTCCAGCAGCTGTGGCATGTGGGCTCAGTAGTTGTGGCACACAGGCTTAGTTGCTCTGTAGCATGTGGGATCTTCCTGGACCAGGGCTCGTGTCCCCTGCATTGGTAGGCGGATTCTTAACCACTGTGCCACGAGGGAAGCCCCCATGAGAAGATTAGTTATGCTTGTTGCAAGCCAATGAGCTAACAGAAGCTAGGAGAGTGCTGGAACACATCCTTCCTTAGCACTTTCAGAGGAAGCATGGTCCTTCCAACATCTTAACTTTGGACTTCTGCTTCCAGAACTGTGAGACAAAAATTTCTGTTGCCCTAGCCACCCAGCTGTGTGGTGCTTTGTTACAGAAGCCCTAGGAAACTAATACAGTTTGTATACAAGTGATTTGGAAACACAGTAAACAAGATATTTCTAAGACATACCTACAGAAGATTTTTCTTGAAAATAAACACTGTTTTTAGTGACTTAGAATCAAACATAAATAATTAAACCCATATCAAGGAACTGCATTCAGCTCTAACAGACATCTCCCCAAATTCACGAGTATGTTTGTTCTCATGTAGGACTGAGTCAGCGCATTTAAAAATACAGTAGGACTTCCCTGGTGATGCAGTGGTTAAGACTCTGCACTTCCACTGCAGAGGGCACAGGTTTGATCCCTGGTCAGGGAAGTTTTGCGTGCCACATGATGCAGCCGGAAAAAAAAAAAAGAAAAAAGGAAAAAAATACAATACCTTAACAAAGTCCCACAGGTTGTTTTGTTTTCCTACAACATTGTAGCTTTTGTGGTAGAATCACGATCAGAGAGTCACTAAAAGTTTTGAGAACAAAGAGTCTGCTATACAAATTAGACCTTGTAAAATATGTTAACATCTAGAGAAGAGTGGAATCACAGCATCAGAGATCACTAAACATGAGTCTGAATTAGTGGTCTGCAAGACATGTTAGGGTTTGTAGGAAAATCCAAATTGTGAGTGCCTGACCACATGACTGAATCCCTGACACCAAGCTCTTGGAGGTATTTATGGAAGCCTATAACTCTGAGAAAAATAGAAATCAAGTACTTGGCATTTCTTTTGATGATACTCTTGATTGGTAAGGCCAACAATCAGGAAAACGGGCTGAAAGCTGGTTTCCAAGTAGCCCCTATGCATCTCTCTCTCATACTTTAATGTGGCTGCAAAAACTTAGTAATGGCTTTATTTCTGCCTTCCAAATCTCATGCCAATAGGCTACTGGTAAATTCGAACACAGAATCATAAAAGGAAGGGATTCTGGGAACTGTAGCTCCTAACATTACCCATGCTGACGTAACACAATCCAGAACTCTGTATCTCATGATCACATCACAAGCGTCTCTTAAGTAAAAACCCACTGTTTAATTCGCTATCACAAGCAAGGACAAAGCGAAGGGCAAAAGCTGAAAGTAACAATTCACATGAGACTGTACACTTGGAAGAACTCTGCATAATTAAAAATTTCTGCCAAATATTTAGAAGAAAAACAGAATAAGATTCCACTGGCCTAAATAAACAAATATTCTCTCAATCCATGGTGGAAAACATATAATGGTTGATTATCCAGTATCTGCCACACTAAGCCAGTAGGAAAATACAAACAAATACCACACTGTCATTGTTCCAATAACCCCTTTAAGGACAATTTAAAGAACTAACATATTAAAACTACTTATATATTAAAAATACACTTCAAATCACCCATGAGTCCAACAAACTGTAAAGATGATTTATTTCCTAAAACATAAGAAAAAACACTTCCTGCAAAATTTATGTACTGTAGCCAAAAGAGTACTTCAACAGTTAATTTTCATCTAAATGTTTATTTGCAAAAGAACTGGAAATACACTCCCTATGGGTCCACTTTAGTGATGAAGGACTCATAAAGGCAATACCAGGTTTACAACTTTTGTAAGATTTCTCTCCTGATGTGAATTTTCTGAAGCACTGTGCATGAATTCATTTGCAGGAGGATTTCCCGAGCTTCATATGTAGTGTTTCTTAGTAGTATGTATCCTCACATGTCTTCTTAAGGATGAGGAACAACTGAAGGCCTTCCCACACTGCTTACATTCATATGGTTTCTCTCCAGTGTGCATTCTCATATGTATTGGTAAAGATGAGGGCCATTTGAAGACTTTACCACATTCCTTACATTTGTAAGGTTTCTCTGCAGTGTGCGTCCTCACGTGCTGTTGCAAAAGTTCAGGCCAGCTGAAGGCTTTCCCACATTGCTTGCATTCATAAAGCTTCTCAGCAGTGTGCCTTCTCATGTGTCTTTGTAACGAGATGTGGCAACTGAAAGCTTTCCCACAGAGCTTGCATTCATATGATTTGTCTCCAGGATGCATTCTCACATGCTCTTGATAGCAAGCGGACAAACTGAAGGCTTTTCCACATTGCTTACATTCGTAGGGTTTCTCTTTAGTGTGTGTTCTTGTATGTTTTCGCAAGGATATGGGCCAGTTGAAAGTTTTTCCACACTGCCTGCACTCGTAAGGTTTCTCTCCAGTGTGCACTCTCATGTGTCCTCGAAAGGATGAGGGGTGGCTGAAAGCCTTACCACACTGGTTACATTCATAGGGTTTTTCTCCACCATGTGTCCTTTCATGCCTTCGAAATGACTGGGGATAAATGAAGGCTTTTCCACATTGCTTGCATTCATAGGGCTTCTCTCCAGTGTGAATCCTTTCATGGCTTCGAAAGGATTGGAGATAAATGAAGGTTTTCCCACACTGTTTACATTCATAGGGCTTCTCCCCCGTGTGTGTTATCATGTGCCTTCGAAAAGCCGAGGAATAACTGAAGGCTTCCCCACATTCCTTACATTTATGTGGTGTCTCCCCAGTGTGTGATATCATGTGTCTTCGAAAAGTTGAGGAGTAACTGAAGGCTTCCCCACATTCCATACATTTATAGGGCTTCTCTCCAGTGTGTGTTATCATGTGTCTTCGAAAAGTTGAGGAATAACTGAAAGCTTTCCCACATTCCTCACATTTATATGGCTTCTCTCCAGTATGCGTTCTCACATGACTAGTAAGACTTGAAAAATCAATGAAGGCTTTCCCACATTGCTGACATTCATAGCTTTTCTCCGCAGTATGAATCCTTATATGCCGGTTGAGGGAAGAAGTACGAGGAAAAGTTTTTCCACATAATTTACACACATAGGGTCTCTCTCCACTGTGGGTCCTCACATGCGTCCTTAGGTGTGAACGACAACTGTAGGCCTGCCCACATTCCTGACATTGATACGGTTTGTGTCCAGTGCAAACAGCGATGTGACTCTTGAGGGATGAATGATGTGTGAAGACTTTTCCACGTGTACTGCATTCATACCTTTTTACTCCAGTAAGAGTTTTCTGGTACAGGTTAAGATTTGGAGTCTGGCTGAAGCCATCCCCACATTGATCATTACTTTCATGGAGTCTCTCCACCACGTGATTTCTGTTAAAAATGAGAAGCATGTTATCAATGGCTTGATTAATAATGATTTATTAGTAAGTACGAGAATTACATTTTCACCAATTTCAGTGGATGGATAGATTTTCTCCCCGACTTTTTTTTAAAAATAAATTTATTTTATTTATTTTTGGCTGCATTGGGTCTTCATTGCTGTGCGAGGGCTTTTCTCTAGTTGAGGTGAGCAGGGGCTACTCTTCGTCGCGGTGCACAGGCTTCTCATTGTGGTGGCTTCTCTTGCTGCAGAGCACAGGCTCTAGGTGCACGGGCTTCAGTAGTTGTGGCACACAGGCTCAGTAGTTGTGGCTCACAGGCTCTAGAGTGCAGGCTCAGTAGTTGTGGCACACAGGCTTAGTTGCTCCACAGCATGTGGGATCTTCCCCAACCAGGGCTTGAACCCACGTCCCCTGCACTGGCAGGAGGATTCCCAACCGCTGTGCTACAAGGGAAGCCCTATCTGACTACTTTTAAAGTGGAATGAATGGAATGAATGAATGGAATGAACTCAATGCCACAGAAGGGGGCTCAACCACAACGATTACAAAAACAATGTTTCTTAAACATGGGCTCTTCTGTTGATTGTTTTCAGCTGTTTCTATCACTCAACATCAATGTCGCATTTAAGAAAAAAATCATCGTGAAAATCTCTATGAATAAACAAATTTGATCTAGGCTTACAAGTGTTTTGTTTGCTTTTTAAACTTTATGACATACTAAGATTCCCTCCTGAAATACTGCTTTCTCTCAAGAGTGCAACTCACCTCAGATGTCTCCCTTGATCTATGTGCTGATCTTCAAGGCTGAGTTCTTCCCAAATTTTTCCTAAGACGGAGGCCAAGGAATCATTTCCAGTGAACTTTGATATTTTATGCTCCTTGGATATTTTATTCCCATAAATATCCTGCTGAGAAACTGACCCATTGGCCTTAAATTGAGTCTCATCCTCTGAAAGCAAAAAGGTAACAAATCTTACAAGAAAGGAGGTACCTGTTAGCCAAAAAGGACACGGAGGAGTTTAGCTATGTCAAGACTTCATCAATAACAAGTATAAGGGGTCAAAATGGTAAGCACTTTAACAAACACAGTAAAATTCTCATATGGTTCAAAAACAGACCTCACTGGGCCCCTTAAGGCCCCATGAAATCTATATCCACCAATGATGCTAAGGGAGCTTTCTTTACAGAAAGAAGAACTCAGTTTAATACAGATTCTCAGTCTCATGGGGAGAAACTATTAGATTCTAAGTCTCTGATGGTTATGACCATGTCTGTCTTATTAGTTAACATATTCCCTTTCCACGGTCCAATTCTTGGAACAGTGATGTGCCAGAAATGCTTGTCTCTAAATGACTAAGTGAAGGAATAATGTCATTCTTACCCACTGAGGCCAGGTTTCTGAAGTTTTCCAGCATCACATCTCTGTAGAGCTCCCTCTGAGCAGAATCCAGCAAAGCCCACTCCTCCAGATTGAAGTCCACGGCCACATCCTCAAAGACCACCGAGTTCTGAAACACCCAAGATATGTGCAGGTGCATGGGTGAGACTCACAGCATTGAACAACTGGACTCAAGTCACAGGAAGTTCAAATAAGATTCCATGGTCATCTAACATCTACTCTGTGATCCAGTCATCACACCTGCTACTTTATGTCCACAATCATAGATTATCCTCATAGATAACAGCATAGATAACAGCACTAACAGTGCTGTTAGTTAACAGCACTAACACACTGAACTTATCTCTACACTTTTACTGTGACCATTCAAGGCTTATTCTCCTCCAACCAAAGGGTTTAGACCACATTGGAGAAACGAAAAAAAATCCTATACAAATGAAATAATATTTGCATTTTAAGACCCATCAATCCCTTGTGACACAAGTGACTTTAGCGCCTTCCTACTGTACAACATCCATAAGCACATGAAGCCCAAGGTCAACCTGGATGAGGTTTAAGGAATACAAACACAATGAAGGACTGGGAACTTTTCCTTCTCTTTCCACCACCAAATATGAGAGGCCCATGGGCCTGTGGGAACCCAACTTGCTGCAAGGGCCTGCTAGCCATATTGTCTTTTTTTCTTTTTTAATATCTTTATTGGAGTATAATTGCTTTACAGTGGTGTGTTAGTTTCTGCTGTATAACAAAGTGAATCGGCTATATGTATACATATATCCCCATATCTCCTCCCTCTTGCGTCTCCCTCCCACCCTCCCTAACCCACCCCTCTAGGTGGTCACAAAGCACCGAGCTGATCTCCCTGTGCTATACGGCTGCTTCCCACTAGCTATCTATTTTACATTTAGTAGTGTATATATGTCCATGCTACTCTCTCACTTCGTCCCAGCTTACCATTCCCCCTCCCCGTGTACTCAAGTCCATTCTCTACATCTGCATCTTTATTCCTGTCCTGCTCCTAGGTTCTTCAGAGCCTTTTTTTTTTAGATTCCATATACATATATGTGTGTGTGTGTGTGTGTGTGTGTGTGTGTGTCAGCGTATGGTATTTGTTTTTCTCTTTCTGATTTACTTCACTCTGTGTGACAGACTCTAGGTCCATCCAAGCCATACTGTCTTAAAGAACTCCAGGCCATCAGGACAGTCCAACTGGCTGAATGAAATATTTCTTTTGAAGAAGTATTTATTTTAACATTTTTGTGTAATAGTTATCACCAGCTCAGTTTCTACTCTTTTCCTCTGTGTATTTTCATGAAAATAGGAAGTCAGAACTGCATATGTTCCCTACACTCCTGAGCCAGTGCTGCTGCCCACCAGTTCTGAGTTCACACACACACACACATTACATGATGCCAAAACAGCTCTTCTACCAGACCCATAAAAGAGTACTCTTGCTGACCTTGAGGATAAGGTTAAGAGCCGTACTTTGCAAAGGACTTTAACATCAAAAACATCTGACAGTGGGCTTCACTAGTGGTGCAGTGGTTGAGAATCCACCTGCCAATGCAAGGGACACAGGTTCGAGCCCTGGTTTGGGAAGATCCCACGTGCCGCGGAGCAACTAAGCCCGTGCGCCACAACTACTGAGCCCGCGTGCCTAGGGCCCGTGCTCCACAACAAAAGAAGCCACCACAATGAGAAGCCCACGCACCACAACGAAGAGTAGCCCCCGGTCACCACAACTAGAGAAAAGCCCAGGTGCAGCAACGAAGACCAAATACAGACAAAAAGAAATTAATTAAAAAAAGAAAACATCTGACAGCAAATTTAGCCTTGAGTATAAAATATATAGAGGATTCAGCAGTGCTTTCCTACAAAGGAAACATTCCCTTGCCTCAAATTCCAGGAGACAGTGATTCCACACAAACCATCCTAGAGGCTGCACTCTCAATTTCTCTCACGTCCGTGTCCCTCCCCTGGTGGGCACATGAGCGTGTCAGGCCAACCCCTAAGCACAGGGACCACTGAGCTGCATGCCTCCCTTAAGCCATGGTTTTTTAAAAAGTTCATCAACCCGCTGACATCCATGAGCATGGGAAAGAAAACACTCTCATATAATAATCCTGATGCCAGTATTTAGTACATATTCAAATGTACAAATTCAGTGAGAGTAGCAGCATAACAGGAATATCTCTACTGTACAGGGAACAACAGGAGCTTCTGGAGCTTCTGGAGGTGGGATGCTCTCTGTACAGTTATCTGTAGTGTTTCCTCTACTTAGTGTGCAGGAAAGGAGTTGACATTGCAAACCTTAACTTTATCCTTGGCAGTGACTGCTAGCAAGGTTGGCCTTGGCCAGTGTGTGGGAAATTTAATTTCTGAAGGTTTCACATCACCCTAATTATTACTCCCTGTCTCTGACTGTGCAGACAACACTGTTAGTGCTGAGCACCTGCTTTTCGCCTGGGAGTCTGGGCTTTGGGTCCTTGTTGCGCAGAGGATGCTCACATGATCAGCTGTGAGCTGATAAAAACCCCCGGTGAACTGAGTCCCCAGTGAGCCTCCGGTAGATGGTATTTCACATGCTGTCACAACTCATCGCTGGGGCTATCAGGTGTGTTATGTGCGACTCCACTGGGAAAGGACTCTTAAAAGCCTGCACCTGGTTTCCTTCAGATTTCTCCTCATGCGCCTTTTCCCTTTGCTGATTCTGCTGTGCTCTTTTGTTGTAACAAATCATAGTCATGACTCCAACGATACGCTGTCACGTGAGTCCTACCTGCAGGACCTAGGGGTGGTTTTGGGGACACCAGACACATTAGAACTGGGATTTGCTAGAGCAACCCTGATTCACTAAAATACGGCAAAAGCACTGTCTGGGAAGTGGGAGAGTGAAGGAGGAGGGGATGGCAAACCTTTGCAGCAGGGTAGCTATGGAGTCATCCAGGGTATGAAAGGGCAGCTGTCTGGTGTGAGGCTAAAAGTTGACTGAGGTGTGGGAATTCCCTGGCTGTCCAGTGGTTAGGACTCGGCGCTTTCACTGCTGGGGCCTGGGTTCCATCCCTGGTCGGGGAACTAAGATCCCACAAGCTGTGCCGGGGCAAAAAAAAAAAAAAAGTTGACTGAGGTAGAAATAAGCAATCCAACTCCAGGAGGTCTGGCTCACTGGATATACCAGCTGCCTGTGGCCATGGAGGCCAAGTGAGAAGAAAATCAAAGTTCAGCACAGGTGACACCTGTGATTTTTGCTCTCTCTTCCAGGCAGGAGGAGAAAGGGCTGGCAAGTTCCCAAAAGTGAGCTTTGGATAGGCAAAAAATATTAAAAGATTGTACTGCATCAGGAGAAAAAAAGTTAAATCAGTTCCTAGGGCTGAAACAAAATTTTAGACAAACCAAAGGGGAGGGGACAGCCAGCCTTTCTTCAGCCTAGCTGCTGGGCCTCCTGGCCCACCCACATGTGCCAGCCAGTATCTTCCCAGCTGTAACGCTATCCCTGTAAACGCTAAATACGTTTACAGAGATAGGCTGAAATCCTAACCCCTGATACCTATAAATGTGACCTTACTTGGAAACAGGGTCTTTGCAAATGTAATCAAACTAAGATGAGGTCATTAGGATGGGCCCTAATCCAATGACTGGTGTCCATAGGAGACAGGGAAAATGCCATGTGAAGACAGAGCCACACAGAGAAGGCAGCAGGGGAAGAAGATGGACGCAGAGACTGGAATCATGCTGCCACAAGCAATGGAACGCCTGGGGATACAGAAGGTATAAGAGACAGGAAATGACCCCAGGACCCTAGAGAATTCTGAGGGAGCATGACCCTGCCAACACCTTCCTTTCGGACTTCAGCCTCCAGAAATGTGAGAGAACACCCACATTGTGGTAATTTGTTATGGCAGCCCTCGGAAATGAACACAAGGTTTGACTGCAATGAGGGAAAAAAAGGGGGGGGGGATTTTTTTTTTTATATACTTAATATGGTTTTGTTTTGTGGCTACTGCACCTGCTTGGATGTTAAAAATGGATACTAATGGTATCTGCTTGTAATTTTATAAATGCTAGAGAGATCATCCCCATCAGTGCTAAGAAAAATGAGACACAGCTTCCTTGCTGTTTCCAACTGGTGCCTGGATTGGAATTGGAACCCTAAGTATCAGAAACAAGATTAGGTCTCCATAAATGATTTTTTACTATGACTTTTACCCACTGGAGGTTCAAAAAGAGGGAAACAGGGACTTCCCTGGTGGTGCAGTGGTTAAGAATCTGCCTGCCAATGCAGGGGATACGGGTTCAAGCCCTGATCCAGGAAGATCCCACATGCCATGGAGCAACTAAACCCATGTGCCACAACTACCGAGCCTGCACTCTAGAGCCCATGAGCCACAACTACTGAGCCCACACGCCTAGAGCCTGTGCTCTGCTACAAGAGAAGCCACCACAATGAGAAACCCGTGCACCGCAATGAAGAGTAGTCCCCACTCACTGCAACTAGAGAAAGCCCGCATGAAGCGACGAAGACCCAACACAGCCAAAATTTAATTAATTAATTAATTATTTTAAAAAAGAGGTAAACAAAATGAAAAAACAGGCAATCTTTAAGTAAAGATATACTTTTGGAATTTTAGGTAGAAGTTTTCAGTTTGCTAAAAAGCTCTTTTGAAAACCTATTTCGGATGACCTTCAGAGGCTGATTGCCCAGCAGGGGCTTAGCTGGGACTCTAAGGCAGACAAGACAAGAAGGGATTAGGACAGTCTCAATGCAGGGAGAAAGGTACCCAATCTTGTTGACTTTGCTTTATTCTTGCAGTCAGAAATCACAGCCATGAGCAGACTATACACCGAAGCCTGGGAGGCCTCCTAGTGAATCTCTGAACCTAGAGTGGTCATGGGGACTGCTACAAACTGAAGGTTTGTGTCCCCCCAAAATTCATGTCAAAACCTAATCCCCAATGTGATGGTGTTTGGAGGTGGGCCTTTTGGAGGTGGCCAGGAATGGGATTTGCCCTTATAAAAAGGACCCCAGAGAGCTCCTTGGACCCTTCTGCTGTGTGAGGACACAGTGAGAAGACGGCCACCTACAAACCACGAAGCAGACTCTCACCAGACACCGAATCTTCTGGTGCCTTGATCTTGGACTTCCAGAACTGTGAGAAACAAAGGTCTGCTGTGTATAAGCCACCCAGCTTACAGGTGCCCCAGCTGACTAAGACAGGGACTCCCAACACACCTAGCTTGAAACCATCAAATATTTAACACTTTACAATATTAATTTTTTTCTTTTTTCTTTTGTTTTTGTGAGATTTTCTTCGTTCTTTTTTAAAAAAATTTTTTGTTATATTACAATACTAATTTTTAAAATGTGCCATTGAGCACACATTATATGAGAAAGACAAATATATTTATAATAACTCTGTAAAGCAGACATGATTAAAACGAGTTCACAGCAGAGGAAATGCAGAACAGTGAATTAATAACATCATGCCAGCTTGGCACACTTGCCCTTCTTTCACACACACCTCACAGTTGTTTTGCTAGTGTGACTGTTACTTCCCACTGTGATGAGGAGATAAACTAGCTTCTGCCGGGCGCTGTGGAGAGCAGCCAACAGAAACATCCTATTCCATCCTTACATCTCACACTGCTTCTCCTGCCAAAGCCCCGTGCCCATGCAAAAACGCTTTGTTTGAAGACCTGACCTCTGGCTCTTTCATTTAGTAAAATTTGTTTAGGTTACAGTACTTGCAGGCACTAGGGCTACAGCACTAACAAAACAAAAATTCTGAACCACGTGGATCTTAAATTCTTTTGGAGGAAAGCAGTAAATAAGCAAATCAAACATAATTACTGAGGAAAATGTGGCAGAGCAAGGGGATTTGGAGGGGTATATATATATGGGGGGGCAGAGATTTTCACGTGTGTGTATATACACGTTGATATCGATACACATATATATGAATGAATGGCTGCAGGGCAGAGTAAGGGAGAACAGTAAAATAACCATTTGAGATAAGACTGCAAACTGGCACCTAAAAATCTAAATAACAAATATATACATATATATACACACATAATTACATATAATTATATATATCTTCACGTAATTCAACATATTGGTCATATTTGGAGAATGGCAGAGGGGCCTGCCACTGGGGTTCATTTCAAGCCTTTTAAGAAAGCTTGTTCTACATTTAGGGCTGAGTTTCATTTAACAGAGGATTACTTTTTTTAAACATTTCTGTCAACTGTACATATGTCACATGCACTTTCCTGCACTGATGTTATATGATACAACAGAAAACTCTAAAATCAATTCACAGGATTTACCTATAATCATCTTAGAGCTGCTGAAAGCCATTTTATAATATTCAACAGTCATACATAAAAAAACACTCTTACCAATGGGGAATAGATGGTAATGTGCATGACTGGATAAAGGAAAATGGACAAAGGAATATTCAAACGAGACCAAAGAACATATAAATGGTATGAAATTCACTGTTTTCTCCAAGACAATCAGGTACAAATGAAGTGTGGACAGATGACCTGACTCTCAGTCAACATTACATTAGCAATCCAATCTGGAAAATGCACAAATGTGCAATGCCAGGAGACACTTGTCTTAATGCCTAACTCAACAGCTGCACATGTATGACACCAACAGAACACAAAGATAATCGTACAATAAGATTCTGAACAAGATCTCAGGATAAAAATTCAACATAAAAATAAATTTCATTACCTTTCTAATTAATAGCAACAGCAAGTTGGAAAGTTCACTTTAAAAAGATAACACATACATAAACAAATGGGACCTAATGAAACTTAAAAGCTTTGCACAGCAAAGGAACCCATAAACAAGATGAAAAGACAATCCTCAGAATGGGAGAAAATATTTGCAAACGAAGCAACGGACAAAGGATTAATCTCCAAAATATACAAACAGCTCATGCAGCTCAATATCAAAAAAACAAACATTGCAATCAAAAAATGGGCAGAAGACCTAAATAGACATTTCTCCAAAGAAGACATACAGATGGCCAACAAACACATGAAAAGATGCTCAACATCACTATCAGGGAAATGCAAATCAAAACTACAATGAGGTATCACCTCACACCGGCCAGAATGGCCATCATCAAAAAATCTACAAACAGGGTTTCCCTGGTGGCGCAGTGGTTAAGAATCCGCCTGCCAATGCAGGGGACACAGATTCAAACCCTGGTCTGGGAAGATCCCACATGCCGCAGAGCAACTAAGCCCATGTGCCACAACTACTGAGCCTGTGCTCTAGGGCCCGTGAGCCCCAACTACTGAGCCCACGCACCACAATGACTGAGCCCGCGAGCCCCAACTACTGAAGCCCATGTGCCTAGAGCCCGTGCTCTGCAACAAGAGAAGCAACCACAATGAGAAGCCCGCGCACTGCAACAAAGAGTAGCCCCCGCTCACCACAACTAGAGAAAGCCCACGCGCAGCAACTAAGACCCAATGCAGCCAAAAATAAATAAATTAATTTTTTAAAAAAATCTACAAACAGGACTTCCCTGGTGGCACAGTGGTTAAGAATCGCCTACCAATGCAGGGGACACAGATTCGAACCCTGGTCTGGGAAGATCCCACATGCCGTGAACCAACTAAGCCCATGCGCCACAACTACTGACCCTGCCCTCTAGAGCCTGCGAGCCACAACTATTGAGCCTGCAAGCCACAACTACTGAAGCCCACACACCTAGAGCCTGTGCTCTGCAACAAGAGAAGCCACTGCAATGAGAAGCCCATGCACCGCAACAAAGAGCAGCCCCCGCTCGCCGCAACTAGAGAAAGCCCACACACAGCAACGAAGACCCAATGCAGCCAAAAAACTTAATTAATTTTAAAAACACTTAACTTAAGAAAAAAGTCTACAAACAATAAATGTGGAGAAAAGGGAACCCTCATGCACTCTTGGTGGGAATAAATTGATACTGCCACTGTAAATTGATACAGCCACTATGCAGAACAGTATGGAGGTTCCTTAGAAAACTAAAAACAGAAGTACCAAATGACCCAGCAACCCCATTACTGGGCATACAGCCAGAGAAAATCATAATTCAAAAACACACATGCACCCCAATGTTCATTGCAGCACTATTTATAATAGCCAGGACATGGAAGCAACCTAAATGTAGAACATGTGGTACATATATACAATGGAATATTACTCAGCCACAAAAAAGAATGAAATTGGGTCATTTGTAGAGATGTGGATGGACCTAGAGACTGTCATACAAAGTGAAGTTAAGTCAGAAAGAGAAAAACAAATATTGTATATTAACGCACATATATTTGGAATCTAGAAAAATGGTACAGATGATCTTATTTGCAAAGCAGAAGTAGAGACACAGACAAAGAGAACAAACGTATGGATACCAAGGGAGAGGTGGGGGGGGAAAATTGGGATAATGGGATTGACATATATACACTATTGATACTATGTATAAAATAGATAACTAGGGCTTCCCTGGTGGCGCAGTGGTTGAGAGTCCGCCTGCCGATGCAAGGGACACAGGTTTGTGCCCCGGTCCGGGAAGATCCCACATGCCACAGAGCGGCTAGGCCCATGAGCCATGGCTGCTGAGCCTGTGTGTCCGGAGCCTGTGCTCCGCAACGGGAGAGGCCACAACAGTGAGAGGCCCACATACCGCAAAAAATAAATAAATAAATAACGATAACTAATGAGAACCTACTGTATATAGCACAGGGGACTCTACTCAGTGTTCTGTTGTGACCTAAATGGGAAGGAAATCCAAAAAAGAGGGGATATATGTATATGTATAGCTGATTCACTCTGCTGTACAGTAGAAACTAACATAACATCATAAAGCAACTATACTCCAATAAAAATTAATTTTAAAAAAGGTAAAAAAGATAACACATACAGCAGAAACTAACATATTGTTAATCAACTATACTCCAATAAAAATTATTACTCAAAAAAAAAAAAGATAACACATACCATGGTAAAAACCAAATTGAAGTAGTACAACATCAGTTTAATGAAGGCTATAAAAAGAACCTAACAAAAATTTTAAAACATGAAGGATAATAACAAAGCAAAATGAAATAAATGACAAGATGGCACATGTTCTTAAAAAGAAATCAGTGTTATCAAGATATCAACCCTCCCAAGACAGAGTCTTTATGAAATTCCATAAAATTGCCAAACAAGATGTTTTTTAGGATTTGACAAATACTAACTTTACACACAAATGCCCCCAAACAGCCAAAATATTCTGAAGTACCAGGCAGGAATCCGTCTATCACACTGCAAGGGTTTTAAAGCAGCAGCAACTCCTGACAGGACGGAATTGGTAAAGGAATGGACGACTAAATCTACAGAAAGGAACAGAGCCCCAGGCAGGCCTGTGGCTATGGGGAGGGGGAGACCTGATTCACCACAGGGTACCCACGGGGAGCCAAGCAGAAATGATAGACAATTCCACACATGGGACAGGACAAACTGATATCTAAGTAACATCCGTGTATTCCCACCTCTTCCATGGGCAATAACTAATTTACTGCAGATTTAAGCAAAGTGTGTTGCAGATAATAAAAAACAACAGTATCATCTACTGTCACAAATTAAATAACTGGTATTTTTGGTGAAATTTCACCTACCACACTATGTGGTACTGTATTCACTTCTCTGCAGCTGTTCAGGAAGGGACAGACCTGACAAACTTACTACAGACAGGAGGAGATTTTAAAAGAATGTTTAACAAACGTAATGTATGACATTTTCTTTTTTTTTTTACCTGAAACTCACCCCTTTGAAAGTATTTTATGTTATATTTCCTGCTGTACTAATTCAATGTATTTTACACTTGCTGAAAATCTGAGGTTCCAGTAAGCGAATACATCTTTTCAAGGTGAAAAACCCACGGAGGGGTTGTGCTGAACTGGTACCCAGACACAGATGACTCAGGGTCAAGTGCAACCACGCTACCACGAGGGGCACCACTGCTAACGTGCTCCCTGAACAAAGGACACCGGCTGTGTCCCCGCTGTGTCGCCAGTGCATTTGACTTGGGGGGTGGGAGGGGGTGAGGGGTGCTGCCCCACCTCACAGTGGGCTTTCCTTGACCTTTGCGTTAGTTTTTCTCCCTTGTGTGGTTCTTGTGAGAACCCAGGGGGCAGGAATCATTTCCGCCTTTTCCCCTCAGGCGTCCAGTCAGCTGACAAATAGTGTCCCTCCATGGAATGAGAACTGAGGCTGGGGTCATTTAGGACGGAGGACCTACCGGGAGACGCCCTCCCAGCCCAGGGCCCCCAAGCAGGTCACCCCAGGCTCCCCGCCCGCCCCCGCAGGCTGTCGGCTGGGAGGAGCCGACCAGGGACTGATGTTCCCGGACCCCCGAGAGGAGAGCAGTTGTGCACATCTAGGTCACCCAGATAGTCCTGAGACACCGGCCCCACAAGCGGGGGCCGGACAGGACGCCGGGACCCCACCCCGCGACCGCTTCCAGCCGGTTCCGGACGGTTCGTAACAGCCCCTCCCGGTCTCGGGCCCCGGTCCCGCGGACTCACCATCTCTGCCGGGCTCCCGGCTCTCCCAGGCGTCCTTGCCGCAGCCCGCGCAGGTGAGAGGTACGAGGAACCGACACCTGGGCCCACGCGGCGCAGGTGCGCAGGAGCGGCACGGCTGGCCGAGAACTACCCGCTCAAGGGCTGGGAGTGTGCTCTGACTGGACGGTGCTCCTGGCACTCTCTTCCATCTGGCTGTTGATTGGGAGATGCTTCGCGCCCCACCGTCCTGACTGGACAGTGCTTCGGGCATTGCTACTGCCCGGGCCCCTGACTGGACGGTTTCCCGAGGCCCGCCCCCTGACTGGACGGTTTCCCGAGACCCGCCCCTGGAGCCCCTGATTGGACAGTTCTCTGGGCCCGGCCCGCGAGCGCCTGCTTGTTCTCCGGGCACCGCCCCGTCGCATCTGATTGGACATTCCTCCCAGGCCCGCCCTCTGGTTATTGAGTGACAGGCCCTCGTAACACATTGTGGACCGGCCCGCCCGCGCGGGACGTGGGCCCCGAGCAGAACCTGCTCTCGGGCGGTCGAACCCGGCGTCCTCCCGCAGTTCGGCGGCCCCTCCTTGTCCTCCTTCTGGACCGGGAAGTCCTGATTCAGTTTCCACGCGGAGCGTCCCTTGTCCGGAGCCGGGACTGGACAGGATGGGACGGGGGAGGAGAGGGTCTAGTGACTTCCGGGGTCAGCAGTCGGCCAGGGGGCGAGGTCACCGTGGAAACATATATTTGTTTAAGCCCCCTAGCGCGCGGGCTTCTCATTGCAGTGGCTTCTCTTGTTGCAGAGCACGTGCTGTAGGTGCGCAGCCTTCAGTAGCTGTGGCGTGCGGGCTCTAGAGCACAGGCTCAGTAGTTGTGGCGCGTGGGCTTAGATGCTCCGCGGCCTGTAGGATCTTCCCCTTCCAGTGATGGAACACGTGTCCCCTGCATTGGCAGGGGGATTCTCAACCACTGCGCCACCAGGAAAGTCCCTGAATTCCTATTTTAACTTATATAAAACAACAACAAAAAAAGCTTATATAAATTTAGGATGGACCTAAGAACTCTTAGTACACTTACTAGATGGGGGCTAAACACCGACTGCATTTAATATGCCTGCTTCTTTTAGAAAACATTCTCTCATTTGACATTAAGTGGATGCCCAAATTCTGATATCGTTTGTCATTCTATTTACAGACAGAACTTTAAAAATTCCTTTTTTAGGAATTCCCTGGCAGTCCAGTGGTTAGGACTCCGAGCTCTCACTGCCGAGGGCCCGGGTTCAATCCCCGGTCGGAGAACTAAAAATCCCACAAACCGTGGGGCATAGCCAAAAAACTAAATAAATAAAATAAAATTTTATTTTTTACGGTTTTCAAAAAGGTTTTAGATGTTTTCATTAAAATGAGTGTTTAGAGAATTAACATATAAAAAAGCTTCAAGGCAAAAATAAGTTACTCATTGGATTTATAAACTATTAAAGATAAAATATATACTTTTAAAAATATGGGTTAATAATGCATGCCGAGTTTCAATAAATCAGCATGGAATTTAGAAGTCTGCCTTAAGATCGGGTCCTGGCATGGCCCTCAAGCACTCCTGTCTGTTTGCCATAATGTGCTCAGCGATCTATCCTGTGAGCCTCACACATAAAGAACACGTCATTTCATGTATTAAGGTGAAAAATGAGGCTGGTTTCTGAATTCTTCACCAAACACCCATTGCCACAAGAGAGCAGAGTAACACGTGTAGCCATCTGAGGGAAAGGAGGGGCGATGCAAGATATTTAGGCCACGCTGGGATATTATTCATGCACAGAGGTAACAAAGACATCCTCAACCACGCAAGGAATGAGAGGGGCCAATCCCTCTCCCTCCTCCAGATTCCGTCCCCCCTCCAGTTGGCAGAAGCTGCTGGCAAAGCAGAAATGCGGTTTGCAGCGTTTTCACCCACATCACAAA
Organism: Stenella coeruleoalba; assembly: GCF_951394435.1. Taxonomy (NCBI): domain Eukaryota; kingdom Metazoa; phylum Chordata; class Mammalia; order Artiodactyla; family Delphinidae; genus Stenella; species Stenella coeruleoalba. The sequence goes on along the minus strand of NC_137148.1, from coordinate 171,299,610 downwards.
GCAAAAGGTTTGTGGGTTGGTTCAGCCCATAGAATTAAAGGTCCCCAAAGATGTCCACATCCTAATCACTGGAACTTGTGACTGTCACCTTAGGTGGCAAAAGGGACATTGCGGGTGGGATTAAGGCCCCTGAGACAGGGATGACCCTGGATTCCCCGGGGGGCCCAGTGTCATCACAGGGTTCTTATAAGAGGGAGGCGGGAGGCTCAGAGGCAGAGAGAGACGGGAGATGCTGCGCTGCTGGCTGTGAGGATGCAGGAGGGGCCGCAAACCAGGGATGCGGCGCCTCTAGAAGCTGGAAAAGGCGGGAACCTATGCTCCCCTGGAGCCTCCGGAAGGACCGGCCCTGCCCACACCTTGAATTTGGACTTCTGCCCTGCAGAACTGTAATAAGAATAAACTGGCTGCGGGCTTCCCTGGTGGCGCAGTGGTTGGGACTCGGCGCTTTCACTGCCAAGGGCCTGGGTTCGATCCCTGGTGGGGGAACTGAGATGCTGCATGCAGCAGGGCACGGCCAAAAGGAAAAAAAGGGGGAATTCCCAACCAACGTCCAGAGGAGGGAGTTCAGACGCAGCAGAACCAGAAGTCAGACTCCACTAGTGCCTGGTGGGTACCTGTCTGGCTTACAGCTCAGGGATCGACAGACGCTGGGCCCGCAGTAAAGGCAGCACGGACCACCAGCACGCGGGCCGCCGGGAATGCTTTCCCCATTTCTTGCTGAACTGGTGATTCTACCTTCTGGATCCGTGAATATGACCTTCCCACTTGAGAAGCTGCTCCTGCTTCTTCGTGATCGATCTGCTCTAGGGTCATGCGATGGAGGGTCTATTACTGACTCTTCCTGGACAACCTCACAGGGCGGTCATGAGGGCTCATGAGTTCACATGGGTCGTGGCCTCTGCTGCCCACAGAGCCAGAGAGCCTAGAAGCCACACCGAGCAATCTGTCTGACCAGGGAGACCCTCACCCCAAACCTGAGGTCCGTAGATACTGGTTCTTTGGTGCCATGAGTTGGAGTTCCACGTCACAAAGCACAGAGGGGTAAGGAGTGGGGTTTGCTACCTGCCCCAGACTCACCTGCTCCCTGAAATACTCGGGGAGAGCCGAGTTTGGGGAAGGGAGGATGAAGGGGTGGGGGATGACAGATGCATGGTACCTGGCTGGCTGGGCTGCTGGCTGTCCTGAGAAGGAAAACTACCTGTGGAATTGGACAGTGACAGACCCGACCTCAGGAAAGTGGGTGTGCTGGAGTGCTGGATCCCCTGGCAGGTTTGGGCCATTCGGGCTAAAATGAGGGGATTTTTAATTAAAAAAAAAGAAAAGAAAAAAGAAAAAGCAAGTACTGGTGATGCCTTTGGTCTTTTCCCTCTTCCAGGAGGAGCAAGGGCTCAGACATTCCCAAAGAGGGTGGCGTGGAAGTGGACAAAACATATTCAGTGTCCATGTTGCCTATTCCTCCTAGCAGAAAAAAACAGCCTTTTTCCCCCAGTGGCTGCAGCTGCTACAACCTCCCCCAGGGCCCCCTGCATTCCAGCTGGCGGCTTTAATGTTAACCCTGCAATTGCTGAATCACTGAAAGGGTTGAGTGAATTTGCAAGGAAAAAAATGTCAATGGCTCTGTATTGAATGGCTCTTAACATAGGATGCATAATAAAAAATTAGTGTGAAATGTTATTGGTTTGCATTTCTTAAATACAATAATATATTACAATAAGTATAAGCATTATAGTATTATTATAATCCATTATTCTGATTATTATAATAAATGATATAATTATTATAATTTCATAACAGAGTGATCATTCCAATCAGGGAAAGGTGGGAAAAAAAGTCTTAGTGGGACACAACTTCTTTGCTTTTTGCAAAGCTCCGCGCTGAAACCTGACCGTGTCCGTGTGGGCTGTTTCAGCCAGGCTGACCTGAGAGCGGGTCCAGGCGCAAAAACCAGGACTTCGACTCAAGGACCAAAGCAGATCCAGGACACCTGACCAAGGTTTCTAACTATGAGAATCTCATGGATGCTGCGGGGACCATCTGGGAGACTTGCAAATGTCCACGAGAAAGGGCTTGTTTCCCTAGGGGACCTGAAACCGAACTGTGGACCAGCCCTGTTTTTCTGATGTGGAGAATAATTATGCTCAGTGAAATAAGCCAGACACAGAAGGACAAATACTGTCTGATTCCACTCACAAGAGGTCCCTAGAGGGGTCACATCCACAGAGACAGGAAGTAGATGGTGGGGGCCAGCGGCTGGGGGAGGGGTGGGGAGTCAGTGTTTCATGGGAACAGAGTTTCAGTTTGGGAAGATGAGAAAGTTCTGGAGATGGATGGTGGGGATGGCTGCACGACAGTGTGAATGTACTTAAAGCCACTGAGCTGTGCACTTAAAAATGGTTAAAATGGTAAACTTTATATGTATTTAACCACAATAAAATTTTTTTTGAAAGAGGAAAAATGGTTAAGATGATAAATTTAATGTTACGTGTATTTCACCACAATTTTTAAAAATATAAATGTTTTAAAGAGGATGGCACCTTGCGGGGGGGGGGCCCTCCCTGCCCTATGGGGGAAACTGCAGGGTCTTCAGGTGGTACAGAGATGTTCCAGACCCTGGGAAGGAAGCACAGCCCTCCTCTGGGGATACAGTGCACCTCTCCCTACACTTAGGAGGAGCCTGAGTGCCTGGACCTAGACACTCATGGTGAATTCTCCCACCTTTCCCACAAAGCAAGGGCACTCCGCTTCTGACAGGTGTGTTCCCTCTGGACATGCTGGGTGCCTTTCGGGGGAAGAGGAAACCCCACTGGGGCCAGGGGAGCAGGCACCCAGCAGCCATCCTCTCCACCCTCCTGGGCAAAAGCAGCTTCCCGGGCAGGAAGGGCTGCAGGAGAGGAAAGGCAGAGTGAAGACCAGACCCAGCCTGTCCCCAGACCCCAGAATCCCCTCCACCACTTGAGATGACCGCCGCCACAGAGGATGGTCATGGAAGCCAGGACAGGCCAGGGGCCTTAATGGCTCCATTTTCTGGATGAAGATACAGAAGGTCTTGGAAGCACACAAGTTCTACTGTGAAGCGCTCTGTATTAGCATCCCAGGGCAGCTGTAACAAATGACCACACACTAGGGGGCTTAAAACCTCAGAAATTTATTTTCTCTCAGTTCTGGAGGCCGGAAGCCTGAGATGCAGGTGTGGCAGAGCCGTGCCCCCTCTGAAGGCTCCAGGGCAGGGTCCTTCCTGCCTCTTCCAGCTTCTGGGGGCTCCAGGCATCCTTGACTTGTGGCCCCATCACTCCAGTCTCTGCCTCCCCTTCTCTCTGTCTCTGTGCATCTCTCTCCTCTTCTTATAAGGACACCAGCCACTGGCTTAGGGACCGCCCCCCACCCCACTCCAGGATGACCTCATCTTAACTAATGACATCTACAAAGACTGTTTCCAAAAAAGGTCACATTCTGAGTTTCTGGGTGGACGTGAATTTGGGGGCGCAGGACACAATTCAAACCAGTAGGACCTCCCAGGCCCACGTTTTGTAAGGCTCAGTTCAGACCCCCCATCCCCAGGCTCTGCATCAATCAGATTCACCTCTCCCTCCCCACAGCCGAATCCCTCTCCGCCCTCCTTTCTTAGGCCAAACTGCCCAAACTGCTCCATGCTGTAGCAGGAAGGATCTAGATGGGCCTGCCCCGCCTTATGAGAAAGAGGAGCACGTGGCCCTGAATGCCCGCGGGGAATTCTGAGCTCCCCACATACCCAGGGGACCCCCTGCCTTCCAGCGGGAGAGCTCCAGGTGGATCTGGGCTGTGCTGATTCTGGAATTCTCCACAGTGACAGGACTCTGTCCTTGACCAAACGTTAGGCCCCTCTGATCCCTCGTCCCAACTAGGCTTCGACCTTTGGGCTCCCGAGTTTGTCTCTGCATTGCACAGTTTTGGCAAAAACCCTGCTAAGTGACTTCAGCGAAAACCCCTGCCCTCTGTTTCTATAGTTATATGAGCTGCCACCGAGGGGGAGGCTGGGCGGTGGCTATATGGGACTCTGCCCTGTCTTTGCAACTTCTTATGAGTCCGTAATTTGTTTAAAATTTAAAGTTTTAAAAAATAGTAGTCTCCCCCCAAAAAAAAGAATTTCATGGGAAAGGTTGATTAGGGAAAAAATGCCTAAAAAGGGGGTGATAATTTTTTTAAAGGCTAAGAACACTGCCCAAGGGGAAGCTGTGTGAAGGTACATGGGAACTCTCCGTACCATCCTGGCAATAGACACTTCCAAAAAAAAAAAAGAAGGGAATTCCCTGGTGGTCCAGTGGTTAGGACTCTGCGCTCTAACTGCGAGGGCCTGAGTTTGATCCCTGGTTAGGGAACTAGGATCCCACAAGCCATAGGGCGAAGCCAAAAAAAAAAAAAAAAAAAGAGAATTGACACTTCTCTAAAGACAACATACAAATGGCTAATAAGCACATGAAAAGATGCTCATGGTCACCAGCCATCACGGAAATGCAAATCAAACCCACACTGAGATAGCACCTCATCTCCCCAACAGGATGATTAGGATCAAAAAGACAGACAAGGGCTTCCCTGGTGGCGCAGTGGTTGAGAGTCCACCTGCCGATGCAGGGAACACGGGTTCGTGCCCCGGTCCAGGAGGATCCCACATGCCGCGGAGTGGCCATGGCCGCTGACCCTGTGCTCCGCAACGGGAGAGGCCACAACAGTGACAGGCCCGCGTACCGCAAAAAAAAAAAAAAAAAAAAAAAGACAGACAAATGAAGCAACTAGACTCCAATAAAAATAAATAAATAAATAAAGAGAGGTGTAATAAAATGTAAAGAGCTCACGCACAAAGAAATAAAACTGCACTATAATAAAATTTTAATAGCACATTACCCCTTTGTCTAAAACAACAACAACAAAAAGCCCCAAAAGACAGACAATAATGAGTGTTGCCAAGGGCACCCTCACCCATTGCTAGTGAGAATGTAAAATGGTGCAGCCACTGTGGAAAACAGTCTGGCAGTTCCTCAAATGGTTAGGGTTGCCATAAGACCCAGTTCCACTCCTAGGTATCTACTCAAAAGAAAAGAAAAAAAAACCACATCCACACAAAAACCTGTACACCCATGTTCACAGCAGCATAACCCACAACAGGTGAAAGGTGGAAACAACCCAAATGTCCATCAAGTGAGGAATGGATAATCCCCATAAGGCACATCCACACAATGAAAGATTATTCGGCCATAAGGAGAGAAGCCCTGACACTCGCTACAACGTGGATGGACCTTGAGAACACGACACTCTGTGAGAGAAGCCAGACACAGAAGGACACAGTGTGTGATTCCATCGATGGGAAATGTCCAGTACAAGCCAATCCACAGACACAGAGAGTGGGTTCCTGGTTGTCAGGGGCTGGGGAGGGGGAGGGGAATGACTGTTGATGGGGACGGGGTTTCTTTTTGGGGTGATGGAATGCTCCAGAGTTAGACATAATCTAACTACACACACACACACACACACACACACACACACACACACACACACACACACACACACACACACACGTGTAAATATACAGCAAAAAGCCAGCAAGGATAGACACCAAACGATATCACGGTTACCTCCAGCAAGGACCTGGAATTATGAAAAGTATCAAGGAAAACGTGATGTGCAGTCAGCTTCTCGAAATAAAATCGAGATAAAATAGAAAAGTTTAAAAATCTAAAAATGACGGCAGCTTTCGCTAAGCTTCCGAGGGACCAGAGGGGATTTGATGCAAATTCTCTTCCCGAGAGCTGGCTCTGACTCATTCCACGTGGGTGGTGGGAACTGTGGGCGCACAATGCTGTGCCGAGCCATGCCCCCAAACTGCACCAGATGCACCCCGAGGACACAGGGGGAACATCTGCTGCTAAGACTGTCATGCGCTGAATCACGTCCCCTAAAAGATACGTTCCAGTCCTGACCCTATTACTATTGGAACTTATTTGCAAAAAGGCTGTTTGCAGATGTAATTAGTTAAGATGAGGTCATACTGGGGCAGAGAGTGTCCTAATGCGATATATGACTGGTGTCCTTAAAAGAGAGACAGACACACAGGGAGAAGGCCATGTGACTACAGAGGCAGAGACTGGAGTGATGCATGACGGCCACCACCAGAGGCTGGAAGAGGCAGGAAGGACCCTCCCCTGGAGCCTTCAGAGGGAGCAGAGCCCTGGGACACCCTGATCTCTCTGCTCTTGGGACTTTAAATTGCAGCTGATGGCAATGGGTCCAGGACCCCCGTCCTTTCCTAGCTCTTCCAGACCAATCCTCTCCCACCCTTGGGTGGTTCGCAGGACCCTCTGTCCCTCGTGGTTGATGTCAGTGATCCCGTTGGACCCTCATTCACCCAGGCCTGTGGCACCTGGTTCAGGGTCTTCCCTTTCAGTTTTCAAACCACTGAAACTCATCCTTTCTCCACAAGAAAGGGCTGATGAGGACTTCCTGGCAGGGAAAAGTGCAATCAACCCCAGGGAAGGGGAGAGGTCGGTGAGCTTGTTGCTGGGACATTGGCAGAATGGTCAGCTCATTCCTGAGCAGGTGTGTCAGGAATCAATGGAGTGGACTCTTGATACCTTATCACTAGAATCACAATGCTAAGGTGTAAGACCCCTTGGCACGGGCGACCTGGGTCTGGATCGTTCTCTGAGGGTCCATCCTGGGCGCTGCAGGGTGTTGAGCAGCATCCCCGGCCCCCACCCACTCAATGTCAGGAGACCCCCCCAGTCATGATAACCACAGATGTCCCCAGACACCGCCCCGTGTCCGCCTGGGGGCAGAACCACCCCAGGTGAGAACCCCTGGGTTAGCCCAAGTGCCCACTAAGTCTACACCCTGGATTCCGGGCGTTCGGTTTACCTCGTTTCCCTGTAACGTCCGGCCTCTGGAAACTCCGTTTACTTCACGACAGAGTTTGCCCCATGGACCTGTCATCCAGGGGCACTTCCACAGGGCAGGGCTCGGACTTTGCCATTCTGGGTGCTGGGTGGCCTCGGGCAAGCTGCTCGACCTCTCTGCCTCTCTTTTGCCGCCTGCAGAGTGACGGGCGGAGCAAACCCAAGGGGAACACCCCAGGCCACCCCTCCCGCCCGGGACCCCGCCCCAGACCCCGTCCAAACCCACGCCCGCCTAACTACCCGCACAGGAGCGGGGGCCAGGCTCGGAGTCTGCATCCCAGCGCGGCTGCGCGGCCCGGACAAACGCTGCCCGGGTGCTGCGGCCCCAGGTGTGGGGGAGCGCTCCGGCGCCGCCGGGTCCTGCCCGGGTCCCGCCGCGGCGGAGGCCCTCGGTGCAGCTTGTCCCGGATACCCGTCAGCACCCCGTCCGCCCGCCCGCGCCCCACGTTGGCGCCCCAGCTAACTCACGCCGCTGCCGCCGCCCCCGGACGCGCGCCCAGGACGGACCCGGCAGTGCGCCTGCGCGCCACGAGGCCGTGAACTACAAGTCCCAGAAGGTTCCGGGCGCGACCCAGGGTCCCCGTCCCTCCGGGGGCAGCGAGTTGAGTCACAGCTCTCTCTGAGGGCGGGCGGTGTCTCCTCAGGACTGAGATGCTTCCTGCAGCTGAGCACTTCCTCCGGTCCCAGGCGCACACGCGCGCTCCCTGAGAAGCTCAGGCGCATGAGTGTAGTGGAATAACTGAGGACATGGAAAGGAGACGTGACCCATGAGCACCCCCCCCCCAGCAAACTGGGGGCCGGCGAATAAGCCAGAACTGCAAACAGTCCTGATTGCTTTGAGCGCCCCCGGCAAACCGGGGACCTGCGAATAAGCATTGAGTGCTTTGGGCACTGATCCATGAGATGTCCTCAGTATAATCAGAATGGTGGGAACACAAGGCAATGTCCTTGTGCTGCTTTTGCGCTCAAGGACGAAGCACGGCATGTTTTCAAGAAAGCCCATTATTGCTTGTATAATCAATAAAAGCATATGTTGCTGCTTTGGCACTTCTGGAATGTTAAGAAAACAAGTCTTAAAATGTAAACATAGATAATGCTTAAATAAAAGCTACCACAGCAGGACAGACGGCGCTGTTTTGCCTGAGCGAGCGGCAGCCCTCTACTGCTGTGTTTCGGCACAATTCATCTCGTGTGGTGAGCTGACTTTCGGCCCTGTCCTAAGAAAAACTACAACACATGAGCGGCCTTTTCTTAAATAAGGGAGGAAATACGGTATATTCAGCGCCACGCCCAAAACATAGCTTTGCCAATAAAACAATAATAATAACCAGTATTATTTATTAACACATTAATAAGTGTATAATCCATTATATACCTAGTAAAATTGTTTTAATGATAATGTGTATTTATTAGTAATGTTAATATATTGATTTATGTTAATAATATTCTGTTAAATAATAAAACTACCATAATTAATATAGTATAGGTTGGTAATATATTCTTAAAACAATATAATATATTATTAAATTATATATTATATAATATAGTAAATGTTATCATTCACTGATAAAACAATAGCTATTTTTAATAAATTATATAAATATTTTTATGTATTTAAATTATTATTATTGTTACTATTGGACCAAGCCATAATGTGTTATCTCTCTTCCCTGATACTACTTCTCTCACTCTTTTTCTCTCTATATGATGCTGTCTCTGCAATATCCCAAGTCCTCTCCCCTACAGCATGTTTTTGTTGTTTTATTTGGCTGCATTGGTTCTTCGTTGCTGCGCGCGGGCTTTCTCTAGTTGCAGTGAGCGGGGGCTACTCTTCGTTGCGGTGGCTTCTCTTGTTGCAGAGTACGGGCCCTAGAGCGCGCAGGCTTCAGTAGTTGTGGCTCGCGGGCTCTAGAGTTCAGGCTCCGTAGTTGTGGCACACGGGCTTAGTTGCTCCGCAGCATGTGGGATCTTCCCAGACCAGGGCTCGAACCCATGTCCCCTGCTTTGGCAGGCGGATTCTTAACCACTGCGCCACCAGGGAAGTCCCTACAGCATGTTTTATGTTAGAGAAGAAATGAAGTCCCCAGAAAGTGCAGAGAAGTTGACAGTGCTTCCTCCGTTACAACTGATGACCACTGGCACTTGATGGTGTTTATGTGCTATGTAATTATAAACGTTCTCATTGTGACTTTGCCATATGATCAACCGATTCTTGGGCAAAATGGATTAGGATCCTTTCTCTAAAGTTACATTTTACTTGTTTCAAGCTTTGGTTTAGATAGAATAAACATCCGGTTAGAAAGCTCTGATGTTTGTATGAATTTGTGTGACATATGGCCCAAGTCAACTCAATAATAAACATGATGTGTGTGATAGATTGAATGTTTGTGACCCCACAACATTTGTAAGTTGAAATCAAATCCCCAATGTGATAGGTTAGGAGGCAGGGCCTTTGGGAGGTGATTAGGTCAGGAGGGTAGATCCCTCACTAGTGAGATTAACGTCTTTATAAAGGGACCCCAGAAAGCTCCCTCTCCCCTTCTACCACGTGAGGACACAGGAGAAGTCAGCTGTTTGAAACCTGGAGGAGGTTCCTCATTAGAACTTGACCATGGTGGCACCCTGACCTCAGACTTCCAGCCTCCAGAACTGTGAAAAGCAAATTGGTGGTTAAGCCACCCAGTCCATGGTAATTGTTAGAGCATCCCCAATGGTATAGGACGATGTGTTGAACAATTTTCCAACCCAGCTTTTTCAGACTGACTTTACTGGTATAAATACCTCAATTAGGGCTTCCCTGGTGGCGCAGTGGTTGGGAGTCCGCCCGCCGATGCGGGGAACGCGGGTTCGTGCCCCGGTCCGGGAGGATCCCGCGTGCCGCGGAGCGGCTGGGCCCGTGAGCCATGGTCGCTGAGCCTGCGCGTCCGGAGCCTGTGCTCCGCGACGGGAGAGGCCGCAGCGGTGAGAGGCCCGCGAACCGCAAAAAAAACAAACAAACAAACAAAAAAAACAACCTCAATTAAAAGTCTTAGTCTTATTTCATGACACGGAAGATATGCCGCTCAGATTCCTCCTTGAGGACTGAAGGACCTATTCCTCCTGCAGCTGGGAATGCTGCTGACCAATGGTCCTCAGCTCTCAGCCTTGCTTAATCAAAAATCATAGCTGTGGGGCTTCCCTGGTTGCGCAGTGGTTGGGAGTCCGCCTGCCGATGCGGGGGACATGGGTTCGTGCCCCGGTCCGGGAAGATCCCACATGCCGCGGATCAGCTGGGCCTGTGAGCCATGACCACGCCTGCGCGTCCGGAGCCTGTGCTCCGCAACGGGAGAGGCCACAACAGTGAGAGGCCCGCGTACCGCAAAAAAGACCAAACCAAAACAAAAACAAAACAAAACAAAAAAATAGCCTAAAGGCAGGAAGGGGAGAAATGGAAACGTATAACACTATTGTGAGGTTCTTATACTACACATAAAGTCCTATAATATCAAGTGAAGATAGACTGTAACAAGTTAGACATGTACTCTAAGTCCTAAAGGAGCTGACAAACAAAATGTCAAAACACACTTACAGGGACTTCCCTGGTGGCGCAGTGGTTAAGAATCCACCTGCCAAAAAAAAAAAAAAAAAAAAAAAAGAGAAAGAATCTGCCTGCCAATGCAGGGGACATGGGTTCAATCCCTGGTCAGGGAACTGACCCACATACACGCTACAACTAAGAGTTCACATGCCACAACTAAGGAGCCAGCAAGCCGCAACTAAGACCAGGCACAACCAAATAAATAAAATACTCAATTACTCCAAAAGAAGGCAGGAAAAGAGAGAAAAGGGTAAGATGGAGTGAGTAGCATATAAATAGCAAGATGATAGACTCAAATATCACCATATTAAAAATAACATTAAATAAAATAAAAATTTAGAAAGGGAGAAAAAAAGTAAAAATTACATTAAATGTTACTGGTATAAATACCTCAATTAAAAGTCAGAGATTGTTGGGCTTCCCTGGCGGTCCAGTGGTTACAACTCTATGCTCTCACTGCCAAGGGCCTGGGTTTGATAACTGGTTGGTGGGAAACTAAGATCCCGCTTACTGTGTGGTGGCACAGCCAAAAAAAAAAAAAAAAAAAAAAAAGTCACAGATTGTCAGAGAAAAAAGTTGACCCAAAAATATGCTGGCTTCAAGAAATGTGCTTTAAGTATGAAGACCAAATACAGGAAATGGAAAGATATAGCATGTCAATACTAGTCAAAAGAAGGTAGATTTGGGGACTTACCTTGTGGTTCAGTGGTTAGGATTCCACACTCTCACTGCTGAGGGTCCGGGTTCAATCCCTGGTCAGGGAACTAAGATTCCCACAAGCCAAGGGGTGTGGCCCCCCCAAAAAAAATTGCAAAAGAACAAAATGAATGTAGAATTGGCTATATTATTATCAAAGTCAATTTAAGAGCAAGGAATGTTACGAGGGATAAATGTCACTTCATAATGATAAAAGGTTCGAATTAATCAAGAAGACATAACAATCCAAAACATTTATGCACCTAATAACAGAGCTTCAAAATACATGAAGCAAAAATGGATAGAACTTCATGGAGAAATTGATAAATCCACAATTATAGTTGGAGAATATTTCAGTACTCCTTGCATCAGTCAAGGTTTCCAGAGATATAGAGAGGGATTGATTTTAAGGAATTGGCTCACATGATTGTGGGAGCTGGCAAGTCTTCAGGGCAGGCAGGCAGCCTGGAGACCCAGGGAAGAGTTGATATTGCAGATGAAGACCCAAAGGCAGTCTGGAGGCAGAGTTCCTTCTTCCTTCAAGGACATCAGCCTGTTTTCTCCTCAAGTCCTTTAGCTGATTGGATGAGGCCCGCCCACAATATGGAGGGCAATCAGCTTCACTCAAAGTCAACTTACTTAAATGTTAATCACATCTAAAAATGACCTCAGCAACATCTAGACTGATGTTTGACCTAGCAACTGGGTACCATAACCTAGCCAAGGAGACACAAAAAAGTAACCAGCACACCCTTCTCTCAATAATTAATAGGACAAGTAGGCAGAACATCAGCAAAGATATAGACTTGGAAAACACTACCAACCACGTTGGCCTGACTGATGTTTATAGAACACTAGACCCAACAACAGCGGGATACACGTGCTTCCCGATTGTGCACAGAGCAGAGATAGACTATTCTGGACCATGAAAGAAACAAACCTCAATACCCTCAGAAGGATCCAAGTTATACAAGATGTTTTCTGATCACAAAGGAATTAAATTTAAAATCAATAACAAAAAGATCTCTGGAAAACCCACAAATATTTGGAAACTAAATACCAGACATCCAAATAAACCAGGAGCCAAAGAAGACACAAGAACGGAAATTAGAGGGCTTCCCTGGTGGCGCAGTGGTTGAGAGTCCCCGCCTGCCGATGCAGAGGACACGGGTTCGTGCTCCGGTCCGGGAAGATCCCACATGCCGCGGAGCGGCTGGGCCCGTGAGCCATGGCCGCTGAGCCTGCGCGTCCGGAGCCTGTGCTCCGCGACGGGAGAGGCCGCAGCGGTGAGAGGCTCGTGTACCGCAAAAAAAAAAAAAAAACGGAAAATAGAAAGTACTTTGAACTCAATGAAATATCATTCTAAGTGCAAAGATTAAGAGCCACTATCATTCTCCTTGTGATCCATGGATACTTCACCTGCTGCTAATAAGACATTTTTATTGTCAGAACTTCTCTTGTTCTGATTCCCCACTCTGTGTGCAGCTAGGGCTGTGGTCCTGGGTTCATGAAAACCCCTCAGGAGGGGAAGCCTATCTGCTGTGTTGATGGCACCACTCACCCACATGGGGAGCTTTCCAGTCAGACTGGCTGTGTAAGATTTGACTTTCTCCAAACACAGGAAGGTTAATCCCAAATTTATGCCCAGCCGCCAGTATAACGTATACAATACACTTTCACTCACTGAGAATCTCCTCAGTCACGTAAGTTATTTTAAAGAACCTTTTACTGTTTAGTCCTCACAACAGCCCCATGGGGTGAGTCCTATCATGACCAGCATTTTACTCGAATAATTGGAAGTACGTCTAAAAGCAAAGCCTTTGTAAGCGGCAGAGTGCAGAATTCATTCTGAGTCTATAGAATTCAAAATCTCCTCTTTCAACTACATCACACGGTCTTTGAAATTTTATAGTCTAATGAATGAAGCATGGCAAATACACAAATTCTTTCACCACCGTGCAAAAGGCTGGATGAGAAGAAGCTTGCACAAGAAACTTGAACATGACAGTCTTCAAAGATCTGGGAATGATTCCCAAAGGAGATGTAGTTTGAGCTGAGTTTTTGAAGCCAAGTAGAAAACTTTTGCTCCGCCAGACCTACCGTACACGTGTTTCTGCCCCACCCTCTACCCTGGGAAACTGACTTCTACGGATCACACCAACCAAGGTCATTTGCCTCCTGACTTCCATTTGGCTTTGACCAACTGGGAGCGGCAGCACAAGATCGGCAGGGAGGGGAAATAATTAAGAGATGTGTCTTCCTGTCTCCCTCCACGCTGGGTCATGGTTTGGCCATGGCTCTTGGTCTAGTGAAAGCTTCAGCTGCTGTCATGTTGAGGTCTTGCTGGGTTCCATGATTTAGTCCCTTTTTCCCCTTGAGGTCAAAGGTAGTAACCGCTCCCACTCTTGCCCACTGCAGAATGCCACAGAATCCTTTGTTGGCTTTCTTTAAAAGTATCCACGTATTTGCACATAGTCTTTTCAGGGAACGTTCTTCCATCACTCTCTTGAAGGGTGCCATCTGTTTTCTAGTGACACCCTTATGAACAGAGAGGGAGACTCGAGTCGGAGAAAAACATGTGCCAGGGCACAGGGGAGGGAATGAGCCAGGAGCATTTCAAGCTTGGAGGATTTCAAGTAGATAAAATGCATGTCCTGCTATAGGCTAAAGAGTGTGAACTCTACCCAGAAGCACATAGGATCAGTTTTAAACAATTGCATCATCAGATTTGCATGCTTAAGCAGTCACTTCATGAGTGGTGCACTCGTAGGAGGGAATTAGAACTGAAGACTGGAAATTCATTGCAAGTGAAGGGGAGGGATACAGTGACTATCCCTGTATATGCATTTTTGCACACTTGGGCCAATAGTGTATAAACAACATTTTGGAAAGACAAATATCATATGACATCACTTATATGTGGAATCTTAAAAAAGGGTACAAATGAACTTATCTACAAAACAGAAATAGAGTCACAGATGTAGAAAACAAACTCATGGTTACCAAGGGCTAAGGGGGGAGGGATAAATTGAGAGATTGGGATTGACATATACACACTACTATGTATGAAATAGATAACTAATAAGGACCTACTGTATAGCACAGGGAAGTCTGCTCAGTATCTTGTAATAACGTATAATGGAAAAGAATCTTAAGAAGCGTGGATATATGTATAACTGATTCACTTTGCTGTACACCTGAAACTAACACAATATTGTAAATCAACTATACACCAATAAAAAGTTTTAAAAAAACACATTTTGATTTTCTGTAGGATAAATGCCTATAAATGCAATTGCTGAGTCATTTGCATATGTACATACTCATCATTTCAAGGCCCTACGATACATTTTACCAAATTGCTTTCTCAAATGTTTGTACCTACTTACCAAAAACCTCATCCCTTTACCACTAGGGTTTGCAATTGTAAACAGCTTTTGCTAATAAAATGGTATGCCGTCATTTTATAGCACATTCCTGGATTATTAGTGAGGCTGAATATCTTTTCCTATATGTATTAGCTAAATTCCCCAACCGATGCTTCATATTTTATCAGAGTATTGTCATCTTCTTGTTGATTTTAACAACTCTTTATAAATACCATCCTCCCTACTATATAAGCTGAAAATATTGTTTCATTTTATTCTTCTACCTGTGTATGGTGACATTTGCCAAATTAAAGCTTTGAATATTTATGTAGTTGGCAATGAAAATTCAATTAACAGTCAAGTTAAGAAGAAAAAAGAATTTAATTCGAGCCAAACTAAGGATTATAACCCAGGAGACAGACTCTCAGAAGCTCTGAGGATTGTTCCACCTGTTAAAGTGGAAGGCACGGTCACATAACGTTTTCAAGACAAGAGATCGTACATCAAAATGACATAATGACATTTTATACAAAGTTCACCAAAGACACATAGTCTAGGTAAGCACATACAAAGCGAATAGTAAGTCATCATGACCTTCTCTACAAAGTTGGGAAAGAACACTATTCTTTTAAGAAGTTACATTGAGAGTGACAGAAGCAAGAAAAAAATTGATCTTTAAGGCTGAGCAGGTGTTTCCATCTTTGAGGAGGTCTGGTTCATGTGTAATGCAGATGGAAGGGAGGGAGGAGGCCCAAATGGACACAGAGAGAATTTTATAAGTTTTCTCATCCTGCCTTAAAATATAAATTTTATTTCATCATACTTAAAGAACAAACTTGTGATTCCAAATTTGGGCAAATGTAAAATTATGCAGTGATTCAAAGTTAATTGAATATGTTGAATTTTTAAATCAAAGGTGATGTGCAGAGATTCACTGAAGGAATCCAATGCTCTCTGCCTAAGAAACGTATTGTTTTGGTAATGACCATATCAATTGTCTTTTCATCCTTTCATTCAGCAGATAAATAGGGTTCCAAGCAGCATTTAGCAAATGTGATTTCTTCTAACCCTCTCTGGATGCGTCATTCTGGGTCCATTCCTTTCGGTGACTGATAAAATATGCAATAGTGTTGGGTTGTAGTTTGCAGCTATGAGAAACACAATGCCCAACTCAAACTATCCTTTTAAGGAGGAAATTTGTTATATCCCTTAACAGGACATGGAGAGAGCCATGGTCCTGGGGTTAATTATTTCAAGTGCTCATCGGGACTTCCCTGGCTGTCCAGTGGTTAGGACTCCACCCTTCCACTTCAGGGGGCGAGGGTTTGATCTCTGGTCAGGGAACTAAGATCCCACAAGACAAGCAGCGCGGCCAAAAAAAAAAAAATAATAAGTTCTCATCAACATCATCCATGAGACAAGTTCACCCTATCGTCCATTTCAGTGACTTGGTGAGGTCACCCATGGGGGACCTCACCACCCACCAAAGTGGGTCATATCATCAGGGACCTCTTCAACACATTGGGTTTGAGACACAGGCATTACAGGCAGATCCACATTACAACACAGGGGAAGCAGGGCACAGGGAGAGACAAAGCAGCGTTCCCTCCGAGCCGTGGCTCGGCCCAGTATCTGCAGAGACAGCCTTCAAGTCTGAGGTTTCATCTGCCATCTTTTTTTCCAGTAATGCGCTGTCCACTACAGCCGGCACTATTGAGTCTTGAAATGTGGCTATTCCAGGGGCTTCCTTGGCACTCTGGTGGTTAAGACTCTGCACTCCCAATGCAGGAGGTGTGGGTTTGATCCCTGGTCAGGGAACTAAGATCCCCACATGACGCACAGTGCAGCCCAAAAAAAAAAATGTGGCTATTATGTGCTGAGCTATGCTGTGAGTGTTATAAAATAGATACCAGATTCTGAGGCCTTTGTTCAGGAACAAAAAAGAATACAAAATATCTCATTACCACAAGTAAGGAGCCCACCTGCTGCAACTAAGACCCGGCACAACTAACTAGCTATTTTAAAAAATCTCATTAGTAGCTTTTTAATATGATTTTTATTTATTTATTTATTATTTATTTTTGGTTGCATTGGGTCTTTGTTGCTGGTACACGGGCTTTCTCCAGTTGTGGCGAGCAGGGGCTACTCTTTTTTTAAAAATTTATTTATTTAATTTATTTATTTTTGGCTGCGTTGGGTCTTCGTTGCTGCGCACGGGCTTTCTCTAGTTGTGAGCGGGAGCTACTCTTCGTTGCGGAGCATGGGTTTCTTATTGCAGTGGCTTCTCTTGTTGTGGAGCACGGGCTCTAGGCGTGCGGGCTTCAGTAGTTGTGGCACGCGGGCTCAGCAGTTGTGGCTCATGGGCTCTAGAGCGCAGGCTCAGTAGTTGTGGTGCACGGGCTTAGTTGCTCCACGGCATGTGGGATCTTCCTGGACCAGGGCTTGAACCCACGTCCTCTGCATTGGCAGGCGGGTTCTTAACCACTGCACCACCAGGGAAGCTCCCAATAGCTTTTTATAGTGATGACACATTGAAATGATGTTGGGATAAGCTGGGTTCAATAAAATACATTGTCAACGTTGATGTCACCTGTTTCCATCCACTTGGCTACTAGATTTAGACTGACACATAGTCCATGTTGTATTTCTCTGGCACTGGTCCAGGAGATCAGGACACCTGTCCTACATCGTAGGATGACTTTCATCCAGGTACCTTCTGGATGAGCCTGGAAGGGCGACCTGCGGTGAGGCCTTGCCACCTGCTGGACACATCCAGTACTGCAGCCTGCCTTCTCAGTTCACTGATTTTGCAAATATTCATTGAGTAACCCCTATGCACTGACAACAGGCTCAGTGCCAGGGGGGGATGCAGCACTGAACCCACTAAGACCACATATGAGGTGAGGCAGGTGGGGCTGGAGGTTCACAGGATACAGATAAATGCATGAGTGAATATGTCATAGGTTCAGGGGTGATACGTGTGTGGAGGGATAGAAAGGAGAATACGGGACCTACAGAGAGAAGAGCTGCACCTGTAGCCAGGGCTGTCTGGGAAGATCTATCTGAGGATTTGACATCTGAGTGGGGGCATGAAGAAAGGGAGGGAGGGGACCATGAACACGCATGTGCAAAGCAAAGCAGGTGCAAATGTTCCCTGGGGTATTTCCAAACGCTTTCCTCTTCACTTTCCTGCTGGGGCCAGACAGCTTCTGAAGCCGCATTTGACAGTTGAGGAAACTGAAGCCCAGGAAGGTGACAGCCGAGGTTACTCATCCCTCATCCCCTCCCCTTCCTTGTCTTGAGCTAACCCTGCCTCCCACTGCAAACAGGCTTCCCTATGTCTTGTGGATACTGGGGACAACTCTGTCACTGCATCACCCTCATGGACACACCCCACAGCTGAGGGGCCAACGCTGAGTTAGCAGATGCCCCACGGGTGGTGCTTCTGGGAAAGCAATTGTTTCCACATTAAAAAAAAAAAAAGACAAAGCTGGCACGTGCATTTTGCCTCTGTCTTTCCATCTTCCCCCTCTCTGGAATACAGCTGCAATATCTGAATGAGCAGAAGCCACCTTGCAACCATGAGGACAAATGCCACCAAGAACAGGGGCACCGGCACCCGCAGCCCTGAATTGCCCATCTCGAGATTTCTTGTTGTTTGAGGGGGGAAATGCTTTCAGTTCTCTGGAGTGTATATTTCGATGTGGAGTTGCTAGTTCGTATGGGAATTCTATGTTTAGCTTTGTGAAGAGCCTATAGGTGAGGTCTTTGCCTGTTCTTGAATTTCACAGACATCTAAGCTTACGGTACGTCCTCTTTTTGTTCTGGTTTCATTCGCTTAGCAACGTTGGTGAGATTCCTCCCTGTTGGCAGCCCAGCTCTGTATATGGTCCTTGTCTGTCCTTGTCGTGTAGTCTTGTGTTGTACAAACAGAACAACATCTTGGGTGGATGCAGCCGAAGTTTTGTGAAGTGTAAATTGTTCCATTAGCACAAAATACTGTCTAATTTTAGACCTTCTGATGGGCATATAGGGCATATTCTGTTGTGGTTTTAATTTGCATTTCTCTAATGACAATTGACATTGAATACCATTTCATAAGGTTGTGACTATTTGGATTGACTCTTTACCGAAGTGTCTTTTGCCCATTAAACCAAAAAATGGTTGTCTTTTTCTTATTGGTGTGTCTGTCCTTTTTCTAATTGTCAAGGCTATGGGTCCTTTGCTGGTCAATGTTTCAAATCTCTTCTCCCCCTCTGTGGTTTGCCTATGCTCTCTCTTAATGGTATATTTTGATGTACATAAGTTCTTAACTTTTACAACGTCCAGTCTTTCTGCTGATGTATAATATTCCTTACTTTCCATTTATAATATATTTGCCAAGTGCCAAGGTCTTGAAGACATTCCCCTAGTTTTTTTCTAAAAGCTTTAGTGTTCTGCCTTTCACACTTAGATTGATGATCCATTTAATGTTTGTGTATGGTGTGGGGCAGGGATCAAGGTTCAGTATTTTCCACATACAGGTCCCTTTGCTGGAGAGGTAATCCTTCTCCTATGTGCAGGGCTGCCTTTGGTGTGAATCAAGCAACCGTTCACATGTGTGTCTGTTTCTTTGGTTCCATCAGTCAACTTGCCTGTCCATCCTTGGGCCAAAACCACACTCCCTTAATTACTGCGGCTTTCTAAAAGTCTCGATATCTAATAGTGTAAGTCCTCCAAATGTATCGTTCTTCTTCTAGATTGTCTTGGCTATTCTAGGTTCTTTGTATTTTAATATAAATTTTAGAATCATTTAGTCAGTTTCTACCAAAAAAAAAAAAAACGTCTGTTGGGATTTTAATTGGGATTGCGTTGACTCTGTAGATCCATTTGGGGAAGATCTGACATCTTGTGAACCTTCCAACTCCATGGGTATATCGTATCCCTTCATTCACTCACGTTTTCTTTTGTTTCCCTCAACCATATTTTGAGTTTCAGTGTCAAGCAGCTGTACGTCTTTTGTCCAACTTATTCCAAGGTGTTTGATGGTTTTGATACTATTTTAAATGGTATCTTAAACATGTAAATATTTCCTTTTCCAAGTGCTTACTGTTAGTATACAGAAATGGATAAGAGATTCGGACATTTCACCAAAGATGCACAGATGGCAAACGAGCGCATGGAAATGTGCTCAACACCACGTGTCAAGAGGGAAAAGCAAAGTAAACCCACAGCGGGATGCCGTGTCACACCTGAGAACGGCTAAAATCCATACACAGGGATTTCCCCAAGAAAGATGAAGGTGTAGGTCATGTACACAAATGTCCACAGCAGTTTAATTCATAATCGTCCCAAGCTGGAACCCACCCCAGGGCAAACCAGAGGAGTGAATAAACAGACGTGTATCCCCTACTACGGAATAGGGCTCACCAAGAAAAGGGGGTCCGCCTGGACGTCTCTCAAAATAATTGTCCTCGGCATAAGAAACCAGACAAAACCTAGTAAAGAAGACATCCTGTGTGGTTTCCTTTCTATAAAACCTTAGGAAACTCAAGTGAATGTCCAGTGACAGAAGCAGACGAATGGTCGTGTGGGGAGGGATGGGCGGGGTGGAGAGGACTGGGGAGGCACGCAGCAGCTGAAGGGGTGCGCACGTCATGCGACCGTGGCGCGGCTTCCAGGAGTGTACACAGACGTCAAGGCTTACCAAGTGGTATGCTTTAAGCACGTGTAATTAACTTTACGGAAATCTTACCTCAGTAAAGCTGTTACTATATATATACACACACGGAACCCCTTCCAGACGTGGTGGTTGTTCTGAGACTCTTCAACAGAGGCCTGTGAGGGTCAGGAGCCCGGTTCTCAACCCAGTCCAGACCCGGACAGTCTTGGGCGGGTCCTGCCCTGTATCCCCTGGCTGAAGGGAGGTGAGGACCGCCACGTGGGAGACATGGGTTGGACAGAACAAATGCTGGCCTTGTTACCAGGGCCCCGACCCCCCCCAACCCACACAGTGGGCTGGGAGACACGACGGGGGCTGTGGCGAGTGGGGACATAAGCCACACCGTGGCAACTGGGAGGAGCAGGGACAGACAGTATTCACCCAGCCTCAGCAGAGAGTCCCCTGTTAGCGCCCAGCCTGGGTCCGGCATGTGGCCTGGGGTGATGGAGTCAGGCAATGAGTTTAAAAAGAGCTCCGCCCCCTACTGGCTGTGTGGCCTCAAGAAACTGGCTTCCCCTCTCTGGGCCTCAGTTTCCTCCCCTGAAAGATGAGGCTGGTGGCCATGCCCACCTCGTGGGGTAAAGCAATGGGCACATGGGGAGCACACAGTGAAAGGGAGTGGGTTGAACATGAGCTGCTACTGCTGTTACTTGTTACTTCTTAGAGAGAGGGCGGCAGGCGGAGGGACTTAGACTCATCAACTCAGAATTCACACCCCAGTGGCTCCTGATTGCAGTCTAAGAACCTCAGAATCCAGCCCACCCACGCCAACTTGACAGATGGGGAGACTGAGGCCCCACACTCCCTTGAGACCAGGCCAGGGACCCATCCCCCTGGCCGGGGATCCTCTGGCCACCTCCTTCTTGAAACCGCGTGCCAGTTACCCTGCAAGGCAGGGTAAGGAGGTGGTGGTGGGGTGGGGGACCCGGCATGGGTGGCCACAGACAGGCTGAGGAGGGAGGGCTGGGCAGGCACCAGGTTCAGGCTGATGGCCAGGCCCTGTCCAGAGCCTGCACGTGCTCCTTGGCCAGCAGCCGCAAGGACGCCTCCTCCAGGGTGAAACCGTCCGTGAAGCCTGGACCAAAGGTGTGGGGCCCGAAGGACCCCTGCAGCCCCGGACCCGGGCCCAGGAGGCACGGGAGTCCCGGCACGGCTGGGGGCCCAGGGCCCAGCCAGGGCTCCAGGGGCAGTGGCATGGCGGGAGGGCGGGCAAAGGGCAGTACTGGGGCCTCGGGGAGCCTCGGGGCTGCCACGGCCCCGGAGCCTGACTCCAGACGCTCCTGGCGGCGCCACTTAGCCCGGCGGTTCTGGAACCACACCTGGAAGCAACAAGAGAGGTGCTCCTGGGTCAGGGCTGGTGGGCTGAGGCGGGGCCACTCTTTCCTGCTCTGGGCCTCCCAGCCTCTCCGGGTTCTGCCTGCTGTCTAACCTGACCCCCACCTGTTGCAGTGCCTACATATGGTGTTACCTACCCCAAGGAGATGGCTGTTTTGAGAGCAGGATCTCTGCCTCTTGGCTCCCATCAAATCAGCCCCAAAGTCTTCTGAATCCAGGCTCTCCTTGCCTTTCCCTTTGCCCAGGGCCCCTCAGGCTTCCTGGCCTCCCTCCTGGTCTCTCTTGGCCCTTGGCATGAAGTTCCAGCCACTAAGTTCAGCATCTGAGGCCCTTCCCAAGCTCCTTCTCTGCCTCCACCTCTGCCTGCCTCCACACCCAGCTCTGTGGAAATGCCTCCTATTTCACCCCTCCACACCTTCGCACACATTGCTCTGGAGGGCTAGAAAAATGCCCTTTCTCCTTCCTAGACGGCACATTCAAACATCGAGGCCCCAGTCCCATGTCCCCTCCTCCGGGAAGCCTTCCCATACACTGGGAGGGTTCATACCTGGCACCGGCTCCCTCCTCGGGTTGTTAGGGGGTCCCCTCACCTGCACTCGCACCTCGGGCAGGTGCACCTTGGCGGCCAGCTCCTCGCGGCTGTAAACGTCGGGGTAGTGGGAGGTCTCAAACGCCCGCTCCAGCTGGTGCAGCTGGTACGTGGTGAAGGTCGTGCGGTTCCTCCGGTGCTTCTTCTTGGGGGCCTCCTCGCCAGGCCCTGGCCGCCCACCCTCAGCGGGCCCCTCGCCCGGGCTCAGGAACATGGCTGCTCCTCGCCCTCACCTGGCGGGGCGGTGGCAGGACAGACAGCGGGTGAGACATGGGAGGGACTGAGGTTGGGGAGGGTGGGGGAGCCCCCGGCCCCTGCTGGGTCTGGGGTAAGATATGGAGGGGCTTCTCCCTCCACTGGGTCCTGCATTCCTTCTGCCTCCCCAGCCTCTCTGTCCATGTCGGATCACCTGACTCTGTCTCCACTTCTTTCTCTCTGATCATTTTTCTCTGTGTCTCTGTCCGCCCCCCCACCCCCGCCGCCTCTATTTCTCTTTCCCTCTGGAGCTCTCCCTGACTGCCTCTGTCTCCCTTTATCTCTGTCTCTGTGTCTAGGACCCCCAGGAAGGCAGAAGCTGGGACACTGCCTTAAGGAACACTTCCTTACCCCCCAGTCTTCTGCCCTAGGGGGTTCTCTGTGCCCCCAGCTCCCACCCAGGCCCACCTGTGCCCACCTGCCCAGTGCTCACAGCTCCCAGCAGGCCCTCTGACAGCCCCTGCCGGCCCAGCTCTGTCTGCTGCTGGCTTGGCCCAGCCAGACTCGAGGGGGTTGGGGTCGGGTGGAAGGAGGATTAGCAAGGTGATTAATTGAGGGGGCCCCTCCCGCCCAGGTGCTGGTTGCTCTGAGCCACAGAGGGAGGGCTGGGTTCCAGGGGTTGGAGGGACACCATTAGCCGGGGTCTGCCACCCCTCGCTGTAGGATATAAACAAGAGCCTCCCCCATTCTGGGCCTCAGTTTCCCTAGCTGTAAGACGGCGACAACAGGACTTACCCCATGGGGCTCTCACAGGGACTTAATGAGCTGATGAAAGGAAAGAGCATCGCACAGTGACTGGCATACAGCGAGTGCTTAACGAATGTCCACTGTTACGGCTTTTTTTTTTTTATCATCTGGTGTGAGAAAAAGAACCTCTCAGATTCACAGATGTCAATGGGGGTTGGGGAAGCTGAGGTCCCCAGAGGTGAAGGCAATTCCAGTTGGCCCCCTGGGCACTGTGCGGGGCAAAGGAGTATGGGGCATTTTAGCTGGGTTTTGAGGTATGAATAGAAGTTCACTTTTCAGTCACTCAGTAAACACTTATTGAGCTTACTGTATACCAGGTACTGTTCACAGCAGTGAACAAAACAGACACATATCTTGGAACTGGCATCCTAGTGGAGGAGACAGACAGACAGATAATCTGTAACTATATAAGTAAAATATAGCATGTCAGGTGGTCAGAAGCCTGGTGAGAAAACTCAAGCAGGGGAGGGAAGGTTGCTCTTTCAATGAAGGTGATCAGAGTGGGAGATGGAGTACAAGGCTGTAAATTCTGGACAAGACTGGGTGTGAAGGGGCGGGTACTGGGGAGCCATGGGAGGTTGTGGAGCATGGGAGGGGCACAGATGGCATTTTGGATGAGTAGCTATTGTGTGCAAGATGGGAGGCCAGGAGGATGCTAGAGGCCTGGTCAGAGCAAGGTTGGGGGAGAGGCAGGAGAGAAATCTGGGGGGAGAAGGTCTGAGGAGGAGGGAAGAGGACCGGTATACCCGGACCCTGTTTTTGGGACAGGTGGATGATGGGACTGTCCCTCAGGCAGTGGCCTGAGAGCTGGAGCAGGATCTTGGGAAGCCCCTGAGACTGGTTTGCCAACCCCCTCCCCAGTCCAAGGAGCCTGGGGGCTTGGGCGGGGGGGGGGGTGCCCTGAAAACAGTGAGGAGGGGCACTGGGGTTGAGAGGGGGCAGGATGAGACCCAGGAGGAGGACAGAGGGAGTTTGTCCCAGCGGCGGAGCGAGGCGGGAGACCCAGGCCCGTGGATGGACTAGGGAGTGAGTGCAGAGGAAGCAGAGATAAGTCCTTATCTCATCTCTGCTGGCTTTGTATAGATAAGGGAATGTAGGGAATGTTGGTTTTGTAGGGGAAAGGCACACACGGAGAAAGAGAAAGAGATGGAGACAGGCACTCACACACGGCATGAGTGCACACGCTCAGACACACTCACATGCAGCAAAGGGTTGCAGGCCCTGGAGAAGTCGGGGGCAGGGGCGAGCAGCCTTGGACGAGGAGGGATGGCCCGGTGGGCAGGGGGCTTGATACCCAAGGGGTTGGCCAGGCAGGGAGGCCCCAGAAGCCCTGAGCCCAGGCCGGAGGGCCGGCGAGTGCTTCCAGAGGCTCCTGGGGCCCCTCCAGGCCTCAGCTGCCCCGCCTGTACGGTGGGCTGGGGCCCTGTGGAGTGGGGGCAGGTAATTCCCCTAACGCTTCATCACTTGGAAACGCTAAAGAGCTGCTCTGTTCACAGGCCCCATTTAGCTAATTGGCTCCGGGTGGGTTAAGAGGCGCAGGAGGGATTTGGGTGTTAGGCCCAGGGGGCTTTGGCGATTTAGCAGGATGCGGCTGAAGGTCCAGACGCTGTGTCAGCTTAGAGCACCGGATTAGGGGCAGGCCAGGGCAGTGCGGGGCCACCTTCCATCTGGATTAGGCGCGGGCCAGGCCACGCTCAGCCCCTCCAGCCTCCCACCCTTCATTTCTCCCCCAGGAAGAATCGCTAAACCCCTTCAGGTGCTGGTGGGGAAACTGAGGCCAGAGGGTGGGCGGGGCTCAGGGGGGAACTGCAGGAGGTCAGCGTGACCTTGAGACATTTCTCAGGCTCCGCTCAGGCAGGGGTGGGGCAGTCAAGGTGGGAGGCCGCGCTGTGGCCTGGTGTCCCCTCACCAGCTCAGGGGGTCCTGGGGAGGGGCCCACACCGAGCTGGCCAGAAACCCCCTCTCCAGGCAACCTAGAGGCTGGCTGTCTGGGAGCGTCATCAGAGAGAGGGTGGCTGACAGTCACAGGTAATAGCTGAGCACTAGCTGTGTGCTCTCAGTCCTTCACTGGTGTGAGCCCTCAGGGTCCTCATGTCTCCCCCGGAAGAGACGCCTGATCATAGAGGAGGCTTTGGGGGCCCATGGAGGAGGGCCACCCCTCTAGTTTGCCCAGGACACCCCGAGTTTAGCACTAACACCCCCCATCCCAGACATGCCCTCAGTTTGACGCAGTGGCTCACGGCAAGCCCGGGCCACACAGCTACGGGTCGAGTCAGGATTTGAAGCTGGGGGTGCAAGCCCGGAGCCCCAGCCCCTGCTCGAGAGTGGACGGGAGGGTCAGGGCCTTGGGACAGGCCGTGTGGCTGGCTTTTTTTCAGCGAGTGTTCCCTGGAGTCACCGGGTGAGGCTGTTAGGTCGTGACAGGCGGAGGATGTAGCCACACTGGAGCACCCCAGGAGGGGACGAGGGGCAAGGCTGAGGAAAAGAGGATGCCAGGACAGGGGACTCGGATGTCCGCAGCCGCTGGCACTCTCCCACTGTCCTTTGCACCTGGGACCCTGAAGGCTACGGTGGGGTCTTTGCCACCAAAGGAGGTGGCGGACCCGTGGGTGATGGCAAGTGGCTCTACGGGTGGCTGTGATCCCTGGCCTGGGGGGGGTCTCCTGGCCCCATCCCAGGGGAAATATATGCCCCTCTGGGCTGCAAGGTCCTAGCCTGGTGAACCCCCTCAGTGGGCAGACAACTGGGCAGGCAGATCACCCCCAGTAAGTGATGGGGTCCCCAGAGTGGTAGCAGAGAGAGACTCAGACACCCAGTCCTTGGAACCAGTCTTTATCCAGGCGCTAATCCTTCACTTCCCTGGGGCCGTGGTGCCCACGGGCTGCCCAGAGCCCCCCCCCCAACCCCGACGCAGCCTGCCCCTGTGATGTGAGCCGGGCGGGCAGCTTGCTGGCCCTGCCGCTCCTCAGGCCTGGCCCGAGTCCCCACCCTGTGCCCCCCACTGTCTCAGTTCTCTGGGGCCCGAGGCCCCGCGGGCAGGGTCAGGGCTCCTGGCTGCGGGGCAAGGTGGGACCGTCTGCATCCTGCCCCCCGTTGGGGGCCGAGGCGCCCACGCTGCGCAGCTCCCGGGCCAGCTTCTCAGCCAGTTTGCGGAAGGGCGGCCGGCGAGCGGGCTCAGCCTCCCAGCAGCTGCCCATGAGGGCGTGGATGGGACCCGGGCAGCCCTCGGGGGGCTCCATGCGGTACCCCTTCTCCACGGCCTCTGACACCTCCTTCAGCGACTATGGGCAGAGGGCACGCCGGTGCGGGCTGGGGGTCAGGATCACGACCCCTAGACCTGCGGGGGACCCAGTGCCGCCCCCCCACCCCTGCTCACCATCTTGGGGTATGGAGCCCGGCCGTATGAGAAGACCTCCCACAGCAGCACCCCGAAACTCCAGACGTCCGACTTGCTGGAGAACTTCTGTGGGGCCGGAGATCAGGGGGAGAGGGACCCCTCAGGGCTTCTGCCCCAGCCCCTGCTTCCTCCAGGAAGTCCCCCTGGGTTGACCTTTAGTCCCAGGTCTCCCCCCAATAGGCTCCTGCCTCTGAATCCGTCCCACCCCCCAACCCAGACTCAGTGCAAGAACGAGGTTATTCTTGCTCTCACTTGCTGAGCCCAAGACTGTTTCAGAAATGAGGAGACCAAGGCCCAGACTGGGGCTAAAAGGAACAATTATGGGCCAAGGGCTTACCAGGGAGGCGGAGCCAGTCCCTTGGAGGTTCAGAGAGGCAAGAGACAGGCCCAGGGTCGCACAGTGGAGCTAGGGTTCCAAGGGCCCTGGGGGGTAAGGGGGGCTCACCCCGTGTTTGAGAGCCTCGGGTGCCGTCCACTTGACTGGAAGCCGGCTGGAGTCCAGCCCCTTCCGCTCGGCTTTGGCCAGGCCAAAGTCGCTGACCTTGGCCACCAGGTCCTCGGACACGAGGATGTTCCGGGCGGCCAGGTCTCGGTGCACCAGCTTCTTGCTCTCCAGGTATTCCATGCCCTCGGCCACGTGCCTGGAGTGGAGGGGTGGCGGGCACGGGGCTCGGGTGCCTGGACCACAGACTCCCAAGGCCAGGCTCCTCCCTGCTCCGTGCCTCGGTCTCCCTGCCCCCGGGAGCCCCACTCACAGGGAAAACTGCAGGAGCTGGGGGGTGTTCACAAGGGCCCGGCCCCGCGTTCGTAGAAAATTCACCAGGTTACCCTGTGTGGGAGACACGGGTGGGGTGAGGGCTGCTGGAGGCTGCTCGGCCGCTGCACCCCGCCCGACCCTCGGGCCCTGCCCCGACCTTGCTCACGTGCTCCATGACGATGTAGAGGCCCTGGTGCAGGATCACACCCAGCAGACGCACCAGGTTCTTATGCTGCATCTTCCTGGGGGCAGGCGGGTGTGGGGTGAAGGTGGCTTGGACCCCCACCCCAGCATGCCCTCCCCTCACCAGGACTCACGTCATGACCGCCGTCTCGTCCAGGAAGGCCTGGGCTGTCACGTCGCACTTGATGTTCTTCACGGCCACCTTCTGTCCCAGGTACTCACCCTGCAGGACGGCTGGGGGCCGGTGGGGGAGGAGATCAGGACCCCACAGAGACTGGACAGACACGGGGACATACCCACTCACACTGACCCCCAAGGATGCCAATGCAGCGGTAGGTCCCCAGGCCTGGAAACCGCTCCCCTACAAGCTCCAGATCCCTGAGCAAAGAGAATCACCTAAACCAGTCTGCAAACTCCAGCCCTCGGGCCCAATCCAGTCCCAACGTGGGTTTCTGCGAGGCTCGCAAGCTCAGAATGGGATTTTACATTTTTAAATGGTTGAAAAAAGATCAAGAGAAGAATATTTTATGACATGAAAATTGCACAGAATTCAATTTCAGTGTCCATAAATAAAGTTTTATTGGCACACGGCCATGCCTGTTCATCTCCCTGCGGCCTGTGGCTGCTTTCCTGCTACAAGGACAGAGCTGAGCAGATGTGACAGATGGAAAATACACACACCCCAGCCCTTTCCAGAGAAGGTCTGTGAGCCCTGATCTAGGCCCCGGGGTCTTCCAGGATAATAACTTCAGGCAACGGCATCAAAAGAGAGGGAACAGGGACTTCCCCGGCAATCTGGTGGTTAAGAATAAGCGTTCCAAAAATAAAAATAAAATTATAAAATAATAGAAGACAATTTAAAAAAAAAAAAAAAAAAAAAGAATAAGCGTTCCACTGCAGGCGGCGGGGGTTCCATCCCGGTTGGGGACTAAGATCCTGCATGCCATGCAGTGCGGCCGGGAAAAACAACAACAACAAAACAAAAGAGGGACCAGAGGGACCAGTGTGCACCAGAGCCCGGGGTTGTGAAGGGCTCACACCCGCTGGGCGCCTGCCTGAACTACCTTTCTCCTGGCACCGGCTGTCGTGAACCTCCTTTCACAGAGAGGAGCCCTTGGGTTCTCAGCCGCACAGCAAGTAGGTATCAAATGTGGATGTGAATTCATCTCTGGGACCCCACACACCCTCCTTCAGCCCCTGCCAGGCCCCCCGCTCACCTCCAAACTCTCCTTCTCCAATCTGCGCTCCCAACGTCAAATGCTGCAGGTTCAGTAACCAGCCGGCTGTCGGGGGGAGACCCGGTCAGAGGGCTGCCAGGTGCCAGCCCCTCCCACGGCAGCTCCACCTGGCGGGAGACCAGGCCGTGTGGCATGCGTCCCCACAGTGGCCCAAAGGCGTGTCTGAGGCTCCGCACTCCTGGTACCAGTTATCGGGCGGCCAAAAGCAACAGAGCCCTTCTCTGTTCCATCTGGAGACTGTGTCCTTCCAAGGACCCTGTAGGCTCTTCCTTTACGATCCTTTATCCCTGACCTCCCAGGGACACACACACGGGCCAAAAAATACAACAGAGATTGGTAAAGCTTCCGGAACCTTCTGGTAAAGGTTCTGGAACCTTCCAGAATCTTCCAGCGCTCTAAGTCATCATCTGTGTTCCAGCTTCCCTGATCTTTCTCTCAAGCACCCCTGTGTTCTTCCCCCCCGCCCCCAGCAGGTTCTGTAGGTCTCCTCCTCCACCTCCCCAAAGCCCCTCTCCAAATCACGAGCCCCTGAGTACAATCAGGCACGGTGACACCAGCCTCCACCCAGATGCCATCCCCAAGACACTTCCAAGGAGACAGCCACGATCACCAGGTTCAAAAGGGGTGGCCACGGTAGGGCACATTGGCTCTGAGCATGGAGGATTTCACTCCTCAAGGGCTGGAAAAGCATTTCACGTGAGGGGAATAGAAGACACAACAGTACAGATGCATGAGAGGAAACGAGGAGTCACACAACCCCAGGGGCTTGTGGAATAGAGGAAGGGCTTTGTAGATGAAGCAGGAAAGATAGCTCGGCCACAGGGGAGGGTTTGGGAAGAAGGAGGACACTCCCTCAGGGAAGAGGTGGTCCGACTGGACTGTCTGAGGCTGGGCTAGGGCAGGGGCAGCCAGGCAGGGAGGGGCCGGATTTTTTTTTTTTTTTTTTGTGGCGGCGCCAGGTGGCTGTGGGATCTTAGTTCCCCGACCAGGGAGTGAACCCTTGCCACCCCCTGCAGTGGAAGCGCGGAGTCCTAACCACTGGAAGTCCTGGGGAGGGGTCAGGTTTAACAGGTGTTAGAACTCGGCCATGGAGGGGGTGTGGGAGGGTGGGGGACGTTGAGGATCTGCCCAGGGTTTCTGGCTCAGGGATGATGGGAACAGAGGCAGGGGTCGGGGTGGGGGGAAGCAGCAGGTGTGAGAACCAGATCAATATTGTGCCCCGCCCGGCCCAAGGGCAGCCCGGGTCTTCTGCCTGCAGAGGCAGGCACAGCGACCTGCTCAGGTGATGTGGCCTTGGCCCTGTGCCCAGGCCCCAGGGCCCTGCCTCTCCAGTCCAGGCTAACACTGAGCAGAAGGGCGGGGCCCCCTACCCTTGGCCAGCTCCTCCTCCGCTGACTTGGTGCCCTGCTTTCTCTTGGGTTTCACCAGCTTCGTGCAGATGGCCCCCTTGTCCTTGCTGTAATGCTGCAGGGTGGGGCAGGGCAGAGGCAGCCATGAGCCCACCCTGTGGGTGAGGGAACCCCTGCATCCCATCCCCTTCCTAGGGGGGAACCTCTGGATGGGGTGGGTGGGAGCTGGGGAAGAGGAGAGGGGGTTCGTTCCCACAGGACTCTTTAGGCTGGTTTCCATGGGAACAGGAAAGGATGCAGACTAGCAGGAAACAGGAGGATGGGGAGTGTCTTGGCATTGGTGTCAAATTGGAGGTTCCTAGGTGTCCCCAGAGGAGTCACCC
This sequence comes from Stenella coeruleoalba, assembly GCF_951394435.1. Taxonomy (NCBI): domain Eukaryota; kingdom Metazoa; phylum Chordata; class Mammalia; order Artiodactyla; family Delphinidae; genus Stenella; species Stenella coeruleoalba. Next base: position 171,269,112 of record NC_137148.1, on the reverse strand, counting down.
CAGTCTCTGGAGGTGGGACCTGGAGGACTCAGACCAACTGTAGGGTTTGGTGGCCCATGGAGACCAGCCCCTCCTTCCCCCCATTGGGGAGCAGACACCTCTTGGGTCCCATGTCCAGCCAGCTGTCGGGATAGGGCGGAGCCTGGCATCCCTCCATCTCCGCAATGGCGGGGCATGGGCTCTGGGGTCCCGGGCCTGTGGCCAGCCGCACCTCCACCATATCCATGAGGTTGCAGAAGCAGACCGCCTCGTCGATGGTGAGGTGGCCGTCGCGGTGCAGCACACGGTAGTGGATGACGTCACGGCCGAAGCTCACGCACAGCACGTAGTCGCCCGGGTGCCGCGCGGACTCTCGCACCAGGAACAGCCCGTCCTCGGGCGGCTGCAGCTGCTGCACAGCCTCCTGGCCCGAGATCTTCCCGTGGAACCACCTGCGGCCGGCGGGAAGGCGCGCTGGGCATGGCTGGCCGGGCCCCGCTGACCCCGCCCCGGTCCCGGCCTCTTCCCTACGACTCACGGCATGAGGCTGAGCTTGGGGTCCGCAGAGAGGGCCTCGCGCTCCCGCAGTGCGCCCGCCGCCAGCAGCCCCTCCTGCCCGCTGGCGTGGTGCTTGGCGCGGTACCAGCTCTTGTTCTGCGGGAAGGGAGCCAGGTGGGGTCGGTGGGATGGTTTCCTGGCGGAGTCCCCTCTCCCCAGGCATACACCCCCTCCCCACTCACCTCGCAGGCCTCCAGGATGGTGACCACGTCACCCTTGCGGAAGGCCAGCTCCCCGGGCTTGGGGCGCGTGTGCTCACACTTGGTGATGCATTGGGTGCCTGGGGCCCAGCGCCTCTAGCGGGGGGGTGCCGAGAGGGGGAAAGGGGTCATGAGAGAGATGCGGGGTGAGGGGAGAGAGAGGCCCAGAGGAGAGAGAAAGACTGGATTGAGGCAGAGACCACAAACAGCACACAGGGAGAGAGGAGAGGAGAGAGGGCGAGGGAGCGAGCAGTGGACATATCAGAGTCACAGAGCGGGGGCCCAGGGCAGGAGGGCAGGAGGAAAGGGTGAAAGAAGAGCAAGAGCAAGTGATAGAGGAAGATTGGCACACACCGCCAAGGGGCCACGGGTCAGACAGTAAACCTCCCGCTCCCCATGGAGTGGAGCTCCTGTGGACTGAGCAGAGGAAGGGCCGGGGCACAGGCACCCAGGTTGGGGGTACTCACCGTTGGCATCCTGGCTGAGATGGGTGAGGGGTGCCAGGCGTGGAGGAAGCGAGGGCTCCCCTGGGGAGGGGGCAGAGACCAGCTGGAGAGCCCAGATTCAAGCGAGGCTGGGGCCCCAGGGGCCATGACTACCACTTCCAGCTCAGGCCAGGTGGAGGTGACAGCCAGCCGGCCTCCCCAGGCTTGTAGGGGCTCCCCAAGCCCCTCTGGGGAGGTGGTCTTTCCCTGGAAGAGTTCCTTAGCATGGAGCCTGACCCCGCCATCATCCCCAAAGGGAAACTGAGGCACAAGGCAGGCACAGAGCAAGTGGCCAGGGGCTGACTCAGGCCCCAGCAGCCCACACAGTGCGTGGGGAGCTTAGAGCCACCTAATGGAGCCTGGTTCTTCCTCTTTTCTGGTAAGTAGGCAGGGACAGGACAAGGAAACAGGATGATTCAAGGTCATTCCTAAGAATCTCTGACCCTGAAGGGGGTGGGGGCCGGAGCAGTGCAGCCCTGCTGGGCTCCTGTGGCCGCCAGCTGAGCCTCTCCCCTCTCCCACCCCACGCCAACCCAGGACGGACACACAAAGTCCCTCGCTGCTGCTGGGGCTGGGGCATTTCCGCCCCCTGCTTCCCCCATGGACCCCACCAGGTGGCTGGGCAGTGGGACAGGTTGGGAGGGGTGAGTCTCTGCTCCTCGAATATGTGCCCCCAGAAATCCCCAGCCCTACGTGTACTCACACGCATACTGATCCATGTACACACAGAAACACACAGGTGGACACAGGTACCCACAGGCACGCGGGTATGCAAGCAAAAGCAGGTTCTCCTAGAGACAGTTGTGCACACACGTCTACACGTGTGAACACACGCACAGACTCTCGGACATTCGGAAACGTGTGTACCGGCCCCACCCCCCCCCCACCACACACAAACCCACACTTGAACACCTGGGCGCCAGACGCTGGGCCACTCGGGCACGCAGAGCTACACGCAGGGCCGCGCACACGCAGCTCGGAGACACGCGCACATCCCTCCACGTGGACCCGCGGATACACACACCCAGGGGCTTGCAGACGCGCACACCCGCACCCACAAAAATACCACCCCACCCCACCCCGCTCCTGGTCGCATCTAACCACCCCCGCCCCAGCCGCGTACCGGACGCGCGCCCCGGACGCGCACGCTCGCGCTCGCACACCTGCCCCTCCCGCGCTCGCCCGGCATACCTCCACCCGCGAGCCCTTGGGGTCCCCCCACTGTCCCACCGTCTCTCCCCACCATCCCCACCGGCGCGCTCACCTGTTCAGGGGTCGCCCCTGGGCCGCACCCCGCGCCCGCCCCCAGGAGGGCCCCCGCGCGCCGGCTGCGCACCCCGAGGCGGCCCCGGCTGCACAACTTGGAGCAAGTTGCTCCGCTTCCTCATTTTGGGGGGGAAGGCTGGGATTGAGGAGGTGGGGAGCGGGAGGCGCGGCGGCCTGGGAGGCCCCCGCGGGTCCTAGCGCCGGCCGTACTGCGGTCTGCTTAGCGCGCCGCCGCCGCCGGCGGCCCCTCCCCGCCCCGCCTCCGAGGCCCCAGGCGCCTCCCGCGAGGCCCGGGCGGGGGCCAGCGGCGTTCTCTGGCTCCACGCCGCTCCCCGGCCCGGCGCTGCGGGGCGCGCACCCCTGCCCATTCCGGGAACCCACACCTTGGAGCGTGGAGCTAGTGCCAAGCGAGCACAGGGAGGGGAAGGAGAGTGAGCTTCCCGTCCGGGGAGGTAAGCAAGCCACAGAGCGCAGACAACACGGTGGACGCTTCTGACTGGGATTCCAACGCCCTCAGTCAACTCCTCTAACAACAAGGATCTCATTTCAGTACCTGGCCCCTGGAGAGGGCTGCTGGTGCCTGGAGCAAAGAAAGCCCTCAAAATGTCAACCACTATGAATATCCTTATCATCATCAACGACATTAAGGGAAAATTGGGGCCACAGGAAAAAAATCATCTGGAACTGGAGGCCTCCTGGCAGAGCAGCCGTCCTTGGACGGTAAGAGTGGGGCCTCCACAGCGCCAACGCAGCTGTGCCAGAGGCAGGTGCTGCCTCCTCCCAGCCTCAGTTTCCTCCTCTGTAGGGCCAGGCAGCACCAGCTTCCAGCTCAGAGGACAACCTGATGAGCATTTGATGGCCTGGGGGCCTGGCTTCCAGCTGTCGCTCTGCGATCTCCCTTACAATTCTTTCTATGAGTGGAGGACTCCGCTTGGACAAGGATGAAGCTGATCTCAGCAGGGTGATGAAGCAAGATGCCCAGAATTTAATTTTCTGGTACCCCAAAAGGCTGTCTCTGCCTCTAAGGTGTCATGTGACTTCTGGCAATAGAGGCCCAGTTACAAGAATTATAGATATTCAATATCATGCAATATTATGCAACAAAAACTAGGAAACTATGTGTATGAAAATGCTAAAATCTCTGATTGTCAAAAACAACCACCACCTACCAGAATGTGATACAAAACAAAATGCACGATCCCATTCGCATTACACAGGAGACAGTAAGTCCAAGGGGAGCATTCCGGAAGGGGACGCTCCAACCAGCAAAGGGTTATTCTCAGTGAAGGAAGCAGGTAGGAGGCGAGCAAGGGGGAGGACGTCTTTCTCTGTGGTGGTGTAATTTACTAATGCTGGCAGCATTTGCAGGGAGGTTTCCTGCTCGTCAGTCTCCCTGTGCTCCATGGATCTGGCTGTGGGATCATCCCAGGGTGTGCCCCAGCCCCCCCTTCCCAGCCACGGGAACTGCTTTGGACCAAGGGGCTGGGGACCCTGCAGCCGGCATTTAGTGGGGTCACTGGAGGCCAACCATATATGGCAAACCATCAACACTTGCCCAAAATAGAAATGCAACGTCAAAGTAGCCACAGCGGAAACCCAGCAGCACCATTAGAGTCACACCAGCCACTTCAGCGGCCCCAGGCCCACGATGGAAGTCTGCCTCCTCTGCTCAGCAAAGCCATGAGCCTGTGCTTAAGACACCCCAACACCCTGGCACCCCATGGAGACTTTCTCCTTGATGCAGCCAGAGAGATGGGAGGAGGTCGAAGGGGTCTGCTTTCTCTCCCTGCAAAACCATGATACTTGGTGTCTGAGAAACATCGACGTCCTCCCCAGGACCCCCAGGGGTCCTTGTCCCACACTCTGGGAGGCTCTTCCCTGGAATGAATAACCAGAGAAACCAGAGGTGTTGAGACTGGAGGACAGTCTTTTAAAAAAATTTAATTGATTAATTAATTAATTTTTGGCTGTGTTGGGTCTTCGTTGCTGCGCGCGGGCTTTCTTCAGTTGCGGCGAGCAGGGGCTACTCTTCATTGTGGCACATGGACTTCTCACTGCAGTGGCTTCTCTTGTTGCGGAGCACAGGCTCTAGGCGTGCGGGCTTCAGTAGTTGTGGCACGCAGGCTCAGTAGTAGTGGCTTGCAGGCTCTAGAGCGCAGGCTCAGTAATTGTGGCACATGGGCTTAGTTGCTCCGTGGCATGTGGGATCTTCCCGGACCAGGGCTCGAACCCATGTCCCCTGCATTGGCAGGCGGATTCTTAACCACTGTGCCACCAGGGAAGCTCTGGACGACAGTCTTAAAAGGAGACAGTGTCAGGTGCCCAAAGCAACAAGGGCTGGCCTGGGTGAGGGAGGCCCCCATGGTGTGGGCATGGGGCATGGAGCTGTGCCTGACCCTAGGGGGATAGATTTGAGTCCATGGTTTATCTGGGTCATAAGGGGTGAGCTCCCCATCTCTGGAGGCATCCAAGAACCAGCCACTTTGAATCACAAAGACACGATGGCTCTTCCAGTCCCTGGAGGTGGCAATACCAGTTTCTCCTGTCTCTTGCCTTCTACCAGCCTGAAGCCAGTTGGTAGCCACATCATGGATCAGTCTCCCAGACTTCCCCAGTGCCAGGCTCCTCACCCTCCACATTTCAGTCCTGTTGACTTGATTCCAGAAATTCTCTGACCCCACCCCGCCCCAGGCAAGCCATGTGGTGCAGGCTGGTGACACAGAAGCCCCCTCCCTGCTCTCCTGGTTGCCTCCAGTTTTCCGCCTTGCTATCATACACCTTCCACTGCACCAACACGGGATGAAAACGTGGTTGTGCCCCCCCCCCACTCCACACTCTATACCCTTGCATAGCTCCCCACTGCCCGAGGACAGAGCCTCAGATGCTCAGTCCGGCACTCAGGGCTCTTCGTGTTCAGCCTCCAGCTGACCCCCGGGCCTCGTCTCCTGGTCCTACCAAGTATCTCCCAGTCTGGCAGCGCTGAACTGCAGGAGTTTGCCTGGCTGTCCCCTCTGCCTGGGATGTCTCCTACCCCCTTGTCCAGAGGGCATCCCCAGCTCTCGCCATCTTTCTGAAGCCTTCCCCACCCTTCTCAGAGTAAGACCCCACTTCTATGCCCTGAAAGGACAAAACAGTAGCCCTCTCATCTTGCTGTGTGAGGGGCGTGGACCTGGCCTTAGTGACTAAGCCCATCAGCCTCCCTGAGAAGGAACCAGCCCAAGGGAAGCAGAGAGACTGAACACCTCGCGGAGAATTCAAATGCTTGGATCCAGCCATGCCTGGAGTTCATGCTCTGCCTAGTGTTGGAAGCTGGTCTTTGCTTTTTGGTGGCTTCGGGAGGGGGTTTCTACCACTTGCAACCAAAGGGATTCTTAATACTGAAAATGGGACCAGGAGTTGGGTGTTGAAATGAACGGAATCGGGGCTTCCCTGGCAGTCCAGTGGTCAAGACTCCGCGATTCCAATGCAGGAGGTGTGGGTTCGATTCCTGGTAGGGGAACTAAGATCCCACATTCCGAGTGGCCAAAAAAAAAAAAAAGAAAAGAAATGAACGGACTCTATGATGTGGAACTGGTGAGTCAGATTAGGTTGCCCTAAACCCAGCTAGGAAGAGGGAACTCCTGGGTGTCCCCTTCCACAAGCTGATAAATCCACCGTCCACCCACCGGGTCAGGTGGCGCTGGCAACAGAGGAGCCCTGATGGACCTACCCCATCCCCCTCCCAAAGACCTTTCTTTTGCTCGTCCAAATCTCACTGTTCATCACCTTTCTCATCTTTCTCCTGTTTTCACTGTTGCAGTTTGCCCAACCCTCCCTTCTCCAAACTCCTGGAGATTATTGGGGCCAATCCTCTCTCTTTGGAATTGGAGCAGCTGAGACAGAGAGGCGAGGCTGCTTGCCCTTGGTCACACAGCTGGCTGGGGCTGAGAGTCAGGCCCGCGGGCTCCCCCACTGGGGTTCTAAACTTCTCAAGGGCGGGGCACATTTCTTATTCTCCTTTACTAATACAGAGGAAAATCGTAGTAGGCGTGGACAAAGGGCATCATGTGACGGGCACTTTACGTAATGCATCAATTGGAATTAGGATTGGCTACATGGGGTGGAAGACCCCCAGTGCTAGAGGTTTGAATTAGATAGGAATTAATCCTCTCTGAGGGAGGCAATCCAGGGCTGTGACGGGGACCCAGGCTCCTGCGTCTTCTGGCTCTGCCCTTCTCAGCACTTGAATTTCCATCTCTTGATACAAGATGACTGCTCAAGCTCCATCTATCCCATCTGCATTCCAGCCAATAGGAAGCAGGAAGTTTCAGAGAACAATGGTGCACCTCTTCCCTTTAAGGACTTTTCCTGCAAGATGCACATGAGATCTTCCCTTCTTCCCATTGGGTAGAATTTAGCTACAAGGCCAAACCCAGGAGCAGGGGAAGCTGGGAAATATGGACTTTACACTTGGGGCCAAGGAAGAGGGGGAGGCAGGAGCATTGGCCTCCTCTTCTTCAAAGCTCCCAGGTTCACTCCCACCTCAGGGCCTTTGCATTCCTGTTCCTCCTGCCTGGGACACTTCCCCAGACACACCCAACATTCCAGAAACCCCACAGAATATTTCAACCCGCTGACACTTCACACCCCTTTCCTTTGAAGCTCTGTAGAACTACCACGTTCAGACCCAACATATATTTTACTTTATCTTGTTTACTGGCTGCGTCTTCTCTAGAATGTCAGCTCCCTGAAGGCAGGGATTTTGGACGGTGTCATTCACTGCTGTGGCCTCAGTACCTGGCACACAGCACATGCTCAGAACATACTTTTTAAGCCAGTGAATGTTGGGGAGAGAAGAGGTAATGAGCAGTGCCTGTCACTTGTGAGGTGAGCGCTCTCATTGGACCCATTTTGCAGATGAGAAAGCTGAGGCTCAGAGGGTGCCATGCTCCAGGACATGGGGAGTGGTGGGCTGGGCTTTAAGCTCAGGCTCGTCTGGCTCCAGGGCCCACATACCAGCTGCCCGGCAAGGTGTGGGGCACCCGGTCGACCTCCCAATGTGCCAGTAACAGCTTTCTGGATGTGGAGGGGCAGGTGAGGCAGGGCAGCTGCTGCCAGGTGTGGGGACAGCTGAGCTGCGGGGCCCCAGTGGATCTTCGGCTGAAGCACGCCGGATCAGACTCGGCCGGATCAGACTGCCCCAGTTAACACACCTTTAAATTCAGCTTTCTCTCCCTGCCAGGGGACGCAGGGGATTCAGCGCAGGAATACTCCCCTCTTTCGAGGAAAAATGCTTTGCAACCAGAGTGCGGTCTGCTGGGCCATTCTTGACTTGTCCAAGGAAGGGCCTCTTGGACGACCCGCTTTGGGTGCTAAGGGTGAGCTTCAGGCGGATCTGCCTTTGACAGGAGAGGGTGCCTGCTCTTCCCCCATGTCCCTTGGTCCCGTCTTCCTTGTACCAAAGGTGGAGCTGGGCACCTCACTTCCCAGGCACGCTCAAGGGTTCAATATATGTAACCTGGGTCTGTGTCACCTCCTGGCTTGGAACCTTCCCCTGGTGCCTGCTGTGCTCGCGAAACCCAGCTCCCCGCTGTGGCTTGGCAGGCCGCTGTCACCTCTCTGCTCCCAGCTCTCTCCGATTCCTCAAATGCTCCAGGCACCGTCCAGCCTCAGGGCCTTTGCACGTGCTGTTTTTGGCCTCCTAGCGTGTGCTCCTCTCAGCTCTTCGCAAGGCAGCCTCCTTCTTATCATCTCCAACTCCTCCAAGAGACGGTGCCTGACCACTCAGAGGGGCCACCCACCATCAAAGCCCGAATCACTGCCGGTTACCCTGTCTTACTCGCTCCTGTTCATTGCCTTTGACTCACCTTGCTCCCCTTGACAGAGTGTAGGCTCCGTGAGCGAGGGCAGGGACTGGCTCTGGCCTGGGCAAGCATTTATCTCTGGAGCCTGGCACGCGGTAGGCCCTCCCAGAACAAATGAACGCAGACTTGTGTGAGAGGGTAAAGTCAGAGGGACAGCGGGCGATCCACAAGGTACCGGAAGACTTGCCCCTGTGCCCCTGCTCCAGGATCCCACCTTGATCCTCCCCATCCTGTCCCCCACACCCTCATCCTCTAACGTAGGAGTCAGCAAACTCTCTGTCAAGGGCCACATGTCTTGACTACTCAGCTCTGCCGTTGTAGCTCGAAAGCCACCAGAGAGAACACAAGGGAAAGAGAAGAGGTACGGCTGCATTCCAATAAAACATTACTTGTGGATGCTGAAATTTCAACTTCATGTACTATTCACATGTCATGCAATATTGTGACTCTTTTTTCCCCGCCATTTAAAAATGTAAAGAACTGGGCTTCCCTGGTGGCGCAGTGGTTAAGAGTCTGCCTGCCAATGCAGAGGACACGGGTTTGAGCCCTGGTCCAGGAAGATCCGACATGCTGCGGAGCAACTAACCCCGTGCGCCACAACTACTACGCCTGTGCTCTAGAGCCCTCGAGCCACAACTACTGAGCCCGAGTGCCACAACTACTGAAGCCCACGGGCCTAGAGCCCATGCTCCGCGACGAGAGAAGCCACCGCAATGAGAAGCCTGGGCACCTCAACAAAGAGTAGCCCCCGCACCTCAACAAAGAGTAGCCCCCGCTCACCGCAGCTACAGAAAGCCCGCGTGCAGAAACGAAGACCCAACACAGCGAAAAATTACTTTTTAAAAATATTTTTTAAAAAATGTAAAGAACCATTTTTAGCTCACTGGATGCACAAAATCAGATGGTGTGCGCTAGATGGTGGGTAAGTGGGCTGTAGTTTGCTGACCTCTGGTCTCTCTCTGTCTTTATTTTCTTATAAGTAGGCACATTTTCTAATCTATTTGATCCTGTAAGTGCACGTCTCATCTATTAAATTAAATGTGTCGCTATTCATGGCACATAGTAAGCTCTCAAGTGTTCTCCAAATTACCTAAAGCTCCCCGACTCAGCGATGAGCCCCTCGAAGGTATGGATGTTTTCTTCTTGTCAAAATTAATAGTAGCAATACTTGTAGAGTGTTTGGCTGTGTGCTGAAGACTGTGCGAAGCTTAAAAAAAACTGTTTTAAACAAAGCACTGTGTGTCTCACTCCCCAAGGGCTGCCACTGCTGTTTCTATTGGCTGTTTCTCTGGCATTTGCTTCCATCTTCCCAAATAATGGTTTACACATCTCTGGATTTACCAGTTGAACATTGTCCATTGATTTCCTACTTCTGAAAGTATAGATTTAGCTCTATTAGGCATATTGCTCTCCCAAAAGTTATATCACAACTTTTGCTTAAATGAATATTCAGTGCTTATGTTATTATATTAAAATATTGTTCACAGTGCAACAGTGTGCACTAAGGAACACTTCTATTTTCTAGGACTTGTTTTTTGATTTTCCTGGAGTTAGTGATTGCCTTTGTTTTTTTGTGTGTCTGTGACTCTCTCTCTCCCCAGGCCCCTCAGGTGGAACTAACTTCTCCACACAGGGGCAGTTTTTGCCCGGCTGTGATTCTGGCTCCTCTTCTTCAGCTCCTGGGATTCCTGGGATGTAGCTCCAGTTTCTTGGGGTAAGGTCTCCTGTTTCTTGGTTTGTGCCCTTATTTTGGGAAGGTATACTCCCTGGGCATTTCCAGAGAAAGTGTTTTCCTTCAGCTCTCCTGTGTGATTGGTGGTTTGGCTGAGGACAAGTGTTCTGAGTAGTGGATATATTCCCTTGCCTTAGGTCTTCCAGCTTCCAGTCTTGGGCAGTTGAACAATCTGAGCCGTTCTGCTTCCTCATTTTCTGCTTGTCACTCCCTTTCTCTCTGGAAGCTTGTAGAATCTGCTCCATCTTCTCTTTATTCTCCACATCTTGCATTTTCACAGTGTGGGTTTGGTATGGGTCTATTTTTCACCTGTGGTGCTGTACGTTCAGTGGGCTCTATCATATCTTCCATTCCTGGCAAACTTTCTTGGATGATGTCACTGGTGATTTTTCCACTTTTAATTTCTCTGGCCTCTCTCTGTGGAACTCTTCTTTGTCATATGTTGGGCTTCCTGGATCGATCTAATTTTCTTGTCTACATTTTTTTTCTTTTTATCTTCTCATTCTGTTTTTTTTTTTCTTCCAACGCTTCTGTTGCCATTTGAATTTTGATCCTCAGGTTTTTCATTTCCAAGAGCTTCTTCTGGTTCTTTGAATGTTCTTTTTCAAAAGGCAAATTTAAACTTGTTTCCTGGCTAGTGAACTTTCTATTCGCTCTCTGAGGATAATATATATGTATAAGGTTTTTATCTAGAATTGCTTTCTTCTGTTCTCATTCTCTCTTTCCTCCAAGTTACTTTTCCCCCCTCTCTTTGGGTTTTGGCCTCTTCGCTGGCTAACGTTTATGAGGGGAGGGCTACAGAGCTGACAGGAAGCCCCTCGCCATGGGAGTGGCTTCACTCTGGGGGTAATTGTGGGGGGACTGGCCACTGTTGGGGAGTCCCCAAACATCAGCAGCACCTACAGGGCTTTTCTCACACATGGAACATGCGTGACTTCCCTTTTAATCACTGGTTTTCACTCTCACCCGTGCCCTCCATCATGCCCGTGTCCCTGAGGCTATACCTTTCTGGGCAGCAAGTGTTTAAAAAATGCATTTTATTACTGAGTTCTCCCCACAGCTCTACAAGTTTGCTGCTATGAGTTTTAATCCAATTTTATAAGAGGCTTAGGAGGTGAAGTGAGCACCTGACACCCCATGGCTAATATGATAAAGGGCCACGGAGTCACCCTCACTGCAGGAAGTGACAACTCTGGTTCATCTTTGGGTTCTCCCAAGAAAGTGGTGTTTGCTGATTGAAATTGAATAAATTTCAACATTCTCAATGGGAGACACAGGGAAGCCCTATGAGTGATGGCCCATGGCACATAATACGTGTTCAATCAACATGTGTTGAATGAATGAGATAATGCAAGAACAGCATAATGAGGATACAAGATGTGGCAGAATGAAACCTAACTGTTAAACGTATGTGCAGGAAAGAATTGTGGAAAATAAGAGGGCACAGTCCTGACTTGGGGACCGTGAATGAGGCTCCTTTGTCTGCAGTGGGGGGGGAGGTGTGCGGGGGAACTCGCAAACCTCTGGTGGAATGCGGTCTTCTACATGGAAGTTTCAAATGCCTTAAAATGTTCATGCCTTTCAATCTTGGGCATCTGTGGAAGGGAGAGAATCCCAAATGTTCAGGAACGTGTTTGCAGAGGTATAATTTACAATTTGAAAACAATCTAAATGTCCAACAGTAGGGGAACAGTTAAGCAAATTAGGGTATGTTCATTTGGTGGAATGTTATGCAGCTATTAAAAATTACATCTCTTCATAGTAGCCAAAAAGTGGAAATGACCCACATGTCCATCAACTGGTGAATGGATAAAATGTGGTCCACCCACACACTGGAATATTATCATCCATAAAAAAAGAGTGAAACACTGACATACACGGCAACATGGACGGACTTTGGGAGCATGATGCTCAGTGAGAGAAGCCAGACACAGAAGGACACACAGGGTGTGATTCCACTTGTGTGAAATATCCAGAACAGGCAAATCCACAGCGACAGAAAGTGGATTCATGATTGCCAGGGGCTGGGGAGGGGGATGGGGAGTGACTGCTAATGGGGATGGGGCTTCTTTGGGGGATGATGGAATGTTCTGGAATTAAATATTGGTGATGGTTACACAACGCTGTGAAAATACCAAAAACCACTTAGTCATACACTTTGAAATAGGGGTGAATTTTATATTATGTGTATATTAGCACCATAATAATAATGAAACAGATGTGTCTCCAAAGGTCTCCAGAAGAATTAAATTAGAAAAGTATATCTAAGCACCTCGAAAACACAGTTGAGAAATCAAAGTTGTTATAATGTCAACTGAAGAAAAGGAGGAATCAAAGTGGTATAAACAGCCCATCTGTAACCAAGAGTGCAGAAAATGAGAAAACTGGAAGGAAACACAGAGTATTAACAGTGGTTGACTTTGTTTCCTTTCTTCCACTCTTCTGAAACTTCCAAGATTTTTGTAATTGGAAAACCCAATACATTAAAAAAATTTTATTGTGTTAAAATAGACATAAAATTCACCATTGTAACTATTTTTAAGTGCACAGTTCAGTGGCATTAAGTATCTTCACATTGTTGGGCAACCATCCCCACCATCATCTCCAGAACTTTTCCATCTGCCCAAACTGAAACTCTGTCCCCATGAAACACTGACTCCCCCTCCCCCTCCCCCAGCCCCTGCCCCCCACCATCTACTTCCTGTCTCTGTGGATTTGACTCCTCTAGGGACCTGCTATGAGTGGAATCGGACAGTATTTGTCCTTTTGTGTCTGGTTTCTCTCACTGAGCATCATGTCCTCAAGGTTCATCTACGTTATTTGTAGCAGGTGTCAGAATCTCTTTCCTTTTTGAGGCTGAGTAATATTCCACTGTATGGATGGACCACATTTGTTTATCATCTGTTAATGGATACTTGGCTTTTGGCTTTTTCCCACATTTTGGCTGCTGTGAATCATGCTGCGGTGAACATGGGTGTGCAAGTATCTGTTTCCCAGTACACTTATTTTTCAGAACTTTGGCAGATATAAACAGGGTGATACCCCCACACACACACCCCTCACCCCGGGCAGCCCTCTCCGTCTTAAGGAGAAACATGGGTCCTCTGGCTTGTCCACTCAGCAGAGCCTTAATCCGCTTACCTGAAACATCTTCTCATTCCGGAAGCCAAACTAACGGGTGACCAGGGAGAAGATGGAGCCAACATTTCCCCAGAGAAGCCTCGGACTGGCTGAGCCTTGGAGATGCTCCCTCTACCACCGAGTGCAACTTATTTGGACCAGGAGATGCAGTGCGTTTTCGTGGCTCTCTTTCTGTGTTATTGGTGACTTTGCAGGTGGAGTTGGCAGATCTGCACTTTCATGTCTGTCTCTCCTGGACTGCCTGCCAGGTCTGGCTCCAGCCCTGCCCACACGGCCCCGCGTCATCCCTCCTACACTCACCACCATCTCCTAGCAACCAAGCTGGCCCACCAGCATCCCGAAGCCTGAGGTCCTGCGTCGCTGTCTTGGGCTGCTTGTCCCCGTTCAGCGGTCCGAATTCTCAAGTGCCTGGTCCCATGTCACCCCGCCAGCTGCCAGCCTGCTCTGGGGTCCTCTGCCTGGTGGGGAGAGGGCTGGAGAGGAAAGATGAGAAGCAACCGCTCTTCAGGCCTGCAGCGAGCACCATAGCCCAGGTGTCCCATCCATCTGGACCGAGTACATCACTAACCAGCTGTCTATTTTGTGGCTGCATTGCCTAAACTCGGTGTTCTGGAGTTGCTGAGGCGGGGGGCAGATTTAACTCTCTATCAACTGGATTGGTTTTACACCACCTGGAGAAGATCACATCCATCTTCCCTAGGAGGCAGGGACGGGATGGTGAGCAGTGGGTCGTGAGATTTCCCGGAGCTGCTACTGCCAGGATGTGAGGAAGGCTCATGGTAGCGGGACAGGGGCTCTCCACAAAGTGCAGCGGTGATGGCCACCCCTGAATGCCAACCCGTTCTCCCTTCCCTTCATCCTCTTGCCACCGCCTTAGCCAAAGGCTGTCATCCTGATCGGTACAGTAATCTCCTGGGATGACACCGAAACAAACGGTGTCTTCTTATCTGCTAGGAGGTCAATTCCTCCAACACAGACACCCATCCTTGAGGGTCAGAGCATGGTTGCAAGCATTAACATATTTACTAAACTTGGTCTATTCTAGACCTGGGGTGCCGTGGTAAGGCAGATACACTTGCTGCCCGCAGACAGTTCACAGCGTGGGAGCAAGGCAGATAACAAAGGATTTTAATCAGTGGCGTGTGGCATAAAGGAAACGAATAGGGTTATGTGACAGGTTGAGGTGTTAAAGGAGGCCTCTCTGAGACCCAAAGGAGGAGAGGAGCAGCTGGCCATACAGGCCAGGGGAAGAGCTTAACAGGCAGTGGGAAAAGCATGTGCAAAGGCCCTGGGGCAGGAAGAAGTTTGGCTGGTTCACTGAGGACCAGCAGAGACTAGGAGGTCTGAAGTGGAGTTACTGAGGCAGAGGGTGGCAGTTGGGTTCTCTGGGGGGGGCTTTGTCGGGATTTGGGGTTTTATCTTGAGTGTAATCCTGAGTTTTATCCTGAGGCCCCAGTTGCTGGAGGGTTGAAGCCGCAGAGTGCTAGAGGCTGTGAACGGAGAGCAACAGAAGTGGGACCAATAGGACTTCCAGATGGCTCAGCCCCGAGCACAAAGGAACCCAGAAGGACTCCTCAGTGGTGGCGGTGGTCAGCCTGGGCAGCTGGATGAATAGCAGAGCTGTCGACAGAGATGCAGAGGGAGACGGTGTGTGCGGGTGAAGCCTCCCCCACATGAGGTGGAGAATGTCCCCCGTGCCCGGTGTGCAGCTGTAGCCGAGGGGCTGCTCTGCCTTCACTCGTGCTGTTGGGGTGCTGCTCCCTCAGGAAGGGCCCAGAGGCAGAGGAGAGCGGCCTGCCCTTCCGGGGAGGTCGGAGTGGTCACGCACCAGCTGGCTGCTTCTTGTTTCCGGTAGATAATGTGTCTGGTAGAACCAGGCTAAGCTTTGCCTGCATGGGGGGCCGACACTCCCTTGGCCCAGCTCTGAGAAGGGGGTCCTGGCTATCTCCCTGCCCTGGTCTGTGCCCACGGGCATGTGCCACTTCTGCTACGGGCCACTGCAACCTCGCCCGCCTCCTCCCCTCTCTGCCCTCCAACCTGCCCTCTCCCTGTCTGGACCCCCGCCACCCCCTGAGGTTTGCAATGAGAATTTGGGGAAACTGCGGGGGAACTCTTGGTAGAGGGCCTGCAGGCGGAGAGCCACCCCTCCCAACTCAGCTTGGCTGCCCCCTCCTCCAGGAAGCCTTCCGGGTCCCCAACCCTCCCGCTGATGGTCCCGCTGTGTATCTCCTGGACCAGGCCAGGGTGGGTTCCTTGAGTGGCTGTGGGATGTGTGTGAGATGAGTGCTTCCTGGGCTGGATCCCCGGGATTGGGGGTGGGGTCTGCAGAGCCTGGCTCCTCTGCATTCCCAGGGGACCTCAGTGTGGAGATGGCCTGAGAGGCCCACACCTGGGCAGCACCAGCCCCTTGGACCTCCTCCCCATCCACACTCCCAGCCTCAGAGCCTCGGGGAGAAGTTCTGGCTGGTCAGGGCCCCAGGCAGGGGCCCAGCAGGGTCACTGCACCCTGAGGAAGGACTGCGCAGTCTACACCAAGAGACAGGCATATCTTGTTTATTCCCCACCCCCCAAACTTCCAGGTAGTTCTACGAAGACATTAGATGTGAAGCCACACACAGGCTGTCCCTTAAACACAGAAATGAGCTTGAAACAATCAAGTGACCAGAAAAGATCGTGTCAGCCCAAAGATGGACTTATCTCCTTCAGTGCCACAGGGCAGCCGGACAAGAGAAGTTGTCGCAAAGAGGGAAGTTTGGACAGATCGGGGTGGGGGCTGGGCAAGGGTGCCGTCATGTCCACCAGTGCCAGAAGGCGCCTGATTCTGTGCCCCGCACCAGGCAGAGCCCCCAGACTCCACTTTCAAGGGGCGGGCCCTGGACCCACATTGGCTGCACCTATGCAAGGAGGACGGGAGAAAGACAAGGCAAACCCAGCCTCAAATGAAGCATACAGAGCTGTTCCTCGTAGTGCAGAAGGCCCGGAGTGGCACGGGGCGCAGTGCCATGGGGGTCACAGATGCTCCGGGGGTCAGGGGCGTGCCCAGCCTGCATGCTCACCACCCTTCGGCTCTGTGGCCCTCCCATGGTGGGCTAGGGGACGAGCCCAGCTCAGGCCCTGCAGACCTCTGGCCACGGGGCCATCTCCAGGCTGGGGAGCTGGAGGGGGCAGCGTGTTTGGAGACTGGGCTTGGGGACTGAGGACCCCAGCCTGGGCACACTCTCAGGCTTGGCCACCACCCCAGATCCTCCCAACCTACCTTCCGGGGACAGGCTTCCTGATGTGGGACCCCCAGGGGGCTTGCCCGTGAGATTTCAAATCCACGCACGGCTGGTGTGTCCTCACAAAGCCATTTAAAAACCCACACCCTTAGTAGGCCACAGGGTGAGTTTAAAGCTAGCAAGAAATGCCAGGGTTTAAAATTGTGCTGCACCTTCTCGCCCGGGTGAAGGTAGGCCTTGGGGCGCGGTGCCCCAAACCCCGCAGCTGAAATCGCCAGATGAAGAGATTTTGCTAATGATTTAAGCACAAGTGTCTTTAAAGAAATCTATGGAACATTACTGCAAAGGAAAACAGGACTGCCCAGCGTCAGGGGTGAAGCAGCCATTCGGTGGGGCATCAGGTCCCGTTGGGGAGGCGAGGCTGCTCACACGGGCCCCTCTCTGCCCCGCCGGCCCGCTTCCTCTGGCCGGCGCCCCCTTCGGCCTCGGCCTCGCTTGCCTCCCGTGGCCTCTTCCGGAAGCGCGCCCCAGGCCTGCTTTTGGGGGGCGGCAGAGGGTCAATGCCCAGGATCTTGTGGATCTGCCGGAACGCCAACATGCGCAGGGCGTGCTGGGGGCAAACGACCCGTCAGGACCCTTCTGCCCGCGGCCTCCTGGCCCGCCTCTCATGGCCCCGTGAGGACTCGGGGGCTTGCTGGGCATCCTCGACACCCTTCTAGCAACTGCAGAGCTCACGTCACCCTTGGGCGTGAAGAACTGTACTGGGAGTTGCTTGCGCCAGCTGGTGGCGAGTACTGTGCCAGGAAGCCCCTTGGAATTTCAGCTCTTTCTCTCCTCGCTACAGGGACCTTAGATCCTGCCTCTCCGGGTTCAGCTCTGATCAAGAGCAATTTGACTCTTTCCACTGAAGGCCATTCATAAATGTCAGGCCCAGTGCGATTTCTGTACTGCTGGGAGACTTGCTTATAGTAAAAATTTGCAAACAAAAGGGAAGCCACAGACAGGGTCTCTGCTTTGGAGCCTGAAGCTGTTTAGGCCCAGCAGGAGGCCTTGGCTGGGTATTTGCAGACCACAGGGCAGTACCGGCCAAGGAGGCCCCGGGTCTGCGCCTCATCACGGGAGTAGCTTTGTTTCTGGGCCAGGCTGGCCCTGCCCCCGGAAGCAGTCCTGTCACCCACAAGCCACCTGTCTCTGTAAGGGAGGGGGTGGGAAGGGGAGTCCCAGACCATTTCTTGGGATGCAGCACAGATGCGAATGGGGGCTGGGACCTGGGCCGTCCACAGCCAGGTCGAGCTGGCCTGAGTCAGGGAGCCCCGTGGGCTGGCCTCCTACCTGGGCACTGGCCGTGATGTCCTCCCGCTCCTGGAGGGTCATGGACCCGAGGGCGTCCATCTGGTCTCTCTCGCAAGGATCCTGGAGCCCCGGCCCATCTTTGAGGGGGAGGTGGGAGTGGCAGAGAAGGAGAGTGCACCCTTACGAAGGCGCCACTGCGGCTCTGCAGTGCTGGGGGGTCTACACCTGGCCGCCTCGCGCCCACGGGCCACACCAGGCCCCTCCCCGGAGCAGTCCCCCCTCCAGCCCCACACGCGTTCAGCAGACCTCCTCACCGCCTGCGTGTGTGTGTGTGTGTGCGCACACGTGGGCGAGCATGTAGTTACAGAAAAGGCTCACACCGCGCGCCAGTGTATCATCCTCTTCTTCCACTTAAAATGCTATCGTCCCATGTCACTGAAATGACTGGAAAACACCGTTTTGCATCTAACATGTCACGCGGGCCACATGTGTGCTCTCCTCCTTCTGCTACCGTGAAGGACATCGTGGTGAACATCTTTGTACAAAGCCCATCATGGAATTCCTGTTGTTTCCTTCGGAAATGTCCCCCGGGCTGTCCCTGGCTCCCCAGAGAGGGTGGGTGTGCCATCAGAGGAGCGTGAGAGAAGGCACGGACCCCTCCCCTCCAGCCTCCACCCCGCCTCTCCTTCCAGCTGGTCCACACCTCCGCGCGGCTCCCTTGAGTGGTGACATGTGTGTGCACGTCTGTGTCTGCTGTCCTGCCTGTGCTGGACGTGGTTCTTGAGTGTTCCTAAGAGGCTCCTCTGTGCTCCCCCGTCCCCCCGCCCCCGCCATGGCCCTTGGTTTCTGCCACGTGCTCCAGGGTCTGGGCTCCCGGACGACAGGGACTGACCTGTCAGGAGCGTCCCCGAGGCCACGCACTCCAGGACCCGTCTCACGGCGTTCCCGGGGCTCAGGGGCCCCTTCGTGCTGCTCAGAGCCTTCTCCACCAGCAGCTCCATGGCCTGGGCCGGGTGGAGACAGAGAAGGAGACCCGGGCCTTTGAGGACGGCGCGGCTGTGCGGCCTCGGCCAGGTCTCCAGGGGACCGGGGATGTGAGGCCCCCCCTCCCAGCTCTTCCCCTCACACCCTCCCACCCCTGAACTTCTACAAGGAGGGGGTCCACCGGGGCCTTGCCACCCTGGTGTGGCCTTGGGCGGGTTTCTCTCAGTTCTCTAGGGAACTCTCTCGCCTAGTTTTGACATCAGCAAAATCCCATAGATGGTAACATTGCAAACCAGTGTCAAGAGGGTTAAAAGAAACTCATTCTCCATGACCCGAGGTTCAGACAGTGAGGGCCATGAGGGTCACAAGGACTTGGGGACTCGCGCAGGCTTGTCCCCACCTCCAAGGAGCCACCTGCCCGGTCCCAAGGCAGGGCCGGAGCTGTGACGGTCATGGGGGTTGCATCTATACTTACAGGGAAATGGGCTCCGGGGAATGCAGGGCCCTCCCAGCGTCTGAGTGAACCCCTCTTGTCACTCAGCACAGAGCCACCCACTGTGCCATCCACCAGGGGTGGTGCTGAGAGTGGACATCTCCCCGGTCCATGGGCAGGAAGCCGAGGTCCGGGTGGGCACCAGAGCCCTCATGAGCAAGGCCACGGGTAGCTTGGGCTCAGGTGGGAAGGGTCCAAGAACCTGTCTTTGGGTGTGGGAGCCGATGAACTGGCAGCAGAAGGCTGCACATAAGATGCACGCGTACCTCCAAGTTCAGGGCACTCGGCCTCCTTCCCAAGGATAATGTGGAAGGTGAAAGGCTTAGAAACCTACACATCTGCGCTTGCTGGGGGTCAGCGGGTGTGTGACGGGAGAGGGACGCTCAGAGACAGGCCTGCCGAGGGGCGCACAGATGAAATGAGATCCTGAAAGACGGGGCAGGGGTGCCCACGGAGGGCAGGAGCTGGGGGTCTCACAACACGGCAGCTTGGGGATTTGGGGGACAGGGGGCCTTCGCATCCTCTCCCCGCAGAAGGGCTCGGGGCCTGCTGACCGGGGGTGTCAGGGCCGCAGGGGACCACCCCTTCAGAGGAGGTGGGTCTGCACCAGGCTGCCTGCCCTCACGGGGGCCTCTGCACTGACACCTGCAGGTCTAGGCAAACACCCCACCTCTTGCTGGGGCGCCCTTGTATTTGCATGCTTCCTGATTCTGCCCGCAAGGTTGTGGGTTCCAGATAATGCAGTCAAAGGAGACTGTGTCTGTAGCAAGCCTCACCCTGGGGCCAAGGGACCCCGATATGCCCCACCGCGATCCACCTCTCCTGGCGCTCAGACGGACACCAGCCCTTTGTTGGAAAGCTGAGCGCTGAACCAGGAAATGAGGCTCGGCCTCCCAGGGCTGTGGCCTATCAGGGGTTGGGAGCTTCCTAAAGCAGGGCCAGCCCCCTGGAACTGCCTTACCCAGTCCGGCAGGGCCCCCCAGGTGGGCACGCGCTGGCAGAGGTCCCGAAGGACCCTGATGACGATCACACAGGGCTGCAGGCCGCTGGCTCTCGCCTTCGGGGAAAGAAGCACATGGTTAGCTCCAGGGAGCTGTAAGCACGTGGCCAAGGGGGGCATGTGCACAGGGCCGAGGGAACAAGGGCTGATCCAGGGGCAGCGAGCCCAGCCGGGGGTGGAGGCAGTGAGGGACTCCGGGAGGCATGGGCCGGCCGGCCTCACAGCTGGCGACCGGAAGCAGACTCCATTCCCGAACGGCCCACGGCTGAGCCCTAGTGCCGGCCGTTGCGGCCCCCCCACCCCCAGAGTGGTGGTCCCTCCTTTCAGGTTCCCGACCCAATCAGCCAGGATGCGACCTCCATCAGGTTAGCGCTGGGCGTGGACACGTGGGTCGAGCAGCAGGCCAAGGAACCGCCCCACCCACGTCTGTCCCTCATTTGTACTGGGAGCCCGCTCTGGGCCCGACCCCTGACCTGGAACCACTTGGCGTGGCGGAGGGCAGCCAGCGACTGGAGGCACTTCTCTGAGCTCAGGACATCTCCCGGGTCAGGCGGAGGCGCCGCTGTTCCTTCTAGAAGAGAAGGGCACATGGGCCAGGCGCCCCTCTCCCTGCTCCCGCTGCCCGGGCCACGTGGCCGGGCCCTCAGGTCCCTAGGCCTCTTTGCATTTATCCAGAAGACACATGGTTCCGCTCGCTGGCCCTTTCTCCGGGATGCTGCAAGGACCACGGACATCCTCTCCACGAAGATCCCATCTCCTCCGGGTTCTGCGCTCTCAGGAGAGAGCTCCACGCTTGTCACCCAGTGCCATCAGCGCTGACTCCCTTGGTTAGCAAATCACAGTTCAGATGGAAAACTATGAATGAAGCTGGATTTCCAGAAACTTCCGCATGCATAATTAAGAGGGAGACAGCGGGTCAGGTTTGAGCACATGCCATCACGGATGACCAGGGCCCCGTGTCTGGGGGAAATTCTGGCCTGTTTTTGATTCCTTCTTCTTCTTGCTTCAGGAAAATTCTTCTCCCCTTATTCTGCAAGGTCCTGGTGTTTTAGGTCACAGGAGGGAGCAGAGGTTTCTCTTTCACCCATAAACCCCCCAACCCCCAGGCCTGGGTCTGCTCCTCTGGGGCTGAGAGCAAGCAACAGAGGAAGCTGAAAGCTCCCCTCCCAGCAGCAACCAGCAGGGTGGGGACATCGCAGCTCTTGGGGGCCCGGGGCTCCCTCAGAGGGGTTTCCGGTTCTCTAGCCCCCTCCAGTCCACTTCTTTCCGTGGCCTTGGACCTTGAACCCTTTCCGACATTCCCAATCCCCGCCTCGGAGCAAGCCGGAGCAGGGCCTCCACCTGGAACTGAAGGGCATCACTTTTTCTTCCCACTGTATTTATTTTCAGATGACACTCTCTTTATGACAACTGGTAACGGCTTTCCACTTACGGTTCAAAGGCTCTCCTCTTTAAAAATTTAAGAGTCAAAAAGGAATTGATTCAGAGGAAAGCATCAGTGGTTCGTGGCCCTCAGATCTGACAACAATCACGAAGGGGGTCCAAGAAAGACTGGAGTTTGGGAAACAGTCTCCAGGGCTGTTCCAGGAGGTTCCACGGCTGGATGAGACTCGGGTGCATCCCCATCGGCTTGGCATGCACCCTCCCTGTTGGCTGCCCTCTGGCCTCACCCCCCACCCCCTCCTACTGCCTCAGGCAATGCACATCTGTCTCAGGTCCCCAGGCCCCTGTCTTGCTGGGGGATGGGGCACAGCTGGTCTCCTCTGGGCGGGGCAGCCAGGAGGGATGGGAGGAAGTGCTCCCCGCGCACACGCCCCACAGCTGAGTACTGAGCCACTTGACTCTGCCCCAGCTCTCTACCTCCCTTCCTCTGCAGCCCCAAGGCCCAGCTCTTATCTCACCAGGGCATCCGGGCTGACGGAAGTGCCGGAAACTGGCTGTGGCAACCCCCCCACCTCCTGCCCAGAGCAGAGGCGGATGCTGCCCTAGGCCACCGGGTGTGTGGAGAGGAGGGCTGGACGGAAGGGCCCTGACGCACCTCGGTCTGCAGAGGGGTCCTCCCGCATCAGAGGCGAGGTGATGGACACAGTGACTTGTATCCTGGGCTCCTCGCAGGAAGAGATGACGATGTTTGCTTCAGGGTCGGAGGAGACCTCGTACTTGTCCTCTGTCACCATCTACGAGGTGCAAATACAACACAAGGCCTCATTACTCCAGCTGAGAGGCAGGACGCGGTTGGGTACCAGGCCCCATGCCAGGTGTTCTGGAACCTCCTAGGGACACAGACACAGACACAGCCTCCAGAAGTGCACACGTAGAAATGCATACAGACAGCAGACCCAGCATCAAGGTGCCTTCATATGTAAAAACACCCAAAGCTCAATAACAACAAGATCAGCAACCCAACAGCAAAATCGGCAAGTGGGGACTTCCCTGGTGGTCCAGTGGTAAAGAATCTGCCTTCCAGTGCAGGGGACTCGGGTTCAATCTCTGGTCGGGGAGCTAAGATCTCACATGCCGCGTGCCACAACTACTGAGCTTGCGCCCCTCAACTGGAGAGCCCACGTGCCCTGGAGCCTGCCTGCCACAACTAGTGAAGAGAAAACCCACATGCCACAACTAGAGAGAAGCCCGCGTGCCGCAACAAAGATCTCGCATGCCTCAGTGAAGATCCCGTGTGCCGCAACTAAGACCCGACACAGCCACAAAAAATAAATAATAAATCTTAAAAAAAAAAAACTGGCAAGTGATAGATAGTTTGCAGAGAGAGAAACCAAAGTGACCCTTTCTACATAATGACAAAAAAAAACCCTCCCATGGCAAGGGAGAATCACGTTAAAACTAGAATGGGGTACCATGGTCAGCTGTAGGAAGGACAAAACTCAAGAGTCTGAGGAGGCGCTGGGCTGGCAAATCCATGCGTCTCTAAACTGCTGGTGGAGGCTGACCTGGCCACACTCAGCAGAAGCCTCCAGGCTCATGCCTCAGACCCCGCGACTCTGCCCCGGGACGTGCTCCCACGTGTGTAGAGCAGTGTGTGTACAAGGTTCTTCATCTGCTGCAGCCTCACTGGTAACACAGAACACTGGACACAACCTAAATGTCCAACTACATGGAAGGACCCAGCTAGTTATGGACAAGTGGCAACAGAATACTCTTTGGCCACAAAAAAGAATGAAGCTCCCTAAGTAAGAATATGGAATGTCACCCAAGAGATGCTATTGAGTGAAAAATGCAAAATCCTTCAGTTGGTCCAGCAGGCTACTGTTTGGGTAATGAGGGCAGAACGATGGTTTCTCAGGACACTGGACAGGGGCTGCCTCCAGGCAAGATCTGAGGCCCCTCGGCTCCGGTACTCACCCCATGGTTGCCCAGGGTTCAGTCCTGCCCCAGCACACGCATCCTTAGGACCCAGCCTGCGCTGGCTGCATCACTGGGGGATACCCTGAGGGTCAGCCCCCGCTGCAAGCAGAGCCTCCAGACAAGCCCCGCCCTCTCGGTGGATCTCTCTCCCCTCCATTTACACCCTCTCCGGCTTGTCACTCTCAGGGGCTCAGGAAGAAGGGACCCCTTGCGCACAGTCATCAGAACTCCGACTGCCGTCCCCGATTACCAGCCTCCTGGGGAGACTGCACAACGAAGGTGGGTTTGGTGCAGTGACCCGGTGCCTGCATAGAAAAGCTTTACTGTGTCCCTCATCTTGCTTTGGGGTCCCCCGAGACACTCAGCCAGGTAATGGCTAGGAGGGTCTGTCTACACAGCTGGGAGTGGGGGGCACTGCCAGCTCTCCCGTGGCCTTAGCCATCTTCCCCATGGCCTCATCCATCTTCATGGGGCTTAGGGCTTTGTCTTAGCCACTGGGCTGCAAGGTTCCGGACAACAGGGCTTGCATCTGAGCCATCTTTGCAACCCCTACGGTATTGAGCAGAAAACTGTCATGTCGTGGGTGTTCAGGAAATGAGTGATTAAATTGGTGAAGTCGGAGCATGTCACTCCTCTGCTTAAAACCCTCTAGTCTCCCCATTTCCCCGAGGAGGCAATCTTACCTCCCCACATGGCCTTCAGGCCCAGCTTGATCTAGGCCTTTGTCCATTCGGGCACACATCTCCCTGGGCCTCCTGCCTCTTGGCCTCTGCAGGTGCAGGTCCTTCTATGTGGAACACTGCCCACCCCCACATCTTTCAAGGCCTCTCCTCATCTCTCAGCTCTCACCTCACCTGCTCCATCTTCTGTCAGGACACACACCTCCCATGGTCCTGTCTGAAGTGGCCCCCACTCTCCCCAGGTGCTCGCTACTTGACATCAGGTTTTAATTTCTCTACAGAAGATAAACTGGAAGTTAGCTTGCTCTATGTTTGTTTATTGCATTTCCTGACCAGACTGGGAGTCCCAGAGGCGAGCCTGGGTCTGCCCGGCCCCCAGTGCTCACTACATGAGTCGGAGGAACGATGCTGAATTCTCTCGGGAAGGGCAGCAGACACATCAGGAAGAAGAAACCGCCCTGGGAATTGAGTATTTTAATGGAAGATGATCAATTTAAATCATGACATGATTTCACTCTTCTCCCGGTTACCATCTCGCTTGAGAAAAGCTTTATGACAGGGACTTCCCTGGTGGCGCAGTGGTTAAGAATCTGCCTGCCAGTTCAGGGGACACGGGTTCAAGCCCCGGTCCGGGAAGATCCCACATGCCGCGGAGCAACTAAGCCTGTGTGCCACAACTACTGAGCCTGCGCTCTAGAGCCCGTGAGCCACAACTATTGAGCCCGCGAGCCACAACTACTGAAGCCCGCGCGCCTAGAGCCTGTGCTCTGCAATAAGAGAAGCCACCGCAATGAGAAACCCACACACGACAACAAAGGGTAGCCCCCGCTCTCCGCAACTGGAGAAAGCCACGCGCAGCAACGAAGGCCCAACTCAGCCAAAAATAAATAAATAGATTTAAAAAAAAAAAAAAAAGGCTCTATGACAACAACAGGAACTGCTCTGGAGGAGAAAGTCCGGCCGACCCCCAGCCCTGTGCCTCTCTAGTCTCATGAGCCTGAGTGCCTGTCCTGTGGATTTCGTCCTGTTTGTGCTCCGTCCCGGCTGGCTGGGCTCTGCTGTGGATGTGACGGAAGTAACCGTCCTCAGTGACCGGACGTTTAGAGCGTTTCCAGGCTCTACCCTCAACCCCTCTGTAAAGGAACCCTCAAGTTCCACCACTCTCTCCTTGCGCCAGTTTCTAAAAACAAACCGGTTGTGTCCAAGCCGCGTAGAAGCCACGCGATGCACGGCCGGGCGCCTCACCGGGAGCTGGAGGGGCAGCTGCTCCGTGACTCTGCGCAGCAGCGCGTGGCTGGGCTTCTGGGAGCAGAGCAGGATCAGCTGCACGGCCCTGTCTCCCCGCAGGAGGAGGCCCTTCGCCAGCAGGCCGACCCGCATCACGCCTTTCAGGATCCGAGCAGAGGGGCCTGGGCGGCTGCCGAGACAAACCCGCAAACGCGTGGGCAGAGGGTGGGGAGGAAGGGTCCCTGCTCCTGCACGCGGGGCCGCTTCCTCATCTGTAAAACGGGAGCACGGCCCTCCCCAGGGGCACCTGATCAAAGAGCCACGAAGAGACAGATCTGGGAGAAGTGCTTGGAACCGCCGCTAGGAAGTTGTGTTGCTCAGCAGGGCTGGTGGCCGTCACCGTTTCCTAATAAACTGCATTCTGGAAGAGGCCACCCATGGCCACCCCCAGCGGCGCCCTGGTCCTCAGCCAGCAGGGCCCCCTCGTCGGTCCTTTTGGCTTCGTGCTGCTGAGCCGCCTCTGCGGCCGCTTCGCCCCCAGCTGGACTCCCCCAAGGCCGCCGGCCAGACGATCCCTGCCTCTCCCCGAGTCGTGTCCCCACCTGCACTGCACCGGCCTGGTCACTTTCTGCAGGTGACTGCCACCACCGCGTCCGCCCAGCAGCCACCCTCCCAGTGCTGCCCCTCTGCAGGCTGGGGACACCAAGCTTCCTCCTGGGGTCCGAGGTCCCCAGCCTGACCCCTGGGCCGCCTCGTCACCGCCCTCTCCTTCCACTCCCTCCCCAGGAGGCTCATCCCACCTGGACCACTGCCTGGGGTGCCCTCACGTGGTGGCCCTCCCCACGGCTGTCACAACACAAATGTCCACCCCTTGGCTCTCGAAGCTGCCACCTGATCCTGCCACTCCCTGATCCCCACTTTGCTGTTTTCTTCGTGACACTTCTCAGGATACGAGATAACCTAATTCTGTAATGCATTTGTGTATTTCTCTGTGGTCTGTCTTGGGACTGCAAGTGCTAGAGCCTGGGATGGTCCGAGGGGACCTGGCCACACCTGGGACTCTACGGGACCAGGACCAGATCCTTCAGGGGAAGACAAAGCAGAGAGGCGGGGAACCTGCAGATAAAGAGACTGACAGGTTGTCAATCAATTTGGACCCTGATTCAACACCAACTGCAAAACAAAAAAAAAACCCTAAACAAAAAACTGGAAATTTCAGCACTGACTGGATATTTGATGGGGTTGAAGAACTATTGTTCATTTTTTTCAAGTATGATAATGGTGTTCTGGTTTTGTTAAATGAAAAAGAGTCTTGTTTAGAGACACGTACTCCACCCTCAGGCTGATGCCTGGTATCGTCTTTAACCGCAGCGGTCTGTCCAGGAGTGGGGTGGGTAGAGAGCAAGTGAGTCTTTCCTGGTTTAGGGATGGTCACTTGGGCCTCGTCACCTTTTGTGTGTGTTAGAGAATTTCCATAATAAAATAGGAAAAAAAAAACCAAATACTAACACACTCTTTGCGATAGTTAAGTAAATAATGGAACATCCACGACTTCCCTGGCGGTCCAGTGGTTAAGACTTTGCGCTTCCACTGCAGGGAGCACCAGTTCAATCTCTGGTCAGGGAACTAAGATCCCACATGCCACAGGGCTACGGAACCCACGCACCACAACTAGAGAGTCCTCGCGCCGCAACTAATGAGCCTGCACACCACGACTACAGAGAAGCCTGCGCACGGCAACGAAGAGCCCACACGCCGCAACGAAAGATCCCACATACTGCAACCAAGACCCCGCATGCTGCAACTAAGACCCAAAGCAGCCATAAATAAATAAATAAATAAATAAAATATTTTCAAACAAACAAACAACAACAAACCCAAAACACGAGTACAGGGAGAAAACGGGAGCAAAACTGCAAAGCACTAAGTGAGGGGCCTTTTCCTTCAGAATACATCGGGGTGGAGGTTAAGGGAGGGCCCCCCTTTCTGCCCGAGGGGCCGTGCCTGCTTCCCCTTCCAGGCGGTGAGGAAGGCCCCGTCCCGGGGAGGCAGCTGCGTTCACGCTGAGGGGTGAGTGCATTTCATTATGACACCTGGTGACCCATGAGTGGCTCGCATGTTCTTGTCGGGGAGCAAACACTGTGGCAGGAAGAAGCTACTGGTTCGAATCAGCCAGACACAAAAGGACAGATGCTGCATGATTCCACTGGCGTGAAACACCCAGAACAGGCCAAGCCGTGGAGACAGGGAGTGGAAAGGTGGGTGCCAGGGGCAGGGGCAGCGGGTGGCCTGGGGAATTTCACGGGACAGATTTCTGTTTTGGATCATGAAAAAGTTCTGGAAATGGACAGCGGTGATGGTTGCACAACCTTGTGAATGTACTTAGTGCTGCCGTAGTGTACACGTAAAAATGGTCACAATAGCAAATTTTGTGTTATGAGTATTTTACCACCAAAAAAACCCACAAAAAACCTTAAAAAAGTAAATGATGGCATTCCCTGGCGGTCCAGTGGTTAGGACTCCACGCTCTCACTGCTGAGGACCCGGATTCAATCCCTGGTCGGGGAACTAAGATCCCACAAGCTGTGTGGCGCGGCCAGAAAAGTAAATGGATACAAGGCATCGGGACTTTCCACCTTGCAACACTCCCGGCAGCTGGAAAGATGATTCATGCGGATGCTCGGCGGCACCTCCTGCTCCAGGAGAATCACACTTATGTCCGCATTATGGGTGAGGAAACAGAGGGGCTAATCCCCTGCGAACTACATTTCTATGCACGCCTTCGACAGGAAAAGTAACTTCTGGTGTTAGAACAACGGCTCTCTCCAGTTGGGACTACAATTCCCTATGAGTCTCGGGGCTCCGGCTCTGAGCCTCTCTTGGGGAGTTTTCTGGAAAGCCCTGGGTGTCCAAGGGCTCGAAGCCACCTGGCAGTGGAGCCGCCCCTGTCACCCCGGGCCCCCCCGAACAGGAGGGTGATGCCCATTACCTGCACTCCCCGCCCTCTGGCTCTGGGCGTGCGGAATCCTCCTCGGCCATTGTGTCGGACACCAGCTTGAGGGCGCGCTCTGAGTGGGAGACGGCCTTCTGGATGGCCAGGAGCTCCTCCTCTGTGGGGTAGATGGCGGTGTGCTTGCACATGACGTGCCGGTCATCGCTGGACTCCGGCCGCCTCATGGGCTTCGGGGAAAGGCACACGTGTCACATCACGGGCGGGTTGAGAGGCCCCGGTGGCCAGGGGGATGCGGGGGGCCCGGAGTCAGGCTGGCTTTGACAGGCAAGCGGTGGCCGGAGAGCCAGGCAGAGGAATGAGAGAGTCCACAGGGGAGGTGGACCAGTGAGGACCCCAGGGCCCCGATGGCTGTGGGGAACTTGGGCCGACTGGGGGGTCCAGTGGGCTCCCTGGACAACATTGTCGAATTTCCGAGCCAGAGGCCCCGAGGCAGCTGGTGACCCCCTCCGTCAGCGGGGTGCAATCCACAGTTCCCATCCGACCCGGCCCGCCCCCTCAGATGGACAGACACCCAAAGGCTCCAGAGGGATGTGACCACTGGGGCCTCAGGAAGCTTTAAGGGATCGCTGTGGCTGGAGGTAAGGCCCTCAGCCCCCTCCAGTCCCCAGCCCCTGAGGCATTTGGATATCAAGATGAGACCACCACCCACCAGAGGCTTGGCTGTGGACAACCCGGGCCTGCTCCTGAGGGGAGGTGCATGCTGGTCGGGCAGTGAGCGTCCCGAGCGCGCCTCCTGCGCCTGTGGCTCCTCTTCCAGCCACCTCTTGCACAAGCCGTAGCGCCTGCTGGGGTGGCAGGGACAAGGAGCCGTGAGCAGCGGCGGGACCCTGGGCCGGTCACGCAGGAGAGCGTGGGGAGCCCCAGAAGCGGCTCCGCGTGCCACCTGGTCTGGCCCAGGCTGAGAGCGGCTGGCGGGGGAGGGCCCTGAGGCCTCGCACCTCATCTCGTCATGCTGGCGCCGCAGCTCCCCCAGACGCTGCTTGCTCAGCTGCCGCTGCTTCCTCAGCCTCTCCTCCAGCAGCTTCCGAACTCTCGTGCTGGGCTTGTCCGCAATCGGAAAATCGGGGTTCACTTTTTTCTGGGAAAATGGGGGACCTTCGTTCAGATGAGAATGCTGGGGGTGCCACCTCCTGCCAGGTTTATTTTTTATTTTTTTATTGTTTGGCCATGCCCCACGGCACGCGGGATCTTAGTTCCCCAACCAGGGATCAAACCCGCACCCCCTGCAGTGGAAGCGCAGTCTTACCCGCTGGACCGCCAGGGAAGTCCCTCCTGCCAGGTTTAGACAACAGTGAGTTTCAATCCCCAAAGTGTCAACACTCCTCGTCCCCAAAGGCCATGGCAGGAAAGGGAACCACCGCGGGGAACAAAACTACGACCGACTTGCAAAGCGGCAGACGTGACGTCTGCCACTGCGCAAGCCAACCGTCCACGCATCTGACAGAGGAGCCGAGGGAGAAGGCACCGCAACACAGAGGAGCACCCGCGGTCAGTGGTCACGCATGCCGACGGACGACTGAACGGAAATGCTCATCCCGATCAGAGTAACCCAGGGAAACTCCGTTTGTGTGGGATCCAGATCTATATATTCTAAATAGCATTGCCAATTCGCTCACTGGGCTTTGTCCTTAGTACTTAAATCTATCACTCAAAGAGTGTAGTGTTGTCTAAGGATTGGTCACTGGTGGAAACAACACAAGTGTGCTTCAGCGGGTGAAACACACACAACGTGTCCCTCCACACACGGGAGCATCTCTCAGCCAGGAAAAGGGGTGAAGCACTGACACTCGCTACACCGTGGACGGACCCTGAGAACACGATGCTCAGTGAGAGAAGCCAGACACAGGACACCCAGTGTGTGATTCCACTGATGGGAAACGTCCAGAACAGGCAGATCCATAGACACAGAGAGTGGGCTCCTGGTTGTCAGGGCCTGGGGTAGGGGCTGGGGGTGGCTGCCAATGGGAACGGGGCTCCTGACGGACTGTTCTGGAACTAGATGGAGCTGCTGGTTGTACACTCTGTGAATGTAGTAAAAGCCACTTTACATGGGCGAGCTGTGTGGTGTGTGAATGATATCTCAACAAGGCTGCTGAAAAGAGAGGAAATATCCAGAAGCCATTGTTTGTCACAAGGAGAGTCACAGTGTGTGCTGTGCACAAGTGTACACGGGGCCCGATAGTCAAGTGTGTCTAAACACACGTGTGCATGCGTGCCCCGGCAAACCTGTGACAAGAAGGCATTGTGAAAGCAGCCAAGGGTCCCTCTGGCTGAGCCCGGGGTGATGAAGGGCCCAGGGGCTCCGACTCATGCGGGCAAAATGTGTGTTTTGAGACGTGAGCCAAGATGTCAAGAGCACAGACGCTCACCCCCAGCCAGGCCCACCAGACGCCCCCTGCAGGCACACCTTATACTGCAGCCGGTGCCGCCGCCCCCTCACGTGCATGTCCCGGGCATTGGGGTCATTGAAGCTGCACTCGCACAGCTTGCAGTGGAATCGGATCACTCTGCCCTCCTCGTTGCACACCTGAGACACAAGGCACGGCTGAGCGCTGCCCACAGCCCCCACGCGTCGGGTCTGGGCTCCAGCAGGGCACCTCCTTCCCCCAGGGCCATCCAGGCTGGGTGCTGGTTTCCTGCCTGCCCAGCGGTTTACGCTTTCAAAGGAGTGGCTCTTCACCAGCGCGCCCTCCCAGGCCCGGCTCCCCTCTGCCACCACCGTCCTGTCCTCCCTTCCCCTGTCCCCCCATCCCGGGGCTGCCACCAGACTGGCAGGAAGCCTGCCTGGTGTGGCTATTTTGCAGGGGACAAAACAGAAGGTGCTGAGTTGGGTGAACAAAAGCACGAACACGAGCACGGAAGAAATGCCCACATGCACGGCCCAGGAGGCACCCGGGAGGCTGCGACTGTGGGCTCGTAGGGAGGGGCTCAGAACCTGAGCTCCACAAAGCCCCGGGCGTGCAGGTGGTGCTGTGTGGGGCGCACACTGGCTCCTGTGCCCGAGGATCACGTGCCCGTGGGTTTCCAGGACACAGATCCCTCCTGCCACCTTCCTTGCCGCGGGAAGAGGGGCTGCCCGGTGGCAGGAAACACCTCTGCCTGTCTCGGGCCTTCCTTCTAAGATCTGAAGGCCAGCACCCGGGCCTTCCAGTGAGATCCAAGGGATGCTGGCTCACTGAGGTCTTCCCGGGGCGGGTGTGCAAGTCTCAGGGGGAGAACTGGGACGAGGCCTCGAGGCCCGGCTCCGCAAGGTCCTTCTCCACCGGAGCCCAGGGTGGAGCAGGGTGAGCCGATGGCCAGACGCCCAGCACTTACCTCCTCCACGTAGCCTGGGCCCACCGGCTGTGCATCACAGCACGTTCCAGAAGCTTCCACAGAGCCTCCTTGGGCGGGCGGTTCTCCGGGCTGCTCTGATCTGGGGTGTGCCGGTTTCCCCTGGGGGGATCTGCTGTCTGCCGCCGGCAGCGCAGGAGGCCCTGGAAGGAAGAACCGCGTGACTTATAATCTGCTCCAGCCAGCAACCAGGGTCGGCTTCTGGTCCGCCAGCATGAAGGGTACAACTCGATGCCACCGGGTCTCCCACTGCCCCCCTCCCCCTTCCGTGACGTCAGCCAATGGGATCCAGAGTCCCACGAGACCCCTTCCCACCAGCCTGGGTCACGACTGGGAGAGCGAGGCCCTCACAGCGTTTGGTGCCAAGGTGGATGGGTCCACAGGGAGGCGCAGGTCGTAGGCCCCTCTCTGAGGACAACCGCCACTGCTGCACAAGTCTGCAGCCCTTAGTTAACCAACAGTGGAACATCAAGCAGACGAGGGTTTACTGAGCCTCAGAAGGGAGACATTTCTTTGTCACCAAAACCGCTTTACATTTTGATCTTCAACATCACGTGATGGTTCAAATCTCAGGCCTGCTGAGGCTCAAAATAAAATAGGCCCCGCCTCCCACACAAAGCGTGGTGGTGGAGAGCAGAGACTGGGTTGGAATCCCACCTCCACCGCTCACTGGGTGGTCCAGAGCCAAGTGCTTTTCCTCCCCTCCCCTCGGTTCTTCCATCTGTAAAGTGGGACTAATGACAAACCTAGAGCCGTGGAGGGTGAATCAGGCACGTGGAGTGAGTGCCTGACATGTAAGCCTATTTACCCTTGAAATGCATGTCCCTCGGCAGCCGTGACTGCCCAGGGGTCATAGCAGGTGCGGGTGACACACGCTCGAGGGAAGGCAGAGTTGGAGGTGGGGCTGCGAGGAACCTGCCTGGATTTCCCGGGGCCCACCTCACTTATCAGAGTGCCCGGTGTAAAGGGGGCTGCTTCCAGCATGTGGAAGGCGGCAGCCCAGGGGATTCTCCAGGCCTAGGGCCGGCTTCGCGAGTGTGGCCAGCACGCGGCTCAGTCCCAAGCTCCACGGGAAGAAATGGAAGCTGCACTGGTTCTGCCCACGCTTCCCCAGGGTGGGCCAAAGGCGGCAGAAGGCACCCCGCCGGCGGGGATCTGGGAGAGAACCACCCCCTTCATAGGTCCTGCCTCCCCAGAAGTGATGGACGCACACACACCGTTGACCGGACCATCCCGTCTCTGAGGCTCGAGCTTGTTGAGGCAGGGCAGGGGCTGTGAAGCGCAGAGACACGTACCCACGTGCGAGGCCTTCGAGGCGGCCGGTCTCCTGGCTGGCGCTGGCCTGCTTGGGGCACACATGCTGGGGCTGGCAGGGGCCGCAGGGGGGCTCTCTACGGTGAGGGGGGTGGAGGCCGGCTGGCTGGTGCTGGTGGCCTGGGCCGAATTCGCTGGCGCCGGGTCCATGCTGGGAATGGGCTTCCCCAATTTGGTGTGCAGCTTGAAGACCTGGAACAGACCCAGCCCCCTGTAAGGGCTGCTCAGGCCTGGCCAACCTTCCTCAGGGGTAGGAAGAGCACCTCACTGGGCATGGGGGAGCTGGCAGACTGTGGAAGTGAGGGCGGTGGTCCACCCTGTCCCCGGGGACCCTGCCCCTTCCCCCTGCTCCCACTTAAATGCCTTGGGAAGGGCCTTCCTGAGCTGTCTCCTGCTTCTAGGCCCCCACTACTCCTGCATATGGGGGACCTATGACTTTGACACCCCTGCTGGCTTACACAGACCCCCTTCCTCCAAACTCCACCGCCTGCGCTGAGAAGCACGGCTGTTTTCTGCATGCCAAGCACCAGCCCAGTGCCAGCCCCAGGTAGAGACACAGTGTGTGTAGAGCGCCTGCTAAGATGGACACATGTACGTGTCCACGACACAGATCCATGCTAGGTATACGTGGGTGTACACGTCCATAGACACACCTCCACATTCTGCAGGAACTCACATACACGTCCAGGGACACAGATCCACCTAGGATACAGTCACCTGCCCTGTCCTCGGCATGCCCCGCCACCAACAAAGGCATTTAATTGCAAAAGTTCCCATTGGAAAGGACTGTTCCACCACCCCCAGAGTCTGCACTGACGACCGTCTCAGACACCTTCTCTGGCTCTAACTCTCTGACACTCACGGCTCAAACCTGCCCCCCACCCCGGGGCTGGCTGCAGGGCCTCCTGACCCCAGAACGAGTCCCAGCCTGCGAGCTGTGACACCCGCAGCCCACCCCGCCTGGGCCCAGCTCTCCCGCCTGCACCCCTGCTACCACCAGGCCGGCACGTCCCCTTTTCCACGCCTCACTGCTCCTTCCTTGGTGGGTTTTGTGGGTTCACGCAGGCATTCGAGAGCCTGTCCCAGCTGGGCTGGGGAACGAGGCCCTTGATGAGCAGGGGGAGAAGACAGATCCTCAGGCAGGCGCTCGGGGAGGCCCAGCCTGCAGCGGGGGCTGGAAGGGGGCTGCCGAAGGCAGGGTGTGAGCAAAGGCCCGGGGGCAGGAGGGAGCATGGCCGGTGAGCTGGGGCAGCTGGAGGGGGTTCTGTGGACGGGGCAGAGAGAGGCAGCCACGGGACAGGGGCCTTCCTAACCCTCTCACTCTAAACCTCGTGGTGCAGCTCAAAGCAGGCGTCCAGCCAGGAATTCCCCCTCCTCCTGTCCTCAGCGCATACCTGAAAGGTGAGCATCACCTTGCAGGTTCATGATGCCATCTCGGGAAGGTTTGCTGATTTCCAAAAAGCACCTCTGGACCATAGAAAGAGGGCATAGGGAGAGGGGCCCTACCTTCTCTCGGGTGGAGGAGCCCATTCATTTCCTCATAATATGACATACTACAGGCATTTTTAAGCCCACAGGAAATCGTTGATATTAAAATAGTAATAAATATGACAAATGCTGATATTAAATAATTTAGTATCAATGAAAACTTTGATATTAAAATATTAAACCTTACTACTTTAATTTGATTTTTAATAAATAAGGACCCCAAATGGAATATACAATTTGATCTCATCAACATACAAACTCTGGTTCATATATACGTGCAGACACACCCAAGGCCAAGAACAGTTTCTTCTGGGGTCTGGGTACGAGCTGCCCTGCTCCATGCTTCTGTCCAGGGGCAGATGTGACTTTTATAACTGGGAGAAGCCGTTTGGCTTTGGAGGAAGGAGGACGCGTGGGCCTGCAGGGAAAGCCGCTTCTCGTGGGTGGCTGCCCACCCCCCACGTCATGGGATGCCCCTCTGGGTCCCGAGTGGGCCGGGGCCTGTGAGGGGCTCCTACCTTCTGGTGCTTGGACCCCCGGATGTGGGCAGCATAGGCCTCCGCCCCGGTGCAGGACACGGCACACAGGTCGCAGTGCAGCTGCGCCTGCACCCCTCGTGGGCTGCTGCTGGGCTGGATGCCCATATTCTGAGCCGCCTCTTTCTTTTTGTGCTTCTGCCCTTCCAGGTGCTCGCGGTAGGTCTGCCGGCAGAGAGCGAGGGCGGCCTGAGGGGGGTGTGTGCCCACCTGGCACCGCGCCTTCCCCGTCGCCGCAGTTCACGGGAGGCCTGATGTCCCCACCCCTCTGTTCAGGGCCTCCTTTTAAAGCCCAGTCAACAGAGAGAAGACTCAGAAGCTTGGACTGAAAGACATAAGGTTGCCTTCTCTTTTGTTTTTTCTAAAAATCAATGAGTTTCTTCAGCAAGCATCCTCAAAGGAGCACACATTTACTTTCAGGGGCTGCTTTTTAGAATCTGACCTCAGAAGCCAAGCAAGGACGCGTGCTACCGGAACGATGGGGGACACACTTCACTGTTAGAGCACTGCTCCCAAACCGCGGGGTCCACCTGGGGGAGGTGGCCACGAGGCACAGACCCACGCTTCCCGCACCGCGTGCCCGAGATGTCTGACAGCGTCTGGCACACGACTGAGCTCTCACGGGGCAGCCCTGACTTGTCTCTGGGAAGCCTTAAGATGAGGCAAAGTGGGGCTGCTAACCCAATGCCCTCTAACCATGCCAAAAGTCAACATTCCGCGCAATAGAAATGCCTCTGGAAAATACCAAAGGCACTGGTGACATTGGCTGGCTCTGGGGGCAGGGACAGGAGTGGGAAGGGTGCTCTCGGAATGTAGAAATCTGTGGGGTTTTTTTTTTGGCTGTGCCTCGTGGCATGTGGGATCTTAGTTCCCTGACCAGGGATTGAACCCATGCCCCCTGCAGTGGAAGTGCAGAGTCTTAACCACTGGACCGCCAGGGAAGTCCCAGGAATCTGTGTTTTTACCTAAGCCACAGAACACACACACACACACACGCACGCACGCACGGACATGACGTAAAAGCCTGTGGGCCGGAGACAAGCCTGGAAGGATATACACCAAGGCGCCAACAGTAAACTACTTCAGAACACACTTCGCAGAGTCTGAGCCCGTAGAAAGAACAAATGTTCGCAGTTTATGCCATCCCAATGCCTGATTCTCCATCACAGACACGGACCGGATGTGGAATGAGAAAAAACCCAGAGGAGCATTAGAAGGAGGCCTGCCGGGCGCCCCGCGGCTCCTGAAGCCCACAGCTGCCCTGGCGGCCCCTCGCTTGGCCGGGACGGAGACCGCACTGCCAACTGTGCCGTCCTGGACTCAAAGACAGGTGCCCGGAAAAGAGGCAGAAGTGCTGCCCCCGCTGCGAGGAGGCCACACCAACCAAGTCCTTCCGATGCAGATGGAGGCCGTGTGTGGCTGCTTCCACGTTAACCGTGTCTCAAGTGGCGCTGGGTGGGCGCGGGAGGGGTGAGCAGGAAAGGGCAGCACGGGGACTCCGCAGAAGCACCTGGCATCTCGGTGGTGGAGGCGGATGTGCGAGCCTGGGCAGGTGATGAGCTCGCACGGAGCAGACCACATGCATGCACACGCACGTGCACACAGGCATACACAGGTGCAAGTGAGACCAGTAAAACCTGGGACCTCTGACTCAGTGGACGGGTTCAAGGCCAACATGCCAGCTGTGATAGTGACTGTAGTTTGGCAAAACGTCAGCACTCGGGGTGTTGGGTGAGGGCACGTGGGCCTCTCCGCGGTGTTTCTTACAACCACCTGTGAAACCACCACTACCTCAATGAAAAGTCCAACGAACAAGCGCTGTTATCATTACAAAAAGCTGGGAACAACTGGAGCTGACATGTCTGCGTGCCAGATGCTATGCCGAGTGGTGACACGCTTGGGGAAACCCGGTCCCACGGGGAGACGAGGCTCAGAGAGGCCTCGACACCCACTCGGGTGATGCTCACGTGCCCACGCTCCGTCACACCCCACGGCCATGGGGAGCATCACACCCTTGCTCAACGTGATGCCACGAAGAGTCTAGAATCACAGGAGCAGACCTTGTATTGGACTAGTGAGAGGAACCAAGAATCCTCACGATGCAGCCCTGAGTGCGGGCCGCCCGGCCCTCGTCCCTCTGCCAGGGAAGTCTGGGCTGAATGAGGGTTCTGGGCTCCTCCCACACCTCTATAGCCTGCGATTTGGAGTTTCTGCATGCCTCCACGGTGCCAGCTTTCTCTCAGAGTACTAAGAACAAGACAAAGTCCACACGGGGTGTTTTGTGAGGACCAGCCCTAGCGTCTGATGATCTTTGCAGGGAGCGAGGTGGGTCACTTGCGAGCGTAGTTGGGGAGGTCCTTTGCTTAGACAGCAGTCCACTCGCCCGCACACGTGCACGAACATGCTGCTTTTACCCGCCTGCGGCCCTGCCTACACGGCCCTGTCTGCACGGCCCTGCCTACACGGCCCTGTCTGCACGGCCCTGCCTACACGGCCCTGTCTGCACGGCCCTGCCTACACGGCCCTGTCTGCACGGCCCTGCCTACACGGCCCTGTCTGCACGGCCCTGCCTGCAAGGCCCTGTCTGCACGGCTCTGCCTGCACGGTCCTGTCTGCACGGCTCTGCCTACACGGCCCTGCCTGCACGGCTCTGCCTACACGGCCCTGCAGCAAAGGTGCACTGTGACCAGCCGCGCCTACCAGCCCTCGTGTCCAGGAGGGTGCGCTGAGGGCCTCCCTGCTGCAGATGGCCTCAGGGTGCAAGGCCACGCTTCTGCGGCCAACAACCAGCGCTGGCCCCGCTCTCGTGTCTTTCACAAGAACACCAGGCAGTTTTAAGGTTATGCTGATGCGCACTTGGCATTGCAAATTAATAACAGATCTCTTTTGAGCAGGCAACGACCCTGACCTCTGGCCGGTCATAGGGGGCAAGGGAGGGCTCTCCCACCTGTCGGGGCAGGAAGGTCTGGGGCCTGCCCAGCGTGGGGCGGGGGCGGCTGACCTGGGGACCAGCACAGCTGATCTTGCAGATGTCACAATAGTGAAGCGGGAGCTGCTTGGGGCCACCCCTGGGTTTCGGCAGCTTGGTGGCAACTGGTAGCTTCTTGGCAAAGCTGTCGGTGCAATGGGCACTGGGACTGCTTCCCGAGCCGCCCCACAGGGACGAGTCCACGGGCTTTGGGAGCGGGGGCGGCCGCATCTGTGGGAGGAGCAGCGGGGGGTAGTAAGGACTGACTGCTGAGTACGGGGATGTGTCATAGCCTGGGCAGCTTGGTCCTAAGAAGCGGAGAGAAAAATGAGAGGGGGAGATGGGTTGGTTTTGAGGAAAGGACCACATTTATTTCGGCTGCAAATAAAAGGAACAGCCTGCACTTGCATGCCTGCGGGGGAAACCACCATCTTACCAGTGTACGGGGCGGAGGCCGGGCCGAACGAGGATGAGGAAGGCAGCGTGGAGAGGGAGGAGGCTGCGGGCAGGGTGCTGCTCGCAGGGGGGTAGGTGGAGGTGGAGGGCGAAGTGCTGGCCAGCTGCCCCGCCTCGGCGGTGGGCACCTGCGGCAGGGGCTGAGCTTGGTTGTACCCAATGCCACCGTAGGCTCCTTGAGGCCCTGGAGAGCAAGCACAGCCTCTGCAGAGCCACTCCTGTGACACCGGGCCCAGGGAGCAGAGAAAGTGTGACCAACACGATGGCCCAGCTGCCAGGAGCTGGCACGGCCTGGGCGCAACTGGCTGTGAAGCCCGGGTGTCTGAGCCGCGCTGGAGGCCGGAGCCCCGGGCTCTCCCAATCTCTAAACTCCAAGTCTTCAGCAGAACCCACCTCCTTGGAAAACACTTCCAGCCCCACCTTCATCTCTCCCCCATCTCTCTGTCTGGGTCTCCCCGCCCCTCTCTCTCGCACACACAGGCCCATTGACTAGTGGAGACTTCGGGGCGTATCTGAGGGGACAGCCCTGAGACCCACGCTACCGCTGCACCTCCTGTGAACCTGATGTGCTTGAAACCTGACTTTCCTGGGGTCCCTCCCATGTAAGTGAGGCCCGTTTGCCCCCGCCCAGACCCTGCAGAGACCCACCCACCTGGTGGGCAGAGCGTGGCCGTGGCCATGGCTGGGAGCTGAGGCTGGCCAGCAGCAGGTGGCGGGTCCCGTTTGTTCTCGTAGCCACCAGCGGCTGTCGATGGTCCATAGCTGTAACTGTCCTGCAAGAGGGTTTCCATGGGGAACACAGAGCAGGAGAAAGGTGCTCAGGGTGGGGCAAAGCCCCCTCCTTGCCCCCTGCAAGGCCTGCATCCATGTGGTTCCCGAGCTCCTGCTCTGTACCAGCCTCTGTTTTGGGACCTGGGGACGCAGCGACCAGGGAGAGGGATGTGGCCTGCTCCCTCAAAACTGATGCTAATGTCTGAGAGAAAAAGTGCTCTGAGGAACATGCAACGGGACAAGGGCTGCCAGGGATGGCTCGGAGGAGGAGGCAAGCATGTGGAGACTGGGGACAAGGCTCCTGGCCAGGTTGGCAGGGAGCAGAGGCCCTGGTGGGGGTCAACGGGTGGGCTCGCAGGAGGCCCGGAAGCTGTTTGGAGCAGAGGACTGCGAGCACCAGGGAAGGGGTTGCGGGGGCAGGCGGGGCCGGGGGCGCCGGGAGGGGCTGGGGCAACAGGGAGCACGGCTGGATTCTGGTTCACAGGGAGATATGAGCTGTTGCGTGGACCAGGGACTAACTGCATGGAGGTGAGGACAGAACCAAGAGGCCAGGAGGAGGCCCTGGGAGCAGGACAGGAACTCAGGATGGGAGGTTGGGAGAAGTCCCAGAGGTCCTGGGGAAGCAAAGGGGAGTAAAGGAGGGAGGGGACGGAGCCAAGTGGGTATGGCTTGGCCGAGCAAATCAGGAACAAACTGTGGGTGACAGAGGCTCAGGGGGTTGGGCCACATGGAGCGTGGGACGCCTTGGCGATTCCACGTGGAAACACAGCTGCCAGATCTGCGGTCCTAGAGCTTGGGGTCAGGAAGGGGGCATCGTCAGCACCGGAAAGGCCTGGGAAAGAGGGGAAAGTTCCATCCCCTCTAAGGGCAGGGATGGGAGCATCAGGAGGGTGATGGCCCGTCTGGATTGCGTTTTCAAGGAAGGACTGGTGCTGGGCAGAGAAAAGTCGGGCTGATACCTGGTAGGAGGGAGCCGTGGTGGCCACCGGCACAGGCTCCTGGGGCTGGCCACCGTAACCGAGGTCCTGGCCGGGGTGGGGCTGGTACCCGCCGTACCCCGCTGGAGTGATGGGCCTGGGTGGCTGGGCGGCCTCGGGAAACGGGATCAAGGCAGGGCCCAGTCCAGGAGCAGGCTGCACGGCCAAGCTGGTTCCAGCAGCTGGGACGGGAAAACTCATCGGAGGCTGGGCGCTAGAACCACAGATAAACAGACAACCCAGCAGCGTTAGACCCTGGCATTCGAGAACCTGCACTGAGCACAAAAATGCCATCTGACACTAGACATCAGCCACTTGGATGCCTCCAGTCCAAGACCTTTCTTCTGTGAGCGCAGGCGCCATTGGAAGCGCTTTTCATGAATTAACACAATCTCACAGCAACCCTGAGTGCTCGGAGCCAGCCTGGTCTTCATTTTCACAGTTGAGAAAAATCATGGAAGGTCGATTAACGCTAAACTAAGAACTCTTTACCTATAAGAACCAGCTCTTGCTTGTGGTTTGTTCTGCAGGAAGCCCAGAGCTGAGGCCTTTTGTCTGCCTCACGTCATCCCTACCTTCCTGCCCTTAGAGAAGGCACTGCCAGCTGCCTGTATGTCCATCTGTTGGTCTGTCCCCACTGTCTGGAGGATGAAACTCTGAGGACAGGTGACAAGTGCCGGATTCAGACCCAGATCTTTCTGATCCCCGCGCTCCTCACTCCGCTAAATATCAGTCACCCAGTAGACAGTCCTCAAATGTAAAAGCCCGTCTGTTGCGGAAGGGTATCGGCAAAGAGTTTAGCCCAGTACCAGTAAGAATCATATAAGAAAGTTCCTACAACCCTCCTACGCTGTTGTTGGGAATGTACATTGGTGTAGCCACTATGGAAAACGGTATGGAAGTTCCTTAAAAAATAAAAATAGGTGGGAATTCCCTGGTGGTCAAGTGGTTAGGACTCAGCACTTTCACTGCCGAGGGCCAGGGTTCAACCCTTGGTCGGGGAACTAAGATCCCACAAGCCGCATGGAACGGCCAAAAACTTCAAAAATTAAAATAAATAAATAAAATAGAGCAACCGTACGATCCAGCAATCCCAATCCTGGATACATATCCAGAAAAGATGAAAACTCTAATTCAGAAAGATGTATGCACCCCAATGTTCACTGCAGCACTATTTACAATAACCAAGACATGGAAGCAACCTAAGCACCCATCGACAGAGGAATGGATAAAGAAGATGTGGTACATATATACAATGGAATATTACTCAGCCATAAAATAGAATGAAATATTGCCACTTGCAGCAACATGGATGGACCTAGAGATTCTCATACTAAGTGAAGTGAGTTAAAAACAAATATTATATCACTTATATGTCAAATCTGAAAATGATACAAATGAACTTATTTACAAAACAGAAACAGACACACAGACATAGTAAACAATCTTACGGTTACCAAAGGGGAGGGGAGGGAGGAATAAATTAGGAATATGGGATTAACAGGTACACACTACTATATGGAAAACAGATAAACAAAGGCCTACTGTAGAGCACAGGGAACCATATTTAGTATCTTATAATAACCTATAACGGAAAAGATCTTTAAAGAAAATACTGAATCACTTTGCTGTACACCTGAAACTAATACAATATTGTGTATCAACTCTACTTCAATTTTTAAAAGAAGGAAGTTCCCGCAAACCCTGTAGGGCAGGGGTCCCCAACCCCCGGGCCACAGCCCAGTACTGGTCTGCGGGCTGTTAGGAACTGAGCCGCACAGCAGGGGGTCCAATAAATGTCAATTGGTACAGCCACTATGGAAAACAATATGAAGCTTCCTCAAAAAATTAAAAATAGAACTAGCATATGATCCAGCAATTCCACTTCTGGGGATTTTTCTGAAGAAAACAAAAACACTAATTCAAAAAGATTATGCACCCCTATGTTCACTGCAGCATTATTTACAAAAGCCAAGATATGGAATCAACCTTAGTGTCCATTGATAGATGAATGGATAAAGAAGATGGATAAAGGAGATATATATCTTTATCCATTTGTCTAACGACGGATACTTAGGTACACACACACACACACACACACACACATGTGTGCATGCACGTGTACTCGTGCACGATAGAATATTACTCAGTCGTAAAAAAAAAAGAATGATATCTTGCCATTTGTGACATGGATAGACCTACAGGGTATTATGCCGAGTGAAATACGTCAGACAGAGAAAGACAAATACCACATGATCCCACTTATGTGAAGAATCTAAAAAATAAAACAAATGAGTAAACATAACAAAACAGAAACAGACTCATAGATACAGAGAATAAACTGGTGGTAGCCAGAAGGGAGGGGGTTGGGAGGATGAGTTAAATAGGTGAGGGAGATTAAGAGGTACAAACTTCCAGTCCTTAAGTAAGTAAGTCTGAGGAATGTAATATACAGCACGGGGAATATAGTCAATAATATTGCAATAAATTTGCATGGTAGCAGATGATAACTGGACTTATCATGGTGATCATTTTGTAATGTATAAAAATATCAAATCACTATGTTACATACCTGAAATTAACAGAATGTTGTAAGTGATTATACTTCAATTTAAAAAATTACCCCCAACGATGTGGCTGCAAACAATAATAAATATTTACCATCTTCACAGATTCTGTCGGTCAGAATTTGAGAGTGGCGTGGATGGGCTCTGACTCAGAGTCTTTAAGACGTTGCCAATAAGAAGTCGACTAGGGGAATTCCCTGGCAGTCCAGTGGTTAAGACTCCACGCCCCCAATGCAGGGCACGAATTCAGTCCCTGGTCAGGGAACTAAGGTTCCCCATGCTGCACGGCACGGCCAAAAAAAAAAAAAAAAGAAGAAGAAGTAGTTGGCTAGGACAGCATCATCTGAAGGCTCGACTGGCGTAGTGGGGGTAGTGAGATCTGCTTCCAGGATGGCTCCTTAACATGGTTGGTGCTTTCCCAATGCTGCTTGAGTGTTCTTACAACATGGCGACCAGCTTCCCCCAGAATGAGAGATGCCAGAGAGAGAGAGAGAGGGGAAGGACCAGGTGGAAGCTATCCTTGTTATGAGCCTCAGACATCACATGGCATAACTTCTGCCACATTCTGCCTTAGAAGTGAACCACTAAATACACCCCACCCTCAAGGGGAGAGGATTAAGCACCATCTTTTGAAGGGAGGAGTGAATTTATT
Organism: Stenella coeruleoalba; assembly: GCF_951394435.1. NCBI lineage: Eukaryota > Metazoa > Chordata > Mammalia > Artiodactyla > Delphinidae > Stenella > Stenella coeruleoalba. The sequence goes on along the minus strand of NC_137148.1, from coordinate 171,225,575 downwards.
TATGGGAATATGGAATATGAATTCTCTTAATGAATACTGAATATGAGAATTTATGGCAATATTTTTAAACCACCACATGCTACTCCCCATTTTCTACTGTTACACATGTTCTACATATGTTCTGTATATGCTTTCTTGTGCCAGCTTCCCCTCATGGCTTCTTGTCCAGCCTGGGTCCCACACGACCTGCTCCAAACAGGGCACAGCTGAGGAGAATGGGGTGAGGATGGCTGCCTCAGATCCATAAGGATTTAACCTGGAGCTGGGGCCACCTTCTCCTGAGTCACATGGGAGAGGTGTGGACCAACCCAAACTGGCAAGGAAAACGGATAGGATGGGCTTTGGGAGGACGATAAAAAGCCATGCCGTTGAAGCCACTCAGAAGGCTCGACAAAGGGGTCTGAGCTGCCCAAGCTGCAAGGGCGGGAGTGCTGGAGTCCAAGTGTGAGCGCAGACCTGGAACTCTCTGGACTGAGCCCTGCTGCCTCTGCTAGGTAAGAGGCCATCAGCACTGCAGTGATGCTTTCCTTCTTGCCTGGCTTCCCAGCGTGCCAATGGCCTCCACCTCCAGAAGGGTCTCTGCCCCCAGTCCTGAAGACCCAGCGCACCAAGTGGTGCCAACTGAGGGTGCTGAGGCAAAGTGTCTCCTGCGGTGGAGGGCAAGTCTTGTCCTTTAGCTGAGGGCCTGAGGGAGTAGAGACAAGCTTGGGGCTTTCTTCACCTGCTCCCGCAGTGACCCAGCTCAGGTCAAAAGCTGTGTCTCCATCTGGTGGGGGGCCCACCTAGGGAACCAGTGAGGCGGGCAGTTGTTGACCTTGTTCCAGGCCAGGAGATCAAACAGCCTGTTCTGTCTAGGGCAGGGTTTCTCGATCCTGGCAATGCTGACATTGCAGCCCGATCACTCTCTGTAGGGGACCATCCTGGGCACTTTGGGCTGTGGAACAGCATCCGTGGCCTCCACCCGCCCAATGCCAGAGGTGTCCCCAGTTCAAACAACCACAGATTTCCCCAGACACTGTCCGGGTGAGAACCACTGGCCTAGGACAAGCCCAATCCCAGGGCACCAGCTCTGAGTCCCCAGCTGCAGATGGGCAACGTCATGTGTTGGTTTACAGCTGGTCCAGACCCTACTCCAGAAGGATCACCAGGACACTGCGGGCTACCCTGTGACTCGGGATCAGGCTCGAGACAGCACGTTTGCGGGCGTAAACTAAGAATTCAGGACATGTTTTGGTTGTATACGACCCTGAGTAGTGATGCTTATGCACCCTGAGGTTTGAAGACCACTGAGCTAGACCAAAGTCAAGGACAAAAGGAGAGTCTGCTCACAGATGGCTGGGCGTCCAAGCCGTTTGATCTTGATGTAACTCAGTGGTGGGAGATCTCAGGTGTTCCCGTGCCCTGCAGGGTGACTCCCGTCAGTTTTATTACGAGGGCCTGCAAACGTCACAGCTGTGAGCAGACTGATTGGCTGTGAAGCGTACAGGGTCAGGGTAGATATCAGATTTGAGTGTGGGATGCTGAAACGCCCTTGATCTCACCGGAGGTCACCCCTGCCCCCTTCTACTCAGATGACAGGATGAAGCACCTCTCCTGTGCAAACAGCTGAGACGCTCGGGGAGGGGCGGGGGAGATAGAGACACACCGTCTGTTAGAAGTATGGATGTGCTGACAGCCCAGCAGGCAGCAGGAGCCTCCCCCTCCAACCCAGAGCCTGAAAAGGCCTCACCTATGAAGAATACTGGGATTCCAGAGAGGGCTCAGATGCAGCCCCCTGGGCTGAGAGAAGGGCCTGGCACACACGTGGGAAAGGGAGAAGAGCACAGGGGCTGACAGGGGAATGGCCCTGTGTGCTGAGGGACAGAGGAGGGGTGGGTGACAGGAGGCTGGATGGTGGGCTCGGGACTCTGGGATGCCAGGCAGAATCCGAGTTTTATCCAGTAAGCAATCCGGAGTCACCACAGTATCTCAGGACAAGATCTGTCCTGTTTTAGGATGCTACGGTGGTGCTGTGGACTGAGTTGTACCCGCCCCCCCTCAAATTCACATGAAGCCCTAACCCCAATAAGACTGTGTTTGGAGATAGAGCCTTTAAAGAATTAAATGAGGCCATAAGGGTGGGGTCCTAATCCTATAGGACTCGTATCCTTATGAGAAGAGACACCAGGGATGCCCGCACAGAGGGAAGACCACACAGGGACACAGGAAGAAGGCAGCCATCTGCAGGCCAAGGAGAGAGGCCTCAGGAGAAACTAACCCTGCCAGCACCTGGATCTTGAACCTGCTTCCAGACTGTGACGAATACATGCATTGTTCAGGCCACTCAGTCTGTGGTGTTTTGTTATGGCAGCTCGAGCAGACTAGACAGGTGGTGATGGCTGTAGAGGGGAGAAGCTGAGGGCAAAGCTGATAGGAGACACACAGAGGCCACTTCAGGTCACCTATGCAAATTTCAGCCAGGTCAGCTCCCGGTGGTCGAGGGCTTTGCAGACACCCAAAACGGGGCTTGCAAAGCAGTCAAGTAAACGTTTCATGACTATGGTCAAAGTGGTAGCTGTGACCCCAAAGGGAACAGTAGGCCCACCTGAGTAACTGCTCAGGGCAGCACAAAGCTGTTTGTGGTCCGGGAGGATGACGTGTTGCCTGGCTTTTATTTAGCTAAGCAAGCTCTGCGGAAGTGGAGCATGGATGCCCTCAAGCTGGGGAGGGTGCACGTGCCATGGGACTCGTGCCCTTCTCAGGAGAGGGCTCAGCACAGTGGAGCCCAGACGGAAGGGATAAAGGGAGAAATGGAAGGGATTTAAAAGAAGGCTAGGCCAAGTATGGCCACATCTGCCCACTGCCTGTTTTTTGCACAGCCCATGAGCAAAAAATGAATTTTGCATTTTTAAGTGGTTGGAGAAAGTTAAGAGAGTACTATTTCATGACACGTGAAAATTATACAAAACTCACATTTCAGTGTCAAAATATAAAGTTTTGATGGCACATAGCCATGCCCACCTGTTTATGTATTGCTTTCAGCCGCTTTTGCCCTATAGTGGCCGAGCTCTGTAGCTGCAACAGACCCAGTGTAGCCCGCTGTTGTGGACTGAATGTTTGTCTCCCCAAAATTGTTATGTTGAACCCCTACCCCTCAATGTGATGGTGTTAGGAGGTGGGGCCTTTGGGAGGTAACTAGGATTAGATGAGGTCATGAGGGTGGGGCCCCCCGTGATGGGATGAGTACCCTTATAAAAGTCACAGGAGAGCTTGCCTCCCCACTCCGCTCTCCTCCAGGTGAGGACACAGTGAGAAGTCAGCATTTGCAACCCAAAGAGGGTTCTCACCAGAACCCAACCCTGCCTGCACCCTGATCGCAGACCTCCAGAGGAATAAACTCCTGTTGCTTACAAGCCACCCAGTCTGTGGTACTTTCTCACAGCAGCCTGAACTAAGACACCCCTGGAATGGAAAGTATTTGCTCTCTGACCTTTTAGGAAAAGGCTTGCTGATCCCCAGCTTAAAACAGCCATGGTTTATTTTGTTCCTAACTCTGTAGGCTGGGCTGGGCTGCATCTGAGGTCAGCAGCAGGCTGCTCCACTTCTGGAGGGCAGCTGCTGTCCAACGGGCACTGAAGCCCTCCTCTGTGTAGTATCTTCTCCTCCAGTGGTCCAGCTGGGGGCCCTTCATGTGGCAGGGTCCCCCAAGATGGAGAGGACGTGTGCAAAGGCTCTGGAGGTCTACGCTTAGAACAGGCATGAACAGGATTGGCAGCTCGAACAGATGTTACACCAGAATACCATAGATTGGGTGGCTTATAAACAACAGAAATTTCTCAGTTCTGGAGACTGGGAAGTCCAAGATGAAGGAACCAGCAGACCAGTATCTGGTGAGAGCCTGTGTCCCGGTTCATAGATAGCCATCTTCTCGCTGTGTCCTCAAATGGCACAAGGGGTAAGGGAGCTCTCTGAGGTCCCTTTCAAAGGGTACTAATCCCATTCACGAGGGACCCACCCTCATGAACTAATCACCTCCAAAAGGCCCCACCTCCTAATGCCATCAACTTGGGGGTTAGGTTTCAACATACGAATGGGGGGTGGGGGGTGTATAAACCTTCAGTCTATGGCAGTATCTCTTCCGCTGCAATCTACGGGCCAAGGAGGAGCACAAGGAAGCCCAGGCTCGAGGGCCAGGGAAATGGATGTATTGATAATTTCTAGATGGGAAGAGCTGCATGGTCACAGTGGAAAGGGCGTGGATATAAGAAGGAACAACATAAAGGACAGGGGTGTTTTGGCAAACAATCTACCACATTGAGGTTTTAGGAGCTGAGCTAGCCAAAAAATAGCTCATGGGAGCGACTCCTCAGGCATGGCCCATATGGTTGTCAAAGCCTAGGTAATCTAGAGCAGGGGTTCTCACCTGGGGTGATCCTGCCCCCAGGGGAAAGGGGGTGATATTGAGGACATCTGTGGTTGTCACTTTGGGGGGCTCCTGGCATCGAGTAGGTGGGGGCCAGGGATGCTGCTCCACACCCCATAGCGCCCAGGACGGCCTCACAGAGAACAATCTGAGAAACTCAGACCTGCAAGGTCTGGGTGCCCAGGGTTGGGGATCAGGGATTAGAGCCTAACATTTAAAGGTAGGGGGCAGGAAGGTGAGTCAGCAGCAGAGGCTGTCACTCCCGCCCAGGCTCCCTGCCCCAAGTCTGAAGGGAGAGTCCCCACACCTCTTCTCCGGCTCCCTTTGGTAAGAGGTCAATTTCTAATAGCCTTTTTCTGGGTCCTTTTACGAATGAGATGAAAGCTGTGACTTCCGGCCCTCTGTGACTCCCCGGAAATGGCACGGCTTTGCCGGTAATCACCTGGGGCCTCACAGGCCCCAGCTTAAGAATCTCTCCTTGAATGGGAGAGCAAAAAGCATTTGCTGAGACTACAGCAAAGTTTACGTGCCCCTGTGTGGCGTGGCGTGTTCCCTTCTCTCGGAAAATGTAATAAATCCTCATTCAATGGCAAGACGGCCCCTGTCGTCAGTCACCTCCATGCATGAAAATCCTGCAGGCACAAATGAGACACTCCCTTAGAGCAAGGTTAAGAGAAGAGGTTGAGGACGCGAGGGTTCTGCATGAGGACCAAGGACCAAGATCAAGATCAAGGAAGAGCTCACAGGGGTTTCAAGCTTAGGAACTGGGAGGAGAGCCACAGTCCAGCAGCTGGCATGGGAACAGGAGCCACACCACCTGGCTCCCAATCTTGGCTCTGGCTCACCGCGGGGCCTTGAGCGAGTCACTTCTTCTTTCCTCGTCTCAGTTTACTCACCTGTAAAATGGGAACACCTACCTCTCGGGATGTCGTGACAAACAAGGACTCATGTGCTACAGTGCCTCGCACAGGAGCTCACAACGCAGCCCAGAGTGGCCAGATCTTCCCATTTTAAACGATACCAGAAATCTTTGGAAAGTCTCCCAATTTTAAAATACTGGCACCTAACTCAAATATAGCAAGTAAAAAACCCACTGCACGGGCCGAAGAGAGCTGGTGTGATAATCAAACATGGTCTGCAGGCTACCAGTTCTCAGCCCCAACCAAGAGCAAGGAGTTGGGAGTAGTTGTTGAAGAACAGAGTCACACATTTACTCTCGGTGAAGCCTCCCCTCAAGCAAGGGGCCTAAGCTTGTGCTGCTGCTGTCTGAAGTCACGTGCTGCCCACAGGGAGAGGGTGCCGCTGCACCACAAGGCCCAGGGCCGCTGTCCCCATGACAACAAGGGCCCAGTGAGTGTCGCCTGCCTGGCAGGGAGAAGAGCTGAGGCGGGAAGCTGGGGAGAAAGCACCGGCACCTGTTGGCTCAGGAAGAGTGGGACTGAAGCACATCTGTGTGACGCAGACTCACAAGTCCTGGCTGCCATCCTTGTCTTTGGGTCGCAGGATTTTTGGTCTGAATTTTGTTTTGGAGAGTCAGGCTTCTTTGGGTGCATGGTCTAGATAAGATTTGAGAATGCAAGGCTGGCAAGACCCATGGATATGAGCTTGTTCAGTGAGTCACCTAACTGATGGGGACACGGAGGCCCGGAGATGGAAGGGACTCGTCTGGGGAGGCCACATTCCCCGACCCAGGAAACTCTCTGGTACACGCTCTGCTTGCTCCTAAAAGGCCAATCGTAAGGACACATTGCACCTTGAGTGTAGACCTCACTTCAGAAGGGCGCATCTGAGGAATCTACAGGCAGGTGATGGAATGTCACAGGGATGGTCAGGAGGAAAGACAAGTGACTCTGGGTTTGCTGTAACAATGATCTCTGTTGCAGACTGCTTTCAAAGAATCATTCAGTGAGCACACAAACACAATCAAAACATATAGAGTATGAGAAAAAAAAATCAAGCGCAAGAAAGATTTTTGTGGAATCACAGTGCTGAGAAACCTTACATAGTGCTTTCTTTTTAAATCATGGACTCTTCCTTCCAGGGCATAGCTCTTCACCCACTTATCTATCAACCCTCCTCCTAAGGACCCCCACCCCCACCCCAATGGCAGAAACTAAACCAGAAGGAGGGGTTAAACCTGAGTGCCTAGCACTTGGAAATCGCAACCTCAACGATCACCTACTTTGCAGTGCTATGGGGAGAAAACCTCGGCTCTGGCATCCTGACCTAGCTCAGTTTCCCAGGTGCGTCTGTGACTACTCACAGGGTTGAGGAACATTCGGAGCTTAGACGGTGCACTGTGAAGGGCGATACCCAAGGCTAACATGCGCACTCAAGACATTCATCAGGGAGGATATTTTCAAACCCGTTTTATTGGCAGTAAGATCACATTTGTTATTTTGTGGGTACATGCATACATATACACCCAGAGAGATGACTTCATTTGGCACTTCAGTTCACAAGGGTTTTTTTTTTTTTTTTTGCGGTACGCGGGCCTCTCACTATTGTGGCCTCTCCCGTTGGCGGAGCACAGGCTCCGGACGCGCAGGCTCAGCGGCCATGGCTCACGGGCCCAGCCGCTCCGCGGCATGTGGGATCTTCCCGGACCGGGGCACGAACCCGTGTCCCCTGCATCGGCAGGCGGACTCTCAACCACTGCGCCACCAGGGAAGCCGCACAAGGGTTTTATTATTTTATTTTTATTTTTTGCGGTACACGGGCCTCTCACTGTTGTGGCCTCTCCCGTTGCGGAGCACAGGCTCCGGACGCGCAGGCTCAGCGGCTATGGCTCACGGGCCCAGCCGCTCCACGGCACGTGGGATCTTCCCGGACCGGGGCACAAACCCGTGTCCCCTGCATCGGCAGGAGGACTCTCAACCACTGAGCCACCAGGGAAGCCCCCCACAAGGGTTTTATATTCAAAACATACAGCATACCATACATTCATTCCCATAACAATTCTGATTTTTCTAACAGAAGTTTTTTTTTTCCACAAAAGCCTTATATGCACTCTCCATGTTAAATATCCATTTCAGACCCAGGTACTCCCGGAAGACATCCTGGAAAGGGATCTGGTGAACTAAATCCTTGGGCTCTTGGGAAGATGATGGAGAATTTCATTCCCTTACGCCCATCCGCAGCCTTCTTTAAAATGTAGTCAGGAGTCTCCAGCTCCCAGTCAGGGCCAGCCTAGCTCCTCAAGACAGAGCCACTGGGCTGCTTGGTGTTCCCGAGGCAGGGATTCCAGAGACTCGTGACGGGAGTTTCCTGAGCGTTGAGGGTGAGCCATGTTCTGTTTGGCAGTGGCACTCCCAGAATTCTCTTCTGTCCTTCTGAAAAGGAACGTGGTGCTCACATGGAAGGTGGCTGCATAGTTAGCCCCGCTGGTCAGATGCTTAAGAATGCCATCTTGTTGATACATGCTGGTTAAGCTAAAGAGAAAGCATTATGTACACTCGCCCTCCCCAGGAGCAGTGCAAGTGAGAGGACGCCCAACCAGGATCAATACGGCCGTGCCTTTTTGCTGCCATGAACCAAATAGGTGAAATGCTGTTCTGGGCACAGAGAGGGCTCATCCGTGGTTCCAGCCCTCTCCTGCTGCTTTAAGGGGCAGAAAAACCTCCACAGCAACATCTATGCTGGTCTAGCACATGGGCCTCTCGTGTCAACAGAGGGAGGTGGGACTAGACAGCCAGTGTGAGTTTCTCATAAGCAAGTACAACAGACGTCGAACCACCAACCCTGATTCAAGCAATGACATTCAAAATTTAAAAGAAGCCACTGGCTTTTTAAAAAACATTCATTCCGGGCTTCCCTGGTGGCGCAGTGGTTAAGCATCCGCCTGCTAACGCAGGGGACATGGGTTCCAGCCCTGGTCTGGGAAGATCCCACATGCCGCGGAGCAATTAAGCCCGTGCGCCACAACTACTGAGCCCGTGTGACACAACTACTGAAGCCTGCGTGCCTGGAGCCTGTGCTCTGCAACAAGAGAAGCCACCGCAATGAGAAGCCCTCGGCAACTAGAGAAAGCCCGCGTACAGCCATGGAAGACACAACGCAGCCAATAAATAAATTAAAAAAATCTATTTTAAAAACATTCATTCCAAGAGTCTTAGACATTATAGTTCTTTCTGTTCCCAGAGAGCAAAACTCTCAAGGAGTTAACCTCAGTCAACAAAAGTGAGTTTCCAAACTACAAAGTGCTACAGAACCAAAGTGAAGTAATTCTCAATTCTTAGTCAACAGTTAATTTAAATATGCAAGCGGACAGTGATGTGCTGCAAATGCAACTTACCTCTGGGGGGAAAGAAAACCTGCCCAAAGCACAATATGTACCAAAAAAAAAAAGTCCCGTTCCCCCAAATATTTACAAATGAAGTTTCAGCTAGAAAAGTCTGGCAAGCTTAGAAGTACCCTCTAACGCAAGTATAAGAGAAAAGGACAGGCAGAGAATGTCAGTTCCCAGCTGGTGTGCGGATACCACAGTACAAGGGACAGAACAAGGGAACAATTACCCACCAGTTAGACCTTGGGTGGTACCAAAAGCTTTTCCTACCAAGATTCTAGAATACCCTATGAGTAAAGAGCACACTTCAGATTTAAGGTGTCACAGACATACCAAAAAACAAAAGAAACAAGCAAAAAATCCCTGCGTTTTGTCAAAGCTTCCTAATTTTGTTTTGAATTAGACAGCATTTCTCACCTTAGATGAATAAGCTATCTGAGCAGCTCAGAGCCGTGATGAAGACAAAAACTGGTATTATCTTCTTAACATACACGCAAAACCCCACGACCTTCTTAATCGACTAAAACCAGTCAAAAAGGAGGGCTCCTCCTTCTAGCTGGAATACATACTATTCCTTTTAATTATCAAATGTATCTATAATGTCTTCTACATTATCCTTCTGTGATTAAACTTTTAAGAACAGAAAGCAAGGTCATAAAGTGGAAACAGGTGTCATTTGGCTCACAGTCTGACTTTGGTTCTGGCATTTAAAATTTGGGGGATTTCATGTAGGACAGGGAATTGTGGGTTCTCTGGGAAACTGGGAAGACTTGCCACTCTGGGTTCAGTGCCACGTGTCAATGACAGGTGGGAGGGTGGGGTGCGCAGGCTGTTTTGATCCTCCCCTGACAGACCCTCTATCCTCTATCTTAGACGGTATTCACACATGTATGTGTCTGCTCCTTACAAGACCATCTGCAATTCCTGATCTGAAGGTTCACAAACTTTTGATCTACTAATAAAGAATGAATATAAAATAATGAATATAAAATATAGACTATAAAATAAGGAATGAATACAAGGTTTATAAATACCCTTTCTACACGTTTCCCTTACTTTTTAGGACTGCTCAGTTATTCATCCAGATCAATGGTCTTTGTCTCCTTACCTCCAAAACCACATAAGAGAACACCAATTACACTCACATGAAAAAAGAATTTTAAAGGATCATTTGAAAATGCTTTTAAATTTGATGTATTTGTTCTGATCATTCTAAATACACACATTGGTAGATCCAGACAAAAGACAAAATATAAAGTAAAACTTTTAAAAATTCAGAAACAGAATATGTTGAGGAAAAAAATCTCTATTAGGAATTAACTTATGCTCTGATGTTGGTGAGTTGACTTTTAGCTCTAAAATGGATAAAATGAAAATTCAAAATCCATACTTCAAAAATTTTAAATGTACCTAATGTACGTGTGGTTGGAACACAGATAGTATAGTTCTGTCATTTGAAAGGTTTTCCTTAAAATATGCTGAAATCAGGTCTCGCCTGCAGTTGAGAGCCTTCCTGAGATGGGTCTTTAAGAAAACAACAGCAGGCACACTGTAAAAGGAGAACTCCTGTGCCTTGCTTTCCCAGGGTCCACCTCCAGTCAATCCCAACGGGGAGTACGCGGGAAGTGCTGCCGAGGTGCAATCATTGTCAGGACTGCTTCAAACTCAACTACAGGTTCCCACGAGCCCCACTCTCCTGCTTTTGGGTGTGGTGGCAGGTGCACCCAGTCCCTGAGGCAATGACACCAGATTCTCTCTGGCAGCTTGTGTTTCTGGGACCTAAGCTCAGGGGACAGACAGGCCTTGGAGGGTAACGTTCACTCTGGAAGGGCCTGGAGACCAGGGGGTCAGAGATGGGGTGCAGGCAACAGAGGCTGGCCTGGGTATGACCAGGACCATCTGAATCTGGTCGTAGCCGTACCTGACAGGGCAGCGGTCTCCAACCTGGGTGGTGTTAATGGGTGATTTTTCATCTGGCAGCACTGGGGCTGCCTATGCTGCCCCCCATGGCTGACGTGGGCTCTGTTGCCTTTCCCAAGCTATCTGTTGCCTCTGGAAGAGATTATTGAGAGACATGGGTTGGGTTATCATTACCATCCCCATGACACTGGACCAGATACTTCCTCGGCCTCCCCACTCCAGAGCAAGTAATTTTGCAAGGTCTGAAGAATGCGGCCCTAAACCACAATCTGACTAGGACCCAAACGAAAGGGGCAGGATCCAGGTGACAGCGTAAAGAATGGCGGAACCCAGTCTCCGCCAGCAGGCCCCACTGCTGAGCGGCTGCATCAGGCTAGGTCTGCCACCACGAGCACCTCCCCAAGCTCGGGCATGCCCTACCATGGGGCAAAGGCACAGCCTGGGAGCCAGGCAGCCCTCATTCCTAGCCAGACACCACCACTCACCACCCTGGGGATCCTACACCAGTTACTGCACCCTGAGCTTCGTTTCCTTATCAGCAAAATGGGTATCATTAATACCTAGCTCACGGGATTACTGTGAGGACTGGACGAGATATCAAGTGCTTGGGACTTATTCAATACAGAGAATCAGTAACCAGCGCTTCATATTGTCATCCACCACTAACAGAGTTCGATGGGGTTCCAATCAGGCTTCCAACTTCCTGATATTCTCCAGATGAAGGAATTCGGCTATTAACATTTATGCCAAAAGCTTATTAAAATAGAACTTCTCCTGATGGGAAATCAAGTATTACACCAAAACCCAGTAGCTGTCTTATTTAGGTTTAACAAGGATGCAAAGGTAGAGGTAGCCAGCTACACTAGATGGGTGGTATTTTGACAGAACTGCTAGAAAAGGGAAATATTACAGTAGATCTGGCCCGCCTGTCACATTCCACCCCTGGGGACATCCACCGTACAGCTCTGAGCTCTCAATGCTTTCATTACCAACTCGACTTAACTCACACAGAACTCTGCTGGATTTCTTGAGCAGCTCTCAGCCTCACACCTGAAAACTGCATTCAGTGCTAATTAAACACACTGTCAGACTCAATTTTCCACATGGGATTAATCCTTAATTCTGAACACGTGCAGCACTAACTCTAAGTCTAAAAAAGCTTTATGAGATTTAAAAGACCACCTAAAGTAAAATAAATGAAAATCATCATTATTTACAAGTAATTACAAACTTTTCTTATAACTTCATGAGTAAGTGTGTATCCGATTCTTACTGAACAACAATTTAAGAACAGTTCCAATTCCAACCCTATTTATGGATGACAATGTAAGGAATATTACTATCCAGGGCTATGGTTACCAATTTTAAAAGCCAAAAAAACCTATGCAAAATTCCTCTAAGAAATAAACTGTCGTCTTTGCTTTGGCAATCCATGAAATGGGCTTTGTAAATACTATTGTCCAGTATTTGTCCATAAAGTTGGTACTCACAAAATCTGTTACCTCATCAGTTTTTCCATGGCACATTATGTAAGAAATATATACTTTAAAAGCAGCTGAAGGTTTCAAGCAAAAGTTGTTTCCCCCAAAAGAGAATGTCTAGTTAACTTAAAACTATTCAGACAATGCAGATTATCTTGTTTCAAGGTTTTCTGAGACTAAAATTGATTTTGCTATGATTCCTATGGGGTTTTTTTTGTTTTTGTTTTTGCGGTACGCGGGCCTCTCACTGCTGTGGCCTCTCCCGTTGCGGAGCACAGGCTCCGGACGCGCAGGCTCAGCGGCCATGGCTCACGGGCCCAGCCGCTCCGCGGCATGTGGGATCCTCTCGGACCGGGGCACGAACCCGTGTCCCCTGCATCGGCAGACGGACTCTCAACCACTGCGCCACCAGGGAAGCCCGATTCCTATGTTTTTGATTTAGTTAAATCTACTCTTTTCTCAAGGAATAACACACACCCTTGGGGACAATTCTAAAGACACTGACTAATTTGACATTCAGTTCGTGGTAGTTTAACATCCTTAGTCACATGTCTGTTTACTGTATCACCTAAGTCATCAGAATCCAGACAAGAGCTGTGCCAAAGTGTTTAAATACCTTAATTCAGGTAAATGACAAAAACATCTGCTGAAGGCCCGCAATTACCTGTTTTACGAGTTAAGTGCTCAAACTTCTCCTCTGGAAGGTAATCTTAATAGAAAACCTAACATTCAAGTGATTCTCCACATCTCACTAAATAATGCACCGGAGAAAGAGAGAAAAAAAGAGAAAGAGAAAGGAGAGAGAAAGGAAAGAAAGCATTGGCAGCAAGCAGGCAGAGGGGCAGAACATTTCCAAAAGGGTGTGGTCCCTGACAGCCTAGCCTAGTCCTGCTGCTGTAACTAAGCACTGGCAATAAGAATGCTCTACCACCAAGGATGACGGAAACAGGGAAGGATAACATAAAAATGTAACACTCTGTAGCCATTCTTTCCCTGACCAGCCAACACTACACCTTTCAGACCACTCTGGATACAGAAAGCAGGAAGAGCTCTCTCAAATTCCACAACCCCTGGTTCCAAGGCCTGACCGAACTCCTCCTGATTCCACAGGAAAGAACACAGCAGCACCACAACAACTGGGTTGAGGGAGGGGTGGACACTAACTTTCCACTAGTCTTACCTATTTTCAACGTGCTGAATGAGAGCATGAAACAATCCTAACAGGCCCGTGGTGCAGCAGGCACCTGTCGCTCAGTTATCTAAGGGGCAGTTTGAATCCAGTCTGTGAGAAACTGGCCCAGGAGGAGGTTCTGCCAGGCTACCAGTTGGCAAGTGACACCAGGGCAACAAAGGAAGGTGGGTAGGGGAGCACTTTCCCCCAGGGATGCCCGCTCTGCCTGCATCCCCGCCTGGGACCTGGTCTGGTGTGCCAGGTTAAAGGACTGAGACCGCAGACAGGCTCCAAGGAGAAGCCCTGGAGAATGATGTGCGTGTGTACATTTGGGGTACAGACACACCCCATGTGTCTCTACCCACAGAGCCCTCCTTCCCCAGGCTGCTTCCCATCCCTGTCCACCCCCATCCCTGACTCTTCCCCCGGCCCCTGTCTGCCAGTAGATCTTAAACATCCAGTCGCCTCCTCCACTGAGTTTCCAGGTCCCTCTACCCTTCCTTACTGTTCTCCCTTCCCAGGAAGCCCCAGGTGCCCACTCTCCTATAGGGTCTCAGGACTTCGCTCAGGTCAAGACCGCTATGCCATCAAGTCTCTGCCCGCCCCTCCAGTCAGGCCTCTATCCCCCTCCCCCATGCCTCTGCCTCTCCCCCCGTCACCCTCCCAGGTCTCCGTGTTCTCTAACACCCCCTCCCCCCATCAGGGTTCTTACCTCCAAACCCCACATCCCCCTGCCTGGCCAGGAACCCCTCCAGGGCTGTCTTCCCTCCCACCTCCACTCCGCTCTCCCTCGCCGAGGTCTCTGCTCCACCCTCTGCCCCGCCAGGTGCACTCCCAGATTTCTGTCTTCTCCCCACCCCCACCCCAAGTCAGGAAGCTTGACCTCCCCGCCCTCCGTCCTCGGCCCTTGCCCCTCCCCCAGTCCGGCCAGGTACCCTCCCAGGCTGCCCCACCCCTCGTCAGATCTCGGCGCCCCCTCAGGTCCATCCCCGCGACAAGCCCAGAACCCTCTACCACGTCAGGAGCCCCTCTGCTCTCCCCGACAGTTACAACTCGGGGCCACGGCCTCCCCGGGGCCGGGGCAGCGCGGGCGGCGCGGGGGCCATTACCTGTACTGCGAGCCGGCGCCCTGCGCGAAGCCGTAATAATTACTCGCCGCCATCTTGGCTTCTCCACAGTGCGCCCGCTGACCCGGAGACGCGAAGGGGCGGGGCCGCAGGCGCGTGACGTCATCCGGCCCGCGCCCAGGCCTCGTGCCGCTTGCGCCCCGCCACGCGCCCCAGGCCCCGCCCCCCACGCGAAGCTTGCGCCTTCTTGCTTCCTAGTCTGCGCCTGGGGGCGTGTCTTTGCCTCGAGCCCGCCCCGCCGCAAGCCTCGCCCCTTGCTTGGAGCCCCCACCTTCCCTGTGAGCGCCCAGTATCCGGGGTCTTTGGCTCCACCCCCTCCTTCCCGCCAAGCCCCAGATCCGGCCCTCTCTGTTTCCGTTCAAGCCCCGCCCCTCGCCGCAAGCCCCGCCCCTTATCGGATTCCCCTCCTTCCCTTTAACCTCTCAGCTTGGGGATTTCTAGGCTGGAAGTGATTTTCCTTTTTGTGCCCTTGGGTGGATTTGGTTGCCCCGCTGACCGTTTCTGGCTGGGTAAATGTGGCCCTACTGATACGGCCAAGTCCTGCTTGTCCCTTCAGCAGCCCCCTGGGTGCCAGTCTTTTCGTGGAGCCTTCTAAGGCTCCAGTACCTAAAATTCAGTGGCTCTAAATTAGTGCTTCTCAACTGGAGTGTTTTGCCCCCAGAGGAGAGTGAGCAGTGTCTGGGGACATCTGTGGTTGTCACGACTGGGGGTGCTCCTGGCATCAAGTGGATGGGGACCAGGGATGCTGCTCAATGCCCCACAGTTCCCAGGAGGGCCCCCACGACAGAGAATGACCTGGCACCAACGTCAGCAGTGCCAAGGTGGAGAAACCCTATTCTAAGGGTAATTCATTTTGAGGGCTATTTCTTGACCCACTTACTATAGGCAGGGCCATCTTGGGGGGGGGGTGCAACAGTAAGCTGCATGGCACCAGTCCTCAAGAACTTAGATTCAGGGAAGCAGATCATAACCAAACTATTACAATTAAGGTAGTCTTTGGTTAAGAACAGATTTATTGAGATATAATTCATGTACCATACAATTCGCCCAACTAAGGTGTGCAATTCAATGGTTTTTAGTATATTCACAAAGTTGTGCAACCATCACGACTAATTCCAGAACATTTTCATCACCCAAGAATAAACCATGAACTCTTAACAGTCACTTCCCCAACCCCACCCCAGTCCCTGGCCACCATTAGTTTGCTTTCTGTCTCTATGGATTTGCCAGTTCTGGACATTTCCTATAAATGGAATATCAGTCAGCAATAAAAAGGCATAAACTCTTGATACACATCACAACTTGGATAAAGCTCTAGAGAATTATGCTGCGTGGGAAAAGTTCCATTTACATAAAATTCTTGAAAGGTCAAAAATCATAGAAATGGAGAACATATTTGTGATTTCTAGGGGTTAAGGACATGGGGAGGGGGTAATGGGGACTGGGGGTAGCTATAAAAGGGCAACATGAGAGATCCTGTGGTGACTGAAATGTTCCGTATCTTGACTATATCAAAAGCAATAGTGCTACTGCATTATACTATAATTTTGCAAGATGTTACCATTGGGTAACATGGTGGAAAAGGGTACATGGGATCTCTCTGTGTGATTTTTTACAACCCCATGTGAATCTACAATTATTTCAAGTTTTTATATTAATCTTTTAAAGGCAAAAAAAAAAGAGTACATTTACCAACCATGGTGGGGTGGTGTTCTTTTGCCACCCTTTTAAGCAGGCACAGGGCTAGTTAATTCTTGGATGGAAACCATGGCAAGCCCAGGGTGCCAAGGAAAGCCGTATGGGTGATTTAGTGGATGGCATTCTTCCATTTGTGTCTTAATGACCATGTGTGGCCACAAGAAACAATCTAGTGCGTCTGGCAAACGCAGCTCTCCTGCCATGCCCTGGCTAAAGGCCAGCGTGGTAATTACACATGGCCTCCCTCCAATTTCCTGCAGCTCTAACTAGATAACCCAGGCTGCGTGCCTTTTACAAAAGCAGGTCTGTTTTGATGTTTTCTCTGGTTGCATAATATCTTTTCTTTCCTGTTATTTGCTATAAGCATTGTGCTAAATGCTTTACATGCATAATCTTATCTAGTCCTCACAATAGCCCACAGAAGTAGGTATAGTTGATTCTCATTATTGGCAGCAGTTCTGTTCTATAAAGTTGCTGCAAACACTGAAATAGCAAAATACTGACCCATTGCTCCTAGGGGAAATACAGGGTTAGGTTCCTGCGAGCCTCTGGTCACAACATTTTCATCAACTGATCAATACATAACCTTGTGTTATGTGTTTTTTTGTTTGTTTAAAGGCTTCTTATTTAATATACATTGTAGATTCCTTAACATTGAACTCACATTCCAGAGCACTATAACTCACACCTCAGTGAAGCTTATCTAACATGCTTATTTTCTCCATAAGGGCACAGCACAGCCTTCTTGTGCTAACAAACACTAGACAGCACTTCAGCACCATGTGTGGGGGCCATTATAAATAGCCAAATCACCAAAAAGAAAAAAGCACAAAAATGTTAAAAGCACGGCACTAAATAGACCCAAAAAAGGACAGCTGTTTACAGCCTAGGCTGGAATAAACATCAACTGGTTCAACCTCAGCTGACAGCACATGCACAATCAGCACTCAGATTTTTTCACTTCTCTGTGTTGTCTACAAATGACCCTGGAAGCACCATGAGTATTGATTTTGGGGGTTACAAATAAATTTCAGCCAGTAGGCAAATTCACAAATACTGTGAATAATGAGGATCAAATGTATTTGTATGAATCCCCTTTGCAAATCAGGAAAAGGAGGTTTAGTAATTTCATTGCCTCAACAAACTCCACTGAGAACTAACTTCGTTTCAGGTATTCTTCTAGGGCAGGGTTTCTCAACGACCACACCATTGATATTTCAGACTAGATAATTCTCTTGGGGAAGGGGCTGTCCTGTGCACTGTAGAGTGTTGAGCAGCATCTCTGGTCTTTACCCACTCGATGCCAGAATCACCTCCATCCCCCAAGTCATGATAACCAAAAATGTCCCCAGACATCACCAGATGTCCCATGGGGGGGTAAAATCGCCCACAGGTGAAAACCACTGGTCTAGGGATTAAAGATATAGCAATGACAAAATGAAACATCTCTGATCTCAAGAAACTTACATTCTCGGGGAATGGGGCTGGGGGGTTAGTGTTTCATGGGGACAGAGCTTTGGTTTGGGAAGATGAGAAAGTTCTGGAGATGGATGGTGGGGATGGTTACACATTGTGAATGGAATTAATGTCACTGAACTTTACATTTAAAAATGATTAGAATGGCAAACTTTACGTTATGCGTATATATTAATATGTATAACCACCATTAACGATAAACCAGACAGCAGCCAATCTTGGTTCACGCAGCGGCTCGGTGGCGGGTTGCAGCACCACGGACAGCTCCCAGCGCGCTCTCAGGGAGGAAGAGCTGCTGCTTTACAAACGTCCTTCTGTTCCAAATGCTTTTCTCCCCTTTCTTCATCCATCCAACTCCTACTCACTCCTCAGCGCCCAACCCACATGGTCACCACCCCTGCCCCACTCTGAGAAATCTCCCCATGTGCCCCCCAAGCCACTCTGCTCCAAAGATCTCAGCCCAGACTCCCTTGCCCATCTGCTTCTCCGAGTGGGAGTTCTATGAAAGCAAAAAGTCTTCCTCACGTTTCGGACCCCAGTGCCCAGTACTAGAACAAACCTGGATTTCCCGCTCAGTGTCTCTTCCCAGAGCGCCACGTCCTCCAGCCAAGAGGTGCAAAGTCCAGATCTTGTGCTGGAGTCTCTGGGCTCTCCTTCTCTGCTGTGGGGCGGTTGCCTTTATGCCTTTGGCTTGGAGGGGGACCGACCCTGATGCAGTGAGTGGGGTAGCCACGTGAATAGAGTGTTGTCTGAGACCCACAAGGGGAGCCAGCGTCCGTGCATTCTACCTGCATTTCCCGAACATCTCCTTTGTGACGCGTGCTACTGCCTTGGCACATTACAGTGTACAAAACCAACCAAGTCTCTTTTGAAATTTCTATTCCAATGGGGGGGGATGTGTCCTAGGATAAACAAAGAAACAAGTAAATAATCTCAAATAGTGGTAAGTGTTATGAAAAAAAACTCATCAGGTTCCTCAATACCGTAAACATAGAATTAGTGTATGACGCAGCATTGCCACTCCCAGGTATATACCCCAAAGAACTGAAAACAGGGATTCAGATAAAACCATGTACACCCATGTTCATAGCAGCACTATTCACAACAGCCAAAATGTAGAAACGCTTTTTGTTTATCCACTGGTGAATGAATAAACAAAAAGTGGCGCATGCATACAATGATATACATGATTCAGCCATAAAAATGAATGAAGCACTGACACACATCACAATGTGCATGATCCCTGAAAAATGATGCTCAGTGAGAGAAGCCAGACACAAAAGATGGCATAGTAGATTATTCCATTTATATGAAATATCCAGAACAGGTAAATCCACAGAGACAGAAAGTGGATTAGTGGTTGCCAGGGGCTGGTAAGGGAGACGTAAGAGACTGCTTAATGGGTACGGGTTTCCATTTGGGTGATGAAAAAGTTCTGGAACTAGACAGTGCTGATGGTGGCACAACACTGAATGTACTTAATGTCACTGAACTATATACTTTCAAATGGTTAAAATGGTAAATTTTACATTATGTGTATTTTACCACAGTAAAAGAGAAAAAATTTTTTTAAAAAACTGAAAAACAAATCAGATAAAAATAATGGGATGGAAGATGATGGAGTGAGAGGCAAGGTAGGCGGTGAGATTAGGAAAGGCCTCTTTGAGGAGATTACTTCTGAGCTGACACCTGAATAATGCAAACATCAGGGGGAAGAGCATACCTGGCAGAGGGAGCAGCTTGTGCAAAGGCCCTGTGGTGGGAATGAGCCTGATGTGTTCACAGAACAGGCGAAAACCATCACAGTGATTAAGAGGGGCAGGAGGTAACAACAGGCATCCATTCCTACTTAGGATCATGTATTGATATTAGTTTCCTGTGGTTGCCATAACAAAGTACCACAAACTAGGTGGCTCAAAACAATAGCTTTTTTTTTTTTTCTCTCTCACAGTTTTGGAGGCCAGAAGTCTGAAATCAAGGTATTGGCAGGGTTGGCTTCTCCTGGGGGCTGTGAGGGAGAATCCATTTGGTGCCTCTCCAGCTTCCGGTGGTCACTGGCAACCCTCCATATTCCTCGGCTGGTCGATGCATCATCCTGACCTCACATGATGTGCCCCCCCCTTCTCTTCTCTTATGAAGTCACTTGTCATGGGATTTAGGGCACATCTTAAATCCAGGATGATCTCATCTGGAGATCCTTAACTTAATTCCATCTGCAAAGACCCTTTTTTCCAAATAAGGTCACATGCACAAGTTCCAGGGGTTAGGACATGGACATATCTTTGGTGGGGGGGGGGACACCATTCAACCTGCTACCAGTCTAAAAATAAAATCAGCAACAGCAAGAAACACGCATAGAACTTTTCTCATGCTGCGGCACCGTGCCAAGCACCCTCCCTGCATCACCTCATTAAATGCCGAAAGGCCAGTACCCTAATATTTCCATTTCACAGATGAGGAAACTGAGGTCCAGGAAGTGTGATCACTTACCCAACCAAGTCCCCAGCCAGTGGCTGAGCCAGTGTCCCGATCCACTTATGGTTTGATTTCAGAGGGTGCACTCTTAACTCTATACCATTCTATGGTCTTCCAGGGCGGGGCTGACGCACGCACACCTGCAGGGGGCGCCTTTCCCTCGGAGGCCCCGAGCGAATGTGTCTGAGAAGGTTCTGTCTCCCCAGCACCCAGCCCGGTCTTCGGCCCATGGCTCATCGTAAGTGGTCGGCTGAGGGACCCATGAAATGGGTCCATGAGGATATTATTTCCTCCCTCCCTCTTAATCTAAGGAATGAGGCCATCGCTGCCACTTATTTATTTGTTCCTTGTTTTGTTTTTAAATCTGTGATGCGCCATCAGGAAATCATTTCCGCTTCTGCCCCTGGTGAGGCTCTTGGAAATGCTCCCCTCTCAGCCAATGGAGAGCACCGATTCTGGCAGGGGGCTGTGCTTTTTGGTCAGCCCTGCCCCCATCCACCCACCCTGCACACAAAAGCAGCATAATTAACTGTCTTAAGGAAGCCGAGCCTCCGCCAGCTGCGAGCTGGCAAGAAGAAAATACCTCGGAGGCACGAGGACCAGGGACGCAGCCGCAGCCGAGCGAGGGGGAGCCGACCGCTGACTGCAAGCTGTTCCCCACCCGTGGACAAAAGCGCCCATCCGCGCCCGTCGCATTGCCCTGGGTGACCTTCCTTGGATGCGGAGTCCGCGCCAGAGTGCATCTTCCTCGGATGCTCTGAAGGCGAGGGATGCCCGGCTGCATCCGCCCAAGGCTCTTCTTTGTTTGCGCGTAACCGGGAGAGGCCGCGGAGGTAGCCGGGACTCACGCGGAGGTGAATCCACTTTTCTTTCTCCCCGCCCTGCCGAGGAAGATTGTCCGCAGGTATCCGCCGCTACAAACCCCCTTCTGGCAGATGGGGCGGGTGGGAGCAGGGTCTTGTGATTCTTGGGATGCTACCAGCTCCATTTTACCCCACGCGGAGAAAAGCATCCGCCCCCCACACACACACCCACAGTTCGCCTCCCATGCCCACCGTTCACCTGGATGGCAGAGGATTGCACCATTTCCGGGACGTGCTTAGAGATTAGGCAGCTCAAACCCTCAGCCCCTCTCTGGGACGCTTCCTGAGAGACCGAAATGTACACGTCCCACCTCTGTGCATTTCCTATTTATAACGCCGTGAGCGGATTTGGAAAAGGATTTGATAGATGTGTACGTAAAAGCTTGCCTATGGGGTGGGGAGGAAGGGAAACGGTTGAAGACAGAGATTCCTCCTCCTCTGCCTGAACTTGTATGTGATGTGCTGATAATTCAGCACCACAGCGGGAAGGCACGCTTCTCAGCTCCCCCTCGCTGCCTTATTTGCCGTCCTCGAACGTGAAGTCGGGATCAGAGGGCGGGAGCGTCCGGGGCCCTGCGGTCACCCACCCACACCCCTCATTTAGAGGATCGTTGGGCCAACATGTGTGGCCCCAGTCTCAGCTGTGGGTGGGGTGGAGGTGGGTGGTCCTTTCTGGGGGTTGAGGTCACACCCAGCTCAGGATAAGGAAAACAGACGTAAAGACCACTCCCTTCAGAAAGGAAATGAATTTCCATTGATGGGAACTTTCCCTTGCAATAAGTTCCTGGGCAGTTGTTGCCCACAGCATCAGGAAGACATCTCTCTCTCTCTCTCTCCTTTCCGTACTGCGTCTTACTGTCCCTCCTCCATGAATGAATGACGACATTCAGGGCAGTGACAAGAATGGAGTGAGAAACTCTCACTGAAGTGGGGGAGGGTCGAATTTCAGACATCCCGTCCCCCCCGCCTGACCCTCACCTGTCTCCGGCTCCCTCTGAGCCCCAATCCCAAATGCAGACCCTCCATCCACAGGGGCTTAGGTCCAGCGAGGGGCTCTGGAAGACACACCCAAACTAAGAGCCACCCACCAGCTCTAGAGGGGCAGCCGCAGTGAGTGGGGAGGGGGGAGGGGCTGGAGGCGGGACCTTAGGTGCTGGCAAGTGAGGTTGACAACTTCTCAATCTCAGATCTATGGACATTTGGGGCCGGATCATTCTTGGTCATCTGGGGTACCATCTGGGGCACTGTAGGGCACTGAGCGGCATCCCTGGTCTCCACCCACTTGATGTCAGTAGCACACCGCCCCCCCCACCCCCACCCCCGCACTTGTGACAACCCAAAATGCCTCCAAACATTGCCAGATGTCTGGTGGGGGAAGGCAGAATCACTGCCCGTTGAGAACCACTGGCTTAAAAGCTCAGAACCTGCACTATTAGTTGAGTCATAAGATCCTGGGGGATCCTTTCTAGACCAATTCTTTCATTCACAGGCAGGGAAACTGAGACAGCGGAAGTCTGCCATGCCCCAGGATAGACTCAAATTCAGTCCCGCTCGGCAGTTCTCACCACACTCCCAGACAGCCCAGCACTCAAGCCCCACCTAAAGTGCTGCCTCCACCCCATCCTTGCCCCCAGCTGGCTCCTCGCTGCGATAGGATAAAAACAAAACTGGCATTTTGTGGTTGGTACAAATGATAATCCTGATTTCCAGCCCCAGGCACTTTCCGCACTTCCTTTTTCAGTCCTAGGGTCAGTTGTCAGGACTTGCTTCTTCGTTGGGGGAGGGGAGGGGACAGAGGGGCAGGACAGGTGGGCTGCAGCAGATAGAGGTGGGTTGGCGTTAACCAGGTCTTGTCTGAATGTCAATCCCAGCAAGGAAGCTTAATTATATCAGTCATTAACACAGTCATTTAGTGTAAATGACTTTAATTGGATTTATTGCTTCCTAGTTGAAGTCCAAGGTAAGGGAGGGATGGTGAACCTTGCAGAGGATGGATTTCAGAGCTTCAAAGGGGGGGTGCTTTTAGCTGGAGGCTCAACCCCTCCTTTGGTTTCAAACTCCAGACCCACATGGGTGTTCAGCTTTCTATGCCTCTGTTTTCTCACTGGTGAAATGGAGAAGCCTCATGGGGCTGGGCAATGATTCAATAAGACAATGGACACAAGAGCTCTTTGCAGATCCATCTCTGAAGTTCTGTGTGTGAGTGGGGAATTGTCGTTATGACGATTGTCCAGTAAAACCTCCATCCACTGCCCTCCTTCAGGATTCATCCTTGCTTCAAGTCGGTCCTTGCTTCCCAGCTCCCATGGGGACCACTGAAGCCACGCTCCGGATGGAAAACGTGGACGTGAAGGAAGAATGGCAGGACGAAACTCTGCCCAGGTACAGCTCCCTGGGTGTGCGTGTCAGATGTGGAAGGAGCGGGCCCGACACTGCTCCCAGGTGTGAGGCAGAGACACCCCAGTTGACCGGGCCAAGAGCATAATTGATATTTGCTGAATTATTTAAGATTGATTTCCCACCTCCCTACCCTGCCCATCCCTGCCCAAAGTGCCAAAATAGCTCCCATTCCCACACTATTGTAAGAATTCTAAACATTCTTCTAAAGCCACCTCATGGGCGGTTACAATATTCTTACCTGGGTTCCCATGAATTCAGGTAACAGCGTGTTTTTACCTGCAGCAGCCAGAGGGACCCTGTCATACCCCTTAAAAGCCCTGGGGCAGGGACTTCTCTGGCGGTTCAGTGGTTAAGACTCTGTCCTCCTAAGGTAGGGGGCCCGGGTTCTATCCTTGTTCAAGGAACTAGATCCCTCATGCCAAAGCTAAAGATCCCGCACGTGGCAATGAAGATCCCGCGTGCTGCAACTAGGACCCAGCGCGGCCAAAAAAAAACAAAACAAAAGGCACGGGGGCTTCCCTGGTGGCGCAGTGGTTGAGAGTCCGCCTGCCAATGCAGGGGACGTGGGTTCGTGCCCTGGTCCGGGAAGATGCCGCGGAGCGGCTGGGCCTGTGGGCCATGGCCGCTGAGCCTGCGCGTCCGGAGCCTGTGCTCCACAACAGGAGAGGCCACAACAGTGAGAGGCCCACATACCGCAAAAAAAATTTAAAAAGGCACGGAAACAAATTCTACCCCAGAGCCCCCAGGAGGAACCAGCCCTGCCGGTGAAACTGATTTCAGACTTACTTCTTTGTCTAGATTCGTAAGAAAATACATATGTGTCGTGTTGTTGTTGTTTTTATTTTTTATTTACTTATTTTTGGCTGCGTTGGGTCCTCGTTGCTGCGCACGGGCTTTCTCTAGTTGCGGCGAGCCGGGACTGCTCTTCGTTGCGGTGCGCGGGCTTCTCATCGCGGTGGCTTCTCTTGTTGCGGAGCACGGGCTCTAGGCGCCCGGGCTTCATACGATTGAATATGCTGAGTATTTCACATACTTGTTTACAGTCTGTTCCCCACCATGGAACCCACGAGAGCAGGGGCCTTTGGTTTGATCACAGGCGTACAGCTGATGCTCAGTGGATATTGGGTGAATGGATGACGGTCATTGGTACGAGTTCAAAATTGTAGGAAGCAAGATGTGCGTGCCCACATACTTGTCTCTCTGTATTCTCCTCTGGCGAGGCGTTGGGTAAGAGAAAATACAGTCAGCACAGGCTCCCCTTCATTCGTCGGCTGGATGCAACTGCTCATCCCCCTCCCACTTTTTTTTTTTTTTGGCCAGCTTGCAGGATCTTAGGATCTTAGTTCCCCAACCAGGGATCAAACCCGTGCCCATGGCAGTGAACGTGCAGAGTCCTAACCACTGGATCGCCAGGGAATTCCCTCTCCCTCCCACTTTAATGCAAGGAGTTTACCCACAGGAGACGATGCCCGAGAGTTAGTTGCATAACCATCCAGGAAGGAAGAGTCAAAGGGACTGGGCATATTCACCCTGGAAAAGACAATTTGGAAAGGATCTCAGTTGGTGAGGGTGCTCAGGGCAGAACAAGGGTGATGGACAGGCATGAAAGGGATGCAGGTTTGAGTCTAAAGTAGACTCTTTGGACTCAAATGGTCCAATCTGTGCATGCTTTGTACGGCCAGCCGGCCCATTCAAAAGCAAAATGGGCTGATGGGGGAGGTCTGGAGCTTCCTGTCCACCTGTCCCAGGAGAAGCTGTGATGTCAAGGGCATCACCCCCTCATTTGAGAATCTTTAGCTCTCTCTCCAGTCTAGGCATTTTCAGTGTCGATGTTTCACGCACATCCTTATGATTCTTAAAGCGATAGATGGGGACTTCCCTGGTGGTGCGGTGGTTAAGAATCCGCCTGCCAATGCCAAGGACACAAGTTCGATCCCTGGTCTGGGAAGATCCCACATGCCGTGGAGCAACTAAACCCATGTGCCACAACTACTGAGCCAGTGCTCTAGAGCCCATGAGCTCCAACTACTGAGCCCGCGTACTGCAACTACTGAAGCCCATGTGCCTAGAGCCCGTGCTCCACAACAAGAGAAGCCACCGCAATGAGAAGCCCGTGCACCACAACGAAGAGTAGCCCCCGCTGGCCACAACTGGAGAAAGCCCGCGTGCAGCAACGCAGCCAAAAATAAATAAAATTTAAAAATAAAAAATAAAGTGATAGATCCCCACCTCAGAATAGCCGAGAATCTCTTTTCTGCGCAGTACCGTTGTCTTCAGGAAGACAAGTATTTCGGGAAAGAGACGGTGACTTCATTGGAGCCGACCTCCTGTTCTTTCACTGTTAAAATGTTCTTCGTTCTACATTCCCTCTTATAAGTCTTTCTCTTTAACTCAATACAAGGAGTGCTGATGCCTGGATTTGTAGAAAGGGGTCTGATGACACCCGGACCTGGCAGTTTGGGCGAATTAAGGACTGTTTTTATCAGGGGCTCCTGATGTAGCTAGGAATGCTCCAGAATGGACAAGAGCCGCCTTGGGGAGCTGTCCCTCGTTCCCGGCATGGGAGATCTGTTTCCTCCCATGGAAAAGGTGGAAACAGATGGGATGATCTCTGTGGCTTCCTTCCAGCACCAAACACCCGGGGTTTGGAGGCATCTCCAACCAGTGTCAGCCTCATTTACCCTGTGGTCCCGTGAACCCTGGCCCCTGTCCGAGACCAAAGCATCCCTCGGTCTGGACTTTGAGAACCTTCTGATTCAACCCTGCCTGCCCGGGTGGCAAACCCCAACCCTTCCTGGACATAAAAAAAATTCTCTGATGACAGCACAGGACTCACCTTGCTCACTCTGATTTTATTTCACGCAACACAGCGGAACCAAGAGGGTACGAGCTGTGGAACCGGACAGCCGTGGGTTCAGATTCCAATTCTCCAGTGGGCTCGCTTGCCCACCTTGGGCAGCTCTTCAAGCATCTTTGTGCCTCAGTTTTCCTATCTGTAAAATAGGGACAATCATTCCTGGCTCACGAAGTTGTCGCGAGAAGTCGATGAGGTATGAGTTGCGAGGCAGCTGAGCCAGGCTGTCTAGATGCAGAGGGCTGCCCACGGGACTTGCTGCCCTCAGCCTCATCCTCATCAGCCTGTACCTTGTTCACTCTGGTTCCTTTTTCCAATTCCCCCATAAAAGAGACCCTCCTCTCCCAAGCCTTGTTGAGACAAAGTGGAGCTGACTGCAGCTGCAAATGTGAATTTCAAGTGAGTTTCCCCAGCTGCAGAGGGTTCCTCTCCCTTTTCAGTAGTTCAGTGTTTGCAGTATAGTGGCCTGGCTGTGCAGCCCTGGGGTCAGGGACATGCCTTCGTCAAGGCTCTGTCCTCCTCGTTCTGGGAGAAATGAGTACAGCTCCTTATACAGCGTCCAGCTGCAGCTCAACATAAGCACCTCTGTCTGATGCCAGACAACCCACAATTCTATTCCTTCGAGCTCAGTGATCCCTTCCTGGGTGGGATCCTTGAGCTGCCCCGGGTGTGTCCGGGTGCTCGCCCTGTGCCCACAGCCCCCTCCTGCTGCCATTGCCTTGCGGCGTCTTCCTGCACCTCCTGCTCTTCTGCAGGTACCTGTGGACCCTAGCTGAGAGAGGGCAGCCTGGAGACGATCCATCTACCTGCCTTGCTTCCACATTCATTCATTCTAGTGATATGCACCGACTGTATGCCAGGCCCTGGGTGAGACGCTGGGGACACGTGGAGAACAGGAGAGCCGCCCTTGTGGGGTGTTCACAGTCTGGCGCAGAGACAGGCGGTCCCTTATAACCTCACAGACCAATGAAAAATTGCAGCTGGGTTCTTGGCACCTGGAGAGCGCCAGGTGGGGTCTGACGGGGTTGGGGACATTGGGGGAGGTGCTGACCCTGAGCTCTGAAGGATGAAGAGGTATGAACAGGGGAAAGAGGCTGGGGGTAGGGGTCAAGCATTCCAAGCAGAGAGAGCAGCATGTGCAAAGGCCCTGAAGCCAGCGGAAGCAGATCGAGGGACTGAAGAAAGGTTGGGTGGGGAAACTGAGGACCAGGGTGGGAAAGTGCTTGGCCCGGGTCTCACAGCTAAGGAGAGGCAGGTACAGGGTTAGATGTCTGAATGGTGTCTCAGCCTGCTCTGCCTTCTATAACCGAGTGGTCGTGGGTTTTGCTTGTAACTTTTTATTCTTTTTTTTTTTTAATTGGAGTGTAGGTGATTTAGAATGTTGTGTTAGTTTCTACTGTACAGCAAAGTGAGTCAGTTATACAGATACATATATCCACTCTTTTTTATTTTATTTTTGGCTGCATTGGGTCTTCGTTGTGGTGCATGGGCTTCTCATTGCGGTGGCTTCTCTTGTTGCGGAGCACGGGCTCTAGGCGCACGGGCTTCAATAGTTGCAGCACGGGGGCTCAGTAGTTGTGACACATGGGCTTAGTTGCTCTGCGGCATGTGGGATCTTCCCGGACCAGGGATGGAACCCGTGTCCCCTGCATTGGCAGGAGGATTCTTAACCATTGTACCACCAGGGAAATCCCTTCCACTCTTTTTTAGATTCTGTTTCCATATAGATCATTACAGAGTATTGAATAGCGTTCCCTATGCTACACAGTACGTTCTTATTATTTATCTATTTTATATATAGTAGTGTGTATGTGTCCATCCCAATCTCTCAATTTTTTTTTTTTTTTTCGGTACGCGGGCCTCTCACTGTTGTGGCCTCTCCCGTTGCGGAGCACAGGCTACGGACGCGCAGGCTCAGTGGCCATGGCTCACGGGCCCAGCCGCTCCGCGGCATGTGGGATCTTCCCAGACCGGGGCACGAACCCATGTCCCCTGCATCGGCAGGCGGACTCTCAACCACTGCACCACCAGGGAAACCCCCAATCTCTCAATTTATCCCTCCCCCTGGAACTTTTTATTCTGACATAGTCCCAAGCTTAGAAAAAAAAACTATAAGAATGGTATAAGGAATATCTGTAAACTCTTACCCAGATTTGCTGATTGTTAAGATTTTACTTCCTTTGCTTTATCATTCTCTCCCCCAACCCTGGTCTTTCTCTTCTGCCCCTGTCTCTCCCTGTGTCTGTCTGTCTGCTGTCTGTCTCTCTATCTATGCTCAATCTGTTTGTATCTGCCCGCCCCTGCACAGGGCAGGCCAGGCAATGTCCCTCCCCCAGCCCAACACACGCACAGAGGTGATTTCCTGTTGCCCAGCTCAGCAGTCCCTCATGCAGGAGCCGTGGGTTTAGGCCAGGAAGTGATGGCAGGCTCTGAGCAGAGCATCTTCTGCCTTCCTCAACTCCGCCATTCTCTTTCCTGTGCTCCAGCGATGCTGGGCTATCATAGCAGGATACCACACCCCGGGCAGCTTCAACAGCAGACATTTATTCTCTCACAGCTCCAGAGGCTGGATGTCTGAGATCAAGGTGCCAGCAGGGTTGGCTTCTGGTGAGGGCTCTCTTCCTGGCCTTCTCACTGCATCCTCACGTGGTCTTTCCTCTGTGCTTGCATGGGCCGGGGGAGCTTTCTCGTGGCTCTCCCTCTTCTTGTAAGGTCACGGTCCTAGGGAATCAGGGCCCCAACCTTTTGTTTTTTTGGCCATGCTGCACGTGTACACAAAATGGGCATGGAAGTTGTCTTCAGTCTCAATCTGAAAAAAAGATGCCTCTTTAAAACCTTCTGACTTAATCTGAAGCTTGCTTTTTTTTTCTTTTTTAAATGGAGGTGAAATTTACATAACATAAAAATAACCATTTTATTTTATTTTATTCTGTGCCATGAGCATGTGGGATCTTAGTTTCCCAACCAAGAGGTGATGGTGCTGGGGGAGACCAGAGCAAGATGAATGGACAGAGGTGTTGGAAATTGCAGAGAAGGAAAAGGGGCAGATTTATCTGAGTATCTGAAACCACCAAAGTTGCCGATGGATAATTCTTGAATGCCTTTCAGCAGTTCCCTCTCTGGTTCTCCCAACTTAGCTCTGCAGGAGTCCTGTGATAAGCCCCAGTGCTGCTGGCCCCGCATTGAGCCTTGGAAAAGCCTACTTATGCCCAGAAAGAGTTTTTGCTGTTACCCTGCACCAGAGGTGGCCGCCGTCAAACAGAAACAGAGGCTGGAAAGCCCTGGATGGGAGACTGAGGCAGCACAGCTGATCTTAATGCCGTTGAAGCCCTGGGGCACCAGTTGGGAAGCAGGAGGCATGTTCAAAGGTCCTGAGGCCCACAGTTTATTCCCAATTCCCTTCTTTCATACTGTGAGTAACATTAAGCCAGAGGCTAGGATCTGAGGGTAGAATTCGGTCCAGGAGCCACCTCTGAAGCCAGAACTATTGCAATAACAGCTGATTCCGGGTGACAGGTGTTTCTAGATTTTGGCCTTTCCCTGCCACTTACATAATGTGCCCTCACTTGCTCCTTCCTTCAAAACCCTTGCTGAGGGCTGCTTCTCCCAGGTCCAGGCCCGTGACTCACCAAAGCAAGAGGGGAAGAGGCACTTCCTCCCCTTCAAGGGCTCACAGTCTGCCCAGGAAACAAGGAATTAGCACACAGTACCACAGATTCAGTGCTAAAGGAGGCTTCTGAGGCAGGATGCAGGAGCGGGGTGGATGTCAGATTCAGATGGGGCCTCCTGGAGGACGCTGACCTAGCCTGAAAGGCTGAGCAAGTTCACCAAAGAAATCAGGAAGTGGCCCTCTAGGCAGAGGGGGTGGGATGTGCAAAGGCACTGGGGCAGAGAGGACCTTGGCATGGTAGGGGATGCAGTAGGAGAGAAATTTGGATTTCACGCTGAGAGGGCGTGTGAGTTTCCCAGAGCTGCCATAACAAAGTACCAGGAACTTGCTTAAAACAGAAAAAATGTTTTCTCTCACAGTTCTGGAGGCTAAAAATCCAACATCAAGGTGTCTGCAGGGCCATACTCCCTATGAAGGCTCTAGGGAAGGATGCTTCCAGCCTCCTCCAGCTTCAGATGGTGGCCGGCAATCCTCGGCCTGCCTTGGCTTGTAGATGCATCCCTCCAGTCTCTGCCTTCCTCCATCTTTTTTTTTTAAGCTTGTGTTTTATTTTTTATTTTTACTTTTTAAAATTTTTATTGGAGCACAGTTGATTTACAATGTGTGTTAGTTTCAGGTGTACAGCAGAGTGAATCTGCTATACATATATCCACTCCTTTTCTTTTTTTTGGCTGCGTTGGGTCTTCATTGCTGCGCGCAGGCTTTCTCTAGTTGCAGCAAGTGGGGGCTACTCTCCATTGCGGTGCGCGGGCTTCTCATTGCGGTGGCTTCTTGTGCTGTGGAACACGGGCTCTAGGCACGTGGGCTTCAGTAGTTGCAGCACACAGGCTCAGTAGTTGCGGTGCATGAGCTCAGTAGTTGTGGCTCACGGGCTTAGTTGCTCCATGGCATGTGGGCTTCCCAGACCAGGGCTCAAGCCCGTGTCCCCTGCATTGGCAGGCGGATTCTTAACCTCTGTGCCACCAGGGAGGTTCTGCATTCTTTTTTAGATTCTTTTCCCATACAGGCCATTAAAGAGTATTGAGTAGAGTTCCCTGTGCTGTATAGTAGGTCCTTATTAGCTATCTCTTCTGTATATAGTAGTGTGTATATGTCAATCCCAATCTCCCAGTTTATCCCTCCCCTGACCCCCTGGTAACCATAAGTTTATTTTCTACATCTGCGACTCTATTTCTGTTTTGTAGATAAGTTCATTTGTACGCTTTTTGTAGATGCCACATATACGCGATATCATATGTTTGTCTTTCTCTGCCTGACTTACTTCCCTCAGTATGACAATCTGTAGGTGCATCCATGTTGCTGCTAATGGCATTATTTTGTTCTTTTTTATGGCTGAGTAGTATTCCATTTTATATATATATATATATATATATATATATGAGATTTATTTATTTATTTATTTATCCATCCATTCCTCTGTTGATGGACATTTAGGTTGCTTCCATGTCCTGGCTATTGTAAATAGTGCTGCAGTGAACACTGGGGTGCATGTATCTTTTCGAATTATGGTTTTCTCCAGATATACGCCCAGGAGTGGGATTGCTGGATCATATGGTAGCTCTATTTTTAGTTTTTTGAGGAACCTCCATACTGTTCTCCATAGTGGCTGTACAAATTTACATTCCCACCAACAGTGTAGGAGGGTTCCCTTTTCTCCACACCCTCTCCAGCATTTATTGTTTGTAGATTTTTTGATGATGGCCATTCTGCCCGATATGAGGTGATACCTCATTGTAGTTTTTTTTTTTAATAAATTTATTTATTTGTTTGTTTTTATTTTTGGCTGAGTTGGGTCTTCGTTGCTGTGTGCGGGCTTTCTCTAGTTGCAGCGAGTGGGGGCTACTCTTCGTTGCGGTGCGCGGGCTTCTTATTGTGGTGGCTTCTCTTGTTGCAGAACACGGGCTCCAGGCACGTGGGCTTCAGTAGTTGTGGCACGTGGGCTTCAGTAGTTGTGGCACGCGGGCTCTAGAGCGCAGGCTCAGTAGTTGTGGTGCACGGGCTTAGTTGCTTCACGGCATGTGGGATCTTCCCGGGCCAGGGCTCGAACCCGTGTGCCCTGAATTGGCAGGTGGATTCTTAACCACTGCGCCCCAGGGAAGCCCTTCATTGTAGTTTTGATCTGAATCTGCCTCCATCTTCACACAGCCTTCTCCTCTGTGTCTCTGTGTCCAAACTTGCCTCTTCTTACAATCACACCACTGATTGGCTGTAGGGCCCACCTTGCTCCAGTATGATGTCATCTCAACTTAATGCTGTCTACAACAACCTTATTTCCAAACAGGTCACATTCCCAGGTTCTGGGAGTTAACACCTGAATTATGTTTTGGGGGGGATGCAAGTCAACCCACACCAGAAGAATAAAGCCTCACTGTACACCTGGTGGATTAGGGGGAACCCCACTTTTTACATGGATTTCCCAGTACAGACTGAAAGCAAGTGCTGCAGGGAGCCCTCTGGATCCACTTTGAGTTCGTGAAGGGGCTTCAGCTCTGCATTAGCTGAGGTCTTCCTGGGGCTTGTGGAAATAACCAGGTCTCACCTGACCTTGAAAGCTGCAGCCCTGTGGACCTGTGGGGTTTGTTCACATGAGCCGACTGGACACAAGGGGGCAGTAGAGGGCAATGACCGGATTCAGCTCTACCTCTGTGAGTGGTTCGCTCTGCCCTTGGGCATCTTCTGGTTTAGCCTCCGTTTCCTCCTCTGTGAAATGGGCTGCTACCTGCCTCATAGGAATACTGTGAGGAGGAAACAAGATGATGATGCCGTCAACATTCCAACAGAGTGAGTGCCCTGTCCGTGGGGGTAAAGTACGGTTCTAGTTGATTCTAGAACAACAGGGATTACAGCCTCAGACTGATGGAAACAGGGAAGGCAGAGTAAATGAGGGGAAGGAGCCGGAAGGAAATCCTGACACCCAGGTGAGCAGGGGTGGCGGACAGTCAGCTCCTGGTGGCGGTTACCATGCACGAAGCGCAGATCTGATTCAAGAAAAGACTGATATCTAGACGTATCTCTGATTTGACAGCAAATTTAAAATGTTGTGAAATGCTGTGTGGGCAGGATAAAACTAGGGGTGGTGCATCAGCTGTCAGCCTGCAATTTCAGAGCATGATTTTGGGTAACCTTGCAAGTAGGTGGTGTGCCTCCTGTACTCCCGGATCCCGGACTTATTTGTGAGTTACCAGCTGCCCTCCCCATGTTGAGAGCAGGGGTGTCAGCTACAGAACAGAGGGACCAGAGCAACGTGTACACGAAATGGGTGTGTGAGTAGTCTTCAGTCTCAAACTGAAAAAAAGATCCCTCTTTAAAACCTTCTGACTTGGGGCTTCCCTGGTGGCGCAGTGGTTGAGAGTCTGCCTGCCAATGCAGCGGACACGGGTTCGAGCTCTGGTCTGGGAAGATCCCACGTGCCACGGAGCAACGGGCCCGTGAGCCACAAATACTGAGCTCTGTGCGTCTGGAGCCTGTGCTCCGCAGCAAGAGAGGCCGCGACAGTGAGAGGCCCACGCACCGCGATGAAGGGGGGCCCCCGCTTGCCACAACTAGAGAAAGCCCTCGCACAGAAACGAAGACCCAACACAGCCAAAAATAAATAAATAAATTTATTAAAAAAAAAAAAAACCTTCTGACTTAACCTGAAGCTTTCTTTCTTTCTTTTTTAAATGGAGGTGAAATTTACATAACATAAAAAGAACCATTTTATTTCATTTTATTTTATTTTTGGCCATGCGGTGGGCATGTGAGATCTTAGTTCCCCAACCAGGGATCGAACCTGTGCCCCCTGCATTGGAAGCACGGAATCTTAACCACTCGACCGCGAGGGAAGTCCCCAAAATAACCATTTTAGGGTGGGCCCTAATTTTTTTTTTTTTTTTTTTTTGCGGTACGCGGGCCTCTCACTGCCGTGGCCTCTCCTGTTGCGGAACACAGGCTCCGGACGTGCAGGCTCAGCAGCCATGGCTCACGGGCCTAGCCGCTCCGTGGCATGTGGGACCTTCCCGGACTGGGGCACGAACCCACGTCCCCTGCATCGGCAGGCGGACTCTCAACCACTGCGTCACCAGGGAAGCCCTGGGCCCTAATTTTTTAAATTAATTATTTATTTATTTATTTGGCTGCACCAGGTCTTAGTTGTGGCATGTGGGATCTTTAGTTGAGGCATGTGGGATCTAGTTCCCTGATCAAGGATGGAACCCGGGCCCCCTGCATCGGGAACGTGGAGTCTTAGCCACTGGACCACCAGGGATGTCCCAAAATAACCATTTTAAATGAACAGCTCACATGTTGTACAGCCGTCACCTCTATCTAGTTGTAAAACGTTCCATCACCCCGAAATGAAACCCTATCCCTGTGGCAACCACAAATGCACCACCTGTCTCTGTGGATTTGCCTGTTTTGGACGTTTCATATAAATGGAATCACACATTATGTGGCCTTTTTTGTCTGGCTTCTCTCACTGAGCATCATGTTCTCAAGGTCCATCCACATTGTAGCAGGTGTCAGCGCTTCACTCCTTTTCATGGCTGAATAATATTCCATTGTACTTTTGTTTATCCGTTCATCACTTGGTAGACATTTGGGTTGTTTCCAATGTGATCATGCTGCTGTGAGCATTCAGTACGAGCTTTTGCATGGGTATGTGTCTTCATTTCCTTTGTCATTTTTTAAAAATAAATTTATTAATTTATTTATGTCTGTGTTGGGTCTTCGTTGCTGCGTGCAGGCTTTTTCCAGTTGCAGCGAGCGGGGGCTACTCTTTGTTGTGGTGCGTGGGCTTCTCATTGTGGTGGCTTCTCTTGGTGCAGAGCACAGGATCTAGACGCCCGGGCTTCAGTAGTTGTGGCACACGGGCTTAGTTGTTCTGCGGCATGTGGGATCCTCCCAGACCAAGGCTTGAACCCGTGTCCCCTGCATTGGCAGGAGGATTCTTAACCACTGCACCACCAGGGAAGCCCTTCATTTCCTTTGGACCTCTGCTCTATTTTGACTTTTGACCTCTATGAGAGCAGGGCAACATCTGATTCATTCTTTACCGCCAAGACCCTCCAAGACCTCCAATGCACCTGGAAGGTAGTGGTTAGTCAAAGAACATTCGAAGCATGGTGAATGGGAGAAAGATGGGCGGGGTGGCGGGTGCGGAGGAAGAAGCATGGATAGATCTCACCCTACAGAGGGTGCCAGCTCATGCCCTACAAGGAACAGAGGTGATGGAATGAATGGTTTTGTTAAAGGAAAAGAAAAAGCATTCTACTCTCCTTCCCCATCTAACCAGCTCCCATTCCAGCTGAGCTGGCACTGCTGAGTTGCAGAGATGAATTAACGCTGCAGTGCTTCCCTGAGCCAGCACACCCTGCAGCTAGAGCCTCTGACAGCCCCATGCACTCTGAAAAATTATATCCCTAGGGAGCAAAGGAGCCAGAGCACGTGGGTCAAAGTCAGGCGGCATGAGCTATGGTCCAAAACAAAAACCAGTCTGGGCATGGCCAGAGAAACAGGTTTTATTTTGCAAATTCGTGCTCCACTAAGCATTAAAGGGGCACAAATGTATAGCTGGCTGCCTTTCTTTTTTTAAAAAAATTTACTTTTTAGAAGATTTAGGTTTACAGAAAAGTTGCAAGAATATTACAGAAAATTTCCATACACCTCCCCACACACTCAGCTTCTCCTAAATTAACATTTTACATTAGGGTGATACATTTGTTACCATTAATAGACTGATATTGATACACTGTTGTTAACTGAAGTCCAGAATTTGTTCAGATTTCCATAGTCCTTTTCTCCTGATATCCTTTTTCTTTCCTAGGATCCCACCCAAGTTCCCATGTAACATTCAGGCATCATGTCTCCTCAGGCTCCTCTGGGCTGTGACAGTTTCTCAGACTTTCCTTGTTCTCGATGCCCTTGACGGGTTTGAGGAGGGCTGTGGCCAGAGATTTTGTAGAATCTCCCTCAGTAGGAACTTGTCTGGTGTTTTTCTCACGGTTACACTGGGACGCTGGGTGCTGGGAGGAGGACCACCTGTGAAGGGCCGTCTCATCCTTCATCTCAGGGTGGCTGCCATCAACATGACTCATCTCTGCTGGTGTTGACCTCAGTCCCCTGGCTGAGTTCATGCTGGTTGGGTGTCTCCACTGTAAAGTCACACCTCCCCCCTTCCCATACTGTCCTCTTTGGAAGGAAGTCACTGTGCCCAGCCCACACTTACAGAGAAGGGTGTTACTTTCCATCTCCTTGAGGGCAGAATATCTACAGACATTATATGAAATTCTTCTCTGCAGGAAAAATTTGTCTCTTCTCCCTGTATTTATTTATTCAATCATTTATTTATATCTGTATGGACTCATGGACATTTTATTTTAAACACTGGCTCACAATCCAATATTTCATGATATATTTTGTTGGTCAGACCAGTCCAGCATTGGCCAGAGAGAGCTCTTTCAGTTGTCTGCTATGTCCATTGGACAACTTCTGGCTGCGTTAATAGCAACAATTCATCGGAGACCAAACCCTGCGGGGTCAGCCCATGAAGAATGCTGCTTATATTCCAAATATAATATAGATGAGACCCTTTTTCTCACTGGGCCTCAGCTTTCCCCGTCCCCACCCGCCCCCAAAAAAGGCTTAATATTTATTAGATGATCCAATGGGAGCCCTCCAGCGCTGATTGTTTATGATTTTCTGTGCTCGCGAGCAGATGTATTTTGTTCCAACAGTTTCTCAAAGCTAAACAGATTTTGTTGGTGTCATTTTGTCTGAACTCCACGCTCCTGTGGCTGGACTTGTGGGGCCTGGTGGCTGATGTCCGCTCCCGGCTGGGTCTGCAGGCCACTCTCGGAAGAGACGGGGATGGACTTGCTTGGCAGTGCCACAGAAGACACATCCTGTAAGTTTCCATGCATGCAGAAATGGGCACACGGTCTGGGCTGTGCCCAGCACTATAACTGTAGAAATGTCAGAGGTCATGCTTCCTGGGTGGAATGTCAGGGAAGGGGGTTGCTCTGCTCCAAGTCCTGCAGGGAAAGCAGTGTGGTTGTGGGCCAGAGACGTGTGTGAGCGCCATCATGAAGTCAGTTGCTGTGTGTCCTTGAACTAGTTGCTTAGCTTCTCTGTGCCTCCAATTCCTCATCTACTAAATACAGGTAGTGAGCCTCCCACAGAAGGGACATGCAAGGATTAAACAAGATGATTTGTGTAAAGTGCCCAGGGGATGCCAGGCACAAAGTCAGCCCTGGGAGGGCTTTGCTGCCCTGAGCACTCAGGAGGGCTCATGGCTCTGAGGATCCAAAGCCCCAGACTTTGAGGACAGGGGGGCCTGGGGCAGCCAGAGAAGCTGCCTCAAACATGTGTTCTCCTCGATGACATCTCCTGGCAGAGTCCTGCTGAGGGTCCCCGCTCTGCCTGCATTTCCCCCATGCAGCCCATCACAGAGCCCACCCTACAGGGGAAAGACTGCCCAGAGAGGGACAGCCACA
Source organism: Stenella coeruleoalba (assembly GCF_951394435.1). NCBI lineage: Eukaryota > Metazoa > Chordata > Mammalia > Artiodactyla > Delphinidae > Stenella > Stenella coeruleoalba. The sequence continues at coordinate 171,188,281 of NC_137148.1, read as the reverse complement.
TCCCTGAGGTCACACAGCAGTGAGAGCCATCTCTGCCTACCCCTGTACCACACTATGCCCATGAGCCAGGTAGGGGGACCAATTTGTTCCAGGTTTCTGGGGCCGATCTGGGTAGTTGGTCACCCTGGAATACCAGCCCTTCCTCCTGCCTGAGCACAGGGGCTCTGCCTGGTGTTGTCACATTCCCACAGGGTAACCTTGGGCAAATCCTTTCACCCCTCTGGGCCTCCATTTCCTACTTCTGTAAAACGAGGAGTGTGTAGTAACAGTACCCGACTTCCTAGGTGTCACTGGCTGAATGATGACCCCCAAAGATATCCAGGTTCTAATTCCAGGAACCCCTGAATGTTCCCTCACATGGCAAAAGGGATTTTGCAGATAGGATTAAGTTAAGGAACTTGAGATGGGGAGATGTGATCACTAATTTTATGTATTCACTTGCCTGGCCCATGGTACCCAGCTATGTGGTCAAACATAATTCTAGATGTTTCTGTTGAGGGTGTTTTTTTTAGATGTGATTTACATTTAAATTCATGGACTTTGAGTAAGGCAGATTGCCTTCCATTGTGTGGGTGGGCCGTGTCTAATCAGTCGAAGGGCTCCGGAGGCAGGAGGAAAAAAAACCTCAGGTGTGATTCATCCCGGGGCAAAATTCCTCTCCAGCTGTGGACCTATGAAATCAGGCGATGTCTCTGCTTCCAAAACACGATGGCGGGATGGATATAGAATAGATATTCTCATTCCAAATGGGAGAAATCGGAAGGAAGAAAGGGGTCACGGGTCCCAGCAAGTCTGAAACTTGTTCCGATAGGTTTTAAGCCTGGAGAACCATCTTCTTTGGCTCAATGCCCTATCCTCCAGGTCCATGTGGTGGCATACTGCCGCCGTGCTTCCTTGTACCTTTAGTCTTACTGCCACCATGCTGTGACCCACAGCTTGACCCCATCAGGAAGAGTAGCAGTATTTTAAATCAAGCACTCCTGATTCACTGCTCCTAACACACTTCCCGTGAAAAAGGCAGAGTGAGTTGAGAAGCCTGGGGTCGGATCCTTGGGCAGGTCTCTGCCTCTATGTCCGCGTCTGTAAAATGGGTAACACTTCCCACCACACAAGGTCATGGTGAGAGCTAGAAATCATGCCAGTGCCCCGCACATAGCAGGCACTTGATAAATGTGACTGCTGTGTTTTTATCATTTTCTGCCAAAGCGAATGTTTCTATCCCAGTGTCTCCTGAAGCAGTTACCTCTGACCTGCTTAGGGACCGAGAGATTCAAAGTGAAAAAAAGTGAGATTCAAACTGAAAAAAAAAAATGTGGTCCATTTAATTATGGATCAATGGGGGCTTCTTTGGTGGCGCAGTGGTTAAGAATCCACCTGCCAGTGCAGGGGACACGGGTTCGAGCCCTGGTCCGGGAAGATTCCACATGCCACGGGGCAACTAAGCCCATGCGCCACAACTACTGAGCCTGCACTCTAGAGCCCGCGAGCAACTACTGAGCCCACATGCCACAACTACTGAAGCCCGCGCGCCTAGAGTCCATGCTCCACAACAAGAGAAGCCACCGCGATGAGAAGCCCATGCACCGCAACGAAGAGTAGCCCCCGCTCGCCACAACTAGAGAAAGCCCATGCGCAGCAACAAAGACCCAACGCAGTCAAAAATATTAATTAATTAATTAAAAAAATTATGGATCAATGAATGTCTTCATCCAATAAAAGAGGGGTAGGAGTCTCCTACTAGTTTACTTATTTTGTCCTCAAAGGCCGTGTAATGAAACAGGGTAAACCTGAGGGGCTGGCTCTGCTCCGCAGGCTGTCAGATGGGGGGCAGCCCAGGAGGAGAAACCACCTTTTACAAGGAGACCAGAGTCCAGGCTAAGAGTCTTTAGGAGGAAGCGGTCTAAACCATGGGGAATATCCATCCCGACAGGCTTCAGAGTGACATGGGAGGATCCTGCCCTTCTGTGCCTCAGTTTGCTCATCTGTTAAAGGGGGCAATAGCAAAGTTGGAACGTGAAAACGCAGGGGAGAGCTTTGCAGAGTGTCTGGCTTACATTACATGATCACTAGAAGTTAGTTGTTAGAGTTGAGCATCACAGAGAGGCCAAAAGCAGAACGTGGACATTCTCTGCCAGCCTTAGCCGGAAGAAACAAGACTCGCAGATATTGGTAGGTCCAGAGCACACCATCTGGAACCCAGGCTGCCCGGGGTCTAATCCCCACATCATTGCTCAACCTTGACTCGACTCACCTGTGAGTCCCATTTTGCAGATGGTAAAAGTGAGTCAAGCTCAGAGCAACATGGCACTGCAGGGTCACGGAGCTGGTGAGTAGCGAGGTCAGGCTCTGAACCCAGGTCTGCCCTACGTCCAAGCGTCCGCCCTTGACCTCCACGCTAGATGGTTATATGAACCGCTGCCGTGAAAGGATGTCCTCTGACTTCTAACCACTCCCCTCAACAGGGCGGAGTGGGTCTCCACTGGGTTGGGAACAGGAGAGGGGGAAGAAGAAAGAAAACAGCAAAAGTGACTGATCTTGTTTCGCTTTTGTTTTTTTCTGTTTTCCTGTTCCCCCACAGCCCCTCCCAACACTCTGAACTTCAACGCGGCTCATCGTAAGCGGAAGACGCTGGTGGCCCCCGAGATCAACATTTCCCTGGACCAGAGCGAGGGCTCCCTGCTGTCCGATGACTTCCTGGACACCCCCGATGACCTGGATATCAACGTGGATGACATCGAGACCCCAGATGAGACCGACTCACTGGAATTCCTGGGGAACGGCAATGAATTGGAGTGGGAAGGTGAGGTCGCTCGTCGCACCTGCCCAGCCCCCAAATCGGACCCCAGCGCTCCCTTTGGCTTGGGGGCCAGCTGACCAGAGCCCCCCTCCTCCATCCCCGTAGGCTCAAGGGGGACAGGTCTTCCAACCCGGGGCTCCCAGGACAGCTCCTGGGACTCCACGCACATTTTCTCGTGGACTTGTGGACTTTGCTGGGAGATGTGTCTTTCACCCGATTCTCAAAGGGGACTGAGACCAGAGGAAGGGCCTCCCCCTGATTCCACAGGTGTTTGTGGAGGAGGTCTTGATTGCTGTGTAGGGGGCGGCAGGGAGATCGGGCGGGGGCGTGTCAGGAATAGACATTGCCTGCCTGCTCGCGTGGCCATCGGAAAGCCAGGCTCTGGGTAACGGAAAAAATGTACACAAGATAATTGCACCTGGTCGTCGGTGCTGTGAGGGAAACGAGGTGATGGGAGAGGGCAGGGGGTTCTCACTGGGGCAATTCAGCCCCCTGCCCCCAGGGGACACTGGGCCATATTTGGGGACACCTGTGGTTGTCATGACTGGGGGAATCCTGGCATCAAGTAGGTGGGGTCAGGGAGGTGGCTCCACACCCCACAGCGCCTGGGATGGAGGAGGGGGCTCCACAGAGAATGACCGGCCCTCAAAGGTCAAAAGTGCCCAGGCCGAGACTCCTTGAGCCAGGCTACCTGGGGGTGGGGAGGCCTCTTTGCAGGGTTGCCGGGACAGGCCTCCCTGGATGCGTGTTATTTGAGCTGACATGCCAAGGCAAGAGCACAGGTCAGAAAGGTGGCGGTGGCAGTGGCCATGGGGACAGAAGCAGAGCCACAGCACTTGCTGGGTGGATGTGGAATATGAAGGGGAAGAGGGCATTGAAGGTGACACCTGGGTGTGGGGTCTGAGCAGCTGGGAAAACGGCCAGGCTATTTTCTGAGGCGGGAAGATCACAGGATGACGGGTGGGAAAGAGGCAGATGTTTCAAGCATGGTTAAGAATCCTGAGAAGCCCAGAGAGGGAAAGAATGTGTGCAAGGTCACACAGCAAGAGACGGGCTCTACCCAGGCCAACCACCTGACTGAGCACTTTCCTGTGTTCCACGGCTTGGGGAAAGAAAAATTATTATTTAGGCGTGACTTTGGGACTCCCAGGTCCTCCATCTCGCCCAGCAGCCCCAATCGAACACCGTCTGTCAGCAAAGGGTAGGATGAGTGGTTTCGCCTCTGGCCTGGGGAGAGAGGAGAGGGCTCCGTGGCCACAGGCGGCAAAGGTAGCCCAGAGAGGGAAGCTGGGATGAGGTGTCCAGACTCAGGTGTCCCTTCCACTCACCTTCCACCCCCCCTGCCGCTTCCAGATGACACCCCCGTGGCCGCCGCCAAGAATATGCCTGGGGATAGTGCAGACCTGTTTGGGGATGGCTCGGCCGAGGACGGCAGTGCCGCCAACGGGCGTCTGTGGAGGACAGTGATCATTGGGGAACAGGAACACCGGATTGACCTGCACATGATCCGGCCCTACATGAGGGTGGTGACCCACGGAGGTAAGGCCACACCCCTTGGGCCCCCTCCCGGCTCCAGCAACTGGAGGCCCATCAGTGGTCCTCTCTGGACCTCAGTCTCTTCTTCTGACCCAGGGGGATGTTAAATTAAGCCCTAGTGTCCGGGTGTGCAGGGGTGAAACTCGCAGGGGGGCAAGGCATAGACGTGCCGGATGCACACCGGAGATGTCTACGAGGGTGGCTGGCGTCCCCCACCAAAGGCGGAGACAGGTCAAGCGTTGGCTGGCTTCTCCAGCCAGGCTGCTGTGACTCAGAGCTGTACCCTCTGAGTGTGCGCAGTGGGTGGGAAGGGGCTGGCCAGCGACGAGGCCGCTGCATGGGGCAGAGCAGGGGACGGCTCAGAGCTGGGAGACGGCTCTACCCATCTCTGGTTGGGGCTGTTCACTCACTGGCCGCCTCTCCCCAGGGTACTACGGGGAAGGTCTCAACGCCATCATCGTCTTTGCCGCCTGCTTCCTCCCAGACAGCAGCTCCCCCGACTACCACTACGTCATGGAGAACCTCTTCCTGTAAGTGGCCCACCCGCTCCGTCCCAGCTGCCCACAGTTCTGAGGGTCCCACCCGGTGGGCAGGACCATGCTGCAAGAACCACGTTGGGTGGGGGGCTCTGCCCGGCACCAGGGAAGGGCTGGGCCGCCAGCAGACCTGCATCTGAGTCCCCTGCTCGCCCGCTGGGCCTCACGGGTGCAACTGTCATCATCCCTAGCAGTTATGGAGCATTTACTATGTGGCAGCCACGAAGTGAAGGGCTTGGTGTGTGATAACGAATTCCACCCTCGACATGACCCTGTGGATCAGTTATGTTGCCTCCCATTCTGTGGCTGCAGAGCCTGAGGCACAGAGAGGTTAAGTCACTTGCCCAAGGACACACAGGTACAGTTTTATTATGATGGAGACAGATAATATGGATAAAGCGCCTGGCAGATGACAGTAGGAACTCAGCAAATTGTTATCACCCTTATTATCATCATTACGAAGATTTCCTTCTTACACAGCGGGGCGCGGGGCTTGGATGCCAGGTGGGGCCAGAGGACAAGGAGGTAGCCATGGAAGGTCAGATCGGAAAGTGGCCTGAGATACCAGGGAGCCCAGTCTCCCCGATCTACAGATGGGGAATTAGAGGCTGAAAAAGAGGAAAGGATTCTTCTGGGACTTCCCTGGTGGTGCAGTGGGTAAGACTCACGCTCCCAATGCAGGGGGCTTGGGTTCGATCCCTGGTCAGGGAACTACAACCCACATGCATGCTGCAGCTAAGAGTTTGCATACCACAACTAAGGAGCCGGCGAGCTGCAACTAAGGAGCCTGACTGCCACAACTAAGACCTGGTGCAACCAAATACATAACTAAATATTAAAAAAAAGAAAAAGGGGCTTCCCTGGTGGCACAGGGTTAAGAATCCGCCTGCCAATTCAGGGGACATGGGTTTGAGCCCTGGTCCAGGAAGATCCCACATGCCGCGGAGCAGCTAAGCCCGTGCGCCACAACTACTGAAGCCCGCACACCTAGAGCCCATGCTCCGCAACAAGAGAAGCCACCGCAATGAGAAGCCCGCACACTGCAACAAAGAGTAGCCCCGACTCGCCACAACTAGAGAAAGCGCATGCACAGCAACGAAGACCCAACGCGGCCAAAAATAAATATATAAAATTTTTAAAGAATGTTGTTTGAAAAAAAAAGAAAGGATTCTTCTGAAATCACTTAGGGGGAGACAGGGCTGGGACAGACCCCAGGTCCCTAATGTCTGGTGCAATGGACTGTTGGCTGTGGGTGCCTGTTCCCCAGGTGTATCTGGGGCTATTGAAGCCCACCTCCCAGAATTATTGGAGACCATGCATATAAATCGCTTAGCATCTAGTAAGTGCTCACTAAAATAGTAACTACTACAATCACTGTGCCCACTGACACAAATTTGGGGTGGGCTGGGGTCATCCCCCACCCTCCGCTCGGGCCGAGTATGCCAGGACAGCCAACAACACCTGAACAGGTGTGACTGGCAGAGCCAGGGCAGGCGGAGGCAGAAAGGGCAGGTGCCCCAGGGGTTCAGTCCCGGGAACTGGGCTTCCTGACTCTGAGCCCCTCCGTCGGGTCCTCTGTCGTCTGCGTCCCGTGACCAGGTACGTCATCAGCAGTCTGGAACTCCTGGTGGCCGAGGATTACATGATCGTGTACCTGAATGGTGCCACGCCTCGGCGGAGGATGCCCGGCATCGGCTGGCTGAAGAAGTGTTACCAGATGATTGATAGGAGGTGAGTGGGTGGGGCTGGGGGACCTCCTCGGGATGCAAGGGGTCCTGAGGTCCCTCTGAAAGGTGTGTAGTGGTCAGCTGGGGCAGCTGTAACAGAGCACCAGACTGGGTGGCTTAAACAATAGATACGTGTTGTCTCCTAGTTCTGGGGGCTAGAAGTCCGAGATCAAGGTGTCTGCAGGGTTGGTTCTTTCTGGGGCCGTGAGGGAGCATCTCCCCTGTGGACACTTGTGTGCAAATGTCCCCTTTTTATAAGGACACCAGTCATAGTGGATTAGGAGCCCACCCTACTCCTATATGACCTCACCTTAACTAATTTCTCCTACAATGACCCTCTTCCCAAATGAGGGGGCTGCAATTCAACATGCCCATAATAGGTACTCAGAACCATGGGACCCCAGAAAAATCTTTCAGAAATGGGAGATGGTGTGGCCACGAAGTCAAACGCTTAGACTCTAAATTAAGAGAGACTGGAGACCAGACATCAGCTCTGCCACCTGCAAACTCTGCGAGGGGGCTTAGCTTTACCGAGATTCCACCTCCTCCCTGCCAATGGAGATAAGCATAGCGCCTCCTAGGCACACAGAGAAGGTAACACCGGTTAACTGCTCCCTCCCCGGGGCTTTCCCAAGGAGCCCATCTTGCTTCCTCTGTCTCCCCACGCAGATTGCGGAAAAACCTGAAGTCCTTAATCATAGTCCACCCATCCTGGTTCATCCGCACCGTGCTGGCCATCTCCCGCCCTTTCATCAGGTAAGATCATGACCTGTGCCCGGATAGCCACCTGGGTTTTTGTGTGTCTTATTTTTTAATCTGCATTTTCCAGCTCCTCTCTGATGAATCTATATTGTTGCGTTAAACAGTTTAAAATCATATGTATTGTTATTTAGTGTCGAATATACATCACGGGGTGGGGGGGTAGGGAGGTGGGAATAAGTAACAACCAGCTCTCCCATATTGAATGTTGGATCCCTTTTAAAGTTTACAACCACAGCCCTGAAAGGTTGACTTGGCCGTGCCCGTTTCATGGATGAGCAAACTGAGGCTCAGAATATTCCAGGGAATCACCCAGAGTCACACAGCAAGGTCATCAGCCCACCACGCGCCCTCAGAAGGAAGCCCGGCTCCATCCACTCTGGAATCTGTGAGGGAGGGGCATTAGGACGGCAGGAGGGTCTGACCCACTCCTGCACCATGATGTGGTAAAACGATACATGTGTGTTTTGGGGGTGCCCGAGACTACCCTCACGTTTGATGATTTACCAAGAGGACTCACAGAACCCAGAAAAGCTGTTGTGCTCAGGGTTATAGCTAATTACAGAGAAAGGATGAACACCGAGATCAGCAGAGGAAACAGGTGCATATGGGAGTCCGGGAGAAGCCAGAGGGAGCTTCTGATTGCCCTGTCCCAGTGGAGTTGTACCCAAAGCCCTTCGTTCTCCCTGCAATGACGTGTGACCACGTGTAGGAAGTACTGCCAACAGAGAAGCTGACCTTGGTGTCCAGGGTTTCCACCAAGGCGTGGCCACACGGGGATGGAGTGCCCACGCAGCTCCCTTAGTTCCTCAGTAACTGATATGATGGCCCAAGACCCCACCAGGAAGCACATCTTTGGCACAGACTATGGGCCCCGGGTAAATGAAGACGCTTACCAGACGGGACATTCCTAGGGCTTAACAGGTGACCTCCTGTGAGTCTCAGGGGCTGGTTCTTTCTTTGGAATGTGCAGGAGATAGAAGCACCTGGACACACAGAGCAAGTGAAACAAAATTAGTCATGTTAAACGCCCTCATCAATCACATAAAAGTAAATGCACATTTAATGTAATATAATTCAAAACATTGAATTAAATGAAGACCCTTCATTTCCACGTTCCCAGTGAAGGATCTGTGATGAGTTTAATAGACGGGGTCAAACTTTGACTTGAGAGCATCACAGCGCTGAGGCAAGGAGGCAACTTCAGACGCTCTGTTCAGTGACTCCCAAGCACTCTCAGACATTTGCACATTAGTGAAATCAGGCCTTTAATACACTAATTATGGGTCATTTGTGCTAATGATGATAATTACCGGGCAAAACGGTAGACACACACTTCAGCCTAACAGAATTGCCTTCTGTCCTCGACATCCCGTAATTTGGGAACCGAAATTTGCCTTGAATGCAGATAATTCTCTCACTTTAGGTTGCTTTTCCTAGTTTTATTTTATTTTATTATTTTTTTGGCCATGCTGCACAGCTTGTGGGATCTTAGTTCCCCAAGTGGGGATCAAACCCATGCCCTCAGCAGTGAAAGCGTGGAGTCCTAACCACAGGACCGCCTGGGAATTCCCTGGGTTGCTTTTCCTGTGGTGAATTTCAAAGGTCTCATTTTGAGCTTTCAGGGAAATAGGAGGGGAAAGTGGAGTAAAGTAAGCTTCCCTGTTTAAAAGCCGAGGGAAGTGGAGACAGATTCTGAGCTGCCACCTGGCCCTAGCCATGAGGTTCTGTGATTGTATCTCAAAAAGAACTCCTGTTTATTCCCCGATGATCTAAACATGGGCATGTGCCTCGCCCTGGACTGGAATTCTCCCTCCCGAGAGCCCTGCTTCCCAAGACAGAGCTCAGCTCACAGGCAGACAGCGTCGTCACGTGGAAACCGGGTACCCATTTCCAACAACGGACATGGCAGCTTTACCATGGCGTCCTCACGATGTGATCTCGCCTGTATTTATAGCCCACTGCTCAGACCACAGGTGTCGCCCCTGTGCCCCCTAAAAAAACCTTTGCAACCAATCAGATCATCCATCCTCAGAGCCTCCCAGACCTGGGGTATTCAGGTAGAGTCGGTCTGAGACTCACTCCCTGTCCCTGGGCCCTTTACTTTTCTGTCACACCAACTGGAGGAAGAACTCATGTTCCAAGAATAATTTTTTTTTAATTAAGAAAATAAATTCCGGGACTTCCCTGGTGGAGCAGTGGTTAAGAATCCACCTGCCAGTGCGGGGGACACAGGTTCGAGCCCTGGTCCGGGAGGATCCCACATGCCACAGAGCAACTAAGCCCGTGCGCCACAACTACTGAGCCTGTGCTCTAGAGCCCGTGAGCCACAACTACTGAGCACGTGTGCCACAACTACTGAAGCCCACACTCCTAGAGCCCGTGCTCCGCAATGAGAAGCCCACGCACCGCAACGAAGAGTAGCCCCCACTCGCCGCAACTAGAGAAAGCCCACGTGCAGCAACGAAGACCCAACGCAGCCAAAAATAAATTTTTTTAAAAAGAGATGATTCTTTAAAAAAGGAAAAAGAAAATAAATTTCAGGGACTTCCCTGGCGGTCCAATGATTAGGACTCTGCTCTTTCACTGTTGAGGGCCCGGCTTCAATCCCTGGTGGGAGAAATAAGATCCTGCAAGCTTTGTAGCTCAGGGAAGGAAGGAAGGGAGGGAAGGAGGGAGGGAGGGAGGGAGAGAGAGGGAGAGAGAAAGAGAGAAAGAAAGAGAGAAAGGAAGGAAGGAAGGAAGAAAGAAAGAAAGAAAAGAAATTTCAACTGCACAAAAGCGGTGGGGTTTATTTATTCCGGTACACATGGCCGCTTTGTGACTCTCTGTGGGAAAACCGTCTATCATTCCCTGATCAGTTACCAGTGGCCTCTGCTGATTAACCCGTGTATTTTTCTCTTATGGACACTGCGAACTGTAACATTCCTCATGGGTCTCCATTTTTGCCGGGTGTCGGAAAGTTTGAGCCGAATTCTTATCTAATCTCTAAAATTAGATGTAAAACTTCTTGACACAGTTTTGTAACTATGTGACTCTATCTTACTTTTTTTCTTTTCTTTATTGTTATTTGATTATTTTATGACTTAGCGTCCTGTTACATTCTCTTGGCCTTATATTTCTCATCGTTAGAAAAACTGACGTGAGGGACTTCCCTGGTGGTGCGGTGGATAAGACTACGCACTCCCAGCGCGGGGGGCCCGGGTTCCATCCCTGGTCAGGGAACTAGATCCCACATGCATGCCACAACTAAGAGTTTGCATGCCACAACTAAGGAGCTTGTGTGCTGCAACTAAGGGGTCCACCTGCCGCAACTAACACCCAGCGCAACTAAATAAATAATTTTTTTTTAAAGGGAAAAAAAAACTGATTTGACCTTGAAAAAAGTTTATTGGACATTTTACCAAAATTAGGTTTAAGGTAAATTAAAAAAAAATAATCACGAGTTCAAAGCAATGCGCTGGTGACAAAGCACCTCAGTGGGTAGCAGACAGCCAGAGCTGGGGTTTGGACCGGAACAAGCCATTCATCCCGAAAGAATGTGGAATGAATCAGCAGTCCCCATGTGCATCTGTCTCGTGACCAAATGACTACTGCTGCCATCCAGGCAGTGGCGATTGTACCAGAAAAGCATTCTTGGGAAGATTCACACAGAGGAGCAACTCCTGGGGAGGATGGGGCCTGGAGTCTAGCAGCATCTCTTTCCCCTCTGCTTCCTTCAAAGAATTTCCTCAGCTCAGCAAGGACTGGTGTCCAACACGTGGTTCAGGACACTTCTCTTCTTGCAAGGGGAGACCCCGGGTTCTGCTCTGTTCCCCCACTAGGGGCCAGGGGTGGAGGCTGGCACAGGTGGGGAGGGAAGCTTGGGCGAAGGTGCCTGGGGCATCCCGGAATACTGCTGCGTGTGCAACCCTGTCTGCCATCGCTCCTTCTGGCCCTGAGGGGCCACCCTGAGGGCTGGCTTTCAGATGTCTCCCTGCTTCTTCTCCCACCAGCGTCAAGTTCATCAACAAGATCCAGTATGTGCACAGCTTGGAAGATCTGGAGCAGCTCATCCCCATGGAGCACGTGCAGATCCCAGACTGCGTGCTACAGTGAGTGTCCCTGGGCCATGGGAACACCACCCCCCCGCCGCACCTCCATCCCCATTGCCCCCGGGCTGCTCGCCTCTCAGCCACCTCTGATCAGCTCAACCGAGCTGCCAGGGAACCAGACTTGTGTGGGAAAGCAGAAAAGAAGGAAATACAGGGAAACAAGCTCCTGTGAAATTACAGAACACAGCAGGCCTGGCTATCTAGTGCAGGCCGTGGGCCATGAGCCCTGTCCCCCTGGCTTGTCTTTATAAATAAAGTTTTATTGGCACACGGCTACACGCATCCATTTACAAACCATCCACGGCTGCTTTCGAGCTACAACAGAATCGAGAGGTTGCCACAGAGACTGGCCTGCAAAACCAAAAATACGGATTCTCTGGCCCTTTACAGGAAAACTTTGCCCTGACGGAGGGGCCTGTAGACCAAACCCACGTCAATGAGGGGGTCGCTTTATACTGGCTGTGTTCGGGGCTGATGCAAAAAATGTCCGCTGAGCCACATCTACTCCAGATGGTGAAATATACCCACAAAACAGATATCCCCTGCCCTGGGGTGGGGTGGGCGTGGGCAGGCTTGCAGGAAACATAAAAAAGACCAGTAGACCCGTCAGCTCCGGCTGTCCTTTCTGCTCTATGACCTGGCGTGTATTCAGATGTGACAGTGAGATTGCTTCCCTGTTCCCAGAGGGAAGGGGATTCCCAGGCTGCATCTCATGTGCTTTCCTTTCTCTCTCTTCCAGGTACGAAGAGGAAAGGCTCAAGGCCAGGAGAGAAAGGTCTGTGCGGAGTGGCCTGTGCCCGGGCCAGGTTAGGGCTGGCGCTGAGCCGGGCCCACAGCTGGGGGGAAATTGGTGGCTTCCGCTCAGTGGGGACCCATGTCATGCACGCATGTAGCTCAAGGCCCTGCCCTTCTCTCGAGGGCTTGGAGTCAGATCCAGGCTCAAATCCAGGCTCCCTCACTTAGTCACAGAGTGACATTAGGCAAGTGAAAAGTTCACAGCCACCCTGAGGAGTATTGTGAGAAATCAGGACCAATGTAACCCACCGGACAAAAATAGTAGACTCCATAGAGAGTCCTCCTAGTAATCCTGATGACAGTGGGGGCAACACAACCTGCTTCATGCTTGCCCCTGCCAGACTTACCCCAGAATCGCCCCTTCACTGACTTATTGGCTAATTTTCGAAAGTGGCAGTGCTCACAAAACTTCAGGACTATTTCGGTCCCACCCAGTTATGGAGCCCTTATACCATTCCTGTATCCTTTCTCATCCCCCCCATCCCCACCCATCCGCCCCAAGAGGAGGGCAGGGCCAGGATTCCTAAAAGCGTCTGACAGGCTAGGAATCCGAGGCTCAGAGAGGGCAAGGCACCTGCTCAAGGCCACACAGCAAGTCTGAGAAAGAGTTGGGGTTTTCAGTGAGTCGAAAGCATGCCAGGCCCTGTGCCAGCCTGGGAGAGACTGAGGCGATTAAGACTGAGTCCTGGTCCAGAAGTTTCCTCAAAGGGCAAAGGGGAGGGTTGCCTCACCGAGTGAGGGAAGCAGATCCTGGGGCAGGACAGGTGATGTTGGCAGATGAGACACATAATGAGAAAAATTACGGCGGCTTCACACAGCGTCGTTTAATAGTGATGAGTGTGAGCGGAGTGGAAGGGGGCGTGCAGGGCAGCAGGACCCGCCATCCCACGCCTTCCAGGGAGTTCTCCTCCTTCCCCTCCTCTCTCTTCTCTACTCCCTCCCTCCCTCCCCTTCCTCTTTCCTTCCTTCCTGTCTTTTTTTTTTTTTTTTCAATACCTTTAGTTGCAATAAAATACACAGGACATACAATTCACCATCTTAACCATTTTTAAGTGCACAGCCCGGTGGCATTAAGCACATTCACATTGTTGGGCAACCATCCCCACCATCATCTCCAGAACTTTCTCATCTTCCCAAACTGAAACTCTGTCCCCATGAAACAGTGACTCCCAGCCCCTGGCCCCCACCATCTACTTCCTGTCTCTGTGGATCTGACTCTCTAGGACCTCGTGTGAGTGCAATCAGACAGTATTTGTCCTTCTGCGTCTGGTTTATCCAACTGAGCATAAGGTTCCCAAGGTTCATCCACATTGTAGCAAGTGTCAGAATCTCCTTCCTTTTTCAGGCTGAGTAATATTCCAGTGTGCGGATAGACCGCGTTTTGTTCACCCATCACCTCTCGATGGACACTGGGGGTTTCCACCTCTCGGCTGTTGTGAATTGTGCTGCTGTGAACACGGGTGTACAGTTATCTATTCAAGTGCTTGCTTTCACTTCTTTGGGGTGTATATAGACCCAGGAGTGGAGTTGCTGGATCTTATGGTAACTCGATGTTTCATCTTTCAAGGAGCAGCTAGAATCTTTGCCACAGCGGCTGCCCCATTTGACATTCTCACCCCACCAGCCACGCGCAGTTCCAATTTCTCCACATCCTCGCCAACATAGTAACATAACACATGTTCTACATTTAAGGTAGTAGCCATACTGCGAACTTCCCTGGCAGTCCAGTGGTTAAGACTCTGTGCTTCCACTGCAGGGGCTGTGGGTTCGATCCCTGGTTGGGGAACGGAGATCCCGCACACCACGTGGTGTGGCCAAAAAAAAATTTTTTTTTTTAATTTTAAAGGTAGTAGCCATCCTGATGGGTGTGAGGTAGTCATGTCTGTCGGTCTGGCTTCTTTCTTTTCCTCCCTTTCTCCCCACCCCCAGGTCCCCCTCTCCTCTGTCTCTCTGTCTGAGTTACGCTCCCCCCGCCTCCTGAGCCTTAGCTATGGATGGGAGTAGAGAGATGACAGGACAAGCAGGGCGCCCACCTTCCAGAATCACAGCACATGGGCTGCAGCGTCCAGGGAGCAAGTGCATGAGGCCCCTGCGGCGGCAATAAGCTGAGATAAGCGCCCCCAAGGAATGGCCCACAGCCCCTCCCCCTCCCCCCCACCAACCATCTGCGTCCATCTTCATGAACCCCTGGCCATCCCATCACGCAGTCCACCCTCTGGGCCCCCGCGTTTCCCCGGGCGCAGCCGAACCCTCTCCTGGTCGCTGTCGGGCCATGGTGGGTCCAGACAGAGGGGCCAGTGGGAGCCGAGAGCCCCTGGGCCCACTCGGCTGGCTGGTCATCCCTCGTCACCTCCTTCTGTCCCCAGCGCAAGGCCGCAGCCAGAGTGCGTCCTGCCCAGGTCTGAAGAGAAGGCGGAGGCGGGGCTGGCGGAGGACAGGTAAGTGTGTGCAGGTGGCCACAGGGCCAGAGCCCACACCCGCGGGGGGCTGCTGAGCCCAGGGAACCTCAGTGAAGGTGATCTGACATTACCATGGTGCTGAAGTAAGACCACCACTGTGAATCGGCCAGCATGAGGCCCATTCCGTCGAGCCATTTTAATGTAAATTTAGTGCATCTGTAGTTTTGGGCAACCAGCACCTTCTCCAGTTCCAGAACATTCCACAGCCCAGAGGGAGACCCTGTACCCTGTTAAGCAGTTGTTCCCATTCCTATACGCCTCCTTTTTTTTTTCTCCCCGGCTGGGCCGCGGTATGAGAGATCTTAGTTCCCCAACCAGGGATAGAACCTGTACCCCCTGCAGTGGAAGCACGGAGCCCTAACAACTGGACCGCCAGGGAATCCCTCCTTTTTTTTTTAAATCCAGCAACTCTCTACTGAAAGTCCTTTAGTGCCTCACCCTGGGATGTGTGGACAGATGGCACGACCCCCTCCCTGGCCTCTAGAGGCCCCTCCCACCTTTCCTGTCTCTTTCTTCAGGTCTGCCTCCTGCATTTGACCCTTGTCATACCCTCCTTCTCCTGTCCTTGAGCTCCTTGAGGGCAGCGGTTGCATCTTGGGACCACTGCCCCCTCCTCCTCCCACCCTGCATCCAGCACAGGCCAAGCATGGGGACCAGGGGCAGCTGATGTGCCCGAGAGACCAAGATCTGCTCTCAGATGAAGGTTCCAGCTGGTGACCTTTGTGCAGGTCCCGGTGGATGGGTTCAGCCTTCTCAGAGGGTGGACCTGGAGCAGCAATAGTGATTTCATTTTGTGGCAGCGAAGGGGCTCAGCCATTCTCACGACTGCCCGTCCTGGCTCATTTGTTACACAGCTGACACGTGCTGACACTTGCTTTGTGCCAGATCAGGGTGAAGCCATATTGGCCCTCATGGGGCTCATGGCCAAATGCCAAGGCTCCCCAGACAGGCGACTAATGCTGAGACTCCTTCCTTTTCCCACAGGTCTGCTCTGGCCACAGAAGATCAGGAAACAAGGTGGGTGGGAAGCAGGGCGATCTTGGCACCTTTTTTTGGAAACATTCTATGTGGAACCTACCCTGGGATGAGTGCCTCATGACTTATTGTTGATGGGGGGAGGATGCTGCACCAGGGAGGCAGGGAGACCGTGGTTACCATGACAACAGGGCCTCCTCTGGGGCCAGGCAGCCGGTCCCTGCTCCACTCCAGCGGGGCGTCATTAACAGGAGGCCCCAGAGCTGAGCCACACAGCGGCCCTGACTGAGATGTCCACCCAGAGCCAGGCCCCCTGAAGCCCAGGATTTTACTCAGCCAGAGGGTGCACTGTCTGCCCACAACCTATCTCAGTGTGTCTGCCTGACTATAGATGCCAGGAAGAGCCTCCCTGTGTGTCACGGGTCCTGGAGACCACCCTCGGGGGCAGTGGTTTGCTAGAAGGACTCACAGGACTCAGCAAAGCTGATCTGCTGACAGTTATGGTTTATTAAGGTGGAAGTGTGGGTACAGCTCAAAGTCAGCAATGGGAAAAAGAGCGTGGGGTGGGGTGAGGGGAGACAGGTGCATGCTTCCAGTTGTTCTCTCCCAGGGGAGTTGTTTTGGGACAGCCCTTAATTCTCCCAGCAGCCAGGCGTGGTGATGCACACCAAGTGTCACCAACCACGTGTGCTCATTTGAGCCCTGGTGTCCAGGGTATTTACTGGGGGTCAGTCATATGCACAGTGGACCACCCACGTGGCTGACCTTAGTCTCTAGCCCCTCCAGAGGTTGAACTGATACCACATGGTCCATGGCTCCTGCCTTAAATCACATTGTCAGCATAGACTATCCAGGGTAACCCCAGGTCCCAGGCAAACAAAGATACTCTTATCAGGAAGGACGTTCCAAGGGCTTAGAGGTGACCTCCCAGAAGCCAGGCAAGGGCCAGACCTTCCTTTAGAACCTGCAGGGTTAATCCTTGACCACACACTCTGCTATAAATATGTTACATGGCCCGGCCACATGCCTTAATACTACCTATGTGACCCAAGAAGCCCCAGGCTGAGAAATAAACATCAAAAATCGTCTTAGAACAGTACTGCCCTGGGCACACTGAATAGAAGCAAGTTCTCAATGCATTTCTGACAAGACCATCTCAGTCCTTCTGGAGCTGAGTTCCCAACCACAGACACAAAACACGCGAGGAAATCATTCACCATGAGAAAAAGTCGGCGGTACAACAGATAGCAGCATTAGACCTCCTCCTGGGAATCCTCAGGTAGAGGTGATAAAAACAAGCATGTCTAAAATGATTAAATACATAAAAGAAGGAATGGTTGGGAGCAATGGATGGATGGACGGATGGACAGGTGGGTAGGTGGGAAGGTGGATAGATGGATGGATGGATAGGTAGATGGACAGGTATATGGGTGGATGGGTGGATAAACGGATAGGTGGATGGGTGATGGATAAGTGAATGAATAATGGATGGTTGGATAGGTGGATGGACGGATGGATGGATGGATGGATGGATGGGTGGGTGGATGGATGGATGGGTGGGTGGATGGTTGGATGGGTGGATGGATGGTTGGATGGGTGGGTGGGTGGATGGATGGACAGATGGGTTGGTGACTAGATGGGTGAGATGAAGCCTGCCTCCAGTCTGATCGAGGGCACCAGCCCTGGGGCCTTATTCTTTGGCTGGGGCACCAAGGGAGAAGTCCCCTTCAGAACCATACCTAGAAGGTGGGTGACAGGTGGCAGGCCTTGAAAGGCAGGTGCCACTCTTGCTGCTGAGGGCACACTGAAGCCGATTAGATCATTCTTTTGGATTCCCCACACATGGAACAGTTTCCACTTTCTTTACATACAATAATAATAACTTGACTGTGTTTCTGCCTCTCCAGCATGTCCTGAGGTGACGTGAGCACAGAGGAGGACACAAAAGAAGATCCCAGATGCCAGGAAACCTCTGTCAGACGCCCTCTGACCCTGGATCTTGTCCCCACCTCATCCTGAGTCACAGTCTCCGGGGGGTGTCCGTCTCCTCCATCCATGTCTGAAACCCAACATCCTTTCCAGCTGCTTGAAAACTTTTTTTTTTAATGATGCAGTATTAGTCCGTTCTGGAAAAGGACCCAGTTCTCCACCCTCCCACACTCATGAGCTCATGGCCAAGAAGAGCAAGAAGCGTTGAGCATGGCCTGTGCGTCCTTGGTGGCCTCAGAGACCACCCCCCCACCACCACCACACCACTGCGCAGAATCCTGGTCAGGACCCTTCTCTTGCTTGTCACCTGGTTCAGGTTGGAGCCACAGATGCCCATCGACTCCCTGGCCGGGTCTGGATTCCTTCTTGTGCCTTTCCTGCCAGAACGGCCCCCGCAGCCCTGGGCATCTGGCCTGGAAACTCAACCCCCACCCCCAGCAGCGCCGTGCCCCCCGAGCACTGCCCAGCCTTTGAACTCACAGCTTTTCCTTTGAATAGCCCTCCCCTTGCCTCTTATAACTTCCACCTTCTTAGGGAGCATCGGAGCCCACAGCGCCAGTGAGGGCCGCTGATAATCATCCTTGTTCTACAGTTGTGAACCTGCATCCCCCTCAATCTAGAACATTCTCAAGCCCCTTGAACGCAGAGGCCACGCCACAGGGCAATCCCGATCAATACCTCCTACCGAGGGAATGAGCCTCCCCACTTCCCTAATCTCCCCAACAACATGGGGTTGGGATGTGCCCCCTTGGGCTCCCACCAGGAACAGAGGCCGAGAAACCAGTGCTGAAATAAGCTCATCCCAGAAACGCAGATCGAGAAAAAGGAAGATACAGGGTACTGAACGTTCGAGTGTTACAAAGGTCACTGGGGAGAATTAAAACCAGTGGCCTGGATGCTACGACCACCTGCATTCAAAGGAAGAAGATATCCTTAGGACAAAAAAAAAATTTTTCTAATGCAGTTGAAACGCCAGTCAGCTCGGAGCTAAAGGGAGTGAGTTCCCCATCTCTAGAGGCATTCAAGAAAAGGCTGGACGGTACTTGCACAAAGTGGCCCTCTGCGGTCCCCTCCAACCCTGAGAGTCTCTGTTTCTATGAATCTGAGCAAAAGTTGAGCAGGTGCATCGTCCGGCCCCTCTTGCTGGCTCTGTAGCTGGCTTCTTAGCGGGTGTCATCCAGGTTTGGTTGACCCTCCCTCCCCCAATAATTTCCCAGTAGGAGATTCTTGGCCTCAAAGGAGATGTTGAATGCTTCTCCACCTGGGATCTCAAGGGGGTGCGTTTGGGGTTATCCCAATGGCAGGAGGGAGCCAGTGGCGTTCAGTGCTGAGCGAAAGGGACAGCAGTGCTTCCTGCATGTCAAGGAATTGTCCCACCCCAAATGCCAGTGGCTCCTGCCTTGGAAAATTCGGGGTTTCTAAGCAGCCTTGGACCTGCATCTTCTGGAACCCAGCACTGCTCCGGTGAGGCCAGGGCATTTGGGCGTCTGGTGGGGTTTTTAAATTTGTGTTTCTGCTCTGTTTCCCAAATGTCTAATAAAGGACCGGGACCATGTTCCAGGCGCAGATGAGTTACCTGGAGGCTGAGGCAGGAGAGGCTGGTGGATGGGCCTCTGCAGGCTGCCCTCCGAAAGGCCACTCCATCCTGGGCCAGCTTGTCCCCCACCCCTGCCCAGAGCGCCTCCTTTTCTAAAAGGTGCCTGGGCATCTGCCAGGTCACCTCGAACTCCAGGTTCAGGTGACTGGCTCTGCTCAGCTGAGAGGGACACGTGACCCGCGAGGCCCGCAAGTCCACAGTAGATGCAATAACTCCTGGAAAGCCAGTGTTCCACTGGAAGAGAAAAAGGAGCCCGGAACAGGAACAGATGCATTCCATCTAACCCGACAATTACTGAGCGGCTGCAGAGGCGACAGAAGGACGAAAGAGGCAGACCCATCCCACCCTCAAGGAGCCTGCAGCATATAACAAGAGATTCCAGCACGGACCCCCTGGTTCACCGTGGCCCACCGACCACCCCCTCCGGACCACCAGCAGCCATAGACAACGGGCAAGTGGAACCAAGGACCCCAACCCAACCTCACAGCCCCTCCAGAATAGAGAGAGACCCCCGGGGTGGCTGTCTCCAGGTCGGCCACCTGTCCACAGGTGTGTGAAGTTCTGAGGCACAGCTCCGTCCATACGGGGCCACTGTGTCCTCGGTAGCACCTAGGGCTGCTACCCACACCCTCTGAAATCGGCTTTGAGAAAGATTTGTATCTGCGGGGCAGTTTTTGGCTGAAATGCAACGGATGTCGAGCCCTCCTTGTAAAGGAACATTGAGTTTTCCTCTTGTGACACATGGGATGCATCATAAGTCCCTCCCCCAAGTCGTAGTTCACACACCCATCCTTCCGACGACGGCGCGAGTTTTGTGGTTTTTAAAAACAAAAACAATTCATTCTGATTACTGTCGTGATATGAAGGCATCATTTCCATGAGCTTTGGGGGATTTTTATGTGAAATAAATAAACTATCACTGAGAAGGGAGGTTTGTGACTTTTGTCCACGTCCAAGGGATGTGGCACTGGTCTTGGTCGCGGTGCAGAGGAAGGAGCTTTCACGGGATGGGAGGGGGCACAGCTCAATGCCAAGCGACCTTGGGCAACCTTGGGTGACTTTGGGCCATGGCCTATATCCCCTTGTTTCTATCTCCCATCTGCAGCATGGGAGCCCCGGCTGGGTTTTTCCCGAGGCCCCTTTTGGCTCTGCCTGTCTGTGATTCAGGTTCCTTTCCTGTCCCCATTCTTCTCTGGAATCAAACTTAGTCAACAGTTAATAATATTAATTACTAGTCTTAAGCAATTCTCTAATCCCCGGCAGACACGAGCTGGGTATCCTACAATTTATCTCAATCCTAACACTACCGGTTCGGGCAGACCTTACAGGCTAAGGGTTCAGCCCCACAAGACGGCCCCGACTTCAGACACCAGTCAATCTCAGGTCCTAGAATAGGGTACAATTCAGCAATAGTCAGATGGAAGAGATGCACAAGGCGAGGTGTGGGGAAGGGGGTGGAGCTTCCACGCCCCCTCTGGGCGCCACCCTCCCAGCACCTCCCTGTGTCCGCCTAGTGGAAGCTCTACAAAAAATGTTTAGGGATTTTCATAGAGGCATGATGGATTACACCACTGGCCATTGATGAAAGTTCCATCCCTCTAATCCCAGGGTCAGTGAGGTCCCCTGGCCACCAGCCCCGATCCTGTGGTTATAGGGCGTTTCCAAAAGTCACCTCGTAGCATAAACTCAGGTGTGGTTGAAAGAGCTTGTTATGAAAGCAAAGGATGCTTCCTTCATCTTTACTATCTGGAGCCATTTCAGGCACAGAGGACGTAAGACCAAATGTTATCATAAAAGGGACTTCCCTGGTAGGCCAGTGGTTAGAACTCCACGCTTCCATGGCAGGGGGCACGGGTTAGATCCCTGGTCGGGGAAGTTCCACATGCTGTGCAGTGTGACAAAGAAAAGAAATTTCCCAAAAAAAAAATGTATATATTATAACAAAAGATGTTCCCTCTTCTGACGTAGGAAATTACAAGGGTTTTAGGGGCTGTGTGCCGGGAACTGGGAACTAAGTCCAACTATGTTTCTTATTATAAATCATAATATCACAATAATAATAACAGTAGCAGTAATAATAATAGTCTGAGTCCAACCTAGCACAGGCCCCATGTTACTGAGAGGGGGGTCTGAGGCAGAGAGAGGGTATGTGGCTCACCTGGGGTCACCCGGACCCTGAGTGATTGGTCTGAGGTCTGATTCTGTGCCACCCCCGGCCACCCCATTGCTCGGCTGGAGACCCACAACCCTCTGCCAGCTGCAGGACATTGGGGGCTGTGCCCCTCAAAGGGTCAGAGTGGACCCTCCCATGTCAGGTACAAGAGGAGTCCTCCCGTTGTCCCCGCCCAGGATTTTGGGACCTGCTGGTGGCAGGGATGCCAGGACAGGTGTGAGGTCCACACAAAAGTCACCATCAGTTTGATGGCGGGAGCTGGCAGGTGCCAGCCCACCTGCCTCTGCCATCCTGCCCCTCTGATGTCCAGTGAGGTGCCCTTCACAGAGAAGGTCGCTTCACGGGGGCTGGGAGGGGGCCTCAAGCAGAGGGGGCGAGCTGGCACGAAGGCGGCGAGGAAGGGGTGTTGAAGATGGCAGAGCTGGCTCTGGGATCAGGGGATGCCCTCTTTGGAGGGGATGGACCCGCCCCTCTTTCCCACCCCACCAAGTCTCTGATTATCCTAAGGAGGGTCTTGCGACCCTCATTCATCCATTCGTTCATCCATTTGCTGAGCACTGGGGATCCCACAGGGCCCAAGCACCCCTTATGCTGCTCCCAGCCCAGTGGGGGAGTTTGACACAGGGAACCAGGGCCTCACTGGAGACCAGGAGGAAAGTCCAGGAAGGGTCCCTGGAGGGAGGGTCCACGGTGACTGGAGACCAGAGAGAGAAGTAGCAGTTAGCTAGGCCAACGGGCGGGCGGAGAGGTGTCCCCGGCGGAGGGCTCGGCAAGGGCAAAGTCCTGGAGGCCAGACAGAGCTGGGTGAACCAGAAGCAGGAAAATGAAGGGCGGCGGGAGTGCAGGGCGGGCGCCGGGGGGAGATTTTTACTATTAGTGGCATCCAGCACATTCACAATGTTGTGCAGCCATTACCTCCGGTCCAGAGCTTTTCCATCCCCACAAAAGGAGACCCCATCCCCATTAGCAATCACCCCCCCCACCCCTCCCCTAGCCCCTGACAACCAGGAATCCACTCTCTGTCTCTGTGGATTTGCCTGTTCTGGACGTTTCATACTATGGGACAGGATGGTCACTTTTTTTTTTTTTTTGCAGTACGCAGGCCTCTCACTGCTGTGGCCTCTCCCGTTGCGGAGCACAGGCTCCAGACGCGCAGGCTCAGCGGCCATGGCTCACGGGCCCAGCCGCTCCGCGGCATGTGGGATCTTCCCGGACCGGGGCACGAACCCGTGTCCCCTGCATCGGCAGGCGGACTTTCAACCACTGCACCACCAGGGGAGCCCAGGATGGTCGCTTTTAATAACCTTGGACCAGTGGGCTGTTTGAGGATCAGCAGGTCTGCACTGGGAGCCCATGTGCCAGGGTGAGCCGACCAGGAGGCCTCCCAGCAGTGCCCTGCCAGGGCCTCTATCTGGGCATGTCACCATCACCCATGGCTTGGGTGATGAATTTCCCAGGAAATTCTTGCCACTGAAATTGCCCAGGAAATTCTTGCCACTGAAACTGAGCCGGAGGTCACACCCAGAGCTGGCTTTCCCCTGCCTACGGGGCAGCTGATGGAGCTCAGTGGCACAGGGCCCGCCACGCTGAGTTGCCAAGAGAGGCAACTGAGACCCAGAAGGGGCTGGACGGGGGAGAAGGGGGTGGGAGCCAGTGGACAAGACCCCTGTCTTGGCCATTTGCTCACTCTGCCCCTGGTGGCCACCTTTGAAGTGAGGGTCACTGCTCCCAGTGATCTCTCCTGACTTCTGTGCCAGGTGAGTCCTGCCTGAGGCCACTAGGTGAGTCCATTAACCAGTTATCAACAAGGTCCATCACTTTCTGTCTCCACCGCTGGTTGGTCCTCAGCAGCTATCTTGGCCACAGCGGGTCCTGCCGGTGGAATCGGGGGGGTGTGGTGGTGAGGGAGGTCATGGCGGTCCAGACAGGGCAGGGCCTGGGCATGAGGACAGTGGGCTTCTTTTCTTTTCTTTTCTTTATTTATTTTTAGTTGTGGCACGCAGGATCTTTTTCTTTAGTTGCAGCATGCAGGATCTAGTTCCCTGACCAGGGATCGAACCCGGGGGCTCCCTGCATTGAAAGCGTGGAGTCTTAACCACCAGACCACCAGGGAAGTCCCTGTGCTTCTTTTAAATGCAAATAAGAATGGGGAGGCATGTGGCAAAGGAGAGTTGAAACAGAGGAAAGACAGCCCCTGGTCTGGGTTTTTACAAAGCTCCTCCCTCTGGCCATCATACAGAGGTAGTTGGTTTAAAGGAAAACCAGTGCCAGACAGTTCAAGCTGTAAAACCGATTGTACTCAGGAGCCACTGCAATGGCTCCATTCCTAGCAGCACAGGCAAGCAGGTTCACAGCGAAGGAGCCGGTGGGGTCGGTGGACAGAGAATCACTAGGAGGAGACATGAGGGGTAAGGGGGGGATTCTGGCTACACTGAATTAGCAGATTCTTGCTGAAACACCCTCGTGTTTCACCTGGCGGCTGGATTCAAAGATCTCCTGCCCCTCCCTGTTTCATTCATTCCCTCTGCTACCATTTAGGGAGCCTCTGCCTTTTGTGGACCCACCCTTGTTAGGCACCCGGGACACATCAGAGAACAAGACACATCTGGCCCTGCCTGCCCCGGAGGGAACTCACAGTGTGGAGGGAGGGAATGGGGATCCAGAAAGGCTTCCTGGAGGAGGGAACTGATGTCCAAGGTGACACAGGATGGCTTAGTCAAAGTTAGCCCAGGGGAGGAGGATTGGGTAAGAGGAGAGGGGTTCCTGGAAGAGAGAACAGCATATACAAAGGCCCTGTGGCAGCAGCTCTGGGTGCTGAGGGACAGGTAAGTGATGGGTAGGGCAGGGCATCCTCCCTTCATAAAGCCTCTGGAGGTGGAAGCCCAAAACCAAAGAGAGCCTCCCTCCCTTGGTTGGGGCCAGCAGCCTCCCTTTATAAAGATAAGAACAGATGAGGCACAGAGATGCAAGGGTGGGGCCCGAGCTCCCCCAGGTGGCAAGTGGCAGAACCAAGATTCAAATGCAGGATTCTTAACCAGGGCTTCTTAAAGTGTGTCCAGTTTGGGTGAGGGTGGTGGTTGCTGACACCCTTTCAGGGGGTCTTCAAGGTCAAAATCACACATGAGCAAAAGATCCATTCAAAGTGCAAAGACAGGGACTTCCCTGGCGGACCAATGGTTAACATTCTGTGCTCCCAATGCAGGGGAGCACGGGTTGGATCCCTGGTCGGGGAACTAAGATTCCACATGCCGCACGGTGTGGCCAAAAATTAAAATTAAAATAAAATAAAACAAAGTGCAAAGATAGACGAATGGCCTTTAATGGAGCAGAGAATGAAAGAGAACAGGCCACCTTCATAAACCTCTACCTGTCCAGTTCGGGTGTAGGACAAAGAAGACTACCCATGATGTCCTAAAAAGGCTAAAAATCCTCCTCTCTCTGTGTGAAGCTGGGTTTTCTTCCTATATATCAACCAAGACAACTATGGAAGTGGGCTGAATGACAAGCAGATGTGAGAATCCTTCTAAACCAGATATTAAAGAGACTTGCAAAAATGTAGAATATCACTCTTTTACCGAAAAATTTTTTTTAAATTTCAACAAGATGAATTTATTCTCTGACAGTTCTGGAGGTGAGGAGTCTGACACGGGTCTCACGGGGCTAAGATCAAGATGTGGGCAGGTGGGCTTCCCTGGTGGCGCAGTGGTTGAGAGTCCGCCTGCCGATGCAGGGGACACGGGTTCGTGCCCCGGTCCAGGAGGATCCCACATGCCACGGAGCGGCTGGACCCGTGAGCCATGGCCGCTGAGCCTGCGCGTCCGGAGCCTGTGCTCCGCAACGGGAGAGGCCACAACAGTGAGAGGCCCGTGTACCGCAAAAAAAAAAAAAAAAAAAAAAAAAAAAAAAAGATGTGGGCAGGGCTGGTTCCTTCCAGAGGCTGCACGGGAGCATCAGTTCCCGCCTTTTCCAGCTTCTAGAGGTGCCGCATCCTTGGCTCACAGCCCCATCCTCCATCCTCACAGGCAGCAGCAGGGTATCTTTCTGAACCTTCTGCTGTAGCTACATGTCCCTTCCCTGTGATTGTAGCTGGAAAGGTTCTCAGTTTTTTTTGTTAATTGAGGTGAAATTCACATAATACACAACTAGCCATTATTGTAAAGTATACGATTCAGTGACATTTAGTGCATTCACAATGCTGTGCAACCATCACCTCTAATTCCAGAACATTCTCATCACCCCAGAAGAACACCATATAAGTAATTACTCCCTATTTTCCCACTCCCAGCCCCTGACAACCAGGAACCCACTCTCTGTGTCTGTGGATCTGCCTGTTCTGAACGTTTCCCGTCAATGGATCCACACACTGTGTGTCCTTCTGTGTCTGGCTTCTCTCACTGAGCATCGTGTTCTCAAGGTCCATCCATGTTGCAGCGACTGTCAGTGCTTCACCCCTTTTCATGGCTGAATAATATTCCATGTGCGGATGGAACACAGTTTGTGTATCCATCATCTGTGGATGGACACTTGAGTTGTTTCTACCTTTTGGCGCCTGTGAATTATGCTGCTGTAAACATTCACGTACAAGCTTCTGTGGGCACATATGTTTTCATTTCTCTTGGGTAGACACTTTGAAGTGAAATTGGGTCATAAAACCGCCAACTGTTTTCCACAGCAACTGTTCCATTTTCCATCCCCACCAGCAACACACAGGGTCGCCGTATCTCCCCATTCTCACCAACACTCTTTATCGTCCATCTCTTTGACTATGGCTACCCTAGTAGGCATGAGTGTTCTCTCACTGTGGTTTTGATTTGCATTTCCCTGATAATCAGTGATGCTGAGCATCTTTTCATGTGTTTGTTGGCCATGAGTATATCTTCTTTGGAGAAATGTCGATTCAGATTCTTTGCCCATTTTTAAATTGGGTCGTTTGTCTTTTTGTTGTTGACTTGTAAGAGTTCTTTATATATTCTGGCTAGTAACCCCTTACCATATATCAATATATGACTTGTAAAAATTTTCTCCCACACCCTGCTTTGTCTTTTCACTTCCTTAATAACGTCATTCAATGCACAAGACATTTTTAATTTGATCAAGCCCACTCCCTTTTTTTATTTTAAAAAAATGTTATTATTTTTCATTAAAAATATTATATTTGGGGCTTCCCTGGTGGCGCAGTGGTTAAGAATCCGCCTGCCAATGCAGGGGACACAGGTTCGATCCCTGGTCCGTGAAGATCCCACACGCCGTGGAGCAACTAAGCCCGTGAGCCACAACTACTGAGCCCTTGTGCCACAACTACTGAAGTCTGCGCGCCTACAGCCCATGCTCTACAACAAGAGAAGCCACCGCAATAAGAAGCACGTGCACTGCAACAAAGAGTAGCCCCCGCTCCGTGCAACTAGAGAAAGCCCGTGTGCAGCAACGAAGACGCAACACAGCCGAACATAAATAAATTAAAAATATATGTATTATGTTTATGTGACCATGTAGTGATCAGTTGTCCTTTTTTTTTTTAGTTGCAGCATGTGAACTCTTAGTTGCAGCATGCGGGATCTAGTTCCCCCACCAGGGATGGAACCCAGGCCCCCTGCATTGGGAATGTGGAGTCTTACCCACTGGACCACGAGGGAAGACACTGGTTGTCATTTTTTAAAGTTAACAAACCTTTAATTTTTCTCAGTTTTAATGTATAACGTGGTAAATATTATCCGTGACGATAATCTATTTAAAGAAAAGCTCCCCGGGGCCTCAGTCCTTTTCAAGAGTGGAAAAGGGGTCCTGAAACCAAAAGGTCTCCTCTGGTGGGGAGGCGGGGTGGGGCATGTGGTCCCATCCGGTCAGTAAGGGGGCGGGGATCAGCAGGGCCCTGCCTACACCACCCCCTAGCTGCTGAGAGGCCTGAAGCCAAACGCAGTGACGCTAGCCCTCACGTGGGCGCCCGCTGAACAGCCACTGGTGTCACGCTGAGATTTCCTGGCGGCCAGGGTCACGAGAACAAAGCTTAAGTTCATCTTGGCATCAACCCCCTTGGAAAAGGAAGTCCCCTGTCGTGTGGTACCTCTGGGACTGGCCCGCTGCTGTCGCTGGAGACGGGGAAGGGGGGGTGAGTTCCTTTTTTCAGCCCCCAGAACCGGCCTTAATGTCAGGGTCAGGCGAGGGTACACACCGGGCTGGATATTTTTAGGGAGGGAGGAGGTGTGGCTGGTTATCTGCCCCGTGGGCAGTCTGGCTAGGAGGGGGCAGGCGGGGAGGAGGGGGGAAGAGGCAGCGGGGTGACTTCCACCCGCACCCCCCTGCCCGGCCGACCCGTGACTAATTTAGGCAAAAGACAGCGTGAAGCTATTTCCATCCAGTGGGAACAGGTGCGGCGTCCCCAGCGCTCCCCCCCCAACACTTCATCGCGCCGCCGGCCGCGCTCCCCATAGGCCGTGGGCCGCCTCCCTGGGGGCGGCCTCCGGGCTGCTCCAGCCTATAAAGGCGCAGGGTTTTCTCAATGAAGCCGGGACGCACTGCGGGGTCGGGCCCAGCCGGGTACCAGGGAGTCGGGAGTTGGCCTGCCAACAGCGGTCCCCGCCGCCCCTCCGCGCGGAGATGAAGTACATTGTGGGCATCGGAGGGTGAGCGTCCAGGGCCCCGGGCGGACCGCCCCGCGGGGGCAAAGGCGCCGAGCTCTCGGGAGAGGCCGGCCGGGTGCTCTCCTGTGCGGGCCGAGGTGGCCTGGGCAGGAGGCCGGGGAATGAATGGAGGGCTGCCTGGCGACTGGTGTCGCAGGGACCCGATGCCCAAGGTCGGAGTGCGGGGAGGGGTCTCTGCCCTCTGTTCGGCACAGGGCCGGGTGCGGGGCCCAATTAAAAAATTCCAAATGTAAGTCACTTCCCCATGCCGCACCCCTGACTAGATCCAGGGGGGGAATAGAAGACTTTATAAAGCCCAGGCCGACCTTCCTTAAGGCGCGCGGGGGGGTGGGGGGCGAAGGGGAGGAAGGTGGGGAAACTCCGACCCCAGGGAGGCACGTGGGCAGGTGCTGCGGGGTCCCCAGAATGGCACTCCCCTGGCTGTGTGGCACCTGCCTTTGCAGCCACTTCTGCTGACCCCAGGCAGGGGCCTTGCCTTCCCAGAGATTTATTACCAGTAACCAGGCCTTTTTAAGATGATGCTCGAGAAGCATTTAGCATAAGCAGGGCTGGCTTGGCGCTCCCACCCGGGAGGTCGCCCTGGGTCCTCCCCCTCTTGGTTTAATGCTCCATCACCCTCTTTAAATTCCTAATAGAGACCAGGGCCCTCCATTTCTGCACATTCTGTAGCCGGTCCTGAGAGCACCGTGTGTCTTTCAGCAGCAAGTCAAATTAACATCAGGCATGTTCTAACCTGCTCCCCTTAATGTATGGGGGTCACCTTTCCCATTGGCCCTTTTAAACGGCTGCAGGTCCCCCCCCTTCCACACCCAGCTTTCCACCCCTGATTCCTAGGAGAGGGACAACCAGGTCAAGGGGACACTCATTCCCAGAAAGGCCTGACAGCCAGCCTTCTCTGTCCTTCAGCGGCCCCAGTCCAGAGTCCTTAGGGTGACCATCCGTCCTGCTCTTCCTGGGACTGAAGGGTCCCCAGGATTTGTGACTTTGAGCACTAAAACCAGAGACATCCCGGGCACACCAGGATGAGGTGGTCACCCGGCTTTGCCCATTACTTTTTTTAATAATCCTTTCCCTTTGTCATAAGGTGATTATCTCTTCCCAGTTTTGCAGTGAACTGCCGGTTTTCCTACCACAAATATCTTTTTCTCCCCCAGTTTGCACTTGCTTTAACAATGTGGCTTTTTTTAAAGCCCTGCTGAGGCTAAGTCACACGTGGGCCTCAGTTTCCTCGAGCTCCGGGCACCACCTCCTGGGTTTGCAGTAACACTGGACGAGTCTGAACACAGAAAACAGTGCTTCCATGACCCCAGCCAAGGCTGTGTTCACTTTTTTGGTTGTTTGTTTTCATACCCTCTGCCCCCTTTCTCTGTTTCGTCAGGCAGGTGAGCACAGGCCTGTGCCTGGCCCCAGCGGGCAGTGGGCAGTAGTGGGCCAGGCAGCCCAGATCGGCTGATTAGAAAACCTCCTCTGACCTAACATGAATAGAAATACCCTCTTAGCTCTACTGTTTTACAGGCCTGTGTTTGTTTTGCTTTGTTTTGTTTTTGGCCACGCAGCTTGGCTTGCGGGATCTTAGTTCCCAACCAGGGATCGAATCACGCCCCCTGCAGTGGAAGCGCAGCGTCCTAACCACTGGACCACCAGGAAAGTCCCTACAGGCCTGTGTTTTAGATTTGAGTCTGATCCTGGGGGCCCCTCAGACCCAGAGAGGTCCAGAGAGGGGACCCAGGCAGCCTCACGTGTATGCTCTCTCCACAGCATGACCAACGGCGGCAAGACCACACTGACCAACAGCCTCCTTAAGTCACTGCCCAACTGCTGTGTGATCCACCAGGATGACTTCTTCAAGGTAGCTGCCCTGGCTGGGGACGGGGGGTGGCAGCCCCGAGAAGGAGACTCAGGGGAGCAGACCCCTCCCGGGGCACCCTGGGCTAACCCGAGTCGGGAGATCGAGGGACCGGCGATCTCGGTTACTGAGCACCTACTGCGTGCCTGGCACGTTCTCACAGCACACCCGTTCCCCATGGGACAGATGGGGAAACTGCAGTTCCCAGAGGGTGCGTGCCACCTGGGTGGTACCCTTTATCCTCTGCAACTCCACTTTCCCATCTGCAAAATGGGCTCTGAGCCCGCCCTTGATGCTTTGTGGAGGGTGAGGGGGTAACTAGATCATAGATGCAAAATCCCCCCGCCCCGGTCCCAACAGTCACAAGGTTGGGGAGGGGTTCTGAATGCCAGCCTGGAGCCCCCCACCCCCGCCTGGGACCTCGAAGCCTATGACTATCAGCTGCAGGGGGCCGAGGCAGGCAGGGGCACCCAGACCCTCACTGGGGGCTCTCCAGGCGCTGTCACCCCAGGGTGGGGTAAGGTGGGAAGGCGGGCACTGAGCCCGCGGCTTGGGCTCCTCTGTTTCAGCCCCAAGACCAAATAGCAGTTGGGGAGGACGGCTTCAAACAGTGGGACGGTAAGGACGGACGGCAGCCCCGCGCCCCCTGCCCTCACTGCCCCATGGCCCCCACCCCACCAACACTCGCTTTCCCGCCCCCAGTGCTGGAGTCCCTGGACATGGAGGCCATGCTGAGCACCGTGCAGGCCTGGATGAGCAGCCCCCAGAAGTTCGCCCGTGCCCACGGGGTCAGTGTCCAGCTGGATGCCTCAGACACCCACATCCTCATCCTGGAAGGCTTCCTTCTCTACAGCTACAAGTGAGCATCTCCAGGTCTGGGCCCCGGACAATCCGGGCCCTCCCAGGTCACCAAGTCTCTATTTTGACAGACAACCTTGCTGGGTGACCCTGGGCAGGCCATCGTACCACTCTGGGCCCATCCAAATTGGGAGAGAGGGAGGATTCCATCCTCAGGGTGGGGGGCTAATGCGGGCATAGTAGGAGGCTGGCCGATGCTGGTCCCCTCACTCATCCCTAACCGAATCAGCCCAGACAAACCGCCCCCCCCACAACCAGTCCTCATCACCCAGGAATGTCCCTGGAGGCCAAGGCCATGGGGGGTTGTGTACTTTGACCCACGGGCGCTGACCGGGTCCCCTACCCCTGCCAGGCCCCTG
Source organism: Stenella coeruleoalba (assembly GCF_951394435.1). Classification (NCBI taxonomy): domain Eukaryota; kingdom Metazoa; phylum Chordata; class Mammalia; order Artiodactyla; family Delphinidae; genus Stenella; species Stenella coeruleoalba. The sequence goes on along the minus strand of NC_137148.1, from coordinate 171,157,143 downwards.
GTGGACTTGTATAGCCGACGGTACTTCCTTACCGTCCCGTACGAAGAGTGCAAGTGGAGGAGAAGGTGAGCCTGGGGGCCCTGTCTGCATTCCCAGGTGGGACCAGGAAACTGGGTAATGCCTGCTGGACATGACCACCCTGAAGCTGCAGGCTGACGGGCAGCAGGCACCTGGGTGGTCAGTGCTGGGTTCCAGAGGCCCATAGCCTGCGGCCTGGAGAGCATGGCCCACCCATGCCCTACCCTGGGCATCTCCCAGGCCCACCGGGGAAAATGCTGGAAGGTGGGGCACCCAGGCCCCAGCACGGGGCCCCGGAATCAGTGGGGTCCCTGTTCTCAGTGGTGCCACCCCGACCTAGTTCCCTCACCCCAGGCTCTGCTTGTGGCATCACCCTTGGGCGACATGGGTGTTGCTCATTCTTGCCCATCTCCCTCCCCAGTACTCGACGCTACATGGTCCCCGACCCCCCCGGCCTCTTCGACGGCCACGTGTGGCCTATGTACCAGAAGTATAAGCGGGAGATGGAGGCCAATGGCGTGGAAGTGGGTACGTCCCTGAGTAAGATGAGGCCAGCTCCTCCCCACTGGGACCATTTGGGAAACCTGAAAGTTCCTCCTCGAGTCTCACCACCAGTCTCTCTCGCTTTGGGCCCCAGAGGCTGGTCTGTTCCCGCAGGCTGACTCTGCAGGCCAGCTTCCTCCTGACCTGCAGTCCTCTAGTCCTCTGTGAGCTGGCCCCCCGCCTCCTGGCAGCAGCCCCAGTGACCCGGGCCACGGTTGGACCCCCAGGGCCCCTGACTGTGGCCTTTCTGATTTCAGTGTACCTGGACGGCATGAAGTCCCGCGAGGAGCTCTTCCACCAAGTCCTGGAAGACATTCAGAACTCGCTTCTGAACCGCTCCTAGGTGTGGCTGGAGAGGAGGGGCCCAGCCCCCAATGCAGGGACCCAGACACAATTCCGGCCACAGTAAGGCCAGGCTGGCGGCATCCCAGCCAGACACTGCGTGACCATTTCCCTTTGGGGAAGTCTGTACATATGAGAGTGGAGGCCCCACTCACAGCCCAGCATCTCAGGGCCCAGGCATTCTGTCCCGAGATGCTTCTGTAACCTCGATGGCGGCTTACGTACTAAACCTGATCCTGTTTTTTAATCATTGGGGTCCAGCCTGTTGTGTTCGAGGTGCTGAGAGGGACCCTCCTGCCCCATCTCCTTGGTGCATTGGTGGCATCGGGGGTGGGGGGCGACACCGAGGGCTCTGGGCAGTTACAGTCTCCACCCGTTGGATCCATGGCAATGTGACCCTGGGTGGCTGCTTGAGGGTCTTTGGGTCTAGCTTCCTCAAAAGGGAGACTTCCTGCCAGCTTTCAGAAAACAGCGCAGCATGGCCCAGAGCAGGGGCTGGGAGGTCAGTCAAGCCTGCGGGTGCCCCTGACTCTTAGCTGAGCCCCGCTGTCACTGCACCCCAGCGCCTCCTCCGTGACTGGAGCTGACACCTACTTCTCATGACCCAGGATGCTCGTAAGGACACACTCCCTGTCCCAGGAACCACATCTCCCTGAGCCTTCCCTAGAATGTTGGTGAGGCAGTTTATCATATACACCCATTTCACACATGGGAAGACTGAGGCTCAGATATGGTCAGTGGCTTGGGAGCTGGTATTTGAACTCAGGTCTCCTCAGACCCTGTTCTTTTTGCCCAAAGGAGGTTGGAAGGCTCCCGTGGAGCCTGAAGACAGGGCGGGGAGGGGGAGGGTGGACGGAGTAGGGGCAGACAGGAGGAGGACAGGGTACCCCTTGACCTGAGGGTGATACCCCAGGGCCAGCCGTGGAACTGTAGCCACCCACCCCACTCAGTCCAGAAGGGCAGGAAAAACCTAAAGTGTAGACAGTTTTGGACAAAGCCATTGAACATTTGGAAATTATGGGGGGGAAGAAAAAATTACCAATTAGCAATTCCACTCCTAGAGAAGATAACCAAAAGGATTGAAAACAGGTGTTCAAACAAAAACTTGTACATGAATGATTCAAAGTAGCACTATTCACAGTAGCCAAAAGGTGAGAGCAACCTAAAAAGTCCATCAAATGATGGATGGGTAAACAAAACGTGGTCCATCCACACACGGCCTTAGGAAGAAGGAAAGTCTGACACTCAGTACAACATGGATGAACCTTGAGGACATGATGCTCAGTAAAATAAGCCAGACACAGAAGGACAAATACTGCCTGATTCCACGTATATGAAATGTCCAGAACCGGCAAATCCACAGAGATAGAAAGTAGACTCATGGTTGCCAGGGGCTGGGCTTCGGGGGAAGGCGGGGTGCGGGAGTGACTGATGATAGGGACAAGGTTTCTTTTTGGGGTGATGGAATGTTCTGGAATTAGAGGTGATGGATGGTTGCACAACGTTGTGAATGCACCAACTGTCACTGAATTGTTCACTTAAAATGATTAATTGTATGTTATGGAAATTTCACCTCAATAAAAAGAAAAGGAAGGGATGCAGGGAGGGAGGATCAGGGCACAGGGGCAGTGAGGGTTCCGTGTGCTTTCATGTTTGTCGGTGGCAAGAAGGCTGTGGGGCGAGGAGTGTGGGCGTCCAGAACCCTGCCCCTCACTTGCCACACAACACTCCCACTGTCCTCTGAGCTTCCTGCAGTGGCATCCATGGAGTGGGGTCTCCGTGTGCCCCAAGGCTCCCTGCCCTTCACCACAGAACGGGCTGGGCAGCAGGTCGGCGCTACACGTCCTGTCCTGCCCTGGACTCGGGGTCCCAGGCTCCTGGGAAACTGCTCACTTCCTGTGCCCCAGCTGCAGGGAGCCTCCTACTCAGCTGCTGTCCCTTCTAAACACAGCCTTCCTGCCAACAGAAATCACCTAGCGGTGCAATCACCACTGCCCTTTGCCCCTGTGGCCTCACAATACAGCACAGAGCAAAACACAAAGGAGAGAGTGGTAAGCAGATGGACAGATGGACGGCAGCAGAGCCGGGAGGCCCCGCTGGGCCTGGGGCTCATCCCTGGCACTAGCTTCAGCTAAGGCCTCATGCAGCCCCTTCCCCACCAACCTGAAGACCCAGTGCAGATCACTGGTAGGGTGACCAACTGTCCCTATTTTCCAAATACTTTCCCTTTACTTTTTTTTTTTTTTTTAAATACGTTGCCTGCCTTGCGGTATCTTAGCTCCCCGACCAGGAATTTGAACCTGCGCCCTTGGCAGGGAAAGCACGGAGTCCTAACCACTGGACTGCCAGGGAATTCCCATCCCTTTACTTTAGCATGGAAAGTCCTGTTTCCCCAGAAATCCCTCAGAACCAACCAACCGAGATGGTTGGGCACCGTATCTGCTAGTCTGCTGGGGGCTGCAGAACAGAGGTGAAAGGGCCCACAGGCCGAGAGTCAGGAGGGGCTGGGTTCCCATCCCTCCCAGGCCATTGACAAGCTGTGTACCTTATGGCTCAGAACACCATGTCCTGGTATGTTTGAGCAGGATTTGAATCTGTTAAGACTCTCCTTGCTTCAAACAAACAAAACCAAAAAGCAAACGACACTATTATGGGCTGAATTGTGTACACTTAAATTGGTATGTTGAAGCCCCTGACCCTTAGGACCTCAGAGTATGACTGCATTTGGAGGTCACTAAGTTAAAGTGGGGTCATGAGGGTGGGCCTTAATCCCGTATGACTGGTGTCCATATAAGAAGTTGGGACACACCGAGGGAAGACCATGTGAGGACACAGGGAGAAGATGCCCACCTGTAAGCCGGGGGGAAAAGAGGCCTCGGGAGGACGAACCTTGCAAATCCAGAGAGACAGAAAGCAGACTCGTGGTTGCCAGGGGCTGGGGAGGGGTGGGGGGTGGCTCCTAGTGGGGATAAAACATTCTCAAGTTTTTTTTTTCTTTTTTCGGCCATGCCACGCGGCTTGTGGGATCTTAGTTCCCGGACCAGGGGTTGAACCTGCCCCCTCGGCAGTGACAGTGCAGAGACCTAACCGCTGGACCGCCAGGGAATTCCCAAAATATTCTCAAGCTTATCGTAGTTGATGGTTGTACAACCCTGTGAATACACCCCAAAAACTGAAGTTTACACATTAAATGGATAAATTGAACGGTATGTTAATTCTATGTCAATAAAGCTGTTTTTTAAAGTCCTCTGGGCCGGGAATTCCGTGGTAGTCCAGAAGGACTCAATGCTTTCTCTGCCGAGGGCCTGGGTTCAATCCCTGGTTGGGGAACTAAGATCCCACAAGCCTCGAAGCCCCCCCCCCCAAAAAAAATCACCCAATGTGACTTTTATTTTATTCGGTGGCATTTCCAACACTTGTGACTTTAATAAAAAATGTACAAAAAAAATGTACAAATGACCATATACTCGCTAACAGCACGTAACTGTCACGCTAATAAATTAGTGCCTGCTTTAACGGGGCACTAAACATTATTCACTCAACAAATGTTTATTGGGTGTGTAGTACTTGGGGCAGCAAAGTATGGCCCATGGGCTAAATCCAGCCCACTGCATGTTTTGGTATAGCCCTTGAGCTAAGAATGGCTTCACATTTTTAAATGGTCATGGGAAAAAATAACAAGAAGAATTAAATTTCGTGACAGATGCAAGTTACATGGAATTCAAATTTCAGCATCTATAAATAAAGTTGTCTTGGCTGGCAGCCACACCTACTTGAGTACGTGTCAGCTGTGGCTGCTTTCAAGCTACACGGCTGAGCTGGGGGGCTGGCGTAGAGACCCTCATGTCTGCACGGCTGAAATCACTCATTTCCTGCAGCGTCTGCTGATGGCTGCAGTGTATGCAAGGTCTGGGGTGGAGGGTGGCGGGAAGAGCCCACTGTGTGTCCTGGAGGGCAGGTGGGAGCTGGTGCAGGGCGTGGAGGGAGCCTCGGACAGCCTGCCAAGGCCTGCCCTTTGTCACAGTCACGGAGCACAGTGAGGCTGATCCTCTGGTCACCAGGCCCGAAATAGTCCAGGATGGGATAGGGACACGGGAGAGGCGGCTCCGGGGCAGCCAGAGCCCTGCCTGGCCACCAGACACCTCGGTCGCTATAAGAACAGTAGCGGGATGGGGGACCACCGCATCCTGATTGCACAGCACTTTCCCAGTTTCAGCACTGAAAGTTCCCCAACCTGGGAAAGGCCGGGCCCAGGCAAACTGAGACAGTTTGTCACCCTGATCGGGGCTGACCACCTTGAGTGGTCGGATTATTCTATGACCCGCCTCTCTAGGGCTCAGAGAGGAAAGGGACCTGCCCAAGGTCACTCAGCGGAGCTGAGATCTGAACACGTCTGTCAAATGCTGACCCAGGACCGTCTCCAGCCAAGGAGGTGTGCCAGGCGGCTCACCCTCGCCCCATCCGCCTTCAGTACCCGTATCCCGGGAAGATTCTCTCACTCCTCTCACAGCCACCTGATGCGCCCAGTGAATCCGGCCCCACCTGCCCCTGGCTGGGCAGCTCTGGGCACAGTGTGGACTCCAGCTGGGCTAACCTGTGCGTTTCCTGCAGCCCCTGCCCTCCCCAGACAGAACCCCAAGACTAACCTGATGTGCCCCTGTCACATCCACCAAGCACCTCCTAGGTCAGTGCCTGGCGGTCTTCCCAGGCCCCAGGACGGGACACCCTAAGACCGGGCAGCCTAGAGCGTGAGTGGGCGGCCCCAGAACCCGGCCGCCTCAGTCCCTTCCTAGAGAGAGATCCCGGGGCAGGTAACGTGCCACCTGTGCCTCAGTGTCCTCCCCTGGGCTTCGGATGCCCGTTGCTGCTGGGTTTTTGTGGCAGGTGTTGCCACTCACTGGGACAAGGAGCTCAAGGCCCGCCCCCCCCGCCCCAGGCCGGCCCCCAACCCCGGTGAGGGCACTCACACCTGCTGGACCCCTGTCCGGTGTTCGGGATGGGGGCTGGGAATTGTCTCCCATGCTCCTGTGACCAGTACAACCTACTCCTTTTCCGCAGATGAGGAAACTGAGGCTCCCGGAGGTGGAGTCCCTTAGCTGCAGGCCACAAAGGAAGGAGACAGGGTTCCAGGCCAGGCTGGTGCGCCTGGGACGCAGCTGTGCCCACTGTCCTGCCTGGGCTGGCGGCAGGACCAGTCACCGCCAGGCTCCCCTGCGACCCCAGGCCCAGAGGAGGCCCCCCAGCTCCCGATGCCCCCAGCGCCTCCCTCCGAGGTCCCTTCTGAGGCCATTCGTTCTCCTCCCACCCTCGTGACAGGGCTGGGGCCGCAGACTCCCCCATAACTACTATGGTATTTATTAGTTTTCTTTATGAGTCTCGCTCATTTTATTGATTTTAACTAAATTCATTGGAAGAGGAAACTTCATGGCCTTGCTGTGGATGGGAAACCTTGAATTTCCTGAAAGCATGTCGCTACAAACACTAAGAATGCCTGCCCCCCATCCCTCCCCTAAAATCATCCCGGGGAGGCCCAGGGATAAGCACTCCACCTTCCCGGAACGCTGAAGGCTAAGAACAACCTCAGGTCAGTGCTTCTCACCTGGGGGCGACTCTGCCCCCCGCCCAGGGGACACTGGGCAACGTCTGGGGACATCTGTGGTTGTCACACTGCGGGACTCCTGGCATCAAGGGGGTGGGGGCCAGGGATGCTGCTCCACACCCCGCAGCGCCCAGGACAGGCCCACAGCCAAGAACAATCCAGCCCGAATGTCAGCGGTGCCGAGGGGAGACACCCTGGACTAAGGGCAGAGAATTGGCTCAAACCCCCATCCCTCTGGGACTCCCCTGGTGGCGCAGTGGTTAAGAATCTTGCAGGGGACACGGGTTCGAGCCCTGGTCCGGGAAGATCCCACATGCTGCAGAGCAACTAAGCCCGTGAGCCACAACTATTGAGCCCTCGTGCCACAACTACTGAGGCCTGCGTGCTTAGAGCCCGTGCTCTGCCACAAGAGAAGTCACCGCAAAGAGAAGCCCGCGCACCACAACGAAGAGGAGCCTCCGCTCACCGCAACTAGAGAAAGCCCACGTGAAGCAATGAAGACCTAAGGCAGACAAAAACAAATTAAAAAACAAATTAAAAAAAAAAAACGCCCCCTGGAGGCGCCCCGAGTGGGACTCGATGTGCAGAGAAGGCTGAGAGCCCAGGATTGGACAGACCCTGACACACACCCAGGTGACACACACACACTCACGTGCCAGTCATCCTGTGGCTGACACCTTGCTGGGCCAAGTCATTCCCCAGCCCCGGGAAGTGGGCCTGGCCTGCCCACACCAGAGAGCTCACTCCGTGGGGGAGTAGGTGTGGCCTCGGGACTGCTGGGGGCCCAGGCAGGAAGGCGGGACCCCACGGGCCTCTCGCTGGAACCTGGCTCCTCTGAGGCCACCCCAATTCGGAAGCCTTGCCAGGGAGACCCTACCCCACCCCAGCTCACCGCATACAGACAGGCCACCTTCCATGCGAAGCGTCCTCACATGGGCCCCTGGACAGTCCCCCCACCAGAGATCGGCCCTGGGGCCCTTCCCCAAATGTCCTAACAGCCATCGGGGGAGAAAGATGGAGGGAGAGGCTCCAGGCGGTGGGGCAAGGCTGCAGAGCCGGCTCCCGGGGCCCTTCTTTCCTCATTCTATTTCAGGACCCCCCCAACCCCAAGCACTTGCCACTCACGTCAAGTAGCACTCAGGGGCCATCTTAATCAGCAGTTACTCTGCCTGCCCTACCCACGTCCCAACAGGGCCAGGGCGGTCACCTCCAAAGGCTGCCTCCACCTCAGGTGCCGTCTGCCAGGCCCCCGAGGGGGCATCGTTGGGGCAGACTAGGGGGCCAGCCGGTGCCTGGGGGAGGAGCAGGCTGACCGGCACAGACAGGGGCAGCCATATGCCCTCCGCTGCCACTCAGGAGCCCCCCCCCAAGTCCTCCCAGCACATTCTGGAGGGAGCCTGGGGCACCCAAGAAATGTCCTCATCACCTCCCCGTTCCCTTTAAGTTTCTCTTCAACAAGCCCGGGAGGGGAGGGGGCGCAGAGGCAACTTTCAATCATGCAAACAGGGCTCACTTCCGCAGGGGTCTGGAAGTCCTCCCATACAGGGACCCTCAAAAATGCAAAACCCCGAGGGGTGGGGTGGGGGACACCGGGGGAGTCGGGGTGGCAGGGGGAGGAAGCCACGCACTCCCCGAGGGGAGCCGGCACCACGGCCATCACTGCAAGACACACATGCATCCTGGGGTCACCTGGCCAGGGCAGGGGTCCCCGGCTCTCTCCCCTCCAGGACAAGGAGAATCAGGGAGGAGAAGTCCCAGCCCCCTCCTCCTCCTCCCCGCCCCTCACTGCCCTCCTCCCACCTGGGCCGGTTAAGTGCCCCCTAGGCTGTGTTTCAGACGTCCTTTGCATGGGGTATGTCTTTCACCACTGTTCTGTGTCTCACTTTTCAGGCCACAGAGTGGGGCCAGACAGAGGGACAAGGGGATGGTTTCGGTACTTACTTTTCTTTTTCTCTCTGTACAACAGGGGGGCTAAAGGTCTCGGGGGCTGAAGGAGCCTCTCAGGGCTGGTGGGTCTGGCTTTATAGACCACCCCGTGCCCTGGCAGCCCCGCTGGTTATTAATAGCGGCCACCGCCTCTTGCCCAAATATGGTCAGGAGCACAGCAGCTGTGGGTGTGCAGCCCCTGGGCAGGACAGGTGGCGCGAGGACAGCCCTCTGCCCTACGAGAGGCGGGCAGCGCTGCAGGGGACCGAGCATGGCCTGGTGACTCCTGCGCCCGAGCCCCCGAATCTAACAAGACACGCTTAGTGAGGGGGCGCCCAGAGTGTGCTAGACCCTGACACACCCTTGCCTCCAACCCTCGCTGCCACCTTAGAAATCACTGTCCCCAAGGACAAAGCTGGCACACACACAGAGGTGCCGTGTCTGCCAAGAGCCAGGAGCCCAACTGGGCTGCACCGAACCCAGGCCTGTCTGACTCATTTTGCAAACGGCGCGTGACTAACGTGAGCTGTGGTGAAGGCCTTGATTGAGGGTGAATCTCACATGCTAGGAAAACACGGAGGGTCCCCCACAGCTGCCACCGATGAGGTCGGAGAGCCCAAGGCCCTCCTTCTCGAGGGACCGAGGGACCGGCTGGGCTCCTGCTGTCACTGCCCTGCCAGCCCGCAGAATGATTCAAGCAAGTCAGCGACATCCTCCCACAGAACGGGAGGCCACCTCATCCTCTTGTCACTAAAGGCTGCCTGCACACTCTGCTCCTGACTGCGCCCCAAGTGCCCTGTAGGGCCTGCGGCGTCCTTCTCCCCAGGGCTGTCGGTCCTTGTGCCTAATAAAGAGCCGTCTACTCATCTGTCCGTGTCAGACGTCCTGCATCCAGCCACCCCTTTCCCCGCAGTGGGACTCCCGCCCTCTCTAACTGGTGACAAGGAGGCAGTTGAAACACAAGTCACTGGGAATCCTCGGGTGGACCAGTGGTTAGGACTCGGCACTTTCACTGCTGTGGCCCGGGTTCGATCCCTGGTCGAGGAACTAAGATCTCGCATGCCATGCAGTGCGGCCAAAAAAAAAAAAAATACAAGTCACTGACCCAAGAGCCTCTGGCTCAGCAGCCCAACCATGACCAGCAGGTCTGTCCCTGCCCAGCCCGGGAGGGCATTTTGCCACAGCCCCAGGCTGCCTCACCAGTGATGCACCCCGGCCTGAGGGAGGGGATGTAAGCAGATATGGTACGGGTCCGAGAAACAGAATCAGACGCGGCTTTCTTGACATCAGAGAAGCCATTTTTTGGCCTAAGCCATTTTGGGATCTAAGCCTGGCCACAGTGTTTGTCCTTGAACAGATCTTAATAACTAGTGAGCTTAAGGAAACAAAAGAATGCAGGGATGAAAGACTGTTATCAGACAAGAAAAGGAACAACAGCGAAGATAATAAATCAGTTGTAAAGACTCGCCAGAAGCACCTTCTTGAGCTGTTCTGCCAAATTTATTTATTTACTGCCTGCCGCAGCATGCGGGGATCTCAGTTCCCCGACCTGGGATGGAACCCGTGCCCCCTGCATTGACAGCATGAAGTCTTAAGCACTGGACCGCCAGGGAAGTCCCTGTTTTGCCAAATTTAAGCCCCCTCAAGAGCTCAGCCACCAGATCAAGCTGGAACCTAAGCGATAATGATGTTGACCTTCTCTGACCCTTGTGATTTCAATCTAATAAAGCTTGGACTCTGCCGACCGCCCAAAATCTGAGCCCTCCCAGACCCTCTCCCCTCCCCAGCGGCGGGGGTGTAGGGCTGAGTGTGTCTAGAGGCACGATCGTGACCCCTGTGCCCGCTGCTGTCTCTCTCTGCAGCTGGTGTCACAATGTCCACTTGGAGAACTTGACCTACCCGGGGACACGAGCTCTGCTGGTCTGAGGTCTCATCCCTCTGACCTGATCAGCTTCCACAGTGCTCTCCAGGTTCCCGGTTACTCCTCATAGCGTCTCGGGGGGGCGGGGGGGACAGGCGGGGGAGCACCACCACTGTGCGGCAGGCAGGGAGGGGTATCACCGCAGTTTCGGGGCGGAGCCGGCGGTGATAGCTCAGCCTCCCTCACTCGCCATCCTCTGCGCAAGCTTTGCTCTGAGATAAACACGGGCTTTCAACACCTTCCTTGCAACGAGCTTCATGCACATGGCAGCCAAACCCTAAGCGAACCTCGGGGCAGGTCCAGCCTGACTCTCGCCAGCTGCAGGGACAGGGTTCACGGCTCCCCCCGCATTCGTCTCAAGAAGCAGGCAAGAAGACATTTCCACTTTGCATAAGAGCAAAACCAGATGCAGGGGGGACTTCCCTGGTGGTGCAGTGGATAGGACTCCGTCCTCCCAATCCAGGGGGCCCGGGTTCAACCCTGGTCAGGGAACTAGATCCCACATGCATGCAGCAACTAAGAGTTCGCATGCCACAACTAAGGAGCCCGTGTGCTGCAACTGAGCCCACGTGCTGCAACTAAGACCTGGTGCAACCAAATAAATATTTAAAAAACAAACAAACAAAAAAGAGATGTGGGGAGCCTTCGCTCTGCAGACCTGCTGGGAGCCCTCTCTCCTCAGAGCAGAAGGTGCTAACATGCAGCCCCCCCAATCACACCCCTGAAAGAAAAGGGGCGGAGGGCGTGGCAGAGGGACAGGGTACCAAAAGAGGGGAAGCGAGAGTTGAATTGCTCAGTGAACCTGTAAGTGGATGCAGCACACCTTCATCAGCATGACTCAGCTACTGCTGTGTAACAAAGCACCACAAACCTAGTGCCTTAAAGCAATACGCGTTATCATCTCACAGTTGTGGGTCAGGAGTCTTGATTGGCTTACCTGGGTCCTGTGCTCAGGGTCCCTCAGGAGGCTGCAATCCAGGTTGTCAGTCCAGGCTGGGTTTTATCCAAAGGCTCGACTAGGGAGGGGCCCACTGTTAGGACCCCTCACGTGGTCGGTGGGCTTCGCTGCTTGCTGGCTGTTCCTTGCCACGTGGGCCTGTCCAACATGACGGCTCACTGCATCAAAGCCAGCAAGGGAGTCAGCTGGCAAGATGGAAATCATAGGCTGTGCAGCCTAACCACGGAAGTGACTCCATCACTTTCCCAGAGTTCTGTTGGTCAGAACCTGCCACGAGGCCAGCCTGCTCTCCAGGGGGTGGGGAGCAGGAGGCGGGGCTACATGGGGGCCACTCTGGGGCCTGCCTGCCACAGACAACATTAATAACAGCACGTCAGCCCCAGGGGCTCTACAAAGAGACAGCACTATTTGTAAGTGCTTGCATGGGCCAGATACACTGGGAGGTGCTTTATGACCACAAAGTGTGGTTCCCTGTGCCCTTAACTGACAGATTGAGGATGCCGAGGCTGCACTGAGCAAGATAACCCGGGTCAGGGGGCAGAGGTAATCTCCAAAGCAAAGACACCTGCTCATGTTACCCACTGAAGACTCTGGGGAATTTGCCCTCAGCACAGAGGTGCTTTGGATACTGAAAGGGCAGGTGTGAGTCCAAAGGGAAACGTGGTTTCTACCCATTAGTCTCCATCAGAAAGGCTGGATGGGTGAGGGCCCCGCCCCTGCCCCTATCGGGACAGACCATCGTATCCACCTCCTACCGCCATCTCCCAGGGCCTGACGTGGGGCCCACAGAACTGGCATGACTGGGGAAATGACGGCTGGATGAATGCTATTCACTGGTCCCCTGAGGCCTTCAGGGAGCCTCCGGCTCACCCCCCTCGGGGTCTGGAGACCCTCTAGCACTGCACGGAAGCTCCTCCCTTCCCGTCAGAGGCACCCAGACCACAGCCTACTGATGTTATACAACTATCCATGCTGGGTGCCCCTTTCCTGCCGTGGGCCGACCGCGCTTTGCAACGCACCATCAGGGGATCTGCTGCTCAGAGCCCTGCCTTGAAGGCCTAATAACCAGGTGACAGCTGTGGAGGAATCACAGACCAACTGGAGAAACCTGAGTGGGTCCAACCATTCGACAAACTGAAATTTACTGAGATTTTAAAAGTGGAAGTTGTTGGTCAAAAACAGACAAATGAAAAGGGATGAATTGTACAGTAAGCATTATCTCAATTTTTCTAAATTTAGTTTTAAAAAACCGGTGCGGGGAGGGATGCATGGAACGAGGCAACAGAAGGTCGAGCAGGCTGCTGGGAAGGAGGAAGAGGGTCAGAAGGGCCTTCTTTGGAACCACGTTCCAGACCCAGAGGCCGAGGCGAGTGGGAGCAGGAGCGGCAAGGACATCTCCCCCGGGAGGGCCCAGCGCGGTGCAGGGCAGCCCACATGTGATCCAGCAGCGTCTCAGGAGGAGCCAAGGGACAGGAAACCCCTCCAAACTCACTCTAGCTGCCTGGACGCCTCCACCTCACGGCAACAACAAGAGGCCCAGTCCACCTGAGCCCCAAGGTTGGAGCAGCCTCCAAGGCCCCCCAGGGCTGTGGGAGCAGGCAGTGACAGAGAGGGGGAGACACAAGAGGGCGGAGAGGCCGTGGCACCAGGTGACTGCCAAGGCTGGCCGCCCCTGCCCGGGCCCAAGCAGAGACGAGCAGGACGCCAGGGAAGCCACGCTTCACTTCCTCTAAGCTGACACACACGCCTCCGAGCAGCACACATACGCTTAAGAGGTGTGTGTGTCATGCAGTGGAGCTCACGAGGGGCGTACAGCGGGCCCACCCCCACCCACGCCAAGCCCACATCTAGGTCCCAAGGCCTCCTCGTCCCCGCAGGGTCCTGGGCCTGAGCCCCAGCCAGGGCCACAGGTGGAGTACCTGCCCGCCTGCCCAGCTCCTCCCTGCACTCAGCCTGGGCTGGCCTCTGTCCTGAGGATTCCTCTCGGGCCAAGGGGGGCTGCACAGGGGTCCCTCAATTAACACAACCAGCAGCAGAGAACTCCGAGCTCAGAGTGGCCACCAGCCGGAGACCCACGTTCCACTGAAGCCTGGCTCTCAGGGCACTCTCTCTGGGGCGCAAGAACCCGCTCCAGGGCAGCACCTAGTGGCGCACAGCGGCACTGCCCGCTGAAACCCTCTTAACCCTGCGGTCCAGGCCAGCACTCGCCAAGGCTCCACCTCCAAGGCTCCACCTCCACCGGAGAGGGAGTCCCTGAAAACACCAGGCCAGCAGAGGCAGTCAAATAGGCGGCACGGAGCATGGGGTGGGGCGTTTGTAAGGGGCCCTGGGGCTCTCCAGGGAGGGGACGCTGGGAACACGGGCCTCCAGCAGCTACTCCGTGGGGCCCACCCGAGAGGTGCTGTCCTGAAGGCAGCACTGGGGGAGGGAGTGACACGGGGCAGGGCAGTGGGTGGGACCCCCGCTGAAGAGTCAGCGCTGTGCGTTGACAGGGAGCTGGAGAGGAGGGGATGGTTCCACAGCCTGCCGCTGCAGGAGGCTCCAGGCGGCCACAGCTCTTCCCCCCTTCCCGGCCCCCAGCGGGCCTGCCTCAGGGAGAGAGTGGAGACTCAGCTTTGCAGATGTTTCCTTTACTGCATCCAGGCGCTGTGCCCTGCCACACACTGCCCCCAGTACAACCCCTAGACCCACATCTCCTCGAGGGCTGCGTCATCTCCTCAGCTCTGGCCCTGGTGCCCAGCCCCAGGCTGGGGGCCCTGCGAGGGGCTGGGGTATCTGAAGAGCTGGGCTCAGAGACCACCTCCACCACGGACCCTGGAGGAGCAGCCATCCGTCTCCAGAACAGGAGGAGCCGGGGTGTCGAGCAGAGGCCCCTCCAAGTCTGAGCCCCAGGGGCGAGCCCAGGGCACTCAGACACCCCCGTCCCCACACCAAGGCTCCAAGCACTCAGACCACATGGAGGTCCTGCAGCCGCTGACCCAGGCCCTGCACATGGAGGCTGCCACCCCTACACCCTGCCACGTGTGAGGCATCTGTGTCCACCACGGCCAGAGCTGCCTTGGTGGTGTCAACCTCTTGCAGAGTTCCTGTGGTGATGCTGTCCCAGAAGCCCCCAGAGTCGAGATGCAGGAGGGAGGGGCTGAGCTGGGGCCTGTGGGGGGAAGACTCGGGTTGCACAGAGAAGGCCCACATCAGCCACATCCTCCTGGTGCAGAGCCGGGCCGAAGCCCTCCCCTCAGCCGTGGACTCCTGGGCCATGTGGAGCGCATCCAGGGCCACACCAGGGTGACGGGGGGCTCCCCCCGGGGTGCAGGACACTGTGCCCCGAGCGGCCCTAGCGGAGGCTGCACTCCCCCCCCTGCAGCTTCTCCTGCTCCATGGCGCGCACCAAATCCTGCACAAATAGCATCTCGGAGGCCACCTGCTTGGCCAGCGCCTCGTAGCGGTTCTCGAGGCGGCTGAAGCGGCGCCTGAGCCCGCTGGCCCCCAGCAGGGCGCCCTTGGCCTCCTCCTGGGCCTGCCGCTGGAGCGCCTCCGTCTTGTGCAGCTCCTGGCGCAGCCGCCGCAGGTCCTGGCCGATGCTCTCGTTCTCCTCGCGGTACCAGGCCTCCTTCTCCTCGTAGATTGCCGTCAGCGCCTCGATGTCCTCGTGGAACAGGCGCCGGCTGTGCTCGAGCCCACGCAGGCCCTCCTCGGCCACTGCCACCTCCTCCAGCACCTTGGAGAAGCGCTCGAAGTTGACGTAGGTGTTGTTGGGGGGCATGCTCGAGTGCGACTTGATGGTGTACTCCTTGAGGCGGGCCGTCTTCAGGCGCCGCCGCTCCGGCTTGCGGCCACTGTCCTCCCGCCGCACGTTCCGCCGCCGGATCGCCTGCAGCGGGAGGGGAGGGTGCCTTGGACTGGGGGGCCGGCAGGGGGAGACCCCCCCGGCCCACGCCCGGCCCTCCGCTCGCTTTTCGTCGGCACTCAGCCCTGCCCATTCACGTACACGTGCTCCTGGTGCTTCCACGCTCTGACAGCCGAGCCGAGAATGGATGGCAGACTACCTGGCCGTGCCACAGACCACAGAGCCAAAAGCATTTACTCTCTGGCTCTTTACAGAGGTTGCCAACCCTAACCCGGGCCTGGAGGTGACCCCTTTCTGGGAAGTTCTGGGGAGGGAGCTCTGCTACGTGCAGAGGGGCCGTGGACTCCAGCCGGCGCCTCCGTGAGATGGCTCCAACACCACGTCCATGCACACCTCGCACCCCACACCGTCCGGGTCCGCTCCCCTGGGGACCCTCCCCCATGCCAGGGGCTGCTCACACCTGCCATGCCTACGTGGGGGCAGCCCCACTGCCTCACCTTGATCCAGGAATGCTCCAGGCTCTGGGCAATGGTCATTCTCCTCCTGGAAGAGCCCCCAACCTTAGTTAGTTGCACGTGGGCCACTTTACCATCCTCCCCAACGCAGACAGCAGGAAGGGGTGAGCCATACTCTCCCTGCTGCAGCTCTGGCTCTCAGCCCCACCTGTGGCTGACTCAGGCACCCACCCCTGGGGACCCTCCCAAGTCCCTAAAGTCACCCTCCAGCCCAGCAGCAAGTCCCTGAAATGACCGTGAAAATACAGGCACCATGAAGAGCTTCCACTCTGCTTGGCCAACCACAAGGAGCCCATCAAGGGGACTGGGGGTGCGGACTCCAGGGTCTCCATGTTTTCTGAGGGGTTTCATTCACAGTGTTGACACCTAACACTGGGGTCTCACAACTCAGGCACCTATAGGAGGAGGCTGGGGAGGACTGTGGCCCACGGGAGCACCTCTGTGTGAATGAAGGCTCCGTGCTGCCAGCACAATTAGATTTTTTTTCTAGGAAAAAAAACAAATAGTAATCTGGAATCTTATAAAAAACCTCCTATCTCAAACGTTGGCCACACATTCAAAGCTTAAGGACAGCTTCTTAAGAGGCCCGACCGGGCTTCCCTGGTGGTGCAGTGGTTGGGAGTCCGCCTGCCAATGCAGGGGACAAGGGTTCGTGCCCCGGTCCGGGAAGATCCCACGTGCCGTGGAGCGGCTGGGCCCGTGAGCCGTGGCCGCTGGGCCTGCACGTCCAGAGCCTGTGCTCTGCAACTGGAGAGGCCACAACAGAGAGAGGCCCACGTACCCGCAAAAAAAAAAAAAAAAAAAAGGGCCGACCTAACTCCTCTGTGCTATCTCCAGCCCAAAGCAGAAGCCGCGCCCAATTCCCAATAACAGGAAGGTGGCGGCTCGGACGGATGTGTTACTTGTCCTCGGCCAGAGCGCCCATCCTGGGGGCCTTGCCAGGCCCTCCCTGCCCAGCCCAGCGCTCCTACTTGGGGTCTTTGACGAGCAGCCGGCGGATGAAGTCCTTGGCCAGCTCGCTGGTGTTGCTGAAGTACTCCTCGTCAAAGTCGTAGTTCACGGCCGAGATGTTGGTCAGGGTCTCCTGCTTGGTCTCTCCCAGGAATGGTGACGCGCCACTCAAACTGGAAGGCGGACACCGGGCTCAGTGGGGCCGGACATCCCTGCAGTCACCCCACAACAAGGCCACTGCCCAGGCCACCACCCGACTCCGCCATGCCCATAAAGGGGGCAGACGTGGAGGAAGGGCGATGCCGGGCCCCGGGCCACCAACCACAACTGTGCCCAGCCTCCAACCAGAGGCAGTGAAAATCCACTGCCCAGCCAGTGAGGGGTGCTGAAACGAGTGGGCAAAATCTCTGCAGAATCTCAAGGCAGCTACGTAGACGCACAGCCTCGAAGCACTTCCCTGAAGCGTGTAGTAGTTAGAGGGAAAACGGCTAACTTTGGGGGGAGGTGGCGGGGAGTCCTGGCCGACACTGCAGACGTCACGTGTCTTCCAGACATGCTGCACTGAGGCCACAGCACCACACTGTGAGGTTATGGGTACGTGATGCTGTGACTTAGGGTGACAAATGTATATGTGGTCTTCACTCCAATCCTCAGTACACAGATCCAAAAACCCTTGTCATTTCCTAAAACCCAAGGTGGCAGCATCTTCTGTTGTAATATTTGGTCTTTGTTCCCTTTCCTAAAACAGCTCGGGGTTTGAGATGAAAGGAGTGTTTTTGTTGTTCACAACAAGCCCCCTCCAACCACACCTGAGTTGATGCCACTGAGGTGACTTTGGAACGGCCCTAAGGAGGGGGCCGGTGGCCAGGGAACCAGCAAGTGGGGTTACAGTGATGGAACTTTCATCCTCACCCCTGACCTCCAGGAAGGGGAGGGGCTGGAGGCTGAGTTACTCTCCAACAGGCCCGTGACTGAGTCCACCATGCCTAGGAGCTGCCAGCCGGAGGATGACGGGGACATGCCGTCCCGGCCCAGGGCCTTGCACGGTTGTTTCACACAATGAGGCCCTACCTTCTGAACTCTCCTGAACACACCTCTCTCTCCTGCACAAATTCATTCATTCACTCATGCATTCGTCCATCCATCCAGAGTTCCCAAGTGCCGCGACACGTCAGAGAACTGAGGGTGCTGCCTTCCACTTGCTGTCCCCACACAGAAGCCTCCCTACCCTCCTCTTGACCCAGCAGGGCCCCGGGAGGGGGCAGGAAGTGCCGAGCAGGTACTCACAGGATGTAGGTGATGACGCCAATGCTCCTGGAAGAGAACACACAGAAGAGATGGGGGTCAGCTCAGCCAGGGGCACAGCACCCCAACCCCAGAGCCCCAAGGGGGCTGGGGGGCCCAGAGCCCAGTCGGCAGCAGGCCCATCAGCCCCAGGGACCCTCTCCCTCCAGGGGCTGCACAGCCCCCAGCAAGGCCCTCGCTCTGCTCAGAGGGTCTCAGGACTGGACACGGAAGCACCTTTGACCACACCTGCCTGTTCAGGCTCAAACTGGCCGGGGTCGGGGCGGTGTGGACAGAGCCCAAAGGCACCACAGACGTGGGGCCCTCGACGGGGCTGCTGTGGCCGAGGGTAGGGCTGGCAAACTCCTTCTCTAAAGGGCGAGACGCTGAGCGGGGCTTTGGGGGCCACAGATGGTCTCTGCCACACGTTTGTGTGTTTTTAACACCCTCCAGAAACGTGAGAACCATTCCGAGCTCATGGGCCTGGGTCGTCGGCCAACCCTGTTCTAAGGCAGCAGTCTGTCCTGCCCCTGCCCCACAGCTCCAAGACCAGGAGAACAGGCTACACCCCGGCCTGCGGCTGTGACCAGCAGCTCCTGGGGACAGATGGGGGATGCCCTGAGGAGAAGCAACAAGGGCAGCCCTGGGCCCGCCGCCCCCCACTCACCACATGTCCGCCTCCAGACCCAAGGGCTCGTAGTTGACAATCTCGGGAGCTGCAGAGACAGGGAGACAGGGTCAGGTGCCGGGTATGGCTAAGGGGGAACCAGCGGACAGTGCCCACTCAGGCAAGGCTGGCCCTCGGCAGGGAAAGCCGGGACGGTGACAGCACCAACGCCAGGCCTTAAGTTCCCCGTGTCCAGCGCCAGGGCCAGGAAGGGAAACCTGAGGCCAGTGGGCGTGCCTCACCCCATGCCAGCTGGAAATCCTCCAGTGCCCCCAAGGCCCACACCGGGCCTTACCCACGAACTCCGGGGTGCCAAAGATGTTCTTGAACTCGTTCCCTGCTTCGATTTTGTGGGCGATGCCAAAGTCGATGAGCTTGATCCGCGGGTTGGGCACATTTTTGTCCAGGAGCATGATGTTCTCTGGCTGGAGGCAGGGCGGGAAGGCAGGGTGCTGGGCGGGAGGCAGTGCTGCTGCTGGCCCGCCACCTCAGGGAACAGCACCAGGTTGTCCCTGAGCACCTCCCAATCCCAGCATGCAGGGTTTGTGCAGGCTGACCCCGCACAGGTCCAGGCCTGAGCCAGTCCGTCTCCCCAGTGCCCCAGGCAAGGACATCCTGTGCCGAGGGGAGGTGGACCCTCTCGGCCCCCATCCTCACCCTCCCTGGTCAGGCTGGTCCCCAGCTTCGTCCTGAGGGCCCAGCGGGGCTACCTTGAGGTCGAAGTGGGCGATACGCTTGGAGTGCAGGTAATGGACGCCGTCCAGGATCTGCTTGAGGAACTGGGTGGCCTCGTCCTCTGTCAGCGACTCCTTCTCCGCCAGGAAATCGAAGAGCTCCCCGCCCGAGACCAGCTCCAGGATGAGCACCACGTCGGTCTTGTTCTCAAAGATGTCGTGCAGCGTGATGATGTTGGGGTGCCGGATCTCCCGCAGGATGTTCACCTCCCGCTCGATCTCCTCCCGGCTGACCCCCCGGCGGCTGGACGACAAGCGGCGCTTCTTGATGAACTTGGCCGCGTACTCCTTCCCGGTGCCCTTCTGCCGGCATTTCCGCACAATCGCAAACTGGCCGCTGCAGGGACAGAGGGGGAGGGGAGAGTGGGGAGTGGGCGCCGAGAGGGACACAGGACTCTTGGGACCAGGCCGCGCTCGGATGACGCAACCTCCTGGGACAGTTCGTCCCAGCTCCTGGCGCCATGCTGAGGTGCACCCCACCAGCTGGAGAATGCACCCCACCCAGCAGGGGTGCTCCCACGCGAGTGCAAATTGGTGCATAATACAGTGGCTACCTGGCGTTTCTGCAGCAGTGAAAGAACAGAAACAGCTCCACGTTTATCAAAAGGGAGCTGGACTCCCATCATGGTAAGTCAGGCAGAATTTTCGCAGTCTTGGAAAAGAACGACTCTCCACGTGCTGACCAGAAAGACACCCATGGACTTCCTGGGTGGTGCAGTGGTTAAGAATCCACCTGCCAATGCAGGGGGCATGGGTTCAAGCCCTGGTCTGGGAAGATCCCAAATGCCGCACAGCAACTACGCCCGTGCGCCACAACTACTAAGCCTGCGCTCTAGAGCCCGCGAGCCACAACTACTGAGCCCGTGTGCCACAACTACTGAAGTCCGCGTGCCTAGAGCCCGTGCTCTGCAACAAGAAGAGCCATGGCAATGTGAAGGCTGTGCACCGCAACGAAGAGTAGCCCCTGCTCACTGCAACTAGAGAAAGCCCATGCACAGCAACGAAGACCCAACACAGCCAAAGATAAATAGTTAAAATAATAAAATAATTTTAAAAAAAGAAAAGAAAAGACAGATACCCATGAAGACCGGCTCAGTGAAGACAACTGCAGGATAACACAAGGAACAAGATTTTTCTGGGTAAAAAAGGTACATGCTGTACCCACCTATACAGGTATGTTTATGTGTGTAGATGCCGGAAAAGAGGTCTGAAGGACACACACCAAGCTGTGAGCAAGAGACATCTCTGAGGAGCGCGACTGAGGGCAGTGAAAAGGGGTTTTTACTTTTTATTTGATATGACTCTATAAGATTCAACTTCTCACAGCGTTATTTCATCATTGTTTAAAATCTAAGAAAAGATAAAAAATCACTGAGTTCAAAAGAGCTTCTTATTCAGGGACTTCCCTGGAGCGCAAGTGTTTAAGACTCCATGCTCCCAGTGCAGGGGGCACGGGGCCAATCCCTAGTCGGGGAACTAAGATCCCGCATGCCATGCGGCTCTGCCAAAAAATAAATAAATAAAAGGATGTCTATCACTTTAAAAAAAAAAGAGCTTCTTATTCAATAGGCAGAGTGAAAGAAGTACACACATTTTCACAACAAGAGAGAAGAGTGAGGATGTGGAGAAACCGGAACCCAGGTGCATGGCTGGCAGGAGTGTGAGACGGGGCAGCCGCAGTGGAAAACAGTCTGGCGGTTCCTCAAAAGGTGAAACATGGAGTTACCATCGGACCCAGGAACATCGCTCCACAGAAACTTGCACACAAATGTGCACAGCACCATTATTCACAGTAGCCATAAGATGGAAATAACCCAAATGTCCCTCAACGGATGATGGATACACAAAATGTGGTCCCTCCACACACGGGCACATCACTCAGCCATGAAGAGGAGAGAGGCACTGACACTCGCTGCAACGTGGATGGACCCTGAGAACACAATGCTCAGTGAGAGAAACCAGACACAGAAGGACACACAGGGTGTGATTCCATTGGTGGGAAACGTCCAGAACAGGCAAATCCACAGACACAGGAGGTGGATTCCTGGTTGTTGGGCTGGGGGAGGGAATGGGGGTGTGCCTGCTCATGGGGATGAGGTTTCCTTTTGGAGTGATGGAAACGTTCTGAAAGTATTTAATGGTGATGGTTGTAAGACCCTGTGAATGTACGAAAGATCATTAAATTGTACACTTTAAATGAGTAAATTGTATGGTGTGTGACTTGTATCTCAAGACCCCTGGTATCTGAAGAGAAAGAGAAACTCTCTTTACTGCACTCCAGGGAGCTGTCCAATGTCCGTATTCTTTCGTTATCTAGGAACTTACGTTAACTTGCTTTCACTCAAGAACTGAGTGAAAAAGGCCAGAGGGTAAATATTTTAAGCTTTACGGGCTATGTGGTCTCTGTCACAATTCTTGTGTGTTTTTATAACCCTTTAAACAAGGAAAAAACCATCCTACGTTTGTGGGCGGGCCATACTGAACTAGGTGAGGGCCGGATGTGGCCCAAAGGCCATGGGTCGTGCACCCCAGCCTCCAGAGGATACATGAACACACACGTGAGCAGAGAAACTAACTCTAAGACAGAAGGCACACATTCCAGACAAGAAACATCAACCAGGCGCCACTGGGGGTCAAGGGAAAGGAGACTAGGTGACTACGTGACATCTTATGGAAATGGGGGACGAGCACGCAGAGGAAGGAATTGTGCAGACGGGCCTTGGGGACAGGAGGGGTCTCTTAAGTTGGTGACAGCACAGGGAGGACAGGCCAGACAGAACGAGAAACGAGTGAGGGGCGCCTCTGCCAAGCCAGCAGGGCCCTCAGAAAAGCCAAGGGACCCAACTGGGTGTGTCCCAGTAAGTGGACCTCACTGGGATGCCCAGGACCACCTGCAGCCAGCAAACACCTGAAGCGCTGCCCTCGTGAGCATCAAGACACAAAGGCGCCCACGGCAGACCACTGCAGACATGCTCCGAGCACACTCAGGCAGGTGAGGATCAAGGTGGGGAGTGCAAATTATTACCAACCAAGGTAGGCTAAGTAAGGGTCCACATCCGAATCCCCAGAACCTGTGGACACGTCATCTCATGGGGCAGAGGGCCTTTACAGACAGAATTAAGTTAAGGCCCCTGAGATGGGGATGACCTTGGATTCCCTGGGGGGCCCAGTGTCATCACAGGGTCCTTGTAAGAGGGAGGCGGGAGGATCAGAGGCAGAGCGAGATGGGAGATGCTGCGCTGCTGGCTGTGAGGATGCAGGAGAGGCTGCGAGCCAGGGATGCGGCGCCTCTAGAAGCTGGAAAAGGCAGGAACCAATGCTGCCCTGGAGCCTCCGGAAGGACCAGCCCTGCAGGTCCATTTTAGACTCCTGACTCCCAGACCTTTATGATAATAAATGGGTGTTCTTCTAAGCCACTAAGTTCTGGTAATTTGTTACAGCAGCAACAAGACACTCAAACACTAGTATAAAAGCCAAGAGCACAGGTCAGACGAGAAGTGTCAAGTGTCCCTGATCAAGCCTCGCCCCCCGCTCAGAAATCCACGCTATGCTCTTGCCCCCACCTCCACATCTTAGCTAACATTCCCCACACCTGAAAGGCCTTTCCCCCTCCCCTCTGCCGACATCAACCAAGCAAGTTCTTCCAGGTCCACCTTCCATCCCACGATGACGCCTGACGGTAATAACTTCGAGGGCTGAGTGTTCGCCACGTGCCAGGAACGCTGCTAAGCACTGGACGTGTGGCCTAATTCTCAAATACAAGGATTTTTCTCCCCTCTAGCTTTATTCCAAGCTGAACTAACAAAAAAACTAACAAAGAAAGAGTTCATGGGAAGAGGGACAAAGACACTGTTAGGTGCTGAATTGTGTCCCCCAAAATCCTAACCCCCAGAACCTCAAAATGTGAGGTAATTAAGTACAAATGAGATCACTGGCGTGGGTCCTAATCCAGTATGACTGGTGTCCTTATAAGGAGATTATAATAGGGACAGGAGATTAGGATACAGACATGCACAGAGGAAGAAAATGTGAGGACATGGGGAGAAGGCAGCCGTCTACACACCAAGGAGAGAGGCCTCAGAGGGAACCAAGCCTGCTGACACCTCGACCTTGGACGTCCAGCCTTCAGCACCATGAGAGAATCAACCTCCACTGTTCAGGCCCTCCAGTCTGAGGCACTTTGCTACAGCAGCCCGAGCTGACGAATACAGACACACACAGCTCTCCATGACGTGGAAGCCAGGCTGGAGGTCTACAATGACCAACAACAGATTCATTTACTTCCCAAGACTGTCCAGGTGACTTGAATTAGGAGGAAAGAACCCTCCATACACATCTGCACAGGCGCACAAAGAAACTCACTCCCAGTTCATTCAGCCCGTGACTCTTGGGACAAGGAAACATGACCGTGCTTTGCTCGAGACAGGCAGAAGAAGCTGGACGCCCACCTCTGGTTCCAGCACTGGCTCCAGCACGCCTGGGCTTTGCAGCCGGCAGGGCGTGGCCTCAAGGTCTGAATCCTGCCTGGCCACTTTTAGTCTGTATAGCCTTGGGCAAGACGCTTCCCTGCTCTCAGCCTCAGTTTCTTTATCTATAAAATGAGGATAATAACAGTACCTGCCTGGCAGGGCCTTTCACAGATGAATGGAAATGTAACAAAAAAACAGCCCAGGACTCAGATGTCCAAACATCTGTAATTTATACAAATTGAAGCACAGTATGCACAGTGTTCTGTGGCATTAATCCTTCACCTCATGTGTCTCCAAGAATGTTCCGGATCATTACATAGGGCAGCGCTGTCCAAGATGGCAGCTACTGGCCACATGGAAGCTGTCCAGCCCATTCGAATTGACATGTGCTGTGAGTGTACAAGACACACCAGATTTCAAAGGTGCACATCAATAAAAGGCAGTAAACTATTTCATTAGTAATTTCTATAATGATCACAAGCAAAATGATAACAGTTTGACATATTGGGTTAAATAAAATACATTATTAAAATCATTAAAATTAGAACTTCCCTGGAGGTCCAGTGGGTAAGACTCCACGCTCCCAATGTAGGGGGCCTGGGTTCGATCTCCAGTCAGGCAACTAGATCCCTCATGCACGCCACAACTAAGAAGTCCGCAAGCCACAACTGAAGACCCCACATGCCGCAACAAAGATCCCACGTGCCGCAACCAAGACCCAGTGCAGCCAAATAAATAAATTTTTAAAATTTAATTTAAAAAAGGTTAATTATTAAAAAAATTATTAAAATTGACACAGCTACTAGAAAATTTAAATAAACTCCCTACAAGGCTTGCATTATACAAGTTGCTGGGCTCTTTTTTTTATTTAACATTTTCATTGGAGTATAATTGCTTTACAATGGTGTGTTAGTTTCTACTGTATAATAAAGTGAATCAGCTATACATATACATATATCCCCATATCCCCTCCCTCTTGCGTCTCCCTCCCACCCTCCCTATCCCACTGTTCTAGGTGGTCACAAAGCACCGAGCTGATCTCCCTGTGCTATGCGGCTGCTTCCCACTAGCTATCTATTTTACATTCAGTAGTATACATAAGGCCATGCTACTCTCTCACTTCGTCCCAGCTTCCCCTTCCCCTCCCCGTGTCCTCAAGTCCATTCTCTATGTCTGCGTCTTTATTCCTGTCCTGCCCCTAGGTTCTTCAGAACCATTTTTTTTTTTTTTTAGATTCCATATATCTGTGTTAGCATACAGCATTTGTTTTTCTCTTTCTGACTTACTTCACTCTGTGACAGACTCTAGGTCCATCCACCTCACTACAGATAACTCAATTTTGTTTCTTTTCAGGCTCTTTTTAATGGCTGCGTAATATTCCATCGATGAGGCTATGGTGCTGTGACAGGCACTGAAGAGGCTTCCTGTCTTTTGCTCACAGAAAGTCCTTATAGCAACTCTCCCTGTCCCTAGATCCTTAGGTCCATGTACGTACTACTTCCACGGAATTAACTCCTAGCAGCAGAATCAGTGGGTTAAAGGGAACATACATGGTATTTTTGCTGACTTTTGCCAAACTACTCTCAGCAGCAGGTCCTAATACATTTTCAACAACAGAGTCTGAGACTTTTTTGGGGGTGGGGAGACGGCCTGCATTCTCTACCACTCTATCGGAGGAAATTCCTAAAGGAGGGACTTCAGAATCCTAAATGAGCCCCACACACTCTCTCAGCAAAGGCCTGATGAACAGCTCAGTTATGGCTCAGTTATTTACATTCCATTCTGGTGACATCATGGGGCTGGCCAGCAACAAACTCACCAAATAAGGTCTGAAGCTCTGTGGGGTGGGGGGGAGGATGGTGCCTGGCAGGTCTGAGGGGAGTGGGGGGAGGGGGCACTCCCAGGGGACGCTCCAAGGCCCAGCCCAGCAGGAAATCAGCTGCTGGCTGGATCGGGAAACCTCCGCTCTTTCCCACAAGAATGCCAACCATTGGCAAGGGTGTAGGCCCAGACGGGAGGCCTTCCCTGGAAACGTAGGAGAGCCGGGGAGACTCAACTGCCCTCCCACAAGAGAGGATTAAAGAGAGGGACAGACCCTCACCAACAAAACCTGCCAACATCTACTGCTCTCACGCCAATTCCAAGCACCGTATTAGGTGCCATTTGTGCTCAGTTATGTTTCTCCCCAAAGGAAATGCACAGAGGATGTCAGAGCAAGAATTCCAGGCCCAGACTGACTGACTCCAAAGCCCAAACTCGTCCCACAGCACATGATATCGACTCATCCCTTCTTGGAGAGTGGGATAAAGGACAGGAGAGGAGATACACCCAGAAAACCCCACAGCGGGTCTCTCCCCTGGTCGGAGCCCTATCAGAGGGGAGAACTCACCTGCCCAGCTCCTCCCCCATCTCATAGTGGTCTTCCACATCTTCCTGCCTGAATGTGGACATAGCGGCCGGTCTGCCTTCCAGCACCTTCCACTCCAGTGCAAACCCAGTCACAGTGGCCCGGGGGACAGGACCTCAGGGAGTCCTCTAGCCGTGACCCTGGAGAAGGAGACAGGGAAATAAGAAAGGAGTGAGATGCCAGCCATTACTTCTAGGTCAATGGAGTGACCTGCTCCCCCAAAAGAGGTTTCAAACATCACACCATGCTGAAATTCCACGGTCATTGTAGAAAGCACTTGCAATTGGTGGGCGGGTCAATTCCATGTGTCGGCTCATTTAGATACCACACCACCCCGAGGTCAGTGTTAGCCCAGCTGTGCCACCTCCACCCCCATAGCTCCCAGCCACAGATCTCTGCTTCCGCACACAGCACCGCAGTCGTCTTCTGCCTCCCCCTCCTAGGCTTCTCCCAACCTGCTTGTCCAGAGCCCCACACACTCCTGCAAGTTCCCCACACTCTTCACACCCCCAAACGCTGGGGCTCCCTGATTCCCTGCCAGACCTCCAACACGCTTCCATCTCCCTACCCATCAGCGGCCTCAACCCCTCTTTCCCTTACCCACTAACCCCTCCTCCTCGGCTGGTCTCTTAAGACCCTCTGCAGCGCTGTGGGTAATCTCTTGCTCCCCCCAATCCTGAATTCCCCAGGAACTGGACAATAGTTTCCAAGCTCCTCCAAAGGCCCCGACCCGCTCTTGCTTCCCCTGACCTCCACCGTTCTAGCAAAGCTAACTTCTTCCTCCCCCCGTCCCCGAAGGCACCCCTCCAGGTTTCAAAGGCCCCACCCCGGTCTCCACACTCCCAACGGGCCTCCTCAAAGGGCCACAGCTGAGAGTCTCCTCCACCGTCCTTCTCCCCCGACCTTCTCCCAAGCTCCAAGGCAGACCCCGACGGCTTCCTTCAGAGACGCCTCAAAGATCTCCCCAGTCCCTGACGTCCCTGCTTCAGCGTCCCAGAGACCGCCACGCCCCTCACAGGCCCCGGCCCAGCTTCTTCTCCCGCCCAGTCATCCCACGGGTCCCCAAACGTACCCCCCCGCTAAGATCCCCAAAGGCCCCCCCAACCCGCCAGCCACGGACCGAGCCCGCTCCGCACCCTCCTCGGCCCCGCGCCGCGAACCGGCCCCTCAGCCGCGCTGCCCGCCGCCGCGTCCTCAGGCCCCGCAGCCTTGGCTGCCTCGACGCGCCGACCCGTGCGACGTCACCGAGCCCTCCAGGGCCCGCCCCCAAGAGGTGGAGCCCACCACCCATTGGTCAGTGCGCCCGCCGCTCGTGAAGCCCGCCCACCGCCGCCTTCCAGGCCCAGGCCCTCGCGCGTCCCGCCCTCCTCACCAAAATGCTGCCTCGCCTTTGGCACAGGCTAGGCTTCCCGCAGGTGATTGGCTGTAATGAACGCCTGTCAAGCTTACGGAAGTTGGCTTTCCGACTTCCGGCCCCTGGACCGCCCCGCCCGTTCTCCTCTGACCGGGGTCCTGAAGCTGGGAGGCGGGATGCTGAAATCCTGCATCCCTATTCCTGCCTACCTTGGGCATGAGATAACGCGAATCCAAGGCCCAGCTCCGGCATGACAGCCGTGAGGTTAACCCTTGGCCTGCTTTAGTCCCTGAGTGGCAGTTTACTTCTCTGTAAAATGCTAACCATATTCCAAATACATAAAGATGCAAATTAGGAGATTGGTCTGGTGTTGCCATTAATGCTTGAGATATTTTTTTCAATTTTTATTTATGTATTTATTTTTGGCTGTGTTGGGTCTTCGTTGCTAAGTGCGGACTTTCTCTAGTGGTGGCGAGCAGGGGCTACTCTTCGTTGCGGTGCGCGGGCTTCTCATTGCGGTGGCTTCTCTTGTTGCGGAGCACAGGCTCTAAGCGCGCGGGCTTCAGTAGTTGTGGCACGCAGGCTCAGTAGTTGTGGCGCAAGAGCTTAGTTGCTCCGCGGCATGTGGGATCTTCCCAGACCAGGGCTCGAACCCGTGTCCTCTGCATTGGCAGGCGGATTCTTTGTTTTGTCTTTTTGCGGTACGCACGCCTCTCACTGTCGTGGCCTCTCCCGTTGCGGAGCACAGGCTCCGGACGCGCAGGCTCAGCGGCCATGGCTCACAGGCCCAGCCGCTCCGCGGCATGTGGGATCCTCCCAGACCGGGGCACGAACCCGTGTCCCCTGCATCAGCAGGCAGACTCTCAACCACTGCACCACCAGGGAAGCCCTGGCAGGTGGATTTTTAACCACTGAGCCAACCAGGGAAGCCCCTTGAGGATTGTTTTGTGACTCCTTTTAAGCTCAAGATACATGGTAACAGCTAGCATTGATTGAGCCTTACTGCGTACCAATCAACAACCCGAGGAGGTAAAATACATTAATATTTTACCCATTCTATAGTTAGGGAAACAAGACCCCAGAGAGGTTAGGTAACCCTCCCGGAGTCACACAGCTGGCAAAGGCGTAACTGAGATTCATTCCCAGAGAGGCCCGAACCCAAAGCCCACGCTGAACTAGCTCAGGTACCATCTGACACGGACCTGTGTCTTTTGGTCCTTGCTGGCCACCCTAACCTCGTGCAACCCCCCCCCGCCCGCCCTTTTTCACTCCAACACCATTTGCCTTCTCGCCTCAAGCATCTCATTGAGATGGCACCAGCTCTTTCCTCCTCCTACCTGGGAACCGCCTTCCTCCACTCTTAACTCCTAAGCACACTTCAGTGCACAGCTAAAGCAGCACTTTCTCCCATATCCAGTTTCCCCTATTACATCTTGTATTTGTCACCATTAATGAACCAAGAGTGATACGTTATTAACCAGTCTGTACTTTATTCAGAGTTCCTTGTTTTTCCCTAATGTCCTTCTCCTGTTTGAGGATCCCGCGTCACATTTAGTTATGTCTCCTTAGGTTCCTCTGAGCTTTGAGCTTCTCACACTTCCCAGTTTTTGATGACTTAGACAGTTTTGAGGATTGGTCTACTCCCTCAATTGGGATTTGTCTTTCTTGTGGTTAAAGAGGGGTGACGGGTTTTAGGAAGACCATACAGTGCCATTTTCATCACTCCTTATCAAGGGTCCATAGTATCATCCTGACTTATCACTGATGTTGACTTTGGTCATCTGGCTCTAGGCAACGTTCATCAGGTTTCTACAGCTCTTTTCCTCCCCTTTCCATACCTTAACAAGACACATATTAGTGGAGGTATAGGTCTGGGCAGCCTGGGAGCACAATGGCCACCCTCCTGGCCTGGAACCCCACACCAGCACCTCATTGTCCCCATCCGCCTTCCTGAGGACAGGCATGTAGAGTGATAACCCACGCATAACGTTACAAATCTTTAGGGTAAAGTTTGAATAGACAAATCCAGAGAATCCTACAAAGGAATCCTTGCTGTTTGTTCAAAGAGCGGCTCCTAGCATGGAAGTTAGACTGAGGCTCCTCCCACAACCCAGGCACAAGTCAGCCCCCAGGGTGCTAGTCAGCACTGCAGTAACCACAGGGAAGTTTTGATGGGACAAAGCTGAGCACATGGGCAATTTTCCCAGCCTGCACTGACTGCTAAGACAGCACCAGCGTCATGAAACTATGGAAATATGTTTACAGCTAAAAGTAACGGTCCTGGGCTTGCACTACCCCCATTTCAAATGCTCAGTAGACACATGAGGCCAGTGGCTGCCCCTGCAAACAGCACAGATGTAGGACAGTTCCACCAGCTGGCCCCACGTGACAGGTGGACAACTGGACTCGCCTGGATCACGTGAAGTCTCACGGACCTCTGCCTCAGCCCTGGACATTTGGAGGTGATACTGAACACTGTGTATTGGAGCGTAAACAATGGCCTTGCTCACCGGCACAGGGAGTTCATTCTAGCCTGAGCGGATGGAGAAGGACCATGGACACGCATGCACGATCACCACCATATCAAATTTATTATTCCAATGGCACTAATACAGCTGGAGGTGCTCATGGTGACACTGCACAGGATTTCCTGCCTTCTAGCTTCTGTCCAAAGAGAACATCTACCCGCCTGTTCCTTCCCCCTTTCCGGAGGAAAATCCACTGCAGGCCATTTACCCAAATAAACCTCTTAATGCGTTTATTTTTAACTTTTTTTGGACACGTGAATTTCCCTCTTAACAAAAAAGCTTTGGGTGTCCCATCTCCTCCCCCATCCCTACCGGCCAGATAAGTCCCTGCCGTGAGGGCACTTCTGTTGCGTCTGAAATCTAGAAATAAATATCGAAAGAAACGGCATCAAGTGTTCATGTTGAGCGATGGCACGGAGTGGGCCCCAGAAACTTGTCAGGCAGAGCGTTACTGGGTCTGGACAGCCTCAAGGTGTCGTGGAGAATGTGGGGCTGTTGCTGTGGTCACCTGTCCCTGGGTGCAGGGGCTGCGCCCGAGTCCCACCAGGCAGCGGGCTGCGGGGAGGCTGCCTACAACTTGTCCAGGAAGTTGTCCAGGGCCGGGATGCCTTCCTTCAGGCCTTTGCGCTTGCGCGTCTCTGCCACCACCTGGCTGGGGCGGCTGGTGCTGTCGAAGGGGTCACCGGGCAGGATCTGCCAGTGGTCGAACACACACTGGGGAAAGGCCTGGCCGCCCGTGTTGGACCTCAGGTCAGCGGTGAAGCCTGTAGGAGGCACAGAAACGGCGCTCACCGGGCAGCCCAGGCAGCCTCACGGCTCCCTGGCGGAGGCCAGGAGGGGAAGGTGGGAACACAGGCCCACACCACACCAGAAGATCACTGAGTCTGGACTACCTGGCTCATGTCAGATGTCAGGCCCATTATCCTATCCCTCACCCAAAGGCTCCCTCAAAGGCTACTGATTAATAAGTGGGGCAAGGCTGGCCCTTCCTGGGCCTCTGGTCTCCACCTGCTCCTTCTCAGGATGAACCAGGGGCTCCAGCACAGCTTCTCTGCAGGCTTTGCTCTTAGATTTACAGGCCCAAGGACCTTCCCCCTAATTCAACAGTCCAGAGGCCCAAATGAGAAACAGGCACCTCCTCCTCCACAACTGCGATGCAGAAAGCAACAGCTCCCATCAGACCCACCCTGTGCCATGCACAACAAGAAAGAACTGGGCCCCTGGGACTTCCCTTGGTGGCGCAGTGGTTAAGACTCTGCGCTCCCAATGCAGCGGGCCCAGGTTCAATCCCTGGTCAGGGAACTAGAGAGCCCACATGAATGCCACAACTACGAGTTCGCATGCCACAACTAAGGAGCCCGTGAGCTACAACTAAGGAGCAAGCCTACCGCAACTAAGATCCAGCATGACCAAATAAATAATAAAAAAAAAAGAAAAGAAATGCGTCCCGTCCTAGACCAGATGGGCTGAATGTCTGCTGGGCTCCACCCCAAAGGCAGCAGGCATCTGAGGACCACATCAGACTGGCACTTACCAAAGGACTCATTGACAGGCAGGTAGGCCTTCACAACAAACATGGGGGTGCCGGCCACCTGGGTCTCCTCAAAGACGTGGCCCCGCTTCCTGTTCAGCACACCGTAGATACCACCAACCACTTGTTCTGGACACTGTCAGGCAAAGAAGGGCTATTAGCAGCTGTTGGGCAGGGTGGGACCGGGAGCAGCAGCTGGGGGGGCCAGGCATCCCCACCTGGATCTCCACAAGGTAGATGGGCTCCATGAGCCGGGGCTGGGCAGTCAGCACGCTGGCGTACAGGCAGCGCCGGGCTGTGGGGATGATCTGGCCGCCACCGCGGTGAATGGCGTCCGCGTGCAGTGTCACATCGTGGACGTCGAAGCGCACGCCCCGCATGTTCTCCTCACACAGCGCCCCCTATGGAGGAAGGGGAACACCATCAAGAAACCGCCTCTATTGCAGCTCCTGAGAACAGGTCAGCCAGAACTGTCTGTGCCAGCTCCTCTAGGTCTCACCGACAGGGACCATCTCAGCCTCCCTAGGGTCCCCTTCCCAGGAGGCAGGACCACAGCCCCACCCTGCCAACAGGGAAACAAGGACAGGAGGACGCCCCAGTGACAAACCCACCAGAGCTGTGCCTGAGCAGCCCCTCACCTCCTTGGTGGCCCACTGGAAGCCGGCCACCACACTGTCCTTGATCTCGTTGAGGTACTGCACGCCCTTGGTGATGTCAGTGAGGATGTTGGGGCCGGTGCCATCAGGGCCAAAGCACCAGATTTTGCGGGCCTCGGCCACGTCCCACTCGTACTTCTCAGCTAGGTAGCGGGCCCGCTGCTTGAGCTCCTGGCGGGAAGACACCTCGCCCTTGTCGATGTCCTCGGCCAGGCCGTCGGGGAAGGGCCGTGCCTTCATGTACAGCCTGTTGTGCTTATTGGGGGACTTGGACAGGCAGAGCACGTTAGACTCCTCACTGACGGTCTCTCGGTACGAGACAACTGGGTCGGATTTCTGCAAAAGGAGCATGCAGGTCAGGTCTGCCACAGGAACCAGACACCTGAGAGGCATCTTAACAGACGGTCTTCCTAATAACGAGGCCCACTTAACAGTGGCAGTGGCACAGAAAACAGAGCGAGTTTGATCTGGCGGCACAGAGCCATGCACGTCTTCTGTGTAAACATGAGGTGTGCAGGTACTCCCTTGTAGAAGGAAGCCCGCTGCCAAGAGGGCTGGTGAAACAGTGAAACTCCACATATGCGGTATTAACTGGGAAAAAAAATCTCAAAAGATACAAGTGCTAGGCCTAACCCCACACCCCAGCATATTAGTTTTCTAATATAGAGAATAATGGGGAAAAGCTGTCACCGTACCTGAAAAAAGAAAATTTCATTCCTATAAGTAGAGAAACAAAAAGAAGCTTAACAAAGAGAACCACACGTAAAGAAACCCAAATCCACGTCTGAGAACAAACACAGATCTGCGCTCAGTTCTGTGGGGAAAAAAAAGGAGAATGGAAACCAGAACGCACCAGCTGGGCGTGGGGCCGGCTACATAAGCCTCAGTGTCTGCACTTCCCAAGAGCTTTTTAAAAAATTTGTAAGAAGCAGACCGCTCACACTCCAGCCTTGCCAACGCATCTAAGCTGGTGTCACGACAGCACATATCAGCTGGCAGTAACGGATGGAAGGACAGAGAATTGAGTGGCCCAGTCAATGGGCCCCTCAGAGCCCAGCCTGGACCCAGGGCCCTGCCTTGCCCTCCGTCCTGAGGACAGCGGGCCTCCAGCCACCAGAGCAGCGCCAGGCCTCACCTTGATAGGAATGCAGGCGTGGTCCTCCTCCAGGTCCTTGAGGCAGATCTCCAGATGCAGCTCCCCAGCACCCGCAATAATGTGCTCCCCGGACTCCTCAATGATGCACTGAAAAGGGCCACGTGTCAGCCTGAGCACAGACCCCGGGACAAATGCGGGAAACCCAAGGGATTCTAGGGACAGGTAGAAAGCGGGCTCCAAGCTTTCCTCCAGATGGAAAAGGCAGACTCCCAAAATGGGGTTTTGGGGGGAAGACAGCAGGATCCTCTTTACTCGTTTTCAACATTAACCTTCTGTAAGGACCCTCCGTGCACAACCAGCCTGTAAAGACCCAAGCAGCCTACGAAAGAAATCGGGTTCCTGGGTGGAAAACCACCATTTAAATTAAGGGCAGCACCTCTACCAGGGCAGGTGTACCCAGCACAGCTGGTTTTCTCAACACGGAATCTCTACTTGTGTGAGAAGCCAGCGGAATCTTTCGGCTCAGCCACACGGCATAAGCCAACAAACCACCACTGCCGCAGGTGTCCGCCTCCAGCCGGGGCCCACCCACCTGCACCATGGGGTCCGACTTGGCCAGCCGCTTCAGGCCTTCCACCAGCTTGG
Organism: Stenella coeruleoalba; assembly: GCF_951394435.1. Lineage (NCBI taxonomy): Eukaryota > Metazoa > Chordata > Mammalia > Artiodactyla > Delphinidae > Stenella > Stenella coeruleoalba. Next base: position 171,123,152 of record NC_137148.1, on the reverse strand, counting down.
GCAGGTCGGCCGGGTTCTTGGCCTCCACAGCCACCCTGACGACAGGGCTCACGCTGAACTTCATCACCCGCATGTTGTGGGCATGCTCGAAGGTGGTGATGGTGCCTGTCTTTACCAGGAACTGGTCCACGCCCACCAGGCCCACGATGTTGCCACAAGGCACGTCCTCGATGGGCTCGACGTAGCGGCCCATCATCAGGATTGTCCTGGGGGAGACACAAAAGGCCACAATGCATCGGCACTGGGGTGGCAGATCCCCAAATGACCAAAGACAAGCCTCCTTTGTCTTGGAGCCTGCGGCTGTCTTCCTGTCTGAAGGGGCAGTGCCACCCCCCCCGGGCCAAGCTCTGAACTTATCTTGCGACCCAGGTCTCAATGACAGTTTTGGCTCCTGCACACCAGGACAGAGCCACCTGCTCACTAACACGTGCACTGTGCAGGACTCTGCACCCTGACCCAGGCCAGACATGCGTGCCACAGGGAAACCGGCGGCACTCGCAGGTCGCAATACAGTCAGGGCCCCGAGGAACGAGCAGGAATGGAGGCTCTTCCCACTACCCACACCTGGACTGGGTGGCCACCCGCCACATGACATCTCTAGGGTCAGAGCCTATTCTCTGGGTATTTTAAAATGTATGCTGCCACCATAATTTCAGCCTAACTGCTTCCCAACTCCGGGCTGTGTCTCACTGTGAATCCCTAGTGGGGAGAAGGAGACACTATTTCCTGGTGGGCCTCCCCTGGCCAAGTCTACATTCAGATAACCCTCACCCTTCCCCCTTCACTGGCTTGAGGGACGAAAGGGAGGCTGCTGGGCACCCTCTGCCTCACGGAGCACCTCACCTCTGGATTGGCTTCAGGTATAGGTCTTCCTTCTTCCCAGGCGTGTAGTTGGGCCCCATGATCCTGACCTTCAGGCCGGTGGACACCAGCCCTGAGAAGACCCGGCCGAAGGCATAGAACCGACCTTTGTCAGAGGTCGGCACCATTTTGGAAATGTACATCATAAGAGGGCCTTTGGGGTCACAGCTTTTAATGCCTGAGGAGAGAGAAAGGAACCCCCCACAGGGGAAACTGATTCCCTGGCAGCTCAGCTTTCCAGAATTCTGCAGCTCTGCCCGGCGTTCTAACCCCAGGATGCAGGCACACCCCACGTACCCATGGCGGCCTCGTCGTCTGGGGGCCCCTCGTACAGGAGCTCACAGCGGTACTTCTGGGCCGTCACAGGGGAGGGCAGGTGGATGGTAATCATCTGCAGCAGGGCATCCCCGGCAGGTAGCCAGCGGCGCATCACTGCCTAAAAGTAGGGGATGTGAAAGAGGGACAAAAAAAATGACTTGAGAAAGAATCTAGAAGAACAGTGTAAAACAGCTGATGTCTCCTACCCATCCCTGCTGGTGACAGAGCTCCTGCTGGTGATACTTCTAATATAAGCCTGGGCCCAGCATGGAGCCCTGACTGAAACCCTTACAGCCAGCTGTCTGATTACCTGAGAAAATGGCACTCAAGCTGGGATGGGGACTCACAGGATGGTCGCTCCACTCACCTTCAGAAGTGGCTTGCCTTCTTTGTCTTTATCTTCACTGTCCAACTTGATATCCAGTTTTTCAATTAGTTTTGCCGTCTCCTCTTTCTTGAAATTCATGATTGCATCAAACACCTGACACCCAAGAGACATGGCAAAGTGGGTTTGGGAACATACTGGAAGCCTGAAGCTACCTGCTTCCTGCTCTGGAGCTTTAAAGGCCATCTTCACTTACCGCCAAAGGCCTGACCCAATTAAGCAAATCACGGGGACACTTCTCGACAGATTGTTAAAAGAAAAAAAAACCCTTCCTATTTTCAGATATTGAGCATACACTCACTAAACTCACAGGCTTGCAAACCCTAGACCCTCCTACCTCATCTCACCTGCTGCCCAGTCAGGGAGGCTGATGGTCCCCCTGATGATGAAGCCCAGGGGGCAGGGAGACTTCCCTGTCAGGGTGGAACCCTGAGGGCGTTCTGACCTCATGCTGCCTCATCCTTGTCCCAGGAGCTGCCTCTGCAGCCTGGCCCTGCCTTGCCCCACGGCATCTTGCTACTGGCTGCAGCAGGTTGGGTACCAGATTCTCAGGGAACCCAAGGACAGCCCTAGAGACACCTACCTATATCAAGCACACGCCAGCTCACCTTAAAGATGGGGTCCAGGATGAGCTGGCAGAATGTCCGCGGCAGCTTCTTGCCATCTGGGCTGTTGGCTGACTTGCTGAATTTGCCGTTGGCTGGATCAAAGTACCTGTCAGACAAGACTCAACCCAAGTTAGGGGAATCTGGGGGGATGCAGGTGTGAAGGACCCCACGGACACTTGGGCTGTGTCTCCAGCACTCACCGGTCTCCCCATAGCTTCTTCATCATGTCCTCCACCTTCTTGGCCCGCTCGGCAGGCCCCAGCTGACCCTCACCCTTGGCAGCAAACTTGGCCACGTACATCTCTGCAAACTGCTTCAGAGTGAAGGCCCAGCCGTGGAGACCAGACCCGAAGCCAACAGTACCGAGGACAGGGTCAATCTGAGAGAGCAGGAGAAAGCTGTGAGTTGGGACAGTTGGACACAAACCACATCAATGAAGCCCCCAAGCACCCCGGCCCTCAGACACTGGATTTCTTCAACAGTCGTCAGGTCAAAGTGAAGAAATTTTAGTCATCATGTACAGGGTGCCCAGCTCTGCCCCCATCACGACAGGGTGTGCGATGATGCCACAGGCACTGCCCCATGCCCCTCTGTTAGCAGGCTGAGCTGCTACCCCACAGCCTCCACCGAAGTCCAGCCTTCTTGCCATTCCAAGGTTCCTGGCAACCTCACCTTCCAACCTCCCAAGAATCCCCAGGAGGCCATGGCTTCACAACAGTGGTTTCCCAAGGGCAGCCCTGAAGGAGAAAACCACAACCCTTCCAATCTGCATGAGGAATGCTGCCCACCCGGTGGGAGAAGCGGGAGGGGGTACTAGGAACACAGCAGGAGACGGCGATCCGCCAAGGGACCCCGACTTCAGCAGTCAGGCAATCTTACCATGATGTTGCCCATGGGGCCGCTCTCGCCCTCCCCGTAGGTGGAAATGATGACGTTGACATTCTCCACGATGCGCTGGAAGGTCTGGTAGAGCTCCTCGGGCTCCAGCTGCAGCTCAAGCAGGGCCCGGTCCATCTTGTTCATCATCAGCACAGGCTTGATGCGCTCGGCAATGGCCTGGCGCAGCACCGTCTCTGTCTGCACGCACACGCCTGTGGACCAGCAGGGGATGAGGCGTCTCCGTCGGCCAAAGAGGGGACAGCCCCAGGTTCCCCGCCATCCGTGGGGAAGCCTGCTGCTTACCCGACACGCAGTCCACCACCACCAAGGCACCATCGGTGACACGGAGGGCGGCTGTCACCTCTGAGGAGAAGTCCACGTGCCCAGGGGAGTCAATGAGGTTGATGAGGAAGCCAGAGCCATCCTTGCTCTGCTTGATGAAGTTCAAGTCATTCTCTGAGAGCTCGTAGAAGAGGGAAATGGCCCTGAGAGATTGCGACAGGTTACCAGGATGGAGGCACACCTCAGCCTGGCTCCTAACCTGTTCCCACTAGCCCTGTGGTCCATCAGGTTCCTGCCCACGGGAGTCAGGGTGGATGCTCTTGATCCTGAAGTGAGGCTGTAATCCACTAAAAAGCCAGACAGATGCTGCAACCTGTCTCCTCCCCCTGCATTACTCATCCCTAGAGATGAACGGCAGACTTCCCACACAAGAGCTATCCTATCCAGGGACATTTACCTCTGCAGCACCCTCTGCCGGGAACCACCACCTCCCTGGTACAGGTGCAATGGTACCAGAGTCCACCTGGTTCCTCTCAGGCTCAACACACCTGATTTCAAAGAGCTGCTACACAATCAGGCAAGATCCAGAAACCCCAAAGACTACCTTTCACCCTTCCCTCCCCAGCTGAAAGGAGTCTCAGAGCCAATGACCAAGGAGATGTTACCAGATGAAAACAACTGTTGTTACAGCCTCTTTTTTTTCTTTTTTTTGCGGGGGAGGGGGGTTTTCTCACCCTCTTAACATCTGGGGCCAGAAAACTCACAGGGAGCCACCATAGGTAAGGCAAGACCTTTACCAGCATCCTTGGATGCCAGCAGCACCCACCCAGACTTCTCCAGACAATGCCAAGAGCCCCTCGGCCCCCCTCCTCTCCAAATCCCCTTAATACCACCCATCACTGTGCCTCTCCCACAGGAGACAAAGGTTCCCATCTCACTAGCTGAAGCCCCATTGTCTCTCACAGTCCAAAAACCCAGCCCCAATGTGCTCATCTCCCCAGAAACCTGTCAGGAAAGGGATGGCTACTGGCTGTCCTCCCTACCCACCGCCCAAGGACTCAGAGTAAGCACCTCCCCCCTCCCTGTCCAGAGGGTGCCAAGGCTTTGCTCACGTCGACTTGATGGTGATGCAACGCTCCTGCTCGTCCTTCCGGGTGTCAGTGAAGCGGGTCTCCCCAGCCCGGGCGGAGGCTATGATACCCGCCTTGCACACCAGGGAATCCGTCAGCGTGGACTTGCCATGGTCCACGTGGGCGATGACGGACATGTTTCGGATGTTGGCCTTCTTGTCCATGATGGCCCGGATCTGGTCTACTGTGAAGTTCACCTGGGCGGGGGGGAGCGGGGGGACGACTCAGGATGGCCCGGCACTCCAGGAATGAGGCTTGGCACTGAGACCTTGATCAATAGAGACTGCTAGGCCATGGCCAGAGGGAGCTGGTCCTGGCGCTGCCTCAACTCCCACCCAGATCCCCCTTTCTCTGTTGACACCCCTTTAAAAGTGCAATTCACCCCGTCCCTGAAAAGCCAGACGCTGGTTGTCACAACCCAGAATGAGTACTGGGGAGTAAGTCTCAAAGAATGACAGCAGATTTCCTTTATAGTATATTGACGTATCTAGGGTCCAGCTGAAGTTCCCCCCACTGTGTTGCCACTGGTTATACCCCCAGCCTTCCCCCAACCAAAGGGCCTCTTTAAAATCCAAGGTCACCTCTCGCTGTGCAGGGTGGGGGTCAATCAGGTAGAGCCACGCACCCTGCCCCTGATTCTTAAATATGCCACCCCCGGTCGGGTGGGAGGCTTGCGCAGCCCTAACAGGCACGAGCCTCCACCTCGTAGTTCTGGAATCAGGTGTTCACAACTGGGAGGTACAGGGAGGACCAAGGTTACACAACGTCAGAAGACGAGACGCTTCTAAAGGTCTTACTCTTCTCTCCTTTTGCCATTTCCTTGCCTCCCCCGGCTCCCGACAGAAAATCGGACTCAAACTCCCAGCCCACGGGTTACATAAGGCGGCTCCCCTCTCCCCGCTCGCACCGCGGCGCCCGCCATTACAGCGTCTGCCACATCATCATACCCCCCGCCCCGCCTCCGCCCCAGCTCCAGCCGGGCCCGGGGTCCTGGAGGCGGCGGCGCCCCCGGAAGCGGAGCTCGGCTAGCAGTGCATCGCGCAGACATGGCGGCAGCCGCTTCCCCAGCCCCGAGCCCGCCGGCCCCGCCGCCGCCGCCATGTCTCCTCTCAGTCAGGGAGGCCACAGTTCTCCAGGCCTGGTAGGGCCGGCCCTACGGAGGCCCCGCCGCCGATTCAGGCCGCCCGTTGAACAGCGCTGCTCACCATGGTGGCGGATGGCGGTGGATTCTCCCAGGCAGATCCGAGTGTAACTAGCCGCGCCGAGGATGGCGGCGACGACGGCGGAAGAGAACGCTGACGTCAACACCCGAGCTTTTATAGGCCGACGCCGGTTGGGCGGGTCATCTGACCCCGCTTCTGGGGCGGGGCGAAGCGACGCCCCGCGCAGGCGCATGGACGGCCTCCCACAGGGTAACCCTTGTGCGTCGGCGCCGCTGCTCTAATATAGAGGGTCTGCGTTCCACACTTGGATTTTCCCTGGGGCGTGGTCCGCCCGGTGCAGGGTGCACGCCTCCCGGATGCAATGCTTAGGTGCAAAAAGCGAAGAGCCGTTTTAGCTGAGAATATTAACCATATCATAGCAACTACATCAGTCTGCAAACTGCCAAGCACTCCTATTAAAAGCAGATTACAATATTAATAGGGTCTGTAGATTGCACCAAGGTTAATTTCCTCGGCTTGATGTTAGGTAAGATGACAGTACAGGGGTAAGAGTACTAAGGACCTCTCAGTACCATTTTTGCAACTACCTGTCTATTTACAAGAAAAAAAAAGCTTTTTTAAAGGCAGGTATTAATCACTCATTTATTCCACAAAGACAGATCGAGCGTCTACTATACCAGGCACTGCTATAGGTGTTGTGGATATAGCAGTGAACAAAACACCTTATTAGCTCCACCACTTTAAGTGTTCTTACAGTAGATACTCGTATTTTTCTATTCTTCAGTTTCCTTACCTGCACAATGGGGTCATCAGTACGACCTCACAGGGGGAGAGTAAAATTCACTAAGTATATGTACAGGGATTAGCGCCGTGCCTGACACAGTTCTCAATACACGTCAGCTATTTTTAATTAGCTATCATTACTATTAATAAAACACATTTCAGGTACTGGTTTGCCCTGTCGCAAGCACGGGGCTAAGCGCTTTTCTACATGCGCAATCTCATTTTCTACTTCATTTTCTCTCCAGGGGGAGGCGCAGGAAGACTATTTTGCATTTGTGTCCTAATATGACCCTAAGAAACAGCTGTATTTCAGATCTCTGGCTCAAGAGAACGAATTGGCATTCAATTCAGTATTTTTATTCTTGGTAAAGAGCCCAGCTCAATGCCTGGTACACAGTAGGCACTCATAAGTATTTCTTGCACCAATTAATGATATTCTCATTAGCGTAAATAAACCCCTTTCAGTAAATCTTCCCCTAAATTCACTCTATCAAAAAGAGGGGGACTGCAGTGCTTTCCCTGCGCTAGGAGAAGAGGAGATGTGCGTCTGTAAAAAGCCATGCAAGTTCGGATCTGGACTCTAAGCCTATGCACTCCTCTCTCCGCAAAGGCTTTGCGCGTTTTGCTTTGTAAAGCGCTATCACAGCCCTGATTTCGTTTAATCGAAGACTGCCGTCACTATCCCGCGTTTAACCCAGGGAGAAACTGAGGCAGGAAGGAGCTGCTCCAGAAATATCTACCGAACGACTGAGGATCGGAGCCGCAGAGTGGCAGGCAGCAGACGTCAATGCCCGAGCTCAATCCCGTATCTTTAACACCTGCGCCTGTGTTCCTGACACGTTATGTTAATTTTACATGGCAAGCGCATGCGCCGTTGGGGGGACGCGATTTCAGCAGATGGGTATCCAGTTTCCCATTCTTAATAAATGATTTATCTTAATTTTTTTTTTTTTGCGGTACGCGGGCCTCTCACTGTTGTGGCCTCTCCCGTTGCGGAGCACAGGCTCCGGACGCGCAGGCTCAGCGGCCATGGCTCACGGGCCCAGCCGCTCCGCGGCATGTGGGATCTTCCCGGACCGGGGCACGAACTCGCGTCCCCTGCATCGGCAGGCGGACTCTCAACCACTGCGCCACCAGGGAAGCCCCTATCTTAATTTTTTTAAAATGTTTAAGTGCACTCAGCACTAACTGTGTGCTGGGCTCCGTCTTAGGCACTTCACAGCACTTCCTTGCAAATTGGAACATTTCAGAGATTAAAAGCAAAAGTTTTCTCGTTAAGAGGGTTGAATTTGCTCCCAAGTGAATAGATTGCTTATTGAGAAATTTTAACTTAATGTAAATTAAAGAGGCCGGGGAGAGTTTAAGGGGAATGGGGAAATTTAAGACATTCCCTCCCCTCTGTAACCCTCCATGCAGAGGTGTTCCACCCCCAGCTGCAGAGATGGGGCCAGATGTTGGCAGGGGACAACTCCCCACCGCCATCCCCAGACCCAGAAGCCTGGGGAGGAGCAGGGCTTCAGCACAGCAAAAGCAGACAGCCAGGCTCAGGGTCTGCAGTAATAAATACAGCTGAGGGTAAAGGGCGGGGAAGAAGCACGAAGAAAAGCAACCGCTGCAGGAAAGCTCTGCTGCGCGTGCGCTCGCTGCGGCGCGGGGCGGACACGGAGGTACCGGCAGCGGCTCCTGCTGACCAGAGGCCGCCACTGCACGCCCCTTGCATCTGCCTTTTGATGCTGTTGAGCGTGTATTGGATACCCATCACTACCCTTTAAATCAATTAATTCACGGGACTTCCCCGGTGGCCCAGTGGGTTGGACTCCGTGCTCCCAATGCAGGGGAGCCGGGTTCGACCCCTGGTCACGGAGCTGGATCCCGCATGCACGCCACAACTAAGAGTCCACATGCTGCAACTAAAGATCCTGCATGCTGCAATGACGATCCCATGGGCCGCAACTAAGACCCAGTGCAGCCTAAATATCAAAATATAATAATAATAAACCAATTAATTCACGTAATCCTCCCCACACCCTGGGCTTTGTGTGGGCTCATTTATGCAGGAGCAAATTGAGGCTCAGAGAAGTTAAGTGATTTCCCCAAGGTCACACAGCTAATAAGGGCAGAACCAAGTGACTTAAAAAGGCATGGTTTAGTGGTCCACCCATACGCTGGAATATTACTCAGCCTTAAAAAGGAAGGAAATTCTTCTCTCTTTTTTTGGCACTTTTATTATTATTTTTTGAATTTTATTGTATTTATTTTTTTATACAACAGGTTCTTATTAGTTATCCATTTTATACATATTAGTGTATACATGTCAACCCCAATCTCCCAATTCATCCCACCCCCACCCCCACCCCCACCACTTTCCCCCGTTGGTGTCCATATGTTCGTTCTCTACATCTGTGTCTTTATTTCTGCCCTGCAAACCAGTTCATCTGTACCATTTTTCTAGGTTCCACATATATGCGTTAATATACGGTATTTGTTTTTCTCTTTCTGACTTAGTTCACTCTGTATGACAGTCTCTAGATCCATCCACGTCTCTACAAATAACCTAATTTCGTTCCAAAAAGGAAGGAAATTCTGACACAGGCTACAACATGGATAAAATGGTATGCTCAGTGAAATAAGCTGGACACAGAAGCACAAATATTGGGGAATTCCCTTGCGGTCCAGTGGTTAGGACTCTGTGCTTTCACCACTGAGGGCCCAGGTTTCATCCTTGGTCAGGGAACTAAGATCCCACAAGCTGCATGGTGTAGCCAAAAAAAAAAAGGACAAATATTGTATAATTCTACCTATATAAGGTCCCTACAGGAGTCAAAAGGGACAGAAAGTAAAGTGGTGGAGGCCAGGGTCAGGGGGAGGGGGAGTCAGTGTTTCATGGGGACAGAGTTTCCGTTTGGAAAAATGGAAAAGTCCTGGAGACAGATGGTGGGGATGGCTGCACAACAATGTGAGTGTACTTAATACACTAAACTGTACACTCAAAAATGATTTAAAAGGTCAATTTTATGTTATGTATATTTTACCACAATTTAAAAGAAAAAAATGCATGGTTTAGTCAAGGAGCAACTCTGCTCCACTACTACTTCCTAGATGGATTCCAGATTTGGTTGATCTGAAACCAAAAATCATGAGTTTAGATTCTGCCCTCGCTGCCTGTGTGAACTTGGGCAAGTTACATAATCTCTCTGAGCCTCAGGATCCTTCATGTAAAATGTTGAATAATAACAGAACCTATTCTATTATGGGACTCTTGCGAGACTTAAAGAAGTTAATATAAAGTACCTAGCACAGTGCCCGGCATACATTAAGCCCCGTTGAAGAGTTTGCTCCTGTTATGGGCTAAATTGTGCCCCTCCCTCAAACATATATATTAAAGTCTTAACCCCCCAGTACCTCAGAATGTAACTTTATTTAGAGACAGAGTTTTTATGTTTGTTTGGGGGGTTTTTTTGGCAGTACGCAGGCCTCTCACTGCTGTGGCCTCTCCCGTTGCAGAGCACAGGATCCGGACGCGCAGGCTCAGCGGCCATGGCTCACAGGCCCCACCACTCCTCAGCATGTGAAATCTTTCCGCACCGGGGCACGAACCCGCGTCCCCTGCATCGGCGGGCGCACTCTCATCCACTGCGCCACCAGGGAAGCCCTAGAGACAGGGTTTGAAAGAAGCAATTAAGTTAAAGTGAGGTCTTTAGGGTGGGCCCTAATTTAATATGACACCAGTCATATTGGTGAGATTGGGAAAAGACAGGCCCAGAGGGGAGACCACACAGGGACACAGGAAGAAGGCAGCCATCTGCAGGCCAAGGAGAGAGGCCTCAGCAGAAATCAAGCCTGCCGACACCTGGATCTGGGGCTTCTGACCTCCAGAACTGTGAGACAATAAATTTGATGTTTATTTACCCATTCTGTGGCATTTTGTTGTGGCCTCCCCAGCAAATTAAAACAGCCCCCATTGTGAGATAGAAACACCAGATTTTATACACTGCAACCATTCCTTCTAGGAGCATTTATTAGCCCTTACTACCTGCTGCATTGAGGAGAGCGAGGTACTCTCCTCGGGCACAAAATTTAAGGGGGGGGGAGCTCCAAAAAACTCAGTCCTGATGGTTTTTGTTTTTTTTTTTTTTGACTGCACCACGAGGTATGTGGGGTCTTAGTTCCCCAACCAGGATAGAACGTGTGCTCCCGGTAGTGGAAGTGCAGAGTCTTAACCACTGGACTGACAGGGAAGTCCCCGATGATTATATTTTAGCATCACTTTTTAAACTTCAAATAAATGCAAAAAAAGTCCATGATGAGCAAAGCATCCAAATTTTAAAGAAAGATAGGACCAGGGACTTCCCTGGTGGCACAGTGGTTAAGAATCCGCCTGCCAATACAGGGGACACGGGTTCGAGTCCTGGTCTGGGAAGATATCACATGCCATGGAGCAACTAAATCTGTGTGCCTAGAGCCCATGCACCGCAACAAGAGAAGCCACCGCAATGAGAAGCCCACGCACCACGTTCGCGGCAACTAGAGAAAGCCCACGCAGCTACAAGGACCCCAAAAATAATTAATAATTATTAAAATAATTAATTAATTAAAATAATTAATTAATTTTAAAAAAGAAAGATAGGACCAGTATTATTGATTTCTCCTTTTCTCTCAGGGTCCAGGATAACTGCACACAGCTCAGGGTTAGGTAGTCCCACTACATGCTCTAGGGATGTTCTGTAGCATGGAATGTTCTGGAATAGCCTTAGGAAGGGGTGTACTGCTTCTCTGGATGGTTGAACAGCTGAGTTTAGGGAGGTCTGGTGGGGCTGCATGGTGGGAATGGGTGGGCCAGTGTTGGTTCCTAAGATCACTGAACTGTGCAGAGGTCTCACGGAGGAGACGGATTTGCTGGCCCTTTCAGAAGGTTCTCACTGTTCAGATCCAGTTTACAGAGGCTAAAACTGAGACTCTTAGAGGGTAAGTGAAGGTGGATCTGTTCCCCACTCCGCCTCCTGTGAGGGCTCCCAGCAGGTCCACAGGGACTCACTGAGAGCCCTAGGCAAACTGTTTTGCATTTCTTTGCAAATCTGCCCCTGGGACCTCAGGCTGAGGGACTTTCCACCCGCCCCGCCCTTCCCCGCCTGCAAACACACCCATCAGTTTTGCAGTCCAGCTCAACCTTTTTGCTTGGAATTCCTCACATCCCTCCAGTCTCGGCACTCATTCGTCTAGCAAATGTTTTCCTGGGAGCCTGTCAGAGGAAAAAACGAATCCCTGCCCTCGAGGAGCTGACCCTCTGGTGAAGGAAATAGTCAATCAAATATCTGCACAAATGGAAGCTTTCAAATTGTGCCAGGAAGGAGAAAGAGAAGAGGCAAAGGAGAGAATAGACTAGGGAGGGCTATGATCTAGCCTGGGGGATCCCAGAGGGCTGCCTGGAGGAGGTGATTCCTTAACTGTTACCTGAAAGATGACCAAAGTGGAGATGGCATTCCAGGGAGAGGGAGCAGCAGATACAAAGACCCTGAGGTGGGAGGCACAGTGAAGAAACAGTGTGACTCTGAGTGTAAAAAGAGCAGAAGGGGTACTTCCCTGATGGTCCAGTGGTTAAGAGTCTGTGCTTCCACTACAGGGGGTGCGGGTTAGATCCCTGATCAGGGAACTAAGATCTGGCTTGCCGTGCAGCACCATCAGGAAAAAAAAAAAAAAAAAAAAAGCAGAGCGGGCAGCTTTAGATGGACCAGTCAAGGCATGACTCTGAGACAAATGTTGGCTTATTTTTTCTAAAAGGGCCAAGTAGAAAACATTTTGGCTTTTCCGGCCACACGGTTTCGATCACAGCTACACAATTCTGCACGTAAGCAGCCAGAGATGACACATACTCAAATGGACATGGCTGTGCTCCAATAAAACTTTATTTATGGGCTCTAAAATTGGAATTTCATACAATTTTCACATGACATGAACTATGATTCTTCTTTTGATTCCCCTCTGGGACTTCCCTGGTGGTGCAGTGGTTAAGAATCCGCCTGCCAATGCAGGGGACAGGGGTTCGATCCCTGCTCCGGGAAGATCCCACATGCCGCGGAGCAACTAAGCCTGTGCGCCGCAACTACTGAGCCTGCACTCTAGAGCCCGCGTGCCACAACTACTGAGCCCGTGTGCCACAACTACTGAAGCCCGCACGCCTAGAGCCTGTGCTCCACAGCAAGAGAAGCCACCGCAATGAGAAGCCCGCGCACCGCAACAGAGTAACCCCTGCTTGCCGCAACTAGAGAAAGCCTGCGCGCAGCAATGAAGACCCAACGCAGCCAAAAAAATAAATAAATAACAAATAACAAATAAATAATTTTTTTGAAAATGTAAAAACCATTCTTAGCTCACTTGGGCACACAAACAGGCAGTAGAGGGGGATACGGCCCCTGGGCCTTAGTTTCAGACCACCCCACCACCCTGTCCAGCTCTAGGAGAAGGGTGGCCCTATAATTTATCATCTAAATAAGAACACTTTACATTTGCAAAGTTGCGATTGAATTTTTTATATATATATATACATATGTATATATGTATGTATTCTTTTTCAGATTCTTTTCCACTACAGGTTATTATAAGATATTGCATATAATTCCCTGTGCTCTACAATAGGTCCTTATTGTTCATCTCTTTCGTATATAGTACTGTGTAACTGTTAATCTCAAACTCCTAATTTATCCCTCCCCTCCCCCTTTCCCCTTTGGTAACCATAAATTTGTTTTCTCAGTCTGAAGCTGTGATTGAAGTTTAACCAAAATACAGAAACGGCATAAATCAAACGTATAAAATCTGATGCCTTTCACAAAGTAAACACATGCCAGTAGCCAATATGAAAATCAAGATACAGAACGACCAGCCCTCAGAAACCCCAGAAATCCCGTGTCTCTTCCAGTCACTACCCAAAGATACCCAGCATCCTGTCTTCCAACAACACAAACTGGGGAGGGGGGGGCTATTTTTGAATTTCATACACCTTGAATCATGCAGCATGGCCTTTTCTTGTTTTTAACTCTTATTCCTTATTTTTTTGGCTGTGTTGGGTCTTAGTTGCGGCATGCGGGATCTTTCATTGCAGCATGTGGGCTTCTCTCTAGTTGTGGTGTGTGGGCTCAGTAGTTACTGCACACGGGGCTTAGTTGCTCTGCGGCATGTGGGATCTTAGTTCCCTGACCAGGGATTGAACCCGTGTCCCCTGCATTGCAAGATGGATTCTTAACCACTGGACCACCAGGGAAGTCACAGCAGCATGGTCTCTTTTCAATCCAGCTTCTTGCAGTCAACATTCATACGAAGGTTTACCCATGTTGGGGATGACTGAACTTCACCTGTTCTCACTGCTCCATTCTCTTTCTGAGACCCTGGCACAATTTACTTATCCGTTTCACTGTTGGTGCGCATTTGGGTTGTTTCCAGCTTGGGTCTGTTATGACTAATGCGGCTATGGAACATTCTAGCACGTGTCCTGGCAGCATTTCTGTTGGGTACATACATAGGAGTGGGAATGCTGAGTCATACACTGTGCCTGATTCCAGCTTGAGTGGATGTAGGCATTCACCAAACTGCAAATCAGGACGGGTTTGAAAGCAAAAGGGACACTAATTGATTTACACCAGAATGATGGTTGTAAACCAGGCTTATCCCAGGCCCCTGGGATGTGTGGTCCCCCAGGGTATAGGGGAGCATATGAGTGAAGAACCGCAATGAGCAGAACTCTGATACCTCCTGTGCCTGATGTAAGCCTCATTTGTAAAATGGAACGGGTAATCCTCACCCTCCAGCACAGGGTCACACCCAGGAGTGATTTTGCCTTCAGGGTACGCTGGGCCATGTCTGGGGACCTTGGTAATTATCACAGCTTGGGGGGGGAGCTCCTGGCATCAAGTGGGTGGGGGCCAGGGAGGCTGCTCCATACCACACAGTGCCCAGGACGGCCCCCCAGACAATGATCTGGCCACAATGTCCACAGTGCCAAGGTTGAGAAAAACCCTATATGTGATTATTTACAACATGGTCTAAATTTTTCAAGTGCAGATAGTATTCATTCATCCAACACATACTTAGCACCTCCTGTCTTCCCGACATTGAGTGAGGTTCTGGGGACACAGAACAAGCATCCCTGTCCTGGGGGGCTTATAGTTTAGTGAGAGATGGCATGGAGGACAGTAAATAAGTATGTGATATGTCAGATGGTGAGAAGTGCCATGGAGAGAAGTGAAATAGCATTAGGGAACGCTGTACTGGGGGCGGATGGTAGCAAACACTTTACATGCATAAGGAGATATCAGAGCAGAGCCCTGAAGAAGATCAGGGAGGGGGCAATTGTGGGTGTCTGGGGGAAGGGCATTCCAGGTGGGAGAAACAGCTTGCGCAAAGGCCCTGGGGCAGCACCATGCTTGGCATATTGAAGGAACAGCTAGGAGTTGACTGAAGCAGAGTGAGTGAAGGGGAGAGAGAGAGGAGAGAGGTGAAGATGGGGGGTAGGCAGGGCCTTGTGGTTCACAGGGAAGATTTAGGCTTTTACCCTGAGGGAAGTAGGATCCCAGAAAGGCTGGAGGGCTGTGGGCAGAGGAGGGGCAGGACCTGACTCAGGTACTTGGGGGCGCCCTCTAGTGGCTTCTGTGGGGAGGACAGACCATGGTGGGGGAGGGGCTGCAGGGGGGAGGCATGGCCTTGGGGATTGTGCTGCTCCAGGAGAAAGATGGTGGGGGCGGGCTTCCCTGGTGGCGCAGTGGTTGAGAATCTGCCTGCCAATGCAGGGGACACGGGTTCGAGCCCTGGTCTGGGAAGACCCCCACATGCAGCAGAGCAACTGGGCCCATGAGCCACAACTACTGAGCCTGCGATGAAGAGTGGCCCCCGCTCGCACAGAAAGGAAGACCAACACAGCCAAAAAAAAGATGGTGGGGGTGGGAGGGAGGGAGACCCAAGAGGGAAGAGATATGGGAACATGTGTATATGTATAACTAATTCACTTTGTTATAAAAAGAAACTAACACACCATTGTAAAGCAATTATACCCCAATAAAGATGTTAAAATAAATAAAATAAAAAAAAGATGGTGGGGGCTGAGGAATGGAAAAATAAAATGTGGTCCATTCACACAGTGGGATATTATTAAGCCATAAAAAGGAGTGAAGCACTGACACACGCTACAATGTGGATGACCCGAGAGAAGCCAGACACAAAGAGCCACGTAGTGTGTGACTCCATTTATATGAAATGTCCAGAACAGGCCAATCCACAGAGACAGAAAGTGGGTTAGTGGTTGTCAGGGCCTAGGGGACAGGGGAGTGACTGCTAATGGGGACGGGGTTTCTTTTGGGGGTGATAGAAATGCTTTACAATTAGAGCACAGTGATATTAAAACTCATTAAATTCTACATTTAAAACAAACCCGGTGGACTTCCCTGGTGGCGCAGTAGTTAAGAATCCGCCTGCCAATGCAGGGGACACGTGTTCGAGCCCTGGTCCAGGAAGATCCCACATGCTGCAGAGGAACTAAGCCTGTGCACCATAACTACTGAGCCTGTGCGCCACAACTACTGAAGCCCATGCGCCCTAGAGCCCGTGCTCGGCAACAAGAGAAACCACCGCAATGAGAAGTCTGCGTACCGCAAAGAAGAGTAGCCCTCACTCGCCACAACTAGAGAAAGCCCGGGCAGCAATGAAGACCCAACGCAACCAAAAAATAAATAAATAAATTTATGAAATAAATAAATAAAATTTGTTTATTAAAATAAATAAAATAAAACAAAACTGTTGACTCTGTCCATTTCACCCCATCCACCCTGGCCCCCACCCTGGTCCAGGACCCCATCATCAGTTGCCTGGGTGACTGCACCAGCCTCCTCCCTGGCCTCCTGCCTCTGTTATGATTCCCCACCAGCCATTTCCCACAGCTGCCAGGGGGATCTTTGTAAATACAAATCATATCTTACCCTGGGTTAATTAATTTTAATTTGGTTAATTTTAATTTTTTTTTTTTGGCCGTGCTGCATGGCATGCGGGATCTTAGTTCCCCAACCACGGATTTAACCTGTGCCCCCTGCGGTGGAAGCATGGAGCCTTAACCACTGGCGCGGCCAAGAAAACACAACAACAACAAAAAACACGAGGCTTGACAGCAAGTATTAACTGGTATTGTTACCATCAGCAGATTACAGTGATTTCTGTGGAAAGTGGAATTGGTGGGTCAAAGGTTAATTGACCTCCTTTTTCTGAAAGGCAGTCAACCCAGCCATTTTCCACACTGGCTGTTTTAAATATTCTCAGCTTCTCTTCCTCCTCATATTTTGAAAAATAAAATACTAATCACCTTGTAGAAAGGCCTCAGGTAAAGCAATCAAAAATATCAATTTGGGGGCTTCCCTGGTGGCTCAGTGGTTGAGAGTCTGCCTGCCGATGGGACATGGGTTCGTGCCCCGGTCAGGGAAGATCCCACATGCCGCAGAGCAGCTAGGCCCGTGAGCCATGGCCACTGAGCCTGCGCGTCCGGAGCCTGTGCTCCACAACAGCAGAGGCCACAACAGTGAGAGGCCCGTGTACAGCCAAAAAAAAAAAAAAAAAAAAAAAAAAAAAGCAGGTTGGAAGGAAAGAGGAAAGGGAGGGAGGAAGGAAGGAAGGGCCAAATCTAGCCTGACAACTGTTTCTGTACAGCCTTTGAGCTAAAAATGTTTCTTTTTCTCTTTTCACTGTTTGAAGCAAAGAATAATATTTCATAATATGTAAAAATTATATAAAACTCAAATTCAATGTTTAGAAATGAAGTTTTACTGGCACACAGCCATGCCCATTGAGTTAAGTCGTTGCTACAGATGCTGTAGCCCACAAAGCTGAAAATATTTATTATCTGGACCTTCACAGAAAATGTTTTCCCATCTCTAAATCAAAACAGTGTCTAGGGCTTCCCTGGTGGTGCAGTGGTTGAGAGTCCGCCTGCCGATGCGGGGGACACAGGTTCGTGCTCCGGTCTGGGAAGATCCCACATGCCGCGGAGCGGCTAGGCCTGTGAGCTATGGCCGCTGAGCCTGCGCGTCCGGAGCCTGTGCTCTGCAACAGGAGAGGCCACAGCAGTGAGAGGCCCGCGTACCACAAAATAAATAAATAAAAAAAAAAACAAAAAAACAAAAAAAACAGTGTCTAGCATGTAGTAAGTGTTTGGTATTTGGAGAAATTATTACTGAATATCTGATGGAAGAATCTGATGCAGTTTACCACTTGACTCTGCTCTTCGGAGAGGGTCAGGCCTGGATTAAGATTCTGGCTCTGGGGGACTTCCCTGGTGGTCCAGGGGTAAAGAATCTGCCTTACAATGCAGGGGACACGAGTTTGATCCCTGGTTAAGGAACTAAGATCCCACATGCCCCGGGGCAACTAAGCTGGTACGCCTCAACTAGAGCCCAAGTCCTGCAATCTACAGAGCCCACGCACCCTGGAGCCTGCGCACCGCAACTAGAGAAGAGAAAACCCTCACGCCACAACGAAGAGTCTGTGTGCCACAACGAAAGATCCTGCATGCCTCAACAAAAGATCCCCCATGCGGCATCTAAGACCCGATGCAGCCAAAAATAAATAAATAAATTAATTAATTAAATCTTAAAAAAATAAAAAGATTCTGGCTCTGCCTATGTCTGGGCAGGTTGCTTCCCATGTCTGAGCCTGGGTTTCATCATCAAAAAACAGGGGTCAACAAGAATGCTGATCACACGGAAAGAGCTTGATCTGGTAGTTCTGTGAGAGCTCAGCAGCCTTAGCTACTGAATATCATGACTCCCTCATGAGTCCATAACCCTGGCCTCAACGATAAACAACTTACAGTCCATTTTGTTTCATCCACCTTTCCCCATGCCCTCCTCATTCTTTTTTTCTTTCTTTCTTTTTTTTTTTTTTCCTGGCCAGGCCACACAGCCTGTGGCTTGTGGGATCTTAGTTCCCCGACCCGGACCCTCAGCAGTGAAAGCAGAGTCCTAACTACTGGACTGCCAGGGAATTCCCTCCTCCTTAGTTTAAAGCAAATCCTATATCATTTCTTCTGTACATATGCCCTCATGTATTCTTTATTTTTTATTTTTTTATTTTTATTTTTTTTTTGCAGTATGCGGGCCTCTCACTGTTGTGGCCTCTCCCGCTGCGGAGCACAGGCTCCGGACGCGCAGGCTCAGCGGCCATGGCTCACGGGCCCAGCCACTCCGCGGCATGTGGGATCTTCCCGGACTGGGGCACGAACCCGCGTCCCCTGCATCGTCAGGCGGACGCTCAACCACTGCGCCACCAGGGAAGCCCTGCCCTCATGTATTCTTCACAAAGACTCTTTTTATTTTTTTCTCTTGTATTTTATTTATTTATTTAATTTTGTACTGAAGTATAGTTGATTTACAGTGTTGTGTTAATTTCTGGTGTACAGCAAAGTGACTCAGTTACACATATATACATACATATATTCTTTTTCAGATTCTTTTCCATTACGGTTTATTACAGGATATTGAATATAGTTCCCTGTGTTATACAGCAGGACCTTGTTCTGTATCTATTTTACATATGGTAGTGTGTATCCGTTCATCCCAAACTCCTAATTTATCCTCCCCACCCTCCCAACCAGTGCCTTTCCCCTTTGGTAACCATAAATTTGTTTTCTATGTCTGTGAATCTATTTGTTTTGCAAATAAGTTCATTTGTATCATATTTTAGATTCCACATATAAGTGATATCATAGGTATTTCCCTTTCTCTTTGTGACTTACTTCACTTAGTGTGATAACCTCTAGATCCATCCATGTTGCTGCAAATGGCATTATTTCATTCTTTTTTTATAGCTGAGTAATACTCCATTGTATGTATAAACCACATCTTCTTTATCCATTCATCTGACAAATGCTCTTTCCATAACATAGCCGTAGCACCATTATCACACTTTCAGCTGTTCCAACCGTGATGGTTGCAAGAATCTATAAGTGATCAAAGTTCATAAAACTATACATGACCACCACCACCAGCAACGAAAACATGCATGTAAAAACCGGTGAAATCGGGCTTCCCTGGTGGCGCAGTGGTTAAGAATCTGCCTGCCAATGCAGGGGACACAGGTTCGAGCCCTGGTCCGGTACGATCCCACATGCCGCGGAGCAACTAAGCCCGTGCACCACAACTACTGAGCCTACGCTCTAGAGCCCGCAAGCCACAACTACTGAAGCCCGCACACCTAGAGCCTGTGCTCCGCAACAAGAAGAGCCACCTCAATGAGAAGCCCGCGCACCGCAACGAAGAGCAGCCCCTGCTCGCAGCAACTAGAGAAAGCTCGCGTGCAGCAACGAAGGCCCAACACAGCCAAAAGTAAATAAATAAAATAAAAATTCAAAAAAAAACCCCCCAAAACCGGTGAAATCCAAATATCTGTACCTGAGTTGATTGTATGGTACCAACATCAATTTCCTGGTTTTGACAACACACTGTAGGAATGTGAGATATCATCATTGGGGGAAGCTGGGTGAAGGGTACATAAGTGTGAAGGGTGCTAGTTCTGCACCCTTTTCAAAATAAAAAAAGTGTAGGAAAAGTAAAACAAAACCCTGAAGAGTCAGAGTTTGTGTGAGGTGAGGGAGGTCACCTGTACAATTGCGGAGTTGGATTCCCTCTTTACTTAAATTTTAGTATTTTCTTCATCATGGATTTTTTTTGCATTAATTTTATTTTTAAAAATACCGCACAAACATACTTACCTTGATAACTGAGTCATTTGGGGCGCTGTCTTAATTTTGCCTAATTCTTGCCCTGAGATTGATCATCTCAAGGGATGGGCCCTGAAATACACGTTTCTGTCCTCTTGCTTCCAGGTTTTGACACACGAAAGTTTGAGTACAGCGGCCCGTGGGCACTGGGGAGCCACGGAGAGCTCTTGAGCAGGGGAGTTTCCGGTTAGTGCAGATTCCAAAGGTTTACCGTGGGTGGGGAGGCGGAACTAGGGGGGCGGGGTGGGGAGGGGCGGTTCGCCGGCATCCCGGGAATTGGGCAGGGGGTCCGGCATTTCTCCTCCAGGGGCCAACCAAGGAGGTGTAGCGCCCGCGCTCCTTCGGCCGCGCTGGGACCCGGATGTACAGTGCGCGGGTCGCCCGGCCAGCCGAGGCTGTCCCGCGCTGCGCTCCAAGGCGGCTCACTGCACGCACTGGCGGCCGCTGCGCGGGCCAACCGTCTCCTCCCCCCACGTCGCCGGGCGCCCAGTCACGCACCTGGAGGCCGCCTCGCGCCGGGGGCCGCGGCACCTGGCTGCATTGTTGTCGCCTCCGCTGTCTACTCCCTCCCCAGACAGGACTCAGCACCCACCCCCACCTATGCCGGGCTCGTGCCCCTTTAAGAAGCCAGACGCGGCCAGGGGTGGGCGTGGTCGCCGCGAGCGAAGGGGGGGCGGTGTCGGGCCGCCCTGATTGGCCCGAGGCCCGGGCGGTGGCCGCGCGCGCCTGCGCAGTGCGCGGTCGCGCGCGCCCCGGGGAGGAGGGCGCGCGGGTGCTAATTGGCCGCGGTGGCGGCCCCGCCCGCGAGTGGAGGGTGATCACGTGACGAGACGGCTGGGGGCTCCCGGCGCGGGGGACGCTGGTGGCCAAGATGGCGGCGGAGCTGGTGGAGGCCAAAGTGAGTGAGCGGCGGCAGCGCCGGCCAGGGCGGGCGGGGGGGCGGGGGCCGGGCGGCCGGCCGAGGTCTGCGCCTTCCGCTCGGGGCCCCATAGTGCGGCCCGCCCGCGGCTCGGCGCCCGGCTCCCTCGCCAGCCCCTGGCCCCGGGGCTCCGGTTGCGGGCGGGGCGCGGGGAGGCCGGGGGCGGGGCCCCCCAAACCTCACCCCAGTTTTCGCGCCAGGGGTTCAGCCCCCAGGTAGGAGGTTGGGTTCTCCTACCTCCAACTCAAGCGGTTGGGGTCTGGACCTTCCTAAGAACGGGCACAGGGCCGCGCCTCCCAGCTTGAGGTACAGTCCCCCCGGACAGCATGACTGACTGGACTGCTCGTCCACTCCTCGAGTTCGGCGCTCTTTGGCCTGGGGGAGTGTCTGCGCCTCCCAGCCCCCCATGGTACAGTGGGCTGGTACATCTGGGTCTCAGCCTCCTCGCCTAGCTGACCAGGCTGGGGTTGGCGACTCCTGCCCAGAAAGGTCCCCTGACTTTTCTGCCACCGTTTCCACCATCCGGGGTGATGAGCTGGGGTCCTGAACTGCCCCCAAACACAGTGTGTCTCTTGGGGTCTCTACCCCAGGCTAGGGTTTGGAGCCAATATTCAGCTCCCGCTCTGGTCCCAGAGCCCCGCCCCCCTCCCGACACCCTCTTCACCCCGGAGTGCGCGCGGCGATAACAGCTTGCCCTCCCCGATGGGACTGAGCCCTGGCCCCTGTGTCGGCGCCTTCCTAATAACTCTCCTCTCAGCCTTGGGTCTTGGGCTCTGCCTTCCTCCTCCCTCTACCCTCAGGACAGCATCTGTGCTGCTTTGGACTGTTCCTGGGGTCTCTGGACCCCACACTCGCAGGATCAGACTCCCATTTCCAAACCTTGTCTGCTTCCCTTATACTCTACCCCATCGTGAGTCTACTGCTCAGATCACACTCCCTTCCCACACAGCCCCCAGAACCCCTGCTTTAGATCTGTTTATGCACCCCAGCTCTGGCATCTGAGGCACCCTTCTCTTTTTGTCGGTCTCTTACGTCGGTCCTTGGAGAGTCCCTGGCTGGTTGCAGGGTAGGGTATTTAGGAGGGCGATCACGTGACGGGACAGCTGGGGGCTCCCGGCGCTGGGGGACGCTGGTGGTTAGTTTCTAGTCTTTCTCCCCCGTATTCCTGTTTGGGGTCCACATTCCACATCCCATAGATGCCACCTCTTCAAGCTTGGGGCCCCTTTTAATCCTCTTGGGACTAAGCTGGGAGCATCCCTCTCCCGGGGTTGTATCTTCTCCCAGATGCCTCCCCGAGGTGAGGCTCCAGAACCCTTGCCCCTGACTAGGCTAGGGTTCTTCCCGGAGAAGTTTACTCAAGGCCGTTGATCCCAGGGAGGTGGGGGACCAGACCTTGCAGGACCAAGACACCGCCCCCTCCCCCTGCTGTTCTCCCCTCCCCAGGGTCCTGACCTGTAAATGTTTTCTTTCTCTTGCTC
The DNA here is from genome assembly GCF_951394435.1 of Stenella coeruleoalba. Lineage (NCBI taxonomy): Eukaryota > Metazoa > Chordata > Mammalia > Artiodactyla > Delphinidae > Stenella > Stenella coeruleoalba. Next base: position 171,100,602 of record NC_137148.1, on the reverse strand, counting down.
CTCCCTCTCCTTACATCTCCCTTCCCTTCCCACTGGGATCTGAAATGCGGCCCTCAGGGTTCTGTGATTATAGGGTATTAGCCCCATTCACCCCTGAGTGCCCTCTCCATATACCTGCATCACACACATGGCTGCCCCTCTCCGGAGTTTTGAGAAATTGAGACTTGCCCTAGAGATGCAGAGGTCTGAACTCTGCCAGCCCAAGGCAACAACCTGCGGCCTGAAGTCCCCTGGAGCCCTGAAATTTAACCTCCTCAGGCCGCTGTGGGGCTGTGGCTCTGGGCGCCCACCCCCACTCCAGCCAGAGAGTAGGATCTGAACTCTTATATCATCCAGGGCCTTGAAATATGATCTGATGAACTCTACTTCACCTTCCAGTGGCTGGGGCCCCCCTCCCCAATTAGATCAAGTTGACCCTTTTTCAAGTGCTCTAAAACACAAGCCTCATGAGCCCAGCCTGCTCCCATCCTAGGGAGCCTTCTTTCTCCTTCAGTCCCTTGCTGTCACTGTGGAGTGCCTACCTGTCATTGAAATGTCCCCCTCTTTTAGGTGCTTTCCCAGCCTTTTGTAGCGAGAGCCGGAGACTTTGTCTTTTGGGGTCCAGAATGGGCTGATCCGAGGGGAGAGCGAGGGGCTTGTTGATAAGCTTAGAAATCTGAGACACTCAACCTGAGGCCCCTGGGAGGGGCTTGGGGGTGGGGGTGGGGAGTGGTCTGGGAACTCCCTGAGAGGGTGTGTAGCATTCTGCACGGAGCTCTTAGTTCCTGGAGAGGCGCCCCTGTTTCAGCGCAGCTGCTGTTTCTCCACACGGCTCCGAAGAAGCCCAGAGTTGACGCTCTGGAAGCCGTTGGGGCCTGGCGCTGTTTATAAACACAGATCTGAGGGGCAGGCAGGTCAGGATGAAGCCGCGGCAGGAAGTGGTCTGCGCAGCACTTGGGGCTTCTTCCTGAACGTTTGCACCCTGCTTGCGCGGCCCCCCCTCCCTTCCAGTGTCAAGGGCAGGCTCCTCGGTGGTGGCAGCTGCTGAGAAATCCGAGTCATGAACATATGGCAGCTCGAGGGGTGTGCCCCGGGATGCGCGTGCATGAGGCGGCTCCGGATGGCCCCAACCTGGTGGAAGGGGTAGGTAGGGGCAGGGGCTCCCAGGGGCAGGAAGATGTGCTGTGGTCAGACTCTGAAAGGCCAGGCCCACCTGCCTTTGGCTCCATGGTGGGCGGTCAGCTTCCATATGACATTGCCTCTCCCCTGGAGCGCCTTGGGGCTCTTCCAGAAGAAACATCTTGTCTGCAAGTCTTTCTTCTCTGTTCAAGGTAGGAAGTCAGGCCGAGGGAGGCGAAGCCTCTTTGTTTTCAAAAGTGTTCAGACTCTTGGAGGGCCAGCAGACTGCTAGGCCCCCAAGCAGCGGGTGTACTGGGGAGTGAGGGGCTCCCAGGCAGCTGGGTGTGAGTGGAAGTAAGCAGCCTCAGGAGCCCGATGGCCCCGAGTCCAAATACTGCTAGCCCTGCTGCGGATGCACGGGGAGGCCTTGGGCCAGCTGCTTACCTCTCAGAGCCTCAGTTTTCTCACCTGTGTAATGGGCACCAGTCCTTGTGAGATTAGTGACCATGAAGGCCCTTGTGCTTGGCATTGGTGGGCGCTCTCCGTCTGCAGTGCAGGAGTAGGAGAAAGACCCTGCAGCAGGAAAAGCCTCCCCCTCTAAGCTTTGCAGGCAGGATGGGGCCTCCCCGCACCTTTGTCTGTGTCATGTTGGGCCCGTCAGACCCCTCTGCCATCAGCAGGAGCCTGGCGCCGTACAGCTGGAAAGAACGTTAGAGTTCCCATCTTGTCCAAAGTGCGGAGAAGCCTGACAGCAGACCCGGGGTCATCTGGGAACCTAGGGCAGGGTCTGGGCTTGAACCTAGGGCTCCTGACTCCTGGAGCCACGATCAGATTCCACAGCTCACTCTTTGACAGCCCGGAAACAGCAGCGCCTTGTGGCACGTAACCAGCCTGGCAGGGGGTCCCGCCCACCTCTGACCATCAGACTTTTTCTAGTTGAGTTTAAGTGATTTATTGGTTTCTTTGGGTGCTGTCCTGCCCCAGGCTCGCCAGCTTTCCATGTCCACTGTCATCGCTTGTACTTTCTCTTTCTCCATCCCCCACCCCGGAAGTGTCTTTTTCCCACCACATTTCACTCATCACAGGTCAGCTTCAGGGTTTGGCACGGGTGGCCCCCATACCCCGCTGGCCCATCCCTCCGGGATACTTTGCTTATGTAGCTTATCGGGGAGCCCAGAGGGTCACGGAGGGCAGGCCACTGCCGGCCAGTCCCACAGAAAACACTGGGCTCCACTGCTCTCTTGTATTTGGTCTGATTTCGTTGGAGGGGCCCTGCCAGGTAATAGTGGCCAGTCATCACTTTGCCACGGGTCAGTTCATAGCCTCTGTGGCTGCTGGATCCCCGCGCTCCTCTGTTGGGGCTGATCCTGCCCCCCAGGGGACATTTGGTGATGTCTGTGGGACGTTTGTGGTCGTCACGACTGGGGTTTGGGGGAGCTCTGGCATCGAGTGCGCGGGGCTAGGGATGCTGCTCCACACCCCACCATGCCCGGGATGGCCCCAGTGTCCACAGCACCAAGGGGAGGACGCCTGTGGGGGGGACCAGCAGACGCTTTGACGGCCTCGGCAGCGCTCAGCTGAAATCAGTCGGTGCTGGGGCAGCCTGGTAGAGAGGAGCCACCCCGGCTTCAGAGTATGGTTTGGATCTTGTCTGTAACTGGAGCTCACCCCAACCTGGTAGGGGTGTTTGAAGGATCAGAGTTAAGTGCATAATCACACGCCCAGCTCAGTCCCCGGCAGGTGAGTCAGTACTAAGCAAGCGGTGGCTACCATGCTCCAGACCAAAGGGAAAATGTGTTTGTGGCCGACCTTGGTCGAGCGCTCACTCTGCTTTACGTGCATCGCTTCATCTGGTCCTTCCCACATCCCGATGAGGTGGACCTGCCATCCTCCCTGACGAAGAGGCCTAGGTCAGAGAGGCCATCAGTGTTCTCAGCTGGAGCGCGACTGAGGCTGTTTATGGAGAAGCAAGATTCCCAGTTCCTGCCCTGGGGATGCTTTCAGGCTTGAAGATGGGAAAAGAGGACCTAAAATAGAAGCAGCTGGGGGTGGGGGGGTCAGTCAGACGAGCTTTTGCTGCGTTGGTGATGCTGAGGAAGGTTGGAGGGGGAGGACGGGAGCAGGGCTGAGCGGGGAGGGGGCCCCTCAGGGGAGGGCAAGGCGGCAGCCTGAGCACAGGCATGGAGGTGGGACCAAGCCCGCCGGTGGGACTGGGGCAGAAGCTGCCGCCGCCTCCTCCTGGGGGCCCCAGGCCGGCCAGCTGCTAGCAGGGTCTCACTTCACTGTCCCCCCAGCTGGCCCAGGCAGTCCCTCACCCTGGCAGCGTATCCCTCTGAACCTGTGTGTTTGTGGTTGCTCTTCCCCAGAACATGGTGATGAGTTTCCGAGTCTCTGATCTTCAGATGCTCCTGGGTTTTGTCGGCCGGAGTAAGAGCGGACTTAAACACGAACTTGTCACCCGGGCTCTCCAGCTGGTCCAGTTTGACTGTAGTCCCGAGCTGTTCAAGAAGATCAAGGAACTCTACGAGACACGCTACGCCAAGAAGAGCTCGGAGCCCGTGCCGCAGCCCCACCGGCCCTTGGACCCCCTGACCATGCACTCCACCTACGACCGGGCCAGCTCGGTGCCCAGGACTCCCCTCACGGGCCCCAACATTGACTACCCCGTGCTCTACGGGAAGTACTTAAACGGACTCGGACGGTTGCCTGCCAAGACCCTCAAGCCAGAAGTGCGCCTGGTGAAGTTGCCCTTCTTTAACATGTTGGATGAATTGCTGAAGCCCACCGAGCTGGGTGAGTCCCCGCCGCCCCTGTGGGCGGCCCCACCTTCTGAGTTCTCCCAGCGCCCAAGGCCAGCCAAGCAGCCAACCCAGAGCATTTTCTGGGGAGCAGCAAGGGCTGAGGGGCTGAGGGGGGCTTGTCCCTCCCAGGAAGCACAGGGGCCACCTTGGGGTCCTTGAATTAGTAACCTGTTGCCATGTAACAAGTTACCCCAAATCCCAGTGGCTCGAAACAGCCGACACCTCAGTTTCTGAAGGTCAGAACTCGGGAGCGGCCTGGCTGGGTGGTTCTGGCTTGGGGTCGCTCAGGGGGGTCACAGTCCACCTGTCGGCTGGGGGGCTGCCTAATCAGTAGGCTTGACTGGGGCTGGGGGCGGGGCGCTTACTCACGTGGTTGCCAGCTGCTGGCTGGAAACCCCAGTTCTTGCCGCCTGGGCCTCTGGGGGCTGACTGAGTGTCCTCCCAGCATGATGTGGTGGCTTGCTTCCCTCGGAACCATGATCGGGGCAGGGGGGCTGCGGTGGAAAGAGGGAGAGAGAAAGCATGTGCACCTGTGTGAGTGCATGACCCCACTGGAAGCTGAGGGCTCTCTCGCAGCCTCAGCTTGGAAGTGGCATATCTTCGCTTCTGCCACATTCCACTGGTCAGAGGAACCAACTCTGGTGCAACGTGGGCGAGGGCTCCACCATGCTGGACCACCAGGAGGCGGGGGCACTGGGGGCCACCTGCAAGGCTGGCTTCTGTGGTCTTACCCCTGGTGGCGAAGGGGCTGGAGGTTCGACCTTCCCTCCCGCCCCCTGCGGAAGGCTGTTTCCTAGTAGGTAGCCTGCGGGAGTGACCTCGGTCAGCGGGTTTAGGCCTGTCAACATGGGCCGGCCCGTCAGCACATGGCCAGGTGTGCCTCTGAGAGGCGGGGTGCAGCGCGAATAGAGGAGATGATGCCGGGGAACCTTGTCCTCGTTTCTCTGTCCCTTACGTTGACTGAGGGACAGGCCTGCTGTGTATCAGGCCTGTAGCAGCCCCCTCCCACCCTGATGACAGGGCTGGGAGTGGGTGTCAGCCTGGACTCAGCCTCAGATGCTGCCCTGAGCTCTGGGGCCAGGACACCAACCAGCCACAGCTTCCTGGGCCTCCAGGGCTCCAGAGAGCAAGTGGAATGCGATGGGGCTCCTGTCACCCCTGAGGTTTTACCAGGTGCCTGAATGTTCCTGGAGACCCCTCCTGCGACTCATCACCCACCCAGTCACACAGCATATACCTGAGCACCTGCTGGGTGGGCACCCATCAGGGGGTGCAGCAGGGAGCAGACAGAGCCCCCCACCCTTGTGGAGGTTCACTTCTAGCACCCCTTGTTCAGAACCTCGGGGTGCCCCTAGCCTACCCACGCTGTGGGTCCTGCTGCCCGTCACAGTAGGCCCTGGTCGTGAGTCGGTCCCTGTGTGCTGTGGCCGAGGTCACGGTCCCTCCATGCCCCCACCCACCGTGCCCTTGGCCCCGCGGCTCAGTCCCTCCCAACCGTGCTGACCCAGCAGCCTGCCTTGATCGTCCAGGGGGCCCTTGTCTGCACACAGGCTTTAGCTCCAGCCCCGGGCGCGCCTACCGGCCCCCTCCGTCCTGCCCTGGGTGGGGGGTGGGGGAGGGATGACGGCTCTCTCCGAGGTCCTGTGGCTCCAGGTGAGGCTGTAAGAGGTGGAGGAAAGTGCTTCAGGTGCTCCTGGCCCTGGGGTCTGAGGCCCCACACTCTGGCCCGGGGGCTCCGCCCTCCCCCGCCTTCTCTCTGACACCAGGAGGGGTTTCTCGCCAGCCCCCAGGTGGGGGGCAGGTTGGCTCACCAGCACCTATCGTGGGGGTGACGTGGCAGCACTGGGGACCCAGGGCCCCTTCCTGAGTTTCTCCAGGATGACCTTCCCTGTCTCTGCTCCCGCAATCTCTCTCTAGATGCCAGGACCCATCCCCCTGCCCCCTCCCAACCTCCCCAGACCTCCCACTCCCCCTGCAGGCTTTGGAGTCTCAGGCCTGGCTGGCTGGCTGGTTCTGGAGGTCGAGCTGAAGATTCAGACTCCTTCCTAAGGACTCAAGCACGATCTTTATATCAGGGAGGCTGTGTTTTTACAGGGAGGCTGCAAGGTGGGCTTGGGAGACTGCAAGGTGGGCTTGGCGCTGGGCGGGGGCCTGGGACTGGAGGTGACTTTGAACTCAGGGCCGGCAGCCTCCCTCCCCTGCCCGGACCATGGCCTTCCTTCCTGCCCGCAAACATGCAACCATTCCCGCCCCACAATGCATCACTTTGCCCTGAGCCCCCAGGGACCCCAGTCACCTGATCTCCGGGAGAGTCTGCTCCCCTGTCTACACCAGGAATCACTCTGCTCTTGGCTCAGAACAAAGAGGCCAACCCCACCCTGCCTTTGCTCCCACCCACTCCCCTGCCCCTCTCCCAGGATGTACCCTTTTCCCGAGACTCCCATCTCCTCAGGGACTCCCTGGGGGCTGCCCAGGTTCCTGGGGGAGGCCTCATCGAGCGCTGATGGTGGCCCTGAAGCCATCTGGTCCCTGCTGTTCCAGCACCGGCAGTTCTGTCCGCCCACCCCTCACCCTGGGCGCCTCCCCACAGGGAGTTCTGCAGCACTGGCATTGCCAGGAGCCACCTCAGGAGGCTCTAGCCAGCTTCCCCTCCCCCTCACCCCTGGTCATGCCCTGCCGACCAAAACGAGGCCCAAACAGTCTGGTCCTATTTCCCCGGAAGAGCCGCAGGCAGGCTCCGGGATGGAGACCGCGCCAGGCAGACAGGAGACATAAATCACGTGGAGGGGAATGTTCTGGTTGGGGGAGGGGAGGGGAATAATAGAGCCACAGACAGGGAGCTGGAAGGACCTTAGGAGAAAGATGATCCACTCCAGCGGGGGCTGGGGGTTGGCACCCAGAAAGGTCAGGAGACTAGCCCAAGGTCACACGGCATCCTGAGGGAAGGGACTCCGAGGCCGCGTGCTCAGCCATCTTCCCTCCTCTGACCCCCTCTCTGCGCCATTGGCACCTTGCTTCCCTGTGGGGAAGCCCTGGTACTGAACCACACGAAGGTTCTGGACCTCAGGCCTCTTCTCAGAACAGGGAGCCCAGCCATCTGGGCCAGGCACCCCCGGGGGCAGAGGCGCTTGCTGCTCACCCACAGCAGAACTCAGCGGGACCGGGGATGCAGTCTCGGGTCCAACACTGCTGCTTGGGGCTCAACCCTCTTATGGCCGGAGGGTCCCCTAAGCCTGGCCACTTGGGGTGTCAGCAGGCAGAGGCTGAGTGTCCGCTCTGGGAGGCCCAGACCTCAGGGCCAGGGAGCGTGGGAGAGACGAGGTACCATCATGAGACTCACCACGGGCAGAAGGAAGGAAACGCGACCTGTCCCACCGCTGCTCCCCGAGGCTCCCGGTGTCCTGTGGCCAGCGCCTTGTGGGCTGGGACCACTCCCGTGGCCCAGCAGGGTGAGCAAGCTGCCCCCCAGTTCTCCTTATGCTCCAGGACGTGGTCGGCGCTGACTCTGGTGGAGAGCCACTGGTCTAGCCCTGTCCCCACTGGGCAGGGCCAGTGTATCAATACGTCCCTCATTCAGGCTCCGAGCCCTTTGGCTGGTATTGCCCAAGCAAGGTAGTGGGGTCCCTGACCTGGCGAGTTTTGCCAGGAAGGTGCCCTAGAGGTGATTAAACGGTGACGGGCGAGGAATGCTCCGGTCAGGGAGTGCAGGGTTCCCCGGGGGCGGGGGGGGGGGGCAGGGCGCTGTCAGTACCAGGAGCCCCCTTATTGTGCATTTGTGGGGAGGTGGCAGTCAGGAAACCTTCCTGGAGGAGGTCACAATCCTATTGAGACCCAAGGGATAAGTAGCAATCAAGCCGGACAAAGGGGGTGGGTGGGTGAGTGTGTTCCAGGCAGAGGCCCGGTGGTGAGAGAGCTCATGAATGGAGGCCATTGTGACCAGAGTGTGGTGTGCCGCAGGCTGGGGAAGGGAGAGTAGCCTGGACGTGGGTGGCAGAGGCCAGAAAAACCAAGATCGGTGGGGCACGGGGAACGGTGGTGGCCGACTGGGCTGTCCTGAGGGCTTCCCAGGTCTTGTTCTTTCGCGTCCTTTCTGAGGTGGATAATACCCCTGCGGCAGGCCTGCCTGCCGCCCCACAGCCCAGCGTGGTACCCACCAGGCCCATGGGCTGTCTGTGGCATCCAGGGGCAGGTGGCCTGACCCACTGGGCTGGCTGGGCCTCCCCTGCCCATGGTGGTGGGAGGGGCTCCATCAGCTCTGCAGCAGGTGGGTGCCTTGGGGAGCACCCAGCATTACCTGTGAGGGGGCCCTCAGGTGGGCGTGTAGGTTGTCCCAGGCGAGGCCTCCAGCCCACCCCAAGTCCTGCCAGAGGTGGCTCACCTCCGCCTGCTGTGATCCCCCGACTTTGTGCCCGCCCCTGGCTTTAATCTGCCCAACCTCCTTCCTGGTGTCTTCCCCACACACTTTACCCCCAGCAGCCAGAGGAAGCTTTTATTTTTCTTAATTTTTAAATTTTTTATTATTTTTTTAAGATGATTACTTTTTTTTTCAGTATTTAATTTTTTATTTGGCTGCGCTGGGTCTTAGTTACGGCACGCGGGCTCTTAGTTGTGGCATGTGGGATCTAGTTCCCTGAACAGGGATCAAACTCGGGCCCCCTGCATTGCAAGCGTGGAGTCTTAGCCACTGGACCACCAGGGAAGTCCCCAGAGGAAGCTTTTAGAATAGCAGCTGGTCACGTTCCTCCTCCCTCCCCTCACCTCCTCTCTCTCGCCTGGCCTAACCCTAACCCTAACCCTCGCTTACTCTGCTCCAGCCTTCTCCAGCACTCCGGGCTTGGTCCTGCCCCAGGGCCTTTGCATGTGCTGTTCCTTCTGTCTGTCACACTCTTCCCAGGACACCCACATGGCCCTCCCTGCCCCATCATCGCCTGATCTACAGCTCATCTCCTTCACCTCCTTACCACTCTCTCCTCCTCTGGGGCCTTGCTCCCAACCCTGGCATTGTTGATCGCCTGGGACTGGCTTGTTCCCCACTGCATCCAGAGGACAGAGTGAGGTGGAGGTAGGTGAGCAAAGGCTTGGAGATGAGGAGCAGCCTGAAGGCTGCAGTGAGAAAGACATTGAGTCATTCCTTCAGTGCTTGTTCCTCCCGTAACCTCAAGAGCAGGAAGTCTGGGTTCCTCGCCCCGTGAGTGGAGGAGCTGGGATTCGAACCCAGAGCCCTTAGTTGGGGCTTGTACCCGTCCGCCCCCTCCTGTTGTGAGGCCCCTGCGCCCAGCCTGGGGCACCTGTTTTCCTGCCTCCTCCAGGACGCCCCCCGCCATCACCACTGGGGCCAGGCCTCAGCCTGGAGGAGGGGGCCTCGGGGGCCCAGGGGCAGGGGCTGCCTGCCGAAGGGCTTCAGGCCAATGAGAGGAAGTCCCTGCTGATCAAATTCTCTTATTTTTTTAAATTAAAAAAAAATTATTATTTATTTATTGATTTGGTTGCGCCGGGTCTCAGTTGCGGCAGGCAGGGGCTCCTGAGTTGCGGCATGCATACTCTTAGTTGCAGCGTGTATGTGGGATATAGTTCCCTGACCAGGGATCGAACCCAGGCCCCCTGCATTGGGAACACAGAATCTTAACCACCGCGCCACCAGAAGTCCCCCGATCGAATTCTTAAAATGTTCTTTTGTTTCTATTTAAACTTTTGTAAAAATATGTGTTCATCATAGAACACACTGGTTAACAGCGATGAAGTCACGCGCTTGTTCTTGTCGCTGCTGCCTTCTGTCTGCGTGTGCAACCTCGGATGTGTGGTGTGTCTTGACTGCTGGTTTGTCAGAACACCCCGCCCCCCGACCCCAGTATGTGGTGAGCACCTGCTGAGGTCATTAAATACTCGTCCCTGGTGACAGTTTGCAAGGCTGCCTGGCAGCCGCCTGCGTGTGCCAGGCCCTCTTTCGGGGTCTCTGATTGAGCCTGGGGGCTGAGTCCCTGGTCCACTGGCTCCTCCTGGGATTCCAGCTCCCTGAGGACCTTGGGGCAGGGGTTCTCCCTTTAGTCCCGGAGAGGCATTGAGGCTGAGGCCTTTGGGTGTGCTTGGGGCTGGGAGGGCATGTACCTCATCCCAGCCCCCAAGCCGCCTGGCAGGGGACCCCCATGGCCACCCTGCTGTGCAGCATGGGTGACAGGAGAGGTAGTTTTGGTTCTGTGTCCACGACGAACCAAAGACACGGGAAAATTGTGTTAATTCTTAGGAGGTGAGGGTTTGGGAGAAAAATGGAGCCTGGAAGGAGGTTGGGAGTGCCAGTGTCGCTGATGGGTTGGGGTGGAGGGTGCAGTTTTTAGATACAAGTACTCGGGGAAGGCTTCATTCCAGTGGCATTTGCACAGGCTTAAAACACACCAGGGCTGTGTAGATGGTTGGGGGAGGAATGTTCTGGAAGAGGGGATGGCGAGTGCAAAGGCCCCGAGGTATGTTCTTGGCAGGTGGGGAGCACAAGGAGGCGCCCAGGGTGGCTGCGGTGGAATCAAGGCTACCAGGGCTGGGGACAGAGCTTCCCCCGAAGCCCAGAGCTGGGGGGAGCCAGGAGACCGGCAAGGGGTCTTCATACTGATCAGATGAGCACTGCGGGGGAAGGGACCTCCCTGGGCGCGTTCGGAAATCCTCAACAACGGGATTGGCCAAGGGAGCTGATAGTGGGGGTGAGGGTGAGGGTCACGGACTCCGCCTGAATTTCAGCCCTGAAAGCTGGAAGGGTGGGGCTGCCACTGGTGGTGGATGGCCCAGGTCCGGGTTTGGGGGACCCCTGCCCGCTGTGTCCCAGCTGAGCTGGCAGCTGGCCTCCCACTGGCCACTTGGCTTCCTGGGGGAACAGTCGGCCACCCCAGGCTGATGGCACAGCAGAAAATCGGGATTCGGAATGCATCCCCTGCCTCTGCAGCAGGCTCACCTAGAAATAGGAGTCCTTCCGGGAAAGGGACTGCGCAGCCAGTTCTTCGGCAACCCCTCTCGCGGTTTCTGCAGGAAGAGCTCCTTGGCTGGCCGGTGCACCGTCCCCTCCCCTGCCTCCCAGGGGACTCTGTGGTGTGGGGGAGTATTTTTTTTGGCGGGGGGAGTATTTTTGACACGCCCCCCCCAGGCTTGGCGGCCCAGCTCAGATGTTGTGAGACCCCCTCCCCCCATAAATAATTGCCCGGGGCTCTTCGGGCGGGTCTGGGCGCATCTGCAGGTAGCCTACGTTCACCCCAGCCCTCCAGTTAGCCAGCCCTTCTCAGGGGCCCCAACCGGGTCTCCGGAGGGACCAGCCCTCCCTCCACAACGAGCAGGAACTGGCGGCAGCAGTGTGGCGGTTTCAGCAGCCACCTCTTCCTGAGCGCCAGCTCCGGCCCCGGCACTGTGAACCCCGAGAAACTGGTCCCTTGCGTGGAGGGCGCACAGGCTTGGGTGGGGATGGGGGCGTGGCTGAGCAGAGCTGGGGTACGAACCCCGGCCCGGGAGCTCTGGCTTCTGAGCCCGAGCTGCTTTTAAATTCAAATTGTGTTTCCTTTTTAAGTAGCCTACCCGAGGCTGCGCTTTGGAATTCAGAAGGTTCTGAAGCAGGGGTGGGCCGACCAGGCCTGGGCCCAGCCCCAGGGCTCCCTATTGTCCGCCCCCCACCCAGGCCGCGCCAGGCGGGTGCGGGCTCGCCCTCACCGGCAGCTTTCATGGTACAAGGCAGAGTGGGGACGTAGAAGCAGAAACAGTGTGGCTTGCCGAGCTGAAAATATTTACACTCCAGCCCTTTGTAGGGACAGTTTGCCCACCACTGTCCTAAAGGGTTTGCAGTATAAGAAGAGCAGACGCCTTACCTCCCCCGGCTCCAGGGCTGCGGTAGTGGCCACTTCTGGCACCCACCTTCCCCAGAGGCGGCTCTTGCACAGACCCCCTCCTTGGTTTTGGTTACACAAATAGCAGCCTGAGGTACACACTGCTCTGCACCTGCTCTTTCCACTTAAAACCATCTTGGGGATTAGTCTCTGTCGGAGCACAAAGAGCTGCTTAATTCGTGACTCCCTGTGTTCGCGGGAGCATAGTATTCCTCCACATAGGGCCTGGAGCCGATCTTCCTTTTTTGGCTGCGCCGGGTCTTAGTTGCAGCACACAGGATCTTTGTTGCGTCATGTGGACTCTTAGTTGCGGCATCCGGGGTCTAGTTCCCTGACCAGGGATCGAACCCGGACCCCCTGCATTGGGAGCACGGAGGCTTAACCAGTGGACTGCCAGGGAAGTCCCTTGTTTAGTTTTGGTGGGGTTTTTTTTTTGGTTTTGGTTTTTTTTTTGGCTTCATCAAATTTATTTTTAAATTGAAGTATGATTGCTTACAATCCAATATTAATTCCGGGTACAACACAGTGACTTGATATTTTTATTCGTTACAGAATGATCATCACTTCTCAGTGTAGTTTTAAAATTTTAAACATTGAGGTATAGTTTACATACAACGAAATCCACAGATATTTAGTGCGTAACTTGAGTTTTAGAGAATGCATGTGACCGAGTAACCCCAATGCCACCAAATACAGAACATTTCCATCACCGTTAAGTTCCCGAGGGGCCCCCCTCCCAGGCAGTCCTTGCCTTCCCCCGACCCCCAGAGGCCGCCTCTCTTCTGAGTTCTATCACCATAGATTAGTTTTGCCTGTTCAGGAAGGTGGTATAATGCACACGCAGCATGTACTTCTCTGTGTCTGCCTTCTTTGGCTCAGCTTTGGGGCTTCAGATTCGTCCGTGTCGATGCATGGACTACAAGCTTTACTGTATGAATGTACCACAGCTTGTCCATTTGTTCTTCCGTTGTGGGGCACTTGGGTTGTTTCCAGTTTAGAGCTGCCAGGAATAAATTAGCCAGGCGTTCTTGCACAGGTCTTTTTGTAGACATACTCCCATTTAATTGGGAAATAGCTAACAGCAGATTGCTGGTTACAGGGTAAGTGTATGTTTAACTTTACTAGTCATTGCCCAACAGTTTTCCAAAGTGTCTGTACCATGTTACAACCACCCCTACCCCCAGCAGAGAGTCCTGGTTGCTCCAGGTCCTTGTCAACACTTAGAATTGTTGGTCTTGTCATTTTAGCCACTTTAAGTGGACGTGTGGAGGTTTTCAACCAATCTTGCACTCCAGGGCCAGATCCCAGGGGCCCTGGCTGTTTGCTAAAATTTTGTTAAGGATTTTTTACATCCACGTTCATGAGGGATATTCAGCTGTGTTTTTCCTTTCTTGATGCATTTTTGTCAGGTTTTGGAACCAGGGTTATGCTGGCCTCATTAAAATGAGTTGAGGGGCTTCCCTGGTGTCGCAGCGGTTGAGAGTCCACCTGCCAATGCAGGGGACACGGGTTCGTGCCCCAGTCCGGGAAGATCCCACATGCCGTGGAGCGGCTGGCCCGTGAGCCATGGCCGCTGAGCCTGCGCGTCCGGAGCCTGTGCTCCGCAACGGGAGAGGCCACAACAGTGAGAGGCCCGCGTACCGGGGGAGGGGGGGAAATGAGTTGAGACGTGTCCTTCCTCCTCTAGTTTCTGGAAGAGTTTATTTATTTATTTGTTTTTGGCCATGCCGCACATCTTGCAAGATCTCAGTTCCCTGACTGGGGATTGAACCTGGGCCCCGGCAGTGAAAGCCCAGAATCCTAACCACTAGGCCACCAGGGGACTCCCTGGAAGAGTTTATATAAAGTTTATATGGTTTCTTCCTTAAACATCTGATTGAATCCACCAAGCTGGACCTGCAGTTTCCTTTGTGGAAAGGTTTTTAATTATGAGTTCAGTTTTTTTAACCGATAAAAAGCTTTTCAAACTTCCTATATGTTTTGGTGCCAGTTTTCATAGTTGGCATCTTTGGAAGAGTTTGTTCATTTCATCTAAATTGTCAAATTCATTGGCATGAAGTTACAGCCCCCTATTGAAGGCTATAGAATCTGTACTGATGTCCACCTTTCATTCATGATAGTTTGTGTTCTCACGATCTTATCATTCAGTCTAGCTAGGTATGTATCAGAGAACTTTGGCTTTGTTGGTTTTCTCTGTTGTTGGCTTTTTGGTTCATTGACTTCCATCTTTATCTTTAATTTTCTCCCTTCTAATGGCTTTGGCTTTTAGTTTGGGCTTCTTTTTCTAGCTTCTTGTGGAGGAAGCATACATCATTCATTTCAAACACTTTTCATTCTTTTTTAATAGAAGCATTTAAAGCTATAGCTTTCCCTCTCACAACTGCTTTAGCTGCCTCTCACAAGTTTTGGAGTATTGTATTTTCTCGTTCAGTTCAGAGTGCTTTCTGATCTCGCCTGGGCTTCTCAGTACAGTTATGACTGAGAGTGAAGAGCCAAGGTCTCCATCCCCGGCAGACTCCATCCCCTTCACTGCCAAGGTCTCCATCCCCGGCAGACTCTCTCCCGACTTCTGCACCCAGTGCTCCATGATGGCGAGCAGGGCTCTGTGTGTGCTGTCCCTGCTGCCCTCCTCACACCTCCCGCTGTGAGCCAGGCCAGGCTGCTCTGTGACTCTTATTTTGTGCACTTGGAGGTTCACTGCCAGTTCACTTCCATATCTCCTTGGACAACCCGTGAGTGCCAGAGGCAGGACCTTGTTCAACTTGTCCCCATTCCCTCTGGCAGTGCCGTGCTGAGAACTCATTACGTGCGGGGCCTGGGCCGAGTGCTGCATGGTTGGGTACATGGCTCACCAGATGCCCGGAACAGCCCTGGGAGTTGGGGACAGAGTTGTTACTGGCGTCTCACAGACCTGGAGAAGGTGGCTGGCCCGAGGGCACGCGGCCTGGTGTGCTGCATCCTGCTGGCCCAGCAAAGCTCTTCTGCCCCCGCCGAGCAGTTCTCGGTCCTCTTGAGTAGATGCCTGAGCCCCAGAGGGCTGAAGAGGCTGCTGCTCCCCGAGTGGCCCTCAGTGGGGGACATGGGGGGGCATGACTGCTCCCTGAACCATGGGCTTTGGTTCTCCTTACCCAGGAAGGGGCAGGATCCCCCAAATACATCCCACCTGGGTGGGGCTCAGCTTCCCATTTCCTACTTCCCAGTCTGAAGAGGGCCAGGCCTGTAGGAATGACTGTGGTCGGTGCCCTCGCCAGGGAACAGACGTGACCCTGACCCCAAATTTGTCTCCAGTTCCACAGAATAACGAGAAGCTTCAGGAGAGCCCGTGCATCTTTGCCTTGACGCCCAGACAGGTGGAGCTGATCCGGAACTCCAGGTGCGCTGTGCCCACCCCCTGCCCGCCTCTGTGGCAGCCCAGGGCAGCCTTCGCCAGGCCCGCAGCAGACCCTGGGCTCAGCGTGGCGGGGAAGGGTGGCCCCCACCCCGTGCTCATGGCCCGCGCATTCTCACCACCTTTGACCCACAGCCCCAAGGTGGGCCAATCGTCCCCCTTTAACAGGGTCCCCTCCTCACTGCTCCGGACATCAGGGTCAGGGCACGTTCTCTGTGGGGTGTGGAGCAGCATCCCTGCCCGCACCCCCTTGACGCCAGGAGCACCCCAGTCGTGGCCACCACAGATGTCCCCAGACATCCCCAGTGTCCCCTGGGGGCAGAGCTGCCCCCGGTGAGCAGATGAGGGATGCAGGCTGGTTCCAGGGCTCTGACTCTGCTCTCTGAGGCCTTCAATCTCCAGCTGAGATAGAAGTCACCATTAGGGTTGCCATTCCTCGGGCACAAGGCCCACACCCACCAACCCTCTTACTATCTGTACCAGCCCCCCATTTTCCAGATAGAGGCGGTCATTTGCCCAAATCACCCGTGAGTAAATGTCAGGAGAGAACGCTCTAGGCAGTACCCTTGGCCTTCGGTCGCCATGGGAAGGAAGTAGTGGGTTAGTCCGTCTGGCTGGTCCCCCCAGTGAAGGGTCAGAGGTGGCTGCTGGGCGCTGTCCTGCTATTGACCCTCCCCTCCTCCCCCCCGCACAGAGAACTGCAGCCTGGGGTCAAGGCCGTGCAGGTCGTCCTAAGGTAAGCCCAGGTGTGGCCCAGGCCCGGGGGTGGGTGGGGACACGACCCTTGCCCACCTTCCCTTCCTGTAAGAGAGAGAGAGAGAGGGGGGGGGGGGGGGAGAGAGAGAGAGAGAGAGAGAGAGAGAGACACACACACACACACACACACACACACACACACACACACACACACACACACACACACACACACACACACACACACACACACACCTACCTCTGCTATCTGGCCTTGTCCGTGGGTACACCAGCACGCAGCCCCACTCTAGATACGGGTCCACCCTCGCCCCCCATCTGTCCTCCCCGCCCCTCCCAGCGTGCCCTCCCCTGCCCGAGGTGCCCGTGGCCCTATGGTCCCCGGTGTCCTTGCAGAATCTGCTACTCAGACACCAGCAGCCCTCAGGAAGACCAGTACCCACCCAACATCGCCGTGAAGGTCAACCACAGCTATTGCTCGGTCCCGGTGAGTGGGCCCCCCAGATCTGCTGTGGGGGCGAGGCAGAGAGTGCAGAGTGGGGCGGGTGGGACACATGGAACACCTTGTGATGGGCGCAGCCATGGTGTCTGCTTCCAGGGCTACTACCCCTCGAACAAGCCAGGAGTGGAGCCCAAGAGGCCGTGCCGCCCCATTAACCTCACCCACCTCATGTACCTGTCCTCGGCCACCAACCGCATCACCGTCACCTGGGGGAACTACGGCAAGGTGAGCAGGCCCTGGAACTCCCTCCCTCTGCCCTCCCTCCCCTGCCCACCCCACCTCCATTGGCGCAGCCCTGACTCCGCTCCCCTCCCCCACCGCCAGAGTTACTCCGTGGCCTTGTACTTGGTGCGGCAACTGACCTCCTCGGAGCTGCTGCAGAGGTTGAAGACCATCGGGGTCAAGCACCCGGAGCTGTGCAAGGCACTGGGTGAGCCCCGGGGCTTTCTTGCACTGCTGGGTGGGGCTCCCCACGGTCCCTGGGGGTGGCCATGGCTCCATCACTGCTGACCCAATTTGCTGGGCACAAGGCACAGGCCTGGTCCTCAGGAGCTTGTTGCCTGTGGGGGACCTGGACCTCCCCGGGTCTGGCCATCACCCTGGCGGTTGGGGAGCTCTGGGAGGTCTCTGGAGGATACAGAAGGAGGAGGGGGAGCCAGGCAGCGAACCATCAGTGCAAAGGCCCTGAGGCAGGGATGGGCTGGGTGTGCCGAAAGCCCCCCAGTGAGCTCCGTGAATGGGGCGAGGAGAGCCGGGGTTGGTGGGCGAGGAGGCTTGGAGGGCTTGCGGGGGGGGGGGGGGGGAGAAGACCCCAGGTGATCAGCTTTCCAGGCGGGTGCTTCTGGCGGCTGTGCGGGACCGGGAGGGGGCGGGGGCCAGCTCTCAGCGGGAGCGGAGGATGGATTCCCAGTGGAGGCACACGTGATGATGAGGGTCTGCACCGGAATGCTGAGATCATTGGTTTTTTTTCTTTTTTGTACTTTTAAGAACCAGAAAAAAGGGGGTGGGGATACGCAGAGCATTAAAAAACCCCAGAAGAGCCACTCAGACGGGCAGATAGAACCTTCCTGTGTCCTGCCCCGGGGGCTGCCTACCACACAGCGGGGGCTCAGGAGTTCCCTCTCTGGTCGCCTGGAGGCCCTTGTGGGGTGCCTTCTGACTCCATCCTCACTGCGGATGGATCCAAGCAGTGGGGCCTGGCCACGTCCCAGTCTGACCAGTGGGGACACTGAGGCCAGTGTGGCAGAGTTAGGGCTCTGTGACCCCAGGACCTCAGCCTAGGCACCCTGCCCTGCCGCCTGCCTGTTTCCTCAAATGGCCCTTTCTTCGATCCCCCCCCACCACCTGCCCGCTTGGCAGGTTCAGGCATTGGCGCAGGACTGGGCAGGGCTCATCCAGGCACCCGTGGGCCCCAGGGTGGGGACGGGCATGGGGAGGCCTGGCTTAACTCCTCCGTGACCGGCCTGGAGCCAAGGCCTGGGGCAGTGCAGGGGCCGCGGCAGCATATGTCGCAGCTCATGGGAAGCCCGGGCCCCTGCTGGGGTGGGCAGGGCCTCCCCTCTGAAGCAAGCCCCCAGCTTCCTTCCCACAGCCAGCTCAGGCTGGGCATCGTGCCTGCTGGGTTGCTGTCTGCTGGCAGCTGGGAAGTCCTGTTCTCTGTCTCACTTGAACCCTTCCTGCTGCACGTGCCCTCCCTCTATTAGGTAGAGGAGGACTGAGGCCCTGCTTTGAAGCATGATATGCACTGCACCCGTCCTCAGCTGCCCAGGGTCTTTTTGAGGGGCCAGGGTCTCTGGGTCTACCATTTATCTGCACCTGTTAGCCAGAGATGGGAGCCACAGGGTGACTGAGGACAGTAGGGGCATTGAGGGGGTGGGAGGACAAGCTGGCAGGTCACCCTCGACCCCGTGTGGGAGGCGGAGGAAGGCTCTCTGGAGGAGGGGACGCAGGCGTTGTATCAAGGAGGGAAGGGCAGTCCCATCGTCCAAGACGAGTGCCCTCCACTCTGCAGGGCCCGGGCATAGTCCTGAGCCATCTGGGGATGGAGCTGAACCGCTGCCCCTCTCAGGTTGGTTGGCCAGCCTCCCTGCGCCCCCTGCAGGCCCATCCCCAGGGCTGCAGTGGGCCAGTTTCCTTCCAGGCTTTTTTCCTCCACCTCGTGGGCTCAGCGTGCCGTGGCTTTATGGTGGGTGCCCGCTGTCTTCTGATCTGTTAGAGAAGCAGACTCGGACAGTGCAAGGGAGCTGTGCTCGTGGGCTCACCCGCCCTCTGAGGGTCCCTGGTGGGGCTCTCCTGGCCTTGGGGCGTCCCAGCCCTTGGAGTGGTGCGGGAGGTCCTGGCCGGTTTTCATCAGAGCGAACAGTCACAGCAGGTGGCCGACGGCAGCTCTTTGTTGCCTGGATCTTTCCAGAAAAGGGCAGTCTTGTTGGGGGGCTGGCCCCCCTCGTTGTGCACCCAGGTTATTGTCAAAAATAAATGTCTGCTGCCGAGGGCTTTTTTTCTTTTTTTGTCTGCATTGGGTCTTCGTTGCTGCGCGCAGGCTTTCTCTAGTTGCGGCGAGCGGGGGCTACTCTTCGTTGCGGTGCACGGGCTTCTCATTGCGGTGGCTTCTCTTGTTGCAGAGCATGGACTCTAGGCACACGGGCTTCAGTAGTTGTGGCACACGGCTCAGTAGTTATGGCTCGCGGGCTCTAGAGCGCAGGCTCAGTAGTTGTGGTGCGTGGGCTTAATTGCTCCGCGGTACGTGGGATCTTCCCGGACCAGGGCTCGAACCCGTGTCCCCTGCACTGGCAGGCGGATTCTTAACCAGTGCGCCACCAGGGGAAGTCCCTGCCCAGGGCTTTTTTTTAACATAGATTCTCCTCGTAGTCCTGGGCCCTGGAGCTAAAGCATGTGCCTCATGGTCCTGGGAGGTGAATATGGGGTGCTCACCGTGTCTAGCTGAGGCAAGGGGTGCTGAGGGTGTTCACTGCTGCCCTCCCGAGCATCTCTGGCTGCTGGGAAAACCTGCCCCTCGGCCCCGCTGACACCAGCCGCCCCTTCCCCACAGTCAAAGAGAAGCTGCGCCTGGACCCCGACAGTGAGATTGCCACCACTGGCGTGCGGGTCTCCCTCATCTGCCCGGTGAGTCGGGGCGCGCGGGTTTGTGGGTGCGGCTGGGTGGACAGTGCTTGCTGCGCAGCTGCTCACACCCATCACCTCCCACCCCCACAGCTGGTGAAGATGCGGCTGTCGGTGCCCTGCCGCGCGGAGACCTGCGCACACCTGCAGTGCTTCGACGCCGTCTTCTACCTCCAGATGAATGAGAAGAAGCCCACCTGGATGTGCCCGGTGTGTGACAAGCCAGCCCCCTACGACCAGCTCATCATCGATGGGTGAGTAGCTGGGGCGCACGGGGGCCCCACCGCCTGCCAGGCTGTGCTGGGCTTGGCCCCTTGCCTGTCTGGGCCTCTGGAAGGAGGAGAGGGGCCATGCAGCTTCTGAGGCTTCCTGGGGCATCCGGGCTACCCAGCAGCACCCTGTGGCAGCTCTGCAAGCCCTGGGCTACAGAGAGAGGTGGGTGTCAGCCCTGTGGGACTTGTCAGGGCCTTTGCTGTTTGGGTGGCAATGGCGTAGCTTAGACTTCAGAAGTGGGGCTCCAGATCCACGAGGTCCACTGTTGCTCCCCACGTCACCTTGCGTTTTGTGAGTCTGTTCCTCCCCCATGTAAAACAGGGACCCGAGAACCCCTAGCTTCCACCCTATTGCACAATTCGGGGAGCTGCTTCTCAAATGGCGTTCAGCAAAGGCTTGATCACATCCTCCACATAGGAAGGTGAAGGGGACGCACGTCTTCCCAAAACTCTGACCACCTTCTGTTGGGCCCTTTCCTAGGTGACACCAGCGTGCGGCCAGGCTGTCCCCTGAGCCTAAGCAGCAGGCCCTCCCCATGCCGCAGGGGGGACAAGGGGAAAAAGGCCATTCTCCCTAAAAGGGAAACTTTGCTCTGGTCTTAAGTTTCCAGAAACTGAGCCCAGCACCTGACTGACTGGCTCCTGCCAGGCGCCAGCCACACCCACTTCTGTCCCCAGAGCCGGGGCTGGGGTAGGGAACCTGGTGGCCCAGGCAGGAGCGGACCATGGGGCAGCCCTAGACCGCTGGCTGCATGGCCCCCGCCCGCACACAATGGCTGAGGCGCGGCTGGGGTGTGTGCCACGGGGAAGGGGGTAGCCCTGACCTGCAGTGGCCGCGTGTGAACTGTCCCCACGATCGGGCACTCGTCTCCCTCTGGTCACTGCACTCGAGGTCTCAGAAGCCCTCCCTCCCAGCCGTCCAGGGAGGTGGACCTTGATCTTCCTCTCCTTACAGACGAGGAGACAGATTCAGAAGGGGTGGCCACCAGCCCAGGCCCCCAGCTCACAGGTAGCCAGGCAAGGACTTCAAACCCAGCCTGACCAGCTCTGAGCCTGGGTCCCCTCCCTGGAGGAGCCGAGCAGCCACCCCAACGCTGTCCAGCCTTGGGGTGGAGTGAGGAGGCCCCTGGGGCCGGGCACAAGGGCTGGGCCTGAATGGCAGCTCTGTTCCCAGCCTGGCAGCTGTGCAGCCCAGGGCCCGCCTTCCCCGCCACAGGCCTAGAGCAGGTCACTCAGGCCCGGGTGGTGGTTACTGACAGCTCTAGGGACAGATGGGGCTGGGGCTGGGTAGTGTGACTGTGCCCCACACGGACTGCCATTCCATCAGCCCATGCGGCCTGGGTATAGCCAGGGAGGCTTCCTGGGGGAAGGGTCCTTGGGTCGTGCATTTATTCCACAAGGCCCTGCCACTTGGTTTCTGGCCCTTAGCTGGGTGGCTTCGGGGTCAAAAGGACTCCATCCCAGACCCTGCCTTCAGGGAACTCCCAGCTGGACGTGTGGGATGGGAGGACCGAGCCAGAGACAGACATTCCTGTTGCTTGTGCTCTGTTTGGAGAAGAGGAGCAGTAGAGTAGGGCTTTGGAGGGTGAGTAGGAGTTTTCCAGGTGCAAAGTACGTTTCAGGCAGAGCTGTAGTCATACTGTGGTGACCCTCTGCCGTACTATGGCAGAGCTGTATTCATACTATGGTGATGGGGCTGGGAGGGGCCCCGTCTGCCACAGAGGGTGTCCTGGAGAAGGCCTCCCTCCTGTGTGATCATGACAGGTGGTCAGAGTCACCTGGAGGCAGGTGCAGTGTTGATGCTGAACGAACGCTGGGGGCTCTGGTGTGTCCCTGCTCCCGGTCTGGCATGGGCCCCCGCCCCGAACCTCAGGTCAGCAGGTGCGGCCAGTGCTGTCCTGAAGCCACTTTTGGAGAGCAGGAAGTGGCTCAGTGAGCATCCCACCCCCAGCCAGGGGAGCAGGGTGGGGCCCAGGAGTCAGCAGGCCCTCCTCCTGCCCCCAGGCTCCTCTCCAAGATCCTGAGCGAGTGCGAGGATGCCGACGAGATCGAGTACCTGGTGGACGGCTCGTGGTGCCCAATCCGTGCCGAGAAGGAGCGCAGCTGCAGCCCCCAGTGCCCCATCCTTGTGCTTGGTGAGGCCTCAGCCGGGCTTTGCCCGAGTTTCTGTTCCCAGAGTTTGCCGATTGCTGAGTTTGACTCTATCCCACTGCGTGGCCTTTTTATCTGAAACGCGACCGTCCCGGTGGAGTTGATCCCCCTGGAGCGGGGCGTCTGAGGTGGTTAGTGAGCACCTGCTGTGTGCCGGGCCTCATCCAGAGCACGGGGGAGCCGGTGGCCTGAGGCCACCTCGCTCCGTCCTCCGAGGTGTGCTGCTGCACAAGGCTGTCCCCGCCCCTCGCCGGCCTTGATTTCCTTTCTCTGCGGGTCACCTACCATCCTGAGCATCTGTCCCTGTCTCTCTTCCGCAGGCACCTCGGATGCTAATGGGCTCCCAACCACCCCCAACGTCAACGGCGGGGGTGGCAGCGCGCTCGGGGGCGCGGGCGGCGGGGGCGGCGCGGCGGGAGGTGTGGAGAACGGGAAGCCAGGAGCTGATGTGGTGGACCTCACGCTGGACAGCTCGTCGTCCTCGGAGGAGGACGAGGACGAGGACGAGGAGGACGAGGACGAGGACGAGGATGGCCCCCGGCCCAAGCGTCGCTGCCCCTTCCAGAAGGGCCTGGTGTCGGCCTGCTGACCGCTGGCCACCGCCGCGACCAGCCGGACACTCGACTTTCCTGGTGCTCACCACGCAGAGGGGCGCAGGCGGGCCTCGGGCACAGCGGGAGGAGTGATTTTTGTTTTTTTTTTTCTTTTTATTGTTGTTCATTTTGTTTTTCCACCCCTTTCCCTGGCTCCTGGCACCTGTACCTCTGGACTCTCCTATCGGAGGATTAAAAAAAAAAAAAAAAGTAAAACGACAAAAAAAAAGTCAAAAAAAAAAAGAAAAACAAACAAAAATCAAACTTAAAAACAAGACAAGCCACCCACACAGCCACTTCCCTGGCCGGAGTTGGAGCCCGAAGTCAGAGCCAACCCTGGGAAGGGCGGGTGGGCCCAGGTCGCCGCGCCCCCCGGACGACCATTCCAGCTGGTGCGAGGGACCGGGCGGTGGGGATGCGGGGAGGACAGCCTCTCCCCCGGCAGCAGACCCCGACTCTGACGTTCGTCTGTTCCTTTGCTTTCTCTCCCTCTGCAAGCGTGTCCTCTCCTGAGAGCCGGGAGCAGGGAGCGTTTTTTTTTTTTTAGCCAAGAAGCCATGGAGTGGGGGGGGGGCTGGGGGCGGGGCCGGGCAGTGGGGGGCGGGGCGGGGGGGGCCAGGGAGGGTTTAGCCACAGATGTGTTGTATTTTTTGAAAGTGCAATAACTTGGTATTTTGAAGACCCGGCGTGTGGCCAGGACCCCCGGCGGAAGGCGGGGGCCCCAGAGCGCGGCACCGTGTGGCGTGGGGGGGGTCTGTTTTCTAGCCAGCTACCTCGGTAACTCCAATTCAGGTTAACTTCCCTACGGAACAGCGCAGGTGTCCACGGACGCCGACGCCGCCGTCGCCAGCCCCCTCCTCAGCGGGGCAGGGGGGCGCGGCCACTTCCGAGGGGTCGGCAAGGACCTGCCTTGGCCTCTCCATTCTGGGCGGTTCCTTCCCCCTCTCCTTGCTCTTGGGTTTTCCGACGGGTACGAGGCCTGCCCGGCACCCGCTCCCCCGGGAGCCTCACTCTTGTCTTCCAACAGGACTGGGCCTCAGCTCCCTGCCCAGACCCAGGTGGCTCCTGGCCGGTGGGGGGGGGGGGGGCAATCCAGCGACCACGGGGGCCCAGAGTGGCCCCAGACGCCTCCAGGGACCCGCAGCTGGGTGCCCGGCCCCCCGCCCAGCACCCTTGTCCCCCGGAGGCCACACCTGGTTCTCCAGATCTCCTGTGCCCGCCATTCTTTCTGCTTTTTCTTTTCTTCCCCGCCGCACCCCTCACCCCCAAGACCCGGAATATTTTTTCTTTGTATAAACAGAACTCTCCTAGTCAGGAAGCAATATCATTTCAGGTCTAAAGAAGAAAGGGACATGAATCTGGTCGAGGGCAAATTCAGTTTTACTGTATAAACTCGGTTGTGCAGTTCAGCCCTCCCTCCGTCTGCACTGGCAGCCGAGGGCCGCTGTTTTCTAATATTTGTATTCTAATTTAATTGTTTTTTAAAAACGCAAATAAAAAAGTCAAGGTGAAGCTACCGCAGCGTCCACTTCTCTGTGCGTCGGGGCCATGGCTGGGAGCAAAGGACAAAACCTGTGCCCTATCCACGCTTCTCCTGGCCTTGTGCTGCATGGCCTTCCGGATTCAGAAGTCACAGCATTTGGTCAAATGAGAAAGATTCCACCTTGAACTGCGAGGTCCAGTGTGTGTCTCCTGGACCGGGCAAGGAATTCAGACTGAGCCACTGAATCCCAGGATGGCCCCTGCCCCCCTGGGTGGCCAAGAAGATACACAAATGGCCAATAAGCTCCTTAGAAAGATGCTCGACATCATCAGTCAACAGGGAAAGGCACGTCACAACTGCCACCTCACCCCTCACCCCCACTAGGACGGCTAGATGGCGAGGACAGGGATTAAGTGAGGACCTCGAGCTCGCCGGCGGGAATGTAAGATGGGGCAGCTGTGGTGGGAGAGTCCTGGGCTGGAGTTGTCATCTGACCCAGCAACTCCGCTCTTAGGTGTCTACCCCAAGGTCAACGAAAACAGGCTCACGTAAACACTCGTACACACCTGTTCACAGCAGCATGATTCACAACAGCGAAAGGGTTGTTGTGAAACAATAACCCTTTCATCTGGGAAAAATCCAGATGTCCACTGACAGGTGAATGGACACACCACGTGTTCCATCCACCCAGTGGAATACGATTCAGCCTTAAAAAGGAGCGGAGCACTGACGCTCGCTACAGTGTGGATGAACCTCGAGGACATGATGGTCAGTGAGAGAAACCAGACAGAAGACCACATAGTATGTGATTCCGTTTATATGACATGTCCGGAACAGGCCAATCCACAGAGACAGGGGTTAGAGGTCACCAGGGGCTAGGAGAGGGGGATATGGAGTGACTGCTAGTGGGGAAGGGGTTTCTTTGTGGGGTGATGAGGGTGTTCTAGAACTAGATGGAGGTGATGGTTGCACAATTCTCCGAATATGCAAGAATTCTCTTAGCGGGGGAGGCACGGGAGCCTAACCGAAGATGCCCTCCTGGGCCGAGTGGCTGCAGAACCATCCTTCACCATCATCCGAGGCCTCCAGTCTCCCTCTTGGCTGGCTCAGGTCCCCTCGGGGTCTGTCTGTGGAAGCCCTGGTCCCCTACCCACCCTGGCCCGAGTTGGAGACCTGGGTCCATGTTAAGCACAGACAGGCAAGTGACCTTGCTGCTGATGGAGGACCCCCGGAGCCGCCACTCTGCATCCTCCCCAAGCTCCTGGCAAAGGCTGGCTGGCCCTCCTCTCCCAGGCCGCGGCATGGCCATTGTGTCCCCTCGGGGCCCCTCCATCACCCCACCCCCACCCCAACCCGCTGGCCCCAGTCTGACGGAGACAGACGGGAGGAGGGCTCTTCCAGGGCCCTCAAAGTGGCTGTGTATGATGACCCCAAACCAGAGGAGGGGCTGCAGCCTAAGACCCCTGTCCCCAGTGAGGGGACCCCGGCCTGACTTCCCCCGGGAAGCGTGGGTGGAAGCAGCCAGCTTGGATCCTGGGTCATGTCAGTGGGGCCCAGCGTGGGCTGGCACCTTGGGGCCCTCTGGCAGACTTGATGTTCCCGGGCTGAGGCCACCCCAACCCAGGGCCTCCAGAAACCCTGCAGTCGGAGGTGACCGAGGAGGCTGCCCAGCCGGCTCTCCCTGCCCACCCCCATCCTCGCCCTCACCGGCCCTCAGGCCCCTTCCTGGTGCCACCCGCCCATGCCCCGGGGTGTGGGTCACCTCCTCTGTAGGGGCCCCAGGCCTGGTACTACTGGCGACACCCACACCACCCTGGAAGCCCAGAGGCAGGGTCACTGCATCCACGCCCCTGCCTCCCAGGCCTGGTAGGAAGGGTCAGACTGAGTTTGAAGTCCTCTCCCTGGAACCCAAGTAGGGGGGCCCGGAGTGGTGTTGACAAGGGGCCCAGCCCACAGGGAAGGGGCCCCCCAAACCCTCCATCCCCGCTCCCAGCCTCCCCCACCCCGCCCCAACAAAACACAAAGAACATCAAAATCAGGCAAATGAGGCAGCAGCGGTCGTAACAGGCTGCGTTTAGTGGTTTTTTTATGTACAAGAAAAATGATTTTTTTTTTGTCTGGTTTTTCATCATCTTTTGTCTTTTTGTTTTTGTTTTTTTGTTTCTTTTATTACTTTTAAAGCTTCTCCCTCCCCACCCCCCAAAAGTGCATTTTTATCAATTTTTTTTTTAAATCTCCCACACTTTATAAAGACTCTCAAATACAGTCTATGGAATGTCTGCTCTGTGCTCTGTGCCCCCGGTGGGCGCCACCCCTGCCCCCCTCCACCAGGCCTGGCCCCCCAAAGTCCAAGGCACCTCATGTCTGGGCCCGGGTGGGGCAGGGGGGACCCTGGGCATTGGGACCCCTGGCCACAGCCTTCAGGCAGCCCCAGCCAGGCGATGGAGGTCTCCCCAGCCCCCTCCATCTCCTGCCCTGCCCCCCCACCCCCCGTGTAAATCTATATATTTAGTGCGAGCTAGTCTTACTCTGAGGTTATGGCTCCTGGGGTGCCCGAGCCCCAGGCCCTGACCCGTCCTGCGCCAGCCAACATCCCCACTCCAGGAAGGCTGCTTCCTCAGCTTAAATAACTTTTTTAAAATAAAACTGCAAATATAAATATCTTTCTTTCTCAAAAAATAGGATTTTTGCTTTTTTTTTTTTATTGATTTTTTACTTTTTTTCTCCTGCTTTTCCTTTCACTCTCGTTTCTTGCCGCCTACAATCCTGGCTGCCTGGACTGCCTTGGTCCTGGAGGAGCCCCTGCCTCTTCTGTCCCATCACATGCCACGAGGCCGTTCCCTCCACGGACAATGGGTCTCAGTAGTGCAAAGACTCCCCAGAACACTCTTGAAGGGGCTGGGGGACCCCTCCCCCCTACCTAAGACCCCCTCCCCCTTGGAAGGAAGCAAAGGGACAGCCACGTACAAACAGGGTGACAAGACAGGATAGCCATGAGGGGTCTCCTGGGCGAGCCGCCCACGGGGGGCAGACTTTGGTATGGCCCAGGGGAGCCCAGCTGGGCACAGGTCCAGACTCAAACTCTTGTCAGGCTGGGCCTGGTCCGGCACTTTACATTCACTGGTTTTTAAGGTTTGTATTTTTTTGCCTTTTTTTTTTTCTCCTAATCTCAAAAGGCGGGGTGGGGATCAAGGTGAGGGGGCTAGCCAGGGGGCAGCAGCAAGGGTGCTAATCTCTCTCTCCCGGGTCCTGCAGGCTGGCGACCGCTCCAGGTGAGGGCTCCGGCCCCCACCATCCTGCTGGCCCACCGCCGTCGTCCCAGGACGCCCTCCCCCCCACCCCTGCCGGAGCCCCCTCCTGGAGTTCCCCCCGCCTGGACCTCACTCATACACAAGCGCACACACACATTCACGCAGCTTCACCAAGATGATGGAAATAACAATTTCGCTGTTTTTCTTTTTTTCTTTTTTTTTTTTGTACCAGGCAGTTAAAAAAAAAAAACACCCCAAAAAAAGAAACCACAAAAAAAAAACCCAAACAACCAAACAAAAAAACTTTTTGCTCTGTCCTTTCTGACCAGTCAGCACGTTCCCCCTCAAAATTTTTTTTTTGTTTGTTTCCTGAAACGCGAGAATTCAGCAGTATCTTTGGCAACACTTTATCACGACCTTAATTTAAAGAATAAAAATAAAATTGATCCACGTCTATATACAGTATGTGATTGCGCGGAGTTGGGGGGCAGGGCCTGGGCTGGGAGGGCGGGGGTCCCGGCTCTGGGCCCATGCAGATGCTGCGGCCCCCGGGGATGGGCTGGTGGGCAGCAGGAGAGGGGTTAAGGCGGAGTGGGTGGGCAAGGCTGGCAGAAGCTGAGCGCAGAGCTAGGGGTAGGGGTTTAGTGCAATTCCCGAGGAGGTTTGTGTTAAAGTGTGCTCGGCGGGGGTTCAGCCCTTGCCCCCGCTGTAGTCCCAGAGGCCTTAATCCCCCAAGCCTGGTCTCCCCCCACCCGGCCAGGACGACAGCTGTGATTTTTCAGTTGGTTTTATTGCGAGGGGGTGTGTGGGTAGTGGGGGAGAGGGCTGTCCCTTCAGGGAACCTCTCTGGGATGGGGTAGGGGTGCAGGTCCCCCTAGCCTGGGCACTCGAGCTCCCTGTTCAGCTTGCACGGGTTGTTCTCTGAGAGAGCTCGCCCCACGATGCTGGGGTGTGGGCGGGGCCACCCGGCCCTGGGCTCCCCTGCCACCCCCCTCAGGAGGGGGGGTCCTGAGACATCTGGGGGGCTGACAGGCTCAGGGGTGGGGGGAGCAGGAGGAAACAAAAAAACTGTCCTGTAGAAACAATGATGAAAGTTGCCTTCTTTAAAAGCTTCCCTTTAAAAACAAGAAAGAGATGGGGTCTGTCACAGAACCAAGGGGCACGGGGTGACGGGCCAGCAGCTAGAGGCGGGGAGCGGGGACACCCCCCGCACCTCCGGCTTTTGACGAGGAAGGGTCTCCGCTCAGCAGAGCGTCTATTTACAGGGCCCCACGCTAGGGTTGCATATGCGACGGGGGATGGGTGGGGGGGAGGAGGGTGCCCCGGCCTCTGGCGACACGGCCTCCCCAGCCCTGGCCCCAGTCCGTGGCCTGTGGCTCGGTCAATGCCGGGCCTTTGGGGAGCCAGAGGCTGGGGGGAGGCGGGTGCCAGCCCCCAGGTTACAGTCAGTGCCTTTGAGTAAAAAGAGGGGTGCAGTGGGGGGTGGAGTAAGGCCCTGGAGGTGAGGCCCCCTGTCACCCACCTCGGTGGGGATGGTGTATCCAAGATGGCAGCTCCTCGGTGGCCACAAGGAAGGGCGGCCATGTTGGAGGGTGGGGGGACAGCAAGGGTCGGGGGACAAGGGCAGGGAGACGGGATTGCTCCGGCTGGTTGGAAGGCCAGCCCTCTCTCGGGCCCATCCCTGAGCTGGGGAGTCGGTAAGGAGGGTCCCCGCGGACACGGGTGGCCACTGTATGGCTAGCAGGTGAGGAGACGTCTCCAAATCAGAACCCAAAAAGGGACAGAATGGGGCGGGGAGGTGCTGGGCGGGGTGGGGGGGACACGGCAGAAACACAAAAACCCCGCAGTCCTGCCTGCAAGGCGAGCCCCCATGGTAAAGCACAAATACCTCAGAAGGCTTCGCCCTCACCCGTGACTTCCTGACCCCCTTCTCACCTCGGGGAACAGAAGTGGATTCTACGTCTGTGGTGGGTTTCTTTTTTTATTATTTTGTACAAAAATAAATCGACTTTTAGGAATTTCTGTTTGCTCTCTCTCGCTCTCTCTCTCTCGCTCGCTCTCTCGCTCTTATTTTTTTTTTTGTCTTTTTGACTTTTCATAGAAGTTGGTTGCAACTTGTAAACATGTTTTTAAATTAAGAATTAAGATAAAGTGTAGTACCCGTTCTGTTACAAAGTGCCAAGACTTCTATTTGTGGTTGGTTGTCTTGTTGTTTTTTTTTTTTTTTTCCTTTCATTTTTGTAAAATCTTGTTTTTATTGCTTTTGTGACATTGGAACTTCTGGACACTCTCGCTCCCCACATCCCTGCCACCGTGAGACCCTGCGTTCCCTCTGCTCTTGGCTCTCTCACCCCACAGTCGCCTGCTCCTCTGAGGAAAAGTATATTTTATATATATATATATCTATATATAAATTTTGTTTTTAAGGAGGAAAAGAGAAAAAAAAATCTAAAAAGTGCTTTTAAAAATCGGGACAGGGCTAGGGGAAGGGGAGAGGGTGAAGACAAAAAGTTTCGAATCTCCAAACGTCTCATGGGGTCTGGGGTGGGCCTGGGTCGGAGGACCAAGACGGGGGTGGCAGGGGCACCGAGTGGCGGCCCGCAGGTCCCGCCGGGTTGTAAGTGCCGTGAAGGAAGGCGGCGGGGGCCCTTGGGGAGTCACCCTGGTGCCCTCCCCCCCCTTCCCCGTCTTCTCCCCTTTCTCCACGCCTGGAAATAAATAGATTTGTGTCGCGGTGGCCAGGAGATCCGGGGGACCACAGGCAGGGACGGGAGGCAGGGAGGCAGGTGGGGAGACGGAGGGGGAGACCCCCACTTCGGAAGTGCCCTGAGGAAGGAGGGTGGGGGTGCGGATGGGGCCGTTTTAACGTCCGCTCACAGCGGACACAAATCATTTTTAAGGTCTTATCTCAAAAGACTCTAGAAATCAGCGGGGGCGGGGCAGGGCAAGGAAAAGAAAAGCCCCCCCCTCCCCCGCCATCCCCGGCCCACGCCCCCGTGACCACCCTCACCCCTGCTGGGACCTGGGGCCCTGATCGGGCCTCCGATGGGACCCCAGACCCCGAACCGCGGGGCGCCCGGGGAGCTCAGAACCCTCGTATCCCACAAAAACCCCAAGCTGAGCCCCGAAAGCCATCAACGGGGTGGGGGGCAAGCGGGGCTGGGGGTGGGGGGGGCGAGGGTCCCCGTGGAGGGAGAGAACATCATGAAGGAGAAAAATCTGAGAAAAGCACTACCCTAGATTCTGTGACGCTTCATATATATATATCTGTATATATATATATATATAGATATAGATATCTGTATATAGATAGATTTCTTTTTTTGTGTTTTTTGGGGGTGGTGGGTGATTTGCTCTCTCTCTCTCTCTTTCTCGGGTTTCTGTTTTCTCTTTTTTTGGTTTTCAAGCGAGTCCGGCCGCGAAGCTGCCATCGGCGGTGGCCCCGGCGCCCCCGTCGCCTCCCCCAGCGGCGCCCGCTACATTCAACCTGCCCAGGCCGTCAGGGCTGGCCTCGTCCTCATCCTCGTCCTCGTCCTTAAAGTGCTTCTCCTGGCCATTGCGCCGCGCATCCGGCGACCCGGGCGGGGCAGGGGCGCCGGGCGGCACAGGGGCCCCCGGGGCGGGGGCGGGGTCGGGCCCCCCAAGCCCGCCACCCCGCACCCGGGGCTTGCGGCCGCGGCGTGAGGGCACGCCGTTGCAGCCGTCCTTCTTGAGGTGTCTGTGCAGGTGGTCGGAGCGCACGAACGTCTTGCAGCAGCTGTCGCACTGGTAGGGGCGCAGGCCAGTGTGGACGCGCATGTGGTTCTTCAGGTCGTAGTTGTGCGCGAACGCCGCCCCGCACTGCTGGCACAGGTACGGCTTCTCGCCCGTGTGCTTCCTCATGTGCACCTTGAGCTTGTCCTGCCTGTGGACGGGCCGAGGGTCAGCTGGCGCCCGGCCGGGCCCATGCCCAGGATGGAAGCCCCCCGTCCCCGCCAGCCTCGGCGCGGGGAAACCGGGACCCTTGCGGAAAGGTGGGCTGCGGCAGGGGCGCCCCCGTTTTGCGGGGAAAGGGGGTGCGGGTCCCCATTCTGAGAACAGCACCAAGGAACCCACTAAGGTGTGAAAAGGGTCTTGGACCCCGCTCGCTGTGTGGCCACGGGGAAATGGCTGAACCTCTCTGAAACCCAGTTTTTCTTTTGGCCGCACTGCGGGATCTTAGTTCCCCCACCAGGGAATCAAATCCATGCCCCCTGCAGTGGAAGCGCAGAGTCTTAACCACTGGACCACCAGGGAAGTCCCACTGAAACCCTTTTCTTATGCATAGGAGGAGGAAGATAACAGGCCTCCCTCCCACCTGGGGCTCTGCCCAGTGGCAGGTGCATGGCTTCACACTACAGGCATTTACTGAGCACCTGCTGCATAGCAGACCCCGTTCCAGGTGCTGAAAATGCTACAAGGAACAAGGAGGAATGCCGGAGTATTTGGTAACAGAGAGGGTTAAGCTGTCCTGGCTTTAGCACTGAAAGTTCTGTGTCCTGGGAAACCCCTCAGTCACTGAAAATCCAGAGCAGCTGGTCACAGTAGTAACCAAGTCCCCACCCCAGGGACCCCACCCCCTACCCCCAGTTCCTGCCAGATCTCCCCTCACCTCTGCCTCCCTCTGCTCTGGCCACACTGGCTTCCTGGCTGTCACCCCAACACGCTGATAACAAGGAGCCTGCCTCAGGGCCTTTAAACATGCTGTTCTGGCTACCTGGAGCACTTTTTTCCCTCCCAGATCTTCACAGTTGAATTTCAGCCCAAACGTGATCTCCTCAGAGAGGCCCTCCCAGACTCCCTCAACCCCGGTCCCTCATGCCACCGCCTTTGTTTCTCATCTGTCTCCCTGACTGGACTGTGAGCCCTGAAAACAGGGACTGGGTGTGATTCCAGGGCCCCTCCATGCCCATCTCACCCACAGGGAACTGTGTGGACCTGGCTCAGCCTGGGGCCTTTGGCCCACAAAGCTGGTCACCATATCAGCTCTGGGGAGGCTATGGCCCAGGTGTTGCTCTGTCCCCTTGAGCCCTTGAAATGTGGCTGGTCCAAGGTGAGATGCGTAAGAAGTGCAAAAGGCACCCCAGATTCTGAAGACTTCATTTGCTCAATGTACTGTACAATATCTCATTTATAATTTTGCTTATTGATCACATATTGAAATAGAACTAATGGACTATGTAAAAATATGATTAAAATTACTTTCACCTGTTTCTTTCACTTTTTAAAAATGTGGCTGCCAGAAAATGTAGAGTCACGGAGGTGGCTCACATGATATTTCTATTGTACTATGCTGGTCCATAGTGATGTGGGTGGATTCCTGCCTGGAATCCACAAGGCAGGGGCAGGGACCTGGGTCTCCAGAGCTCTGGGTAGAATCTGACCTGCTCCTTGCTGCAGACTCTTATGCTCCACTGAGTCACTCAGGGTCTCTCCCTTCTGATGCCCACCAGACTGAGAGCTTCTTCAGTGCCAGGACTAATAAACTCCTACTCATCCTTCAAAGCCCCACTGGAAATGCCCCTCCTCCTCCAGGAAATCTTTCCCAACCCCGAGACAAAGGCCTGCACCCTCCTCCCCCCAGGCTCTTTCAGTCCCAAGTCCCTCCCTCTGGCACTTCCCACAGAGCTGGTGTCCCTGCTTGGCCTAACTTCTATGGCTTCTTACTGTTCTGAGGATCAAGACCTGGACCTTTGCAACCAGACCCCCTGCCTATTCTCTGGCCCCGTTATACCCCCACGTGAGCCAGCAGAACCTGGGCCACAATAAACTCATCGCTCCCTGGATTAACTTGAGCTGTTACCAGAAAGAGGATGGCAATGGCCAGGCGCTTCCCGCCACCGCCTACCCCGCCTCCTAGGAGCCGGCTAACATGGTCTCCCAGTTGTCCCACTCAGACCCTGGGGCCAGGTCACGGAGGGAACAGGAGGGACTCGGATTGTTCTAGCACTGTACAGAGATGTCCCTAGCTGAGGCTTGGAGGCTCAGAGAGGGGAAGTGACTTGCCCTGAGTTGCACAGAGGGTTGGGGGCTGTCCCAATGTGGGGTGGGGGTGGAGGAAGCCCCAGTTTCATCACTTCAAGCCCCGGCCTGGGTAATTATAGCCCCGGCCGCCACAGGCCCTGCTTACTCAACTCTCTAGTGTGACTCAGAGGGGCCCCTGGGCTCCCCAGCCTGGAGGGAGGGGCGGGGGCTGGGGCCCTGGGGGGCAGAGAGGAGCCAGGTGGGCACCTGGGAGGAAGAGGCCTGGCCTGGTGGCCCTCTCTATGCCTCAGTTTCCTAGAACGGCAAACAGGATCAGCCCTGGGTTGAGGGCGGGGTGGCCAAGAGAGCTCCAGGCCAGAAGGTGAAACTGAGCCTGGCTGAGGGTGGGGGCGTGGGGGAAGGTGTCACCTCTCCAGGCTCTGGCTTGCTGGGCCTCTACCAGGCTGCTCCTCCCAGGCTCTAAGACCCCTGAGGGCAGGACCCACAGCCAGCCCAGTCCACCATCTCCACATCTGGAGCAAGAGGGAGGCCCCTAAGACCAGCGGCACCCCAATCTCACCAAAGGGGGGGAGCCAGGCCACCCACCAGGCTGCCTGCCTCCCGGCCAGTGCCCTTTACCCCTGCCTGGCACTCCTGGGCCCTGGAGTCCCAGCCACACCCTCCTCTCCTGGCTTGCTGGGGAGGGGGCCCAGGTGCTGGTCCGGGGGTCAGCTCCCAGATCCTGTCCCCACAGGGCAGGGCCGGGAAGCTGGGACAATGGCCTCTTTCTTCGGCCTGGGTGGGTGTGGCTTGGGGAACCCCGGGGCTGGTGAGGGTAGGGGGTGATGCTGAGTCACCCAGCCTGGCTAGGCCCCCACACACCAGCCCCCCGCTCCCACTGGGCTGGCCCACAAGACCCAGCCTGCCACCTCTGGACTCTTAAGACCAGATCGCAAAATCCCCCCAGCCTGGCCTCAAACTCCTCCTGTCCAGGGACCAAGCCCAACGGCTCCCGTGCCCTTTTCCCTCCACTGGTTGTGGCGAGTCCCTAAGCTGAACTGGCCTCAGGGCCTTTGCACTGGCTCTTCCCTCTGCCTCTCCCTTTCCCGCTCCCCACGGCTCCCTCCTTCTCCTCCTTCAGCTCTCAGTCCTCGGGGAAGCCTCCCTGTTTAAGGCAGCACCTACAACCACACCCCGACCCTGTTCTCTGCTCTTTTCCTCCCTGGCACTTTCCACCAACTAGTGTTATCAGTTCTGCGGTTTTATCTCGCACATGCTCCGTCGCCCCCACGGGGATTTTGGCTTGTCCCTCCACTTTTAGAACAGGGCCTGGCACCCAGCAGGCACTCCATAAATGTTGGCTGAATGAAGCAAGTCCCCCGGGCTCACGGAAGACTTCAAAGTTACCTAACGACCAGAACTCCCTGCTCCCAGTGGGGCTGTCACCCTCTCCCAAGGCCCAAATGCTCCAGTCGGGATGAGAAGAACCACCCAGGGAAAAGGAAGAAAAGCAACTCCTTGGGCCCTTCCTTCCAGCCTCACGCAGGTCGGCACCGCCTGGCACGCTTTATGTTCTAGTGGTCACCTTGTTTAGGGCCTGCGCGGCACCACCCACCCAGGCTCTCTCGACAGGCGCATGGGGGTCGGGGGTGCCCCGATGGACAAGGCACCCTTGCAGGGCAGGGCGCGGTGTTGTTTTCGCACGCGGAGGCAGGGTGTGAGTGTGCTCGCGCAGGCGGGGCAGGGGGTCCCCGTGTGGCTGCTTTTGGGGCAAAGGGCCCCCAGGAAGCACCCCCCTCCCCCACGCCCCCCGCCGCGGTGGCGCCGGCTCACCTGGTGAATCGGACCTTGCAGATGTTACACTCGTAGGGCTTCTCGCCCGTGTGGGTCCGGATGTGCCGCGGCAGCTTGCCGGCGCCCTGGATGACCTTCTCGCAGATGGGGCACTTCTGGAAGGCCTTAGCCCGGATCTTCTTCTCCACCTTCTGCGACCAGGCCGGGTAGACGTCGCCGTCGTGGGCGCCGCTGAAGTACTTCAGGTAGTAGTCCACGACGCCCTTGTCATCCGCCCGTGACTCCTCGTCGCTGTCCCCCGCCGTCGCCGCTCCCGCCCGGCCCACCGACGACATCATCTGCTGCAGCAGCGTGCTGGCCGCCAGCCCGTCCGTGTCGGCCCCGTCCCCGTCCTCGCCCTCGGCCGTGCCCGACAGGAAGCCCGGAGAGTCGCCCGGCTCCGGGGCCGCCTCTGACAGCGAGGCTGCCTCCTCCTCCCCGCCCCGGCCGTAGTGGCCGTTCTGTGTGGCGGTGGACGGCTGGGCCACGGGGGGTGGGAAGAGGCCCCCAGCAGGGGCGTCGTCATCACGCTCCGGCCACAGACCTGGGTTGCTATCTCCCTCATCCCCGTCCCCGGCCGGGGGTCGCTCGGCTGGGGGGCCGGGCCCGTAGAAGTCCAAGCCATTGCAGTCGCCGGCAGCCACGGCGGCCACGGCAGCGGCCACGGCCTCCTTGGTGGCGTCCAGGTCATCGTCGGATGCGCCAAAGGCAGACCATGGGAATGAGGCGGCGGCGGCGGCGGCAGGCAGGCTGTTCATGGGGTTGCTCTGGAAGAACTCGAGGTACTCCTTGGCGCGAAGGAGGTTTCGCTGATCAATTTGATCTACGAGGTCCAGCTGGCCGGCATCGGCACCCGCATCGGCCGCCAGGATCTGCCGGTCGAGGAGGTCGGCGCAGACGTGGCTCACGGCGGGGATCTCGAGCAGGCGGGCGGCGCTGAGGATGTCGCCCACGTTGGCTGTGCTGACGGTGAGCGTGGCCGTGTAGGCGAAATCCATGAGGGCCGTGAGCGCCTCGGCGCTGACGAAGTCGATCTCGTACACGTTCTGCTGGTCCACCACGGCACCCGACGTGAACAGCTTCTTGAAGTATTGGCTGCAGGCAGCCAGCACCGAGCGGTGCGTGGGGAACTCACGGCCCTCCACCAGGATCACCACGTCGCACAGCAGGCCCTGCGTCCGCTGCTCGTTGAGTCCGCTCAGAATGTCGCTGCTGTGGTCGGGGAACGGGATCCCGATGGGGCCGTCCACGCCGCCGGCCATCTTCCGCGCCGAGACCTGCAGCGCCGGGGAGGAAGGGGCGGTCGTGAGGGACAGGGAGGGCCGGGCCCACTGGCTGGGCTGCGAGGCCCTCAGAAAGTAGTGCCCCCACCTCCCCCACCAGCCTCGGTTTCCCCAGCTCTGCATCAGGATGGTCCATGGCTGGTTCTGCATCATCAAAGTGAGAGGACGTTGGCGAAACCCAACTGGGTGCTTCAGAGATGAACACCGGCCCCCCTCCCGGCTTTACGAGAGAGGGGAGTGCCTGTCCAAAGGACAATTTGAAGTGGCGTGGGAGCACACAGAAGGTGCTCAATAAATGCCCAACACAAGTTGTTTCCTAATGAATCTGAGCACGGGATTCTGCCCATGCCCTCTCTAGGAGGCCACAGCGGTGACATAAGGCACCCACCGTGCGCTGCCCTGGCTGAGCGCCCAGCAGTCCCAGAGGCAGCACCGTCTCCACCGCAGAGGTGAGAAAATGAGGCTCAGGCTCAGGGAGTCCCAGGGGCCCATGGCTGCACCTCAACTCAAACCCAGGGCAACTGACCCAAGAGCCAATATCCAACCAGCATGGCCGTCCATCCCTGCCTAGCCCCTCGGCCTCCCTAACCTTCTCTCCTGCCTCCTGGTCGGGCCCAGTTCTCTTGGGGGGCTCTGAGTCAGGAAGGGGTAAGGCCAAGACCCAGGGACCTGGCCAGGGCCATCAGGGCCGTGGGCGTGCCCTGGTGGGGTGGGGCGGTGACTCTGCAGGACAGACCCCTTCCTGCCCTGTGGAACCCCTAGGACGTGGCTCAACCCTCGCAGTGAGTAACTGGGGGAAACCAGGCCACTGCCTGATGCTCCTCCCTGCCCACTCAAGCTGACCCTGTCAAGGAGGAGTGGGGGGCCAGGGGGCCTCCTGCCCACCTCCTGCCTGGCCAGCCCCTCTCCTTCTGGCCACCCTGTTTGCACTGTTCAGCCCGGGACGAGGCCCTGCCACTCTCCGGGCCTCAGTCTCCCCATCTGTCAAATGGGCAGAAGCCTTTGGAAAAGCAGGGCCATGGGGGGGACTCTGTCCCGCCCCTCTCCCCTGCCTCCTATTTTCCGCCTTCCCCTGGGCTGTGACTCATCCACCCACTTGGGCGCTTGTGCAACCCTCTGGCTCTGTCCCCACCCCTCCACCCTCTCCGGGGAGCCCCCGGCTGCCCCAAGCCACCCAACAAAACCCACATTCCTCCAGGCCCAGCCAGCCTGCTTTCAGGCCAGAGCCTCTGCATGTCTCTGGGGAGAGGGCCTGAACAGGGCCTTCCTCAGCCTCTAAAGACCCCAGGACCCCCAGCTGGGTGACCCAGCTCAGCTCTAACACAGATCCCTCCCACTGTGCCTCTAGTGGGATACAGGCGGCTGGCCCGGCAAGGGAGCTGGGCTTGGTCTGGTCAGTCCTAAGGCCAGGGTAGGCCTGTCCCGACCCAGGGCCGCCCTGCGAATGGGGTCCAGGCCTTGGGGCCGACACAGAAGCCTTTGTGTGGCGTGCAGGCGGCCAGTGCACTTCCCGGGACGCCTCTCTCCGCCGCCCGCCCTCTTTCCCGCCGACCGCACCAGCTGCTTAGCTCCCGCCTCTGTTCCGCCAGCCCGCGGTGGGTGGCGGGGCAGGCTCAGATGTGGCTGCTGGGAGCAGGAGGAAGGGGATGGGGGCGCGACCCCCCCCCAGGCTCGGCCACGGGAAGCCTCGGCAGAGCCCCCTGTGGCGGCTTCCACCCCCTGCCACCATCTGCCGTCTGGCCCCGGGCCCCCGGGAGCGAGTGGGCAGATGGGACTCCGGATCAGACCGGCCTCGGCCCCTCCTCGCCCCTCCTCTGATCCGGGCCACCAACGCGCCAAGATGGCCACCCTGGCCCTGCTTGCCAGTGTCCCCTCAGGGGTCCTCCTGGGGCCTCTAGGTCGAGACCTGAATTGGTCCAGGTGACTCACCCCTCGCCACGGCCCCTCCACCCCCGCCTTCCCAACGGCACCAAGCCCACCGGGCCAGGCGCTGGCACATCCTTACTTCAAGCGTGAGGCTGCCCAGGCTCCCACTTGCTGGAAGCCACCCGGCTGGGAAGGAGCAAGCTCCGGCCTTGAACCTGGGCTGGGGCAATGTACCCAGCCCTGGGCCTGGATCTCCACCAGCTGGAGGAGCCGGGCCACATGCTAAGAGCCTGTTGTGTGGGGCAGCCCTTGGGTCTGGGCTGGGTCTGAGGGTCCGCCCCCCTGTCCTTTCCCAGCTGGGGCCTCTATTTCCCGCACATAATCATCTGAGACCCTCCCCCAAAGGGCAGGGCCTGGGGCAATACCAGCCAAGGAAAGCCCCAGGGAAGTAGCATGACCCCCATTTACAGATGAGAACACCAAGGCCCAGAGACAGCTAGAATCCAGGCCAAGGGCACCCAGCAAGGCTGATCCAGGAGCTGACAGAGGCGAGAGGCTGGGGGTCCCCCAACCCTCCCTCCCCGACACCTCCCAGCCAGCCACAGCCCCTTCCCTGGCCCTGGAAACTAAGCTGACCCAGCCCTCTCTCCAGGAACATACGCCACCTGCCTGCCACGCCCGGGGCCACTGCCCTCCCCCTACCCGGGGCCTCTCAGGGCCCTCCCTCTAAGAAAGCAGAGGAAGACCCTGCCAGGTGGGAGAAGGAAGTCACGTGGGGTCCAGGCAGCAAAAAGCACCTATTACTGAGCACCCACTGTGCGCCACAGCACCGGCTCACCAGGTGACCCCTGTGGCTCCCTTCCTGGCTCTAAGAGGCCCTGCTGGCACCTGACACCTAGTAGGTGCCCCGACACGTGGCAGTTTCCTCGGTAATAATGAGCCAACGAAAATTCTCTCCTCCAGGAAGCCTCACCCCCTCAACGACCAGGGTCCCCTGAGCCCAGGCCCGCACCCACCCAGGGCCCCGTGTTTCATCACAGCTCCACCCCAACACTCGCCCCCATGGGATTTCCGGGGCCGTTCGATGCTGACTCGGCGGCTGGCCGAGGGGCAGGTCTCAGCAGGCTCTTCCTGGGCTGGAGGTGGGGCGCCCTCCTCCCTCTGGGCTGCTCCCAAGCCACCCTCCACCCCCCGCCCCCGGCCTCCCCTGGGCAGTGTGCGGTAGGGGCGCAGCAAACGACAGGAGGAACCAAAGACCAAAGAGCTATGTGCTGGAGAGCCCACACCCAGCCCCGCCCACCTGGCTGGCAGGCACACCCAGTACCAGGGGACCGTGCCAGTCCCACCTCCAATCTAACCTAGGGTCACTTGCTGCAGCAGGCAGCAAGGACCCGGGCCTGCTTTTTGCCCTCCCAGGGGGCCTCCTCTGTGCCCTGGAACCTTCAAGAACTAACTGGACCCTGGGCTTTAGAGATGAGGAGAGGCTCAGGGAGGTGATAAGGCCAGGGCAAGGTCACACAACAGACCGGCAGCCAGGCTGGGACTCAGATGCTCTGACTTGAGCCGGCCTGAGCTGACACCTCTCAACCACTGGGGATGCAGGGAGAGGTCAGGAGCGTCCTGACTTGGTCCCAGGAACAGCAGGTGTCACCCAGGAAGGACCCTAGGATTGTGGGAAAGGTGTCCTAAGCATGGGAAACAGCAGGGACAAAGGCTCAGCGGTGGGCACCTGGGAGAGGGGCAGGGGAAGGAGGCTAGAGAGTCCCCAAGGTCAGGTGCAAGGTGAGGGTTGGGGCCGGGCCTCCTCCTCCCCCCCACACTCCTCAGGGGGTGGCCAGCAGTGGATAGGTAGGTAATTGCCACCTGACGCCTTCCTGGAGGAGTGTCCAGGGATGCGGGCAGCTTAACAGGGGGTTAAGGCCTCCCTCCCTACAACTCAGGGAGAGAATGAAAGGAAACTATATAAGGGACCTCTAACACCTACTACCTGCCACAGCAGCCCGCGTCCATATCCTGGCTCCTCCATTTCCAAGCTGGGTGAACCTGGGCCAAGAAAAGCACCTCTCTGTGCCTCATTTTCCTTGGGGGTTGTGACAGTGGCAAAGGGTTCCACTCTCATCCTCTTAGCAAACTTTGGCCTAGGACCTACTGTGTGCCAGGGACAGTCCCCAAAGGCCCAATGAGGCTGTTTACCCCCTCCCTTGTGGATTGGGGGCTTTGAACTTCACCTCTGAACGTCATTCCAGGAATCCAGCCCCCTCCCCAACTACTGTGTACCAAGGAAGTGTGTGGTGAGCCCCAGGAGGAAGCTGAGCCATCATGTGTGTGGGGGGGAAACCAGGCCCAGAGAGGGTGGGCGGCCGCCCCAAGGTCACACAGTAAGTCTGGCGCCCAGGTGCGGCTGCCAGGCCAGTGCCCAGCCGCCCCCGCCCCCTCCCAGCCTGGCAGCCTGTGTTGCAAGGTTGGTCCTGACGGGTTACCCCGCCCCGACCTGGTGCCAATCCCCGCCTGGCCCAGTACCGAGGCCGGGGTTTAATGGGACAGGAATGCAACGTCCTGATCAGGAGGTGGGGGGCACCAACGGCTCAGGGTGACTGCTGGCTGCCAGCTGTCAGCCTGCCCCCTGCCCGCCTGTCCTCGCAGGCCTCCCTCCAGGCCAGACACCAGCAGACAGGCCCTCGGCCATTTTATGTGTCCATTTATTGCCCTAAATGGGGAGGGGCTTCCTGCCCGGGGCCTTAAAGGGCCAGAGGCAGGAAGGTTGCAGGCCCAGTGGGAAGTGTGTGTGTGGAGGCTGGTGGGGGTGGGGACTAGGAGGTCATGGGGATCCCATCTGAGCCCCAACTCATGGGTGGGGCTGAGGCCCACCCTGTTCCCACGCTCTGAGTGCTGTCGTGGGCCAGGAAGTACAGCCCCGACACCAAGACCAGCTTCCAAGAGGAAGCCCTGTGAAGAAAGAGCCATTTTCAGTGGAAGTGGAAGGAATAAGCTTCCTGTCACCGGGAGTAACCAAAGCCAGGCTTCACAGAATCCCATCCGTGCCTACACTGCCCTCAACTCAGGCTGCACCTGCTTATCCAAGATGCCCAGGAGAGGCCTGGGTGACTTCCATCCAGACTGCTCCCTCCCTCCCCTGAGGCCAGCTTGTCACCTGGAGGTGCCTGTGCCACCCCCAACCTCACCCACAGCCTGAGCAGGTGGACTGCTCGGCCTGGAAACCCCAAAGGGGTGCTTGGCCCACTGGGGCCCCAGTGTCCTATGCCTACAAATTCAGCCAGTTCCCTCCTATCAAACACATCCTGATGGGAGGTGGGACCGAGCCTTGTTTTCCAGTCAAACCCGAAAGGCGTGGGTGAGGACACTTCCACCAAGTGGCCGTCCACAGCCTGCTGGGGGGACAGATGGAGGGGCTGGTCCTTTGGCCAGATTCTCCACAGGGCGCCTTCCGCGCTTTGGTGCTCCAAAGACTCGGGACTCAGGCCGCAAGGGCAGGGGCTGTTCCTCAACGGGGCTTGACGGGAGCCTGGTCTGGGTCACCTCAGCAGCAATGCTCATAGCTCTGGGAGGAAGGGTCTGTAACCACTGCCCCACTTCACAGGCCAGGAAACTGAGGCAACTTGCCCAGGGTCACACAGCAGAGCTGGATTTGAACACGGGTCACCTGTCTGGCTCCATCTGGCCAAACTAACTAGTCCTGCCAGGGCTCTACCCTCCTCTCCCACCACACACACTGCCCCCAGGTACCAGCAGGGGACTAAATCCCCCCACCCTGGGGGCCTCGGTGGGGGGAGGACAGCTTATTCTCACGCCCCCTCAGAGCTGCCCTGTGACAGCCCAGAAAAGGGAGAGGTTTGCCTGAGGTCACACAGGGAGCCTGGGGCAGGGCTGGAGTCCAGCTGACACCTGTGAACTCAGGGCATCAGAAAAGAGATGCAGGAGGGGCTCCCCCAGGCCCTGACACCACACAGCAGTCACTCAACAAACATTCCTGGGGAATCACTGAGTAAATCCTCACTTTTGGCCTAAAGGTAATCTCCCCATTGTATCGATGGCAAAACCGAGGTTGGCAGAAGGGAGGTGACCTCCCTAGGCGGACCTCAGGTGGAGCGGAGGGCTGGGCTGAGATTGGACCACGGTGGCCCCCACCCAAGCCTGTTCCTCTGGTCTC
Organism: Stenella coeruleoalba; assembly: GCF_951394435.1. Classification (NCBI taxonomy): domain Eukaryota; kingdom Metazoa; phylum Chordata; class Mammalia; order Artiodactyla; family Delphinidae; genus Stenella; species Stenella coeruleoalba. The sequence goes on along the minus strand of NC_137148.1, from coordinate 171,058,247 downwards.
CACTGCCCAGGGCTGTTGCAGGGTGGTTTATGGTCTATCAGGTGCCTGGAGCACAAGATGACAGGTGGGGGGGTGTCTCAGACACACACACACACACACACACACACACCCTCCAGCAGAATCCCTGCTGTGTCCTGAGCTGACCCAGGTGCTTCCTCCATGAGGGAAGCAAGGAAAGGGAACACAGGTGGATCTGCAGGCAGTACCTGGGGGGAACCCACAACCACCTCATTTTACAGAGAAGGATGCTCAGGCTCCAAAAGGCCATGGGGCTTGTCCAAGGTCACAGAGCAAGTGGGCCAGCATTTGAAACCCCTGTGGACCCCCTCCTCGGGCCAGCTCTGCTTCAGAGGGGTTGGCCCTGACTCTTGGCTCTGGGAGGTGACCTGGGTCTCCTCGGAAATAATGGGTTGTAAAAACACAGAGCCCTGCCAGTCTCCAGGGGCCAAGGTGCCAAGGGGCGGGGCTGCAGCTCAGATGGGGTGGGAAGGGCCTGCCTCAGAAGACTGGGAGGCAGGGAGGCTAAGGCCCCTGCTGTGTGACCTTGGACACCTTGCTGCCCCTCTCTGAGCCTCACTGTCCTCTTGGGGCAAAGGCTCCATTTGGCAGACAGGTGCCTGCTGTGAACCTCCAAGCCCTCTGGAAGATAGGTGGGCCGGCGCCCCTCGGCTGTGACACACAAAGGACTTTGGACGCGTCCTAAACTAGGAGGCAGGACCACAAGGGTCAGACCCAGCTCTGGCTGGGTGACCTTGGGCTGCTCTCTGCTTCCCCCAGGGCCTCAGTCTTCCCTGCCCCATAGGGCACCACTCTGAGCCTTGCTCTAAGCCCCTGAGGTCCCACGCTAGCGTCTGGCCTCCCCTCCTGGTCTCAGTTTCCTCGCACGGCATCGGGGACCTCCACCAGCCCAACCAGCTTATGGGTCAGAGGGTTCCAAGGAAAAGAAGGGAAGGAAAAACGCCAGCACAAGGTATAGCTATTGCCTCGAGAACCTTCCCCAGTGGACGAAGGCTGAGCACTGCCGGGCCTCAGTCTCTCACACAGAGAAAAGGGTGCATGGGCTCCCCGCAGCCACCCGCTGCCGAGGGCCTCTGCTGAGAGTTGCGTGGCTCCCCGCCCGGGCCAGGGTGCTGACTGGCCACCACGCAGCCAGTCAGCCAATCAGAACTGAATAATAAATACCCCCCCAAAGTGACCCACGAATTAAAATTTCAGTGTCCCCGTTGGCTCCTCTTTCCTTCATTAGGCATGCGGATCCCAGGGCTTCGCTCTTCCAGCCACTGGCTCCTGCCCCCCCTTCTCCCCTAGGCTCCCGTCTCCACAGCGATGGCTGGCGGTAAACAGAGCCCCGAGCCCAACCGATAAGTGCCAGGCCCCACCCGGGGTGGCCCTCGGGGGAGAATGCCCCCCTACCTGGAGCCTCCGGGGCCTGGGCAGCAGCAGGGCCTAGCCTGGACTCCCCGGACCTCTCCCAAGACCAGCTCTGCCAGTAGGAAGTGATCGGCTGGTCCTGGGGAGGGCCCCCCAGTGTGGGAGCGGCACACTCAGGGTTACGCCCTGGCCCTGTTGGGGTGGGGGTGGGGGGCTGACATGGAATCCTGGACGCCCTCTCCGGCCGGGCCTGCTCCGGCCCTGGTCCGGGAGGCAGCTGGCAGGGAGGGGGGGTGGGGGAAGCCAAGCAAGCCCGCCACCCATGGGTGAGCCAGGTGGGCACACCCGGTGGAGGGGCACCAACACCTCTCTCACTTCCGCCGCCTGGCTAGGGGGAGAGAGGAGTTGCCTACCTCCCCCTGCCACCCCGCCAACTGCTGGCTACATTCCCCAAACATTTAGTGGGTGCCCACAGGGTGCCCGGGCCTGGTTGGACAGCAGTCTCTTGCCGCGGTCCACCGGACTCCCTCACCGCCGGCCAGCCAGCGCGGACAGTGCCTCCCAGGACCCGCAAAGGCCTGGGCCCCGGGGGGTGCACCGGCCCCAGCTCAGGCCCCTGCCTGGTTCCCAGGCCCGGGGCTGGGGGAGGGGGCCGGTTCCTAGGCCGGGGAGGGAGGCAGAGCGAGGGAGGGGGCCGGATCCCACCAGTTCACCCCCTCCTCTGCCCGGGCTCAGGGTTCGCACGTGGTGGTGGCGTCAAGGGGAAGGAGGGGTGTCCGGGCCAGAGGAGACGGGGTCACGCGCTTTGGGGGCGCGGGCGGGGCAGAGGGGTGCTCTCTGCTCCCTACCCCGGGGCCGGGGCCGGACGGCCGCGCGGGCAGGGCGAGGGGCCAGGCCGGTCCCCCCGCCCAGGGCTGAGTCAGGCCCGGGCGGGGGCAGGAAGCGGCCCCCTCCCCCGCCCCGGCCGCAGTGCGCGGCCCCCGCCCCGGCCCGCGGGCCCCCACCGCGCCGCCCGCGCGGGGGGCTCCTACCTCCTTCCCGGGGCAGCGGCGAGGGGGCCCGGCCCCGGCGGCGGCGGTGGCGGCGGCTGCGGCTGGGCTGGCTCCCTCCGAGGGGCCGGGAGGCGGCAGTGAGCCTGGCCCCGCGCCACCCCCCGCCGCCGGCGGCCAATCCCCACCCGGGCTGGGGGGAGGGCGATGCAAATTACCCCGGATCTGGGTCCGCCCGCCCGCCTCCCCCACGCCCGGGCCCAGCCTGCACTAGGCCGCGCATCCCCGGGCTCGCCTGCGCCGCGCGGCCGCCCGGGCCGCCGCCCTCCCCGGGGAGCGCCGGGTGGGTGACCCCCCCCCCCGGGGCGGGGGGCTGACGGGAGGGGGGCTGGGGACGGTTACACAACCAGGCGGGGAGGGGCCCCGGGGCGGGGAGGGGGCCGGCCCGCGGGCCGCGCAGCCGGAAGCCGGGGACCGCCACCGGCCCCCGGCAAGGGGAGCCCGGCTCCAGGCCCCGCCCTCTGGCCGGCAGGGCCCGCCCTCGAGCCGCGCCGCGCGATCGGCCCGCGCCCATTGGCTCTCCAGCCCGCCGCTCACCGCCCCTCCTCCGCACCGCCCCTACCCGCGGGCCGCGGCGGACCGCCAGCGCAGGGCACCCTGGGACTTGTAGTCCTATCCGCCTGCCACCTGCCAGCCGCGAGCGCGGGGGAACTACGATACCCAGAGGCCCGAGCGGCCGCGCCCGCCCACCCGGACACCCCACCCCTTCCCCCTCCTTTGCAAAGCCCCCCTCCCTGTTTTTTCAGCCCCCTCCCCCCCCTCCCCCATGGAGCTCAATCCTGGCCAACTCCAACGTATGCACGCAGCACCGAATAGGCCCCCGGGGGGCGAGAGCGCCCCCAGTACCCAGCTGCAAACTTAGCACGCGACGCGCCCCCCTATCTCCCCACGCCGGCTCCCCCCACCCTCAATGCAGCCCCGCTTCCCCTCCCCCTCTCCCCGCGCGCCTGGGAGCCCCGAAAAACCATGCACGGAGGGGGGGGGCTGGCGCACAAGCCCATGCACTTCGCCCCCAATACCCACTCCCGGGCGGCGCCCCCTCCCCGTCCTCGGGATCCAGGGCGCCTCCCGCCTCCGGGCAGCTGCCAACCACCCCCTCCTCTGAAACTTGCGGGACGTCCCCGGCTCCCGGGATCGCCCCTTCCCGAGAGGGCAGGGGTGGGCGCAGCGCCCCCGGCCCGTCCCCGCCCTGCACCCCGCGCTGGGGGCTACGCCGGGCGCTGACTTACCTCGCGGGGCCGGGCCGGGGCCGGGCCGGGCCGGGGCGCGCGGGGCCGGGGCCCGGAGTTGGGACTGGTCTCCTCGGCCGCTCGCCTCTGGGGTCCGCGTCTCGCTCTCCCCTCGCTGGCTCTCCCCTCGTCGCTCCCTCGCTCCGGCGGCGGCGTCACTGCCCCTACAGTAACTGTACAGTACAGCCAAAGCCCCGTATGATGCTCGCGACTCCCTTCCTGGTTTCTCCGAGGGCAAGAGGGGTCCTCCCTTGTCTTAAAGGTGCCGCAGCCGCCGGCCCCCCCACGCCCAGCCCGCCCCCCCCCCACCCCGGCCTCAGAGGCCAGAACAGGCTCGGCAGGTCCCCTCTTGCCACGTCTCTGCCCTCCCGTGGGGCTTCGCCCGCTGCGCTGGGGAGACCGGGCTGTTATTAGGTTTTGTCAAGTTGGTGGGGGGGTCCAGCCCGCCCCCGGCGCGCCCCCCCCTCCTCTGACCTCTCCGCCCCGCTGCGCGGCGCCGTGCCAGCCTGCCAGCTTATCTGGCCCCAGAGCTCCCCGGGGCGCGGGGGGAGCGGGCCCCCCGGGGTGGAGGGGGTGGGGGCCTCCAGATAAACAGGCCCCCAGCCTCTGCGCAGAGGCGGGTGCGGGGGGGCGCGGGCTTTGCCCCCGACGCCTGGGGCGTGGCAGGATGGCAGCGGGGGCGGGGAGGGCTGTGCGCACTGCGAGGAGAGACGCGGGCGTGGGTCGCGGCTGCCCGGGCTGCTGGGGGTAGGGGGGGCGCGAGGGGGTGGAGACCTCGGGCCTGGCGCCGGCCCTCCCCGGGCCTCAGTTTGCCCAGCCGCGGAAGGGACCCGGGGGCAGGCTTTCAGCTGACTGCTTGGGTCCGCTGGGCTCCCGGGTCCCTCAATGAAACAGCCAACCTGCCCGCCCGAGATTATATAAAGGAGTCGCCTCCGCCCGCTGCGCCAGGGGCGTAGCGGGGGAAGGGGTTGGCGAGGGGCGGGCTGGGCTGTTGTTTTCCCGGCTTTCCAAGTTCCCCCACCCATCTGCGGGCCACTGGGCGGGACGGGGTCCCGGCCCCGGACGCCTGGGTTCTGCGGTCCTCTCCCGCAAGGGTCTGCGTGGCTCGGGAGGGGCGGAGGTGGGGAGTGGGGAGGCGTTGGCTCAGCCCAACTTTTTTTCCCTGTCCATTTCTCCCACTTCCTCCCCGGTCGTGGGAGAGGTCCGGCGAGGGACGGGGGAGGGGGAGGAGGGGACGAGGGGTGAGAACAGCCTGACCCGGCCCGGCCGACTGCCCGTTGCACACAGTAGGCGTCCAGAGAGGGCTGGCTGGTGCGATCAGCCGCCTGGGGAGCTCTGAGCCTCAGTTTCCCCTTCCTTATTCCCTTGGTTGGAGAGGGCTGGCACCTGCTTCGTAGCTGTCGTTTACTGAACGCTTCTCTGGTGGCTGGCTCTGTCCGGGGTCCTGTTTACCTTCATTCTAACATCTAATGCCATTATCATGATCATTATTTATTGTTATTATCATTTTTACCACCATTACCTTACAGGCAGGAAACTTCCACTGCCGTGGGTGAAATGCACCCCGTTTGTCCTTCTCCGACTTCAAAGCTTTCCTCCCCCCACCCCAACCTCCTGCACTTTACTGCCTCTTCACACACGTATTAAAAGTGCCTTTAAACGCCCAAATGGGTTGAATTGGCTTTTGTAATAATAATTGGGCTTCAAGGGGAAACCCGGGAGGCCCCCAGAAGGGAAGCGACAGCCCCAGGACTTGCAGCCTGAAACCAGCCCCGGGGTAGGTGGAAAGGGACTGAGGGAGGGGCCGCATGCGTCTAGCGTGAGGGCGGAGCCCAGGGACTTTGTTCTAACGACCCTGCCTGGGATATAAGCCCTCTTCCTTCCAACGTGCAGGTCCCAGGGCAGTGCTTGGTCTCTGTAGATACCTGAACCTCAAGCCTTAGTCCTCAATGGTCTCTTTTGCCATCCCGCCCAAGCTCCACCCACTCAGCCAGAGCAGGGGTGACTCAGGGTCCCCTCTGTACCACCCAGCCTCAGATATCTGGCACCCTTCTCTACAGTTAATAACCTGACTCAGAAGGGGCAGGGAACTCGTATGTAGGATTGGCGTTGAATCTAATCCTTATCAGGCCCTGGGAAAAAACAGGGATCATATGATTTCCATCTTACATTTGAGGAAATTGAGACCCAGAGAGGGACAGTGGCCAAGGATGTTGAACCCAGCTTCACCTGGCTCTGGACCCTGCCGGAAGGGCTGTGGGCAGGTCCTTCAGAAAATAAATGCTGGGATGGCGTACCCCTACCCTGTGCCCACTCCTGTCCCTGCAGTGCAAAGAGAGGGAAGGGAGCAAAGCTTTGTCCTGACCCCCACTCCTCAGTCCCACCCCCTCCCCTCCCCAAAAAAAGATACCCAAGTAGATACTATTTGAAAACCTAATAAAGTATAAAAGATTGAGTTGCTGTGTGACCTTGGGCAGCTTACTTAACCTCTCTGACCCTCAGAGTCCTCTGTAAACAATAATGGTAGAGGGACTTCCCTGACGGTCCAGTAGTTAAGACACTGCACTTCCACTGCAGGGGGCATGGGTTCCATCCCTGGTCCTGCAACTGAGATCCCCACATGCCGCAGCGTGGCCAAAAAATAAAAATTAAAAAAAATGTTTTAATTAAAAAAGAATGATGGTAGAGACTTCCTAGGGTTGTGACAAAGGAGAAACAAGATGGTACATGTAACATACTTAAACAGAACAGTGCCTGCTGGTGGGAAGTCCTCAACACAGGATAGATGTGACCATGCTGTTATTGCTGTCATTATTATTATTATTTGAGCCATACCCTTCCCCCCACCCTGTTCCTGGCCAGTGTAGAGTTGAAACCCACATCTCCAAAGGTGAAAAATTCGCGCACACACTCAAGGCATTTTTTTTTACCTCATTGGCAGACCCCACCCCCGCCAATGTGCTTGGCTAAAGGGTTCTTGGAATGTATCAGAACCAACTCCATCATAGCCATAAAACAATACAAAAGTTGATAAATACTTGAAACTTGCCTCAGAACAGATTTGTTCTAGGGTGAGTAGTAACACCAGCTCTCATTTTCTGAGTTCCACCTTTGTGTGTTATTTTAGTCTATCTGTGGAGCAGGGGTTATCATCCCTGATGTATGTGATAAAGACACCGAGACCCAGAGGGGGTAAGAAGTTTGCCAAAGTCAGACAGCATGCCAGCGGGGTGACTTGAATTCGAGTTATATGGGCTAGGCTGCAAAGCTGTATAATATTTTGAACCGATAATTCTTGTCACCATAAACAGGTGTTGCTTCTGGGAGCAGAGTGAGAGAGCTTCTGTTTACTCTCTTTGATCTTTTGAATTTTGTATCATGCATTTATTACTTATAATAAAATAAAAAATACTTCTAAAGTAGCACATTACTTAACCTATGTGCTTCAAAGAACACCATCAAGAAAGTGAAAGAAAAACCTACAGAATGGGAGAAAATATTTGCAAATCATAGATCTGATAAGGGTCTACTACCCAGGATATATAAAGAAATCTTTAACTCAACAATAAAAACACTACCAATTTTTTTAAGGGGCAAAGGATTTGAATAGACATTTCTCAAAAAAGATATATAAATAACCAATCAAGCTCATGAAAAGTTACCCAACATCATTAGTCATCAGGGAAATGCAAATCAAAACCACGAGGAGACACCACTTCACCCCTGCTAGGTTGGCTAGAATCAAAAAGACAGACTGTAACAAGTGTTGGTGAGGATGGAGAGAACCTGAAATCCTCATATGTGGCTGGTGGGAATGCAAAATGTTATAGCTGCTGTGGAAAACAGTTTGGCGCTTTCTCAAATGGTGAAGCAGAGAGTAACCATATGATCCCTCAATTCCACTCCTAGGTGTCTCTACCCAAGCGAAATGACAACAGGAATATCCATAACAGCATTATTCCTAAGAACCAAAAGTAGAAACAGTCCAGGTGTCCATCGACTGATTAGTGGATAAGTAAAATGTGGTCCATCCATACAATAGAATATTATTCAGCCTTAAAAAGGAGTGAAGCACATACATGCTACAATGTGAATGAACCTTGAAAACATGATGCTCAGTGAAACAAACCAGACACAAAAGGCCACATAGTGTATGATTCCATGTACATGGAATGTCCAGAACAGGCAAATCCAGAGACAGAAAGTGGGTTAGTGGATGCCTGGAGCTGGGAGGTGTTGGAGAGAATGGGGTGGGGGGAGTGCACCAATAGACGTGAAGTTTCTTTTTAGGGTGATGAAAATGTTCTGGGATTAGATAGTGGCCATGGTTGCACAACTCTATTACTAGGCTAGAAACCACTGAATTAAACAATTTAAAGGGTGAATTGTATAGCATGTGAATTATATCTTAATAGAAATTATATAGAGAGAGTTACTTTTTTTAAAAAACAAATTTATTTATTTATTTGTTTTTGGCTGCATTGGGTCTTCGTTGCTGTGCACGGGCTTTCCCTAGTTAGGGCGAGCAGGGGCTACTCTTTGTTGCAGTGTGCAGGCTTCTCATTGCAGTGGCTTCTCTTTTGCAGAGCATGGGCTCTAGGCACACAGGCTTCAGTAGTTGTGGCATGCAGGCTCAGTAGTTGTGGTTCGCGGGCTTAGTTGCTCCACAGCATGTAGGATCTTCCCAGACCAGGGCTCGAACCCGTGTCCCCTGCATTGGCAGGTGGATTCTTAACCACTGCGCCACCAGGGAAGTCCCTAGAGTTACTTTTTTATTGAAGTATAGTTGGTTTACAATAGCTTTACTGTTTGGTTGAGGAACATTTTGCAGTTGACAAAATTCTTACATCTTTGTGATCTCATTTAAGCTTCCAAATACCTGAGATATTTTAAAAGAGGGTATCTCAGTTACTACAGAAGGTCATACGGGTGCTGAGCTTGGAAGGGGGACTGGAGTTCAGGTTTCCTGAGTCATAAAGGTTTTCAAGTGGGGATGTTAGCTGTCATCTAGGGAACTTCTTGGATGAGACAGGTTGAGTTCCTGAGAGCTCGCTCCCTCCTGGGGGAAGACGTGGAGGAGAATCTCAGGGCCAAGTGAGCTCTGGGCAAGAGGGAGCCCGCCATCTCTCCATCCCAGACCCCAGCTCCTCCACAACCTAGGGGGGTGGCTGTCTGAACCCCTAAGGCTCCCATGCATGAAGCTGGCATTTCTTGAGACCAATCTTCTTGTTCTGATTCTGCAGCCCAGGTGACCCTCCCACTCTGGGCCTCAGCTTACCAATGGCAGCGAGTGCCATACCTCTTTCACAGGCTCACAAAGCAGCCACCAAACAAGGCAAAGTGCCTTTGGGAACTTGGATCAGTTGTCTTTAGGTTTTGCTTGCTTGTTTGTTTTGTTTTGTTTCTAAATTTTATATTGGGGCACAGTTGATGAACAATGTTGGACTAGTTTCAGGTGTACAGCAAAGTGATTCCATTATACATATACATGTATCTATTCTTTTTCAAATTCTTTTCCCATTTACATTACGTCTTTAGGTTTTTCAACAGGTATTGACTGTTCTCTCAACCACGACCCAAGAGGGAGTGGATGAGGGGCCTTCCCTGACTGCTGTGGGTGAATTAGGGGCTGTAGCTGGGCCAGGGGCCCAGGGGCCTCACAGCTCGAGGTGTTAAAACAGTTTCTGCCGTGGACCGGGTTCGATCCCTGGTCGGGGAACTAAGATCCCACAAGCCGCGTGGCGCAGTCGAAACAAAACGAAACAAACAAAAGCACAGTTTGCACATGGGCCTTGGGAATCCTAGCTGATATTCCTGGAGGAACTTCTGGGAAAGGGAGCTGCGGGGTAAGTGTTCCACTTTTGAAAAAGGCAGGGACATAGGCAGGTTCTAAAACCCGGGGTGGGGAGGTGGGAGGAATTGAGAGATTGAGATTGACATATATACACTATTGAACTATGTATAAAATAGATAACTAATGAGAACCTACTGTATAGCACAGGGAACTCTACTCAGAGCTCTGTGGTGAACTAAATGGGAAGGAAATCCAAAAAAGAGGGGCTATATGTATACGTATACCTGATTCATTTTGCCATACAGCAGAAACTAATACAATATTGTAAAGAGCTATACTCCAATAAAAATTTTTTTTAAATCTGCCTATAATTTGCATAATGTAGTTTATGAAATAGAGTCACTGCAACCACCTTGAAAAAATTAATAAATCAAATAAAACCCAGGAGGGGATCACTGAGCTTGATGTTGACGCCATGAGGATTTTAGAACATTCTGCTCAGTGTTTGGTCTGCCTGGAAGCCCACTTAGCCAGCCCTTAGTGCCTCCCATGGACGAAGTCCCTGGTCTCCAGCTTACATTTTAGTGGCAAATACTGACAATAAGCAAAGAGACAGATAAAATCATTTCAGACAATTAGCGGCGAGTAACTGAATAGACAGTGATGGGGGCCTGGGGGCTATTTTTTTTAAATGAACACATGTCAAAAGATTTTATTTCGTTCATTAATTAATGAGGGAACCAGCAAGATGTTACAACGGGTTCAAAGGAAAATCCGAAGAACATTCCTATAGAGACAGGTGAGCAATGCTGGAATGAATTACAGACAGAAGAAAACAGGACTGTGTATGATTCATTTGTATTTGTCTGGACAAGAATCGTTGCCAACGAGTTCCCTGGAGGTCCACTGGTTAGAACTCAGCGCTTTCACTGCCATGGTCCCAGGTTCAATACCTGGTCGGGGAGCTAAGATCCCACAAGCAGCGCCGCGTGGCCTAAATAAGTAAACAAATAAACAAAAGAAAACAAAAAAAGGATCATTGCCATAAGTATCAGTTTTCTACACGTACACAGTTGTAGAATAGCCCAAAGATGGCAAAAGGTGAGAGACCCCATAGAATCAGACCATGGCTAGGTTTGTCTAGGGGCTAGTTCTGTTACTGAAATGATCATCAGGGAGAATTCTTCAAAGGAAGTGATACTGAGCAGAGATCTGAATGAGGATATGGGAGCAGGTTCCCAGGCCTGAGGGTAAAGGGTACAAGGTGGGACCGCCCCTCATGATGGAGGATCAGCCCGGAGGCCAGTATGGCTGGAGCAGCAGAGTCAGAGGGCAGTAAACGGGCACCTGCAGGCCAGGCAAGTGCTTTGGACTAAAGTGTCATGGATTCAGTCATAAAAAGGAGTGAAGCGCTGACACTCGCTACAACATGGAGGCGTCTTGAGAACACGATGCTCAGTGAGAGAAGCCAGACACAGAAGGACTCATAGTGTGTGATTCCATTGATGGGAAACGTCCAGAACAGGCAAATCCACAGACACAGAGAGTGGGTTTGTGGTTGCCAGGGCCTAGGGGAGGGGGAGGGGAGTGACTGCTAAGGGGGATGGGGTAGTTTTTGGGGGTGATGGAAATGTTCAAAAATTAGATAGTAGTGACGGTTGCACAGTTCTGTGAAAACCACTGAATTGTCCACATTAAAGAGTGAATATTCTGGTAGTGAATAACATCTCAATTTTTAAAAAGCAAAGAAACACCCATGTTTAATAACAGCCGTATTCACAATAGCTAAAATATGGAAACAACCCAAATGTACATTGACCGATGAATGAAAAAGCAAAATGTAGTCCATCCACACAATGAAATATTACTCAGTCTTAAAAAGGAAGGGGATTCTGACACCTGCTACTACATGGATGAAACTTGAGGACATGATCCTCAGTGAAATTAGCCAGACACAAAAGACAAATACTGTCTGATCCCACTCACAGGAGGTCCCTAGAGGAGTCACATCCACAGAGACAAGAAGTAGATGGTGGGGGCCAGGGGTTTGGGGAGGGGGTGGGGAGTCAGCGTTTCATGGGGACAGAGTTTCAGTTTGGGAAGATGGGAAAGCTCTGGAGATGGATAGTGGTAATTTTTGCACAACAATGTGAGTATACTTAAACGTCACTGAATTGTACATTTAAAAATGGTTAAATTGGTAAATTTTATGTCATATATATGTTGCCAAAAAATTTTGTTTTAAGTTCAAAAGGAAAGTCGGCCTGGAACAGGATGTGAGGGTGGCCAGGCGCCATCTCATTCCAAAGTCTGGGAACTCCTGCAGTGCCTAATGGATTCGCACATCCCATTAGTATGAAGCGTGGTCATTTGTGAGTAAAATTAAATGTTTTTCCTTTCCAAAAAATTAAAATTAAAAAATTGAAAGGTACCCCCCAAAAAGTATTGATGGAAAGACATCAGTAAGAATAGAATTACCATATGACTCAGCAATCCCACTCCTGGGCATATACCCAAAGAAAACCATAATTCAAAAAGACACATGTACCCCAATGTTCACTGCAGCTCTATTTACAATAGCCAGGTCACGGAAGCAACCTAAATGTCCATCAACAGATGAATGGATAAAGAAGATGTGGTACATATATACAATGGAGTATTACTCAGCCACAAAAAGGAATGAAATTGGTCATTTGTAGAGATGTGGATGGATCTAGACACTGTCATACAGAGTGAAGTAAATCAGAAAGAGAAAAACAAATACTGTATATTAACGCATATATGTGGAACCTAGAAAAATGGTACAGATGAACCAGGTTGCAGGGCAGAAACAGAGACACAGATGTAGAGAACAAAGGTATGGACACCAAGGGGGGAAAGTGGCGGGGGAGTGGTGGTGATGGGATGAATTGGGAGATTGGGATTGACATATATACACTAATACGTATAAAATGGATAATTAATAAGAAACTGCTGTATAAAAAAATAAATAAAATAAAATTCAAAAAAAAGAAAGACATCGGCCTGGGTTCGAGCAGACATGTGCCCTGCTTTATGTTTTGTTAATCTTTCCGATAACTGTGTAAGAGCCCTGAGCAGGGCAAGACCAGTTGGGATGCTGGTGTGGGCAGCCCGGTCAGCATAGATGGAGACAATAGTGGGGGAAGGTGGACAGGGTCCTTTTTTCTTTGGCCGCGCAGCACTCGGGATCTTAGTTCCCCAACCAGGGATCGAACCTGCTACGGAAGCACTCAGTCCCAACCACTGGACCGCCAGGGAAGTCCCTCCTTACACTTATTTTTATTTATTTTTTAAAGTCTTTATTGAATTTGTTACAATATTGCTTCTGTCTTATGTTTTGGTTTTTTGGTCCCTGAGGCATGTGGGAGCTTAGTTCCCCGACCAGGGATCGAACCCACACCCCCTGCATTGGAAGGCGAAGTCTTAACCACTGGACCACCAGGGAAGTCCCTCCCTACACTTATTTTTAAAAGGCTCATGATCTGCTTTGCCATCTTCAAAACCTGCAGCTTGACATCCTCCCATTTCTCTCTAACTCTGACCCTCCTAACTCCCTCTTATAAGGACCCTATGAAATATGTATATAAATTAGTTTCCTAGGGCCTCTGTAACAAAGTACCACAAACTGGGTGCCTGGGGACAGCAGAAATGTATTCCCTTTCAGTTCGGAAAGCCGGAAGTCCAAAGTCAAAGTATTGGCATGGCCATTCTCCTTCCAAAGGCTCTGGGGAAGGGTCTGTCCCAGGCCTTTCGCCTGGCTTCCTTCCAGTAGCTTCAGGCCTCCCTTGGCTTGCAGGTGGCCAGCTTCCCCAGGTCCCTTTAGGTCATCTTCCCTCTGTGCTCATCTGTCTCTGCGTCCAAATGCCCCCTTCTTATAAGGACAGCAGTCACATTGGATTAGGGGCCCACTCTGCTCCAGCATGAACTCATTTTAACTAATTACATCTTCAACAACCCTATTCACAAATAAAGCCACCTTCTAAGGTACTGGAGGTTAGTACTTCAACAAGTCATACATACATATGTGTATATGTTTATCTATCTATCTATCTATCTATCTATCTAATCTTTTTCACCAGTGACTTTGAATAAAGATGCCAAGATGCTGAAGGCTAGCTTATCAGTTCTGGGAGAATGGAGATAAATTTGGATTCAAGGCATATCACAGCAAACACACAAAGAAACACTAACCTTCCTGGGAGAGCTGTAAAGTTCTATGCACACTCTCAAAAGCCAACTGAGGGGACTTCCCTGGCGGTCCAATAGTTAAGACCCTGTGCTTCCACTGCAGGGGGCAAGGTTTGGATCCCTAGTCATGGCAACAAAGATCCCGAAAGCCACGCGCTGTGGCCAAAAAGAAAAAAAAAAGCAAGCCATTGAGTAAAAGGGGACAGAGTTTCAGTTTGGGAAGATGAGACAGTCCTGGAGATGAATAGTGGGGATGGTTGCCCAACAATGTGAACGTGCTTAACGCCACTGAACTGCACACTTAGAAAGGGTTAAAATGCTCAATGTGATGTATGTATATTTTACTACAATTATTATTTTTTTAAGGTGGGGAGTCAGTTGATTCAGTGCAGTATGGGCTCCTGGATGGGATCCTGAAACAGAAAAAGGGCATTTGTGGAAAAACTGGTGAAATGTAAAGACAGTGTGGAGTTTTGTTCGTGGTGATTTACGGGTGTTCATTCCTTAGTTGTGACAAAGATACCGTGGTGATATATGACAGCATTAGGGGAAGATGGGTGAAGGGGTATATGGGAAGCCTTTCTGGAATCTTTGCAAGTTTTCTGTAAATCTAAAATATTTCTGAAATAAAACATTTATTTAACAACAAAAAAGAAGCAAAAATTGAGTCTACATGGGTGTATATATTTGTCAGATTCATCCAACTCTATACATAATATCTGTACATTTTATTGTATATAGCCTATACCTTAATTTTATAAAAACACACAGAAATTAAAACACCCGAAAAAAAGTTGCTTGACCAAAAATGCCTAAAAATACGCACAGCTTTTGGCCCAGAGATTCTGTATCTAGAAATTTATCCAAAGGAAATATTTTGAGACGGTCAAGCTATAGTAACTAGAAAAGTGGGTTACAAACCAGTACATTTAAAAGGTCCCATTATTCTGGGGTAGGGACTTCCCTGGCGGTCCAGTGGTTAGGACTCTGCACTTCCACTGTGGTTTTGATCCCTGTCTGGGGAACTAAGATCCCACATGCTGTGCTACATGGCCCCCCCAAAATTTTTTAAATAAATGAAAATAAAAGGTCCCATTATTCTTAAAAATATACACATGTATACGCTTTGTACACACACTGAGGTATCAACAGTGCTTATCTCTAGGTGGTGGGATAAGGGTGACTTTATTGCTTCTCTGAATATTTGCATTTTTCTTCAGTTAATATATATTTCTTTTCTAAAATTAAAAAAAAAAAATTTAAAGAGGTAATTGCACCAGATAGAACATCCTGTGAGGGTTTTGTATGAGTTTCCTTGGGCGACTGTAACAGATTACCCTAAATGTAGTGACTGAAAACAACACAGATTAATTTTCTTACATTTCTAGAGGTCAGAAGTCCAAAATGGGTCTTGGGCTGATCCTTCCGGAGGCTCCAGGGCAGCATCGGTTTCTGCCTTTTCTAGCTTCCAGTGGCGCCGCATGCCTGGCTCGTGGCCCTGTCCTCCATCCTCACAGCCAACGGTGCAGCATCTCCCGTCTCTCTCTGTCTCGGACCCTCCCATCACAGGGTCTTATAAGGACCCTGTGATGATGCTGGGCCCCTAGAGAATCCAGGATAATCTCCTTTGTCAAGAGCCTCAACTTAATACCATCTGCAGAGTCCCTCTGACCACGTAAGGGACACAGACGTCTCTGGGAGACCATTATTCTGCCCATCACAGGTTTGTATGGACAAACCAGGCAATTAATAGTGCAGCTGAGATTCTGAAAAAGCTAATGTGATTTCAGGCCACATTAATAGAGGTCTAGCACTCAGCTCGAGGGAGATGGTGTTCTTACCAAACCATTCTGGGGATGAGACCAGCAGGCTGAAAGGAGACAAGGAGCCATGTCCCACGAGGAAAAGATGGACAGACAGACTGGTAGCTGAGCCTGGCTCCCAGGAGTTCTCTGTAGGGCTTACGGGTGGAAGGTGGAAATGATTCTGGGGTGTTCCCGAGGGAAGGAGGGATGTCAGACCTGCTCCCAGTCCTATCTGAGTCTCCTCTTACTGCCTGGCACCCAGCACTAGGCTCAGTAATGGGTGGTCCACTCTACTCTTGAGGGGTGGACGAGCCCAATATCAGGAGAAACTCCTGGAAGCCTTGTCGGGGGCAGGGGGGTCTTTCCACCAGACTCATTCGGTCGAAATGCTGACAGGGCTGCCGAGGCCTAAGTCAGAGAATCCAGAGCAAAGTTCAATTCCTAAAACCATGCAGGTGTTTGCACATCTGTATCCATAAGAGCATTATTCACAGAAGCCAAATCGACAGATGATGGATAAACAAGTTGCCGTCCATCCACACAGTGGAATATTATTCATCTTCAAAAAGGAAGGAGATTCTGACACCTGCTACAACATGGATGGACCTTGGGGACATGATGCTCAGTGAGAGAAGCCAGACACAGAAGGACAAATACTGTCGGATTCCACTCACAGGAGGCCCCTAGAGGACTCAAATCCATAGAGACAGAAAGTAGATGGTGGGGACCAGGGCCTGGGGGAGAGGCTGGGGAGTTAGTGTTTAATGCGGACCGAGTTTCAGTTTGGGAAGGTGAGAAAGTTCTGGAGATGTTTGCACAACAATGTGAATGTACTTAAAACCGCTGAGCTATGCACTTAAAAACGATCAAGATGGTAACTTTTGTGTATGTTTTACTACAATAAAAAAAATCAGGGTCTGTTTTTAAAAACAGGACTAAAAAAAAAACCCAAAAGAAACTATTTTGGGGTCCAACTTAACAGAGCGCAGCCTTTTTATTTTCACAAGTGACGACATTGGAAAGAAAAGAACGTGAGAGCCACCAGCCACAAGTACAGAGTCAAATGGCTCCCAGCTCGGCTTCTGGACGCTTCAAGCCCTGCCGTGACCACTCACAGGCACATTGCTGGTTTGGTGGGCAGGGACTTTGTCTGCCCTGGGTGCCCCATAAACCCGGAACTGGTGCCCGGGTGCAGGGAAAGCCAGGTGAGGCGCCGGAAGCCCCTGGTTCCCCAGTGGGTGGATGCCTCCTCCCATCCAGGCTCCTCCCAGGTCCCCAGAGCCCCACCCAGACGAGCTAACATTTAACCAGTACACCCCGGGGTGGCCAAACCAGGTGTGCAAGTATCGAAATACTTCAGTAGCTTCACGGAGGGCCCCCAGCATCACAGAGAAACGTTTTCTAAGCAGCAGAGGGTGGGGCAATAATGGCTGGTCCATGGGTACCTGGGGGGCTAGGGAGCCTCACTTAAGGGGTGGCTTAGACTGCTCCAGAGGTGGAAAAGGCAGGACCGATCTGGTGCTGCTGTTTCTCCCTCCTTCCATCCACCCCCAGGATTCCCGTCTGTGCAATGGGCCCTGCCAGTCTGTGCAATGGGTCCTGCCAGCCGGAAGCTCCCAGTTTCCTGAGCGCCACTTGCCTGGATGCCCCTTCACATTCAGGCTGGATGACAGCTCCCAGGGGCCTCTCAGAACCTCGAAGGAGTGTTCCAAAGCCGGGGAGGGCTAGCCTGTCTGCCTTTGGGGTCCAGCCCAGGGTTCTGTCTCTGTCACTCTTTCCGCAGCCGGGTCCCCCCCCCCCCCGCCGCCCCCAAACAGGAGTTGGCTTAGGGCAGGGGATCACATTGGGGGTGGAATGGGTGTGATTCCCCTACCCCCTGGGGACAACTATGGCTGTCATATTGGGGGAGCTCCAGACATGGAGCTGGTGGAGGCCAGGGATGCCACTCAACACCCCACAGTGCCCAGGACAGCCCCACCCCAGGGAATGACCGGTCCCAAATGTCCACAGTGCCCAGGAGGAGAAACTGTGGCCTGGATCTAACGCGCCTGCTTGCTTTTTCCTCTCCGGGCTCTGCGGAGAAGGAAAACCACTGTGCGGTGGCCTCTGCTTGACCGGTGGCCAGGTCCCAGCCCTTGAGCCATCCCGCTGCCCTTCCCCCGTCCCCTGGCAAAGCCTCCTCTCCACCCACACCCCTACACTGCCCCAGGCAGCCTGTCTCCACGCTGGGGGGTCCTTGGCTTTTTATCTGTGCAAGGGGCCTGAGGCCAGTCCCTCAGTAGAGACGGTCTCCGTGGGTCAGCTTCATCTGAGGGACCCCGGGTGAACCAGGCCAGTCCCGTCCTCCCCCACCCCAGTCCCTGCCCACTCAGGGCCTTCTACAAGATGGTACCCCTGGGGGAGCCTGCAGAACGGAGGGGACCGCAGCCAGGGAAGGAGCAGAAGAGGAGAACGTGGCAGCCTTTCGGGTCGGCCAGACCTCCCCCTCGGATCTTTCCTTTTTTAAAATCACCACAATTGAAGGAGGGACTCCTCCCTCCATCCTGCCGCCTGCCACGTGGGCCAGCCAGGGGAGTCACCCGCTGGCCCTCTCGCTCCCTCGGCTGGTTTGGCTGCGAGGCACTAGCTTCAGTTTCACTTTGGTGTCACCGGTTTCACTTTCCGGGAGAGAAAGAAGAGAGACAGAGAGAGACAGGGAAGAGAAGAGGGACAGAGAGGGAGGGCAGCTGTGTCAGGTGCAAGGTCAGCCGCCGCCCTGTCCTGCGGGGCCACCGTCTGCCCGCCGCTCCCTCTCCTGACCTTCCTCTGGCCTGTGGATTCTCAGAGTCAAGGTCAAGGGGTCAAAGGGCAAGTTCTCTCTGCATGACCTTGGGCAAGGCAAGCCACTTTCTTATCCTGGGCTCCTTCCCCACACCGCCCGACCTCCTGTAAAAGTGGGGCAGGGGATCAGGTCCACCCCATGGGGTGCTGGGAAGATCAAAGCTCTGCTGACCGCTGACTTGGGCCGCAACATCCCCTTTGGGAGGGGGCGGAGCTAGGTCCAAGGCAGAACAGGATGTCGGCTGCCTTTACCCAGCAGGGACCCTTGGCCCAGAAACCACCAGAAAGGAGGATCCATGTGGCCTGAGTCGGGGCTGGGTGGGGAGTGGGGGCGGGGGATAGTGTCCCCTGAGGCCACCTGCTGTGGCTTGGGGCTCATGGTCTGGCAGATGGGGCTTCAGGCCCAGGTGCCCCACTTGCTTACTGGCAGGCCTGCCTGTCTCCAGGCAATGGCGTGGCCTTGTCCCCCTCACCCCTGCTGTTCTTCCTGCAGGGTGTGGGTCCACAGCCTGGGGCACGGATTCACTGTCTTCTGGGCCTGGTTGAGAGCCACTTGATGTCAGGAGATGGGCCCATTCTCCAGGACTCCCCAGACTGGACGGGAAGCGGGGAGGGGGGAGAGTCACCTGGGGATGTCAAGAACGTAGCTCAGGGAATTCCCTGGTGGTCCAGTGGTCAGGACGTGGGCTTTCACTGCCGTGGGCTTTCACTCCCATGGGCCCGGGGTTCGATCCCTTGTCGGGGAACACAAGCTGCGTGGCGTGGACAAAAAACAAAAGACCCTCACAGCTCAGGGAGACAGGAAGTGTAGGAGCCAATGGGAGAGGGCAGTTCATTTTTTATTTATTTATTTTTAATTTTTTTTTGAATTTTATTTATTTTTTATACAGCAGGTTCTTATTAGTTATCTATTATATATATATTACATTTTAGTGTATACATGTCAATCCCAATCTCCCAATTCATCCCACCATCCCCCCACCCTGCCACTTTCCCCCCTTCGTGTCCATACGTTTGTTCTCTACATCTATCGTTTTTTAGTATAACAGCTTTATTGAGATATAATTCAAATACCGTACAGTTCACACACTTAAAGTGTGCGATTCACTGGTTTTCAGGACATTCACAGTGTTGTGCAACCATCACCACTATCTTATCTTAGAACATTCTCATCCCCCCAAAAGGAAACCCCGTCCCCATTAGCATCACCCCCATCCCCTCCCCCAGCGAGTGTCGGGGCTTCACCCCTTTTCACGGCTGAGTGATGCTCCCGTGTGTGGATGTGCCTTATTCCGCTTATGCATTCCTCAGCCGATGGACGTTTGGGGTGTCTCCAGTTTGGGCTGCTGTGAATGAGGGCAGGTGTTAACCGAAGTAGGTGTTGGTTGGTGCATGTCCACGCACCATAGTGATGTCTGGGGACCCCACGTTTTCTGGGGGGTAAGAAGCACACCCTAAAAGGCACAGAGAGAAGGAGCACCCCCAGGGGCGGCCCGGCACCGAGTCTCCCTGGATCTTTGCCGGATGCTGAGGAAACACCTTCCCCATCTCCACCCCCGCCCCGGTTGGCTCCAATTGTGAACCCAGAGCTTCAAAAGGGAGAGTTTGAGAAGCTCCCAGAACCTCAGGGGCCAGCACGGAGCAGCAGGGCAGGCAGTCTGGGAGCAAGGCCCCGGAAGATGGCCCCTCCCTTTTAATGAGGAGTAGAGCCGGGCTGGGGGTGGGCCGGCCGAGGCGGGGGAGGGGAGAGCAGAGGAGAGGAAGGAAGAGGAGGAAGGCAGGGGCGGGGCTTCCTCAGAGGGCAGGTAGGCGGGCGGCTTCTTCGCACCTGTGCCGGGCTTTGCGCCGCCCCTTTGGCGGGGAGCCCCTGGGCAGGCGAGGAGGAGGGGGAGAGGGAGTCACACAGGATTCCGTTCCTGTCACTCCGGAGCCACTTCCTGCTCTTTAATGTGGGGTGAAAGCAGGAGACAGCGTACCTCCGGCTTCACGCATCCCGGGGAGACCCCACCCCTCTGCGTAGAAGCTGATCCCACTCGCCCCGCCCCCTCCTCCAACCCAAGTCCAGGTGTGGGGAGACCCGGTCCAGCAGCTCCTCACGTGCTCACTGGGCACCTGTACAACGTCTTTGGGGAAATACCCGCCTTTTTAATTGGGGCGACTCTTTCGGTTGTTAAGTTTTGAGGATTTTTTCTTTTTCTTTGTTGTAAGAATTCTTTATTTCCCCTGAGTACTAGGCCCGTCTCCCTTACAGGATTTGCAAATACTTTTTTCCCACTCTGTGGGCTTTCTCTTCACTCTCCTCAGGGCGTCCTTTGATGCACCCAAGTTTTCAATTTTGATCAAAGTCCAAGTTCATCTATATTTTCTTTTGCTGCTTGTGTCTGTGTGTCATGTTGAAGAATCCACTGCCAAGTTCAAGGCCATGAAGATGGGTGATGGGAAAGTCAAAGGAGCAATTTTGCTGAGGGTTTTACATGGGTGGGGGTCTGGCGGCCCTCGGCAGGGGGAAGGGAAAGGCTGCCTGAAGTTTGAGCAGGAGCTGAGGGTGGGGAGGGGGGAATGGAAGAGGAATTCCAGAACAGGGAACAGCAGGTGCAAAGACAGGGAGCCAAGAGTGAGTGAAAGGTTTGCACTGCCTCCCCCTCCCCCCTCCTCTTCCCCCTCCCCTCCCCTCCTCTTCCCCCTCCCCCCCTCCTCTTCCCCTCCCCCTCCTCTTCCCCCTCCCCCTCCCCTTCCTCTTCTCTCTCTCCTCCCCACTCCTCCTCCCTGACACTCTGACCCCTGGGAGGCCCCTACTGCTGTACACTGGGTCCCCCCAGAGACATCAGGGGTTGGGGGGTGATGTGTCTGTGCTTAGAAACCTCACTGGTCCCCACCTCAAAATCCAAGGCTGTTATAGAAGAAAGGAGATGGGTGGCCCGGCAGGGGAGCTGTGTGTGAACTTTCAGGTGAGTGTAGTGGGGTGGTCATCCCAGCCACACGGGAGGGCGGAG
Source organism: Stenella coeruleoalba (assembly GCF_951394435.1). Classification (NCBI taxonomy): domain Eukaryota; kingdom Metazoa; phylum Chordata; class Mammalia; order Artiodactyla; family Delphinidae; genus Stenella; species Stenella coeruleoalba. Next base: position 171,036,977 of record NC_137148.1, on the reverse strand, counting down.
GGTTATGGGGGCTCGGAGAAGGCAGAGAGCCCTCCCCAAGAGACACCCACAAGTGAAGGACCAGGAGATAGGCAGGTGCAGATGGAAGGGAGTGAAAAGGCTCACAGGTGAGCAGAGTAGGAAGTGCGACAGGACAGACAGCAATGCCAGTGCTGGGGACAGGTGGGCTTGGTCTTCTGGGAGGGAGAGGGGACATGGGGACAGGAGGTAAGGGGCCAGCCTTTACCTCCACCCAGGGCAGGCCACCAGGATGAGGGTATTTGTGGAGCGATAGGTCTAAGGGGAAGGTATGGGGGGGGGTCTCCAGTCCAAGGCCTTGCCCTGCCCCATGGCCCAGCTCTCTCTGTGACTTTTTTCTTTTTATATTTATTATTATGATCATTATTATTTTTATTTTGGCTGCACCGGGTCTTAGTTGCGGCACACGGGATCTTCGTTGCGGCACGCGGGATCTTTGGTTGCAGCATGTGGACTTTTTTTTTTTAAATAAATTTATGTATTTTTATTTATTTATTTTTGGCTGCGTTGGGTCTTTGTTGCTGCATGTGGGCTTTCTCTAGTTGTGGCAAGCGGGGGCTACTCTTCGTTGCAGTGCACGGATTGTCGTTGCAGTGGCTTCTCTTGTTGCGGATCACAGGCTCTAGGAGCGCGGGCTTCAGTTGCAGCATGCAGGCTCAGTAGTTGCAGCTCGTGGGCTCTGGAGTGCAGGCTCAGTAGTTGTGGCACACAGGCTTAGTTGCTCCGCAGCATGTGGGATCTTCCTGGACCAGGGCTCGAACCCGTGTCCCCTGCATTGGCAGGCGGATTCCTAACCACTGCACCACCAGGAGAGCCCAGCATGTGGATTTCTTAGTTGCAGCATGCGGACTTCTTAGTTGCAGCATGCATGCGGGATCTAGTTCCCCGACCAGGGATTGAACCCGGGCCCCCTGAATTGGGAGCGTGGAGTCTTACCCGCTGGACCACCAGGGAAGTCCCTCTCTGTGACTTTTTGCAGGAGAATCTGTAACCTGAGGCCGGCTTCCCTGGATGTCCATGCCCTCCTAGCTGGTGTGACCCGCAAGACGACGGCCACAGTGGGGATTGGCCTGGATCCCTATGGTGGTATTTCCGAGTATCCTGCTCCTTTGCTAATTCATCTTCCCAAACCTGCTTGTCTGAGTTCACCGCCCAGCTTGCAGTCGGCCATCGTCCCGGCCATAAAGTTCCGGTTTCTTAGCCAGACATCCAAGTGACCTGGCTTCCCACTCAGCCACCATGTTGTCCTGCACCCAAAGCCAGTGGGGGCTGAAATGTCGACAGGCTTCCGTTCGTTCACCTGGTAGGCACCCAACACCCCAGCCCCTATGTCCCCCCCCCCAGAAACTAAACAGTCAACACGAGGTCCAGTGGAGGCAGACCTGACCCCTTTCTGAGTCCAGGCGCCCTTGCGGGCCCATTAGGAATGGGCACTGCTCTGCTGGATGGTTGTTAAAGATCTTGCACCCTGGCCCCGCTGCCACACCCTTGCTCACGCGGGTTCCCCTGCCCCCGATGCCCTCTCCGGTCCAAGGGTTCTTAGCGTGGACACCCAGTCCACGGCCTTCTGCCTGGTGCTGCCGCTAGGGCTGTGAACTCTCCAGCACACAGGGTGTGGAGATGGGGGGCTCCCGGCATCTGTCGGGGGAGCTCGGAGCCTCTGGACGGGTCCCGCATCGCCAGGGCTCAGGGGGGGACGATGGGGTTAGCTATTCTGGCCAGTTCACGGGGTGTAGCCAGGGTGAAGGGAAAAGGGATTCGGGATGCTCAGGAGGAGAGGGTCTGCTCCTTCCTGGGGGGTCAGCAGTAGCCATCTCATTTGGTCCGGGATGACCCCCTTGCAGGGGGCGTGGCCTCTCCCAGGGGTGGGGGTCAGGCGAGGGCCGGGGGTGGGGAAGAGACTCAGCTGCGGGGCCTCGGTGCCTCCCTCACCTGAGGCTTCTCTCTGATTCTCCAGGTGCTTCTCTGCGGGCCTCCCTCGGTCCCCAGGGAAGCCTGGGCAGAAACCCGAGCCTTGGTTCAGGCTGCCATGGGGCCTGGCCTCCCCCTCCGCCCTCCTTCCTCCTCCAGAGCCTAGGTGTCGTTGCCACGGGGACTGCAGACCGGGCAGGTCCTCCAGCCACTGGCCTGAAGTTCAAGGTGTGGCCTCCAGCCCCGGGTGGGTGGGTGGCTCGGGGCCCCGCACACCTGGTCAGCTGGGAGCCCCAGCCCCGGGAGGCGGGGCGAGACCCGCAGGGCCCCTGCTGGTTTCATTTTGAGGCCGTCCCTTCCCCTTCCTCACTCCCACTCTGCCCGCCTGATCCCCACTTTCTGGGAAATGCAGTGGTAGCTTCTTCTGAACTGAACTCGGTTAACCCGGAGCCCACTGAGTCCCGCCTCCCGGACCTGAGGCTTCCTGCCCGGCACACACCTCCACCCCTGGGGCTGGCTGAGCGCCCTTCTCCAGACTCCCTGCCTTCCAGAAGGTTCTGGGCCGCCCCTGCCCACACGCCCCCTGCCACACCGTGTCCCAGGCTCTGGACACAGGAAACCTGGGGGCTTCAGGCAGGGCTGCCTTGGACATAAAAGACCCAGGGTCTGACTTCTGCTACAGGGGAACTGTGGCCTTCTACACTGTTGGATCCCCAGAGGGGCGTGGGCTAAACCAGCTTCCTCCCCTCACTGCTGACAGGGGGCCGGGTTACTCTCTAGGAGGGGGACACCGCAGGCTTGGTGGGCGGAAGAGCATCCCCGGCCCCACCCGCTGGATGCCAGGAGCCCCCCAGTCGTGATGACCACAGATGCCCCCAGACATCAGTGTCCCCTGGGTTGAGGGGGGCAAGAGTGTCCCCACTGAGACCCAGTAGGCATGATGACAGCTGGGAGAGGACAGAGCAGCCTCTGGCCACGTGGGGCATCGAGCACTGGAGATGTGGGCCGTCCGAATTGAGATGCACGGTGAGGGCAAAACACATGGTATCACAACTCCGTACCAAAAAAAAAAAAGGAAAACACCAGACTAATTTTCATATTGATTGCAAAGTACAAGGGTAATATTTTGACTACATTGGGTTAAATAAAACATACCATCCAATTACCTTCACCAGGGACTTCCCTGGCGGTTCCATGCTTCCACCACAGGGGGCACAGGTTTGATCCCTGATTAGGGAACTAAAAATCCTGCCTGTCACGCACCACGCGGTGAGGCCAAAACAAAAAACAAACAAAACAAGGAACCAGAAGGGTTAACTCTTTTTCCTATTTTAAATGTGGCCACGAGGAAATTTAAGTTGCGCCTGCAGCTGAATGATGCACGTGCGTCCCAGTGGCATCTGAGGGCGCAGGGGGCCGAGACCCGCCTGGAATCTGCCTGCCGGTTCTGAGTTCTGCACACCTTCTTTCCTTCCATTTTCCCCCTGCCCCATCCCCGGAACGTCTGTTACACTCAGAGAAGGGAATGCGACGGTCTCGGGGCCGGGGCTGGTCCAACCTGAGAATTCCACTGGATCAGGCGGGCACCCGTGACCCCGAGCTTTTAGATGGCTTCTGGCCCATGGCCAGGGCTGGGGGTAAAAGCCTGTGGCACCCTGATTGAGCTGGGCCACCTTTCCCGGCTCATCACTTATTCCAAGGTCACTTATGAGCTGCTCGGGGCTCAGAACCAGGCAGGGAGAGTCTGCTCTCTGGGGACACAGGGGTCAACACACGTGGTGTTGTAAAGTGCTGTTTAATATGATGAAAACTTGGACCTGAGGAGAAACTTGCATCGACAAGACGCTGGATACCTTCTTCTTCCAAACCAAGCGCAAAAGAAACCAAAAAAACAAAAAAAAACCCCAAAACCCCAGAAGCGAAGAAAACTCAAAACCCAAGTAAGAAAACACCCAACGGGTGAGATTCTGAAGCTCTTGGATTCATTTCCTGATTGATTTGTTTTTGGACAAAGAGGTCAGACAGAGGGATGCTGGGGGTCCCAGGGGCCCGAACAGGGCGGCTGCATCATCTCACGCACTTGGCCGTCTCGGGGTTTAAGGAAGAGGCACGGGGAACCTTGACACAGAACACAGTCTCTCACAAGAAGCTCGGGAGGGGCCAGCAGCCTGGCTGCCTGACCCCACCTTCTGCCTGGACCCCTACACGTCGGGAGACCCCAAAACCAACAGATGTTACATGTTTCGGGAAGAAGAGCCTGCCCCCTTGCAAGAGAGGACCTCGACAGGGCAGGGATCAGCGTTCCCAGGCCGGCCTGTGGTCACCTTTGGCCAGATCGTTGGATGGGAGCAGCCAGGCAGGGACCACTGTGAACCGGGGAGAGACGGGTGTGGGGGCAGAGGGGGCCAAGTCTAGCGACGTTTGCAGGAAGCGGGTGGGGGGGCGGGGGAGGGAGACCCCTGGCTGTTAAAGTCGGACACTTTCATCACGGTCTCCAAGGCTCTGGCGTGTTCCTGGCTGACTCGGAGTGGGAAGGGTAAGCGCCAAGTGTCTCTCTGGTCCTTTCCTGAGGCGCCTCGGGGTCCTGGCAAAGCAACACAGCAGACGGTGGGCGGCTGGAGCCGATGGGCTGGGGGAGGCGCCTACTTTCGATCCGTCCTCCCCCAGCAACCCTGGAGGCCTTACCCCACCGACCCGATTCACCAGCACCCCTAGGAACGCCGTCAATGCGGTCTCACTCCTTGCAAACGGCAGTCGGCTCTGTTAACAGACATTGGTCAGGCCCACAGCCTGACGTGTACAGGACTGGTCCAACGATGGGGCTGCCTGTGACTGCCAGCGCCGGGCGCCCACGGGCCAAGACGCTGAGTCACAGTTCACCCGTTAGGCCCCCTTCCCCCTCTGAAGCTCTGGAGGGAGCTGGGGTACCCACAGAGCGACACCTCCATCACTTTTAGTTATCTTTTTTATTCTTTTCTAAATCAGGAAAGACTTTGGGGGCAACTACGAGGTGGCAGAAATCTGGAAAGCTGGTTGGAACAGCTACCAACTTGTCTTCTCTTTGGTGACCACAGGAAAAAACAGAGGAGACTTGAAGGGTCTCCCTAGGAAGAAAAGGACCCAGCAGTTCCCAGAGGGCCACAATCCCCCACCTTCAGCTGCACCTTCTCCAGAAACGCGGGGCTGGTTTGCCCCAGGACCGCTGCTCTATGAGAACCCTTCCTCTGCGACTTATCACAGATAAATATCGGCCTGTTTCAAGCCTTCAGGAAGTATTGGGGTTGTGGGGAGACTCACAGCTTCATCTTCAGAGAGCCTGCAGGAGGGGAAGCCTTAGAAGCAGCTCTGCCCTCCACCACTTCCTACTGCCCGATGGCCCAGAGGCGGCCTTCTCCGTTGGAGGTGGTACAGCCCTGAAGGCGGAAAGGCTGGGTCTCGGGCCTCGGACCTCATGCAGACCCCTGCAGGGGGCCTGGCTGGACACCCCAATGGCCACCAGGAGTCAGGACAGCCTCACCCCCATCATCTCATTTCCGATCAGCTGCGGTCAAACGGTTCAAGGCCCGAGACAGTGACGTGCCTTGGGTGGTCACTTCTGATTTGCTGGGCGAGCAGAGGTGACACAGAGCCACCCGCCCACATCTGTCGGCCTGCAGGCATAGGGGAGCGGGCCTTATTTGCAGGATCTGCTGGGGCTTCAACCACAGGACAGCTTGGAAACCCAAGGCTTCCTTTCTGCCGAGCGAGTGTCAGCTCAGGCTGCTGCGAGCTGTCAGAAGTCTCTGTTCCCCGAAGCACAGAAGAGGACTTGGGGGTCCCTCCCAGGGGGCAGGTCACGCACTGCTGAGGACAGGCTGCATGGCCCGAGGCTGGAGCCGCCGGGGCGGGGACCCCACGAGAGCCACCGGGCCCAATAGCTCTTGCGGGCCGGGACGGCCACCTCCAAGGGGCAGATGCCAGGCTGGGGGCACACACGCACCCCAAGGGGGCAGCCCCCTTCTCTTCTGGTGAAAGTCACCCACGGCTGGGGGTCCCTCTGAGGGCCTCGGAAAGGAGCAAAGCCAGTGCCCGACACCATGCCCGTCTCTCAGGGGTTGGGCCGCCCTCGCAGAGGCGCCCACCCCGGGCTGGATCAAGGCTGACACCCCAAGGACAAGGCACAAGAAGCACAACCGGCACGTTTGCTTTTTCTTTCCCTGTTTTGTTTCGGTTTTTTTCTTTAAACCTAAGGAAGCAGGTTCTGAGAAGACAGCGCAGCGGCGTCGGCCTCCCCGGGCCCAAGGGCCACGCGCGCATCCCCACGGAGGGGGCAGCCGGAGGGGTGGGATGGGGAGCGGGTCTGTCGGTGGCGGGACCGTCAGACAGCAGTGCGCGTGGGCGTGCTGGGCTGGTTCAGCCGCAGCGTTTTACACAACCAGCCGGCAAAATCTACTTCTTCCACCTCGGACCGCTTGATGAAGGCGTGGTTCTGAAAGGGAAGGAACGATGTGAGTGGCCCCGCCCTAGCTGGCTGGCCGGGTCCCCACCCCAGAGCAGGGAGGCCCGGGCCCGGGGCCACGCGGCCTGGGACGGGGTCTCAGGCGACGGGGGAGGCCACTCTATGCCCCCTGGAGCTCAGGGTGACGTGGGGTCGGCTCACCCTCTGTGGGGCGTCCCGGGCGCTGTGGGGTGAGGAGCAGCATCCCTGCCCCGACCCGCTTGACGCCAGGATCCCCCCGCAGGTGTGACAACCACACACATCCCCAGACGTGGCCCAGAGACCCATGGGGGCAGAGTCACCTGGGTGAGAACATCTGATCTGGAACCACGGAACTCTGAGGATAGCAAGTGCCCTACATGTCCTGTCCAGGCGGCAGCCACCGGCCGCTTGAGGCTCCTGAGCCCTTGAAACAGGGCCCGTGTGGCTGGAGAGCAGGATCGCGCCTCATCCGTCAGTTTAAGTAACTTTAACAGTCACCCTGACAGCGGTTCCCTTTCGGAAGGGCGGGGGTCTAGGCCTCCCACGTGACATCCACCTGTTATGCCAGCTGGGGAGGCGAGACCACCCCTACCTCCCTAAAGGTGGGCACAGGCTTGGGTGAAACACCAAACCAAGGGAACAGGACTCGTGGTCGGGAAGACAGTCAGCCCCACACGGCCCACAGTGTCACGCAGGCAGAGACGTGGATGTCGTCCCGCACTGTGTGAACTGCGTGGAGCTGGGCGGGGGGGTGGGGGGGGAGACAATGGCAGATGTCAAAGTTCACTCCCCTGTTCCGTGGGTCCGCATGTTCCACAGTGAACACGTGCTTCTTATGTCGTGTGTGCCCTGAACACACGTCACTGGACTCAGTAAGGAGCTTCTAGAAAGAGGCAGATGGACGCAGACCCCTTCCCACAAGGCACTCCAGGCCAGGCTCACTCTTGGGGCCACAGAAAACTGACTACAGCTGGGACACACAGGCTGCAGCCACAGCTAACAGAGGGGTGGGCTAGACAGGGTGCCTTCCTGGAGGCGGTGCCGAAGCAGAGGCCCACAGCTGGGGGGAGAGCACCAGGACATGTCCCAGAAGGAGAAGGGCCATCCTGTGCAAAGGTCCTGAGGTGGAAAGCAGGAGGGAGGCCTGGTGGAAGACATGGTGGGGAGGGGGGAGCGTGGTCCTGCAGGCAGGGGCACAGGAGCCCACCAGAGGGCGTGGCTCGGTTATTCAAACTACCGCATCATGACCACCCTAAGAGGCTCCTTCTCTCCTGTGTGGACACCTGAGGTTGACAACCAACGTCTCACGCCTGTAGCTGGCAGTGTTTTCAAACTCTTCGAGCCACAAGACGCATAAACAAGGGGCTGACTCAGCATCGGGGGTGACTCAGGTGGTCAGGCCTGGTGATGGAGGAAGAAGGCCTAACGTCCACAGTGGACATGGGCGGAAGGCACTGTGACGGTCACCCTGAGGCTGGCAGGCAGCCCTGCCGGGGGAAGGCCAATGCCGGAGACCACCTTGGTTTTCAAGGACGTTGGACAGTATGGGTTTAGAGGAAGGCAAACACCCCAGTGGTGCCCCCAACGCCTTGGACGCCGGCCATTCTGAGACACAGCCCTAGCCCCAGGCACACGGGCCCTTCTGTACCCGGGGGAGCTGAGAGGACCATGGCCACTCTGCATGGTGCCCTCCAGCAAGCCAGGGCGACCCACAGGGGTTCTCCAGCTTGGCCAGGAGACATCAGAGCCAGCTCAGGTGTCACTCAAGGCGAGGAGGGCCTGCCAGGGACCTCTGGAAGTCCAAAATCTGTGGGTATTACTCACCATGAGCATCTTCAGATCTGCTCGCTCTGCTGGGTTCTTAATTAGGCTGTGGGTTCCAGGGGGTGGGAGAGAGAAGACAGGCAGGCAGTCAGTGGCCTTGGGGGAAGAGGCCTGCATCCTGCTGCCCTTTCCTGCCTGGCCCCCGTGGGTGAGGGGCTCCACTGCCACCCTTGGGTGTGAAGCAGGATGCCCCGGGAGGGCAGGGCAAGAAGCTGAGACCAGGACAGGAGGGAAAGGGGAAGAGGGTGGGAAACCCCCCCACGCTGCTCCATCAGAGGCCCAATAGCAACCGCTGTTGTGGAAGCGGAAGTTTTCCCTTCACGAAAGAGGAACGGTCTAAAAGGTCTAAAAGGAACGGTCTGAAAGGCTGCTGCTCAAAGCAGTTCAGGGCTGAGTGGCAGTTCTTCAAACTGGCAACCTCACAGGGCACAGATAGGTTTACGGGGAGCGCTGGACGCACAGTCACAGGCTGGCTGCGAGGTACGCAACCCTGGGCCGCAGCGTCGCGTCCTGACGTGCAGGGCGCTCAACGGGCCGGCCCTCCGGGTCCACAGCCTGCTCGCCCGAGGCCGCGTCACCCAGACGCTTCAGAGGGTGGGAGGGCCACCCCCCAGAAACCGGCTCCGAAGGCCTGCCTAGGAGCCACGGGTTATGGGCTTGAGGGGTTAGGACATCGGGCTGCCTGCTGGCAGAAGGCAAGGCGGGAATAGCGTTATTTCCAGAGAGCCTGCCATCCTGGCTTGCGCGGGGTTTCGGGGACAAGCTGGGGGTGGCAGCTGGACGCCGTGACTCAGCAGCCTCGGTGGGGGGTTGGCGGGGGGATCTGGGTTCTCAGGTGAGCTCCAGTCCTGCCAGACGCCGCCACAGCCCGGCATCCCCGAGGCCCCGGTCGTCCCAGGAAGCAGGCCAGGCCGCCTGGCCCCTGCCCCACCCGCCCCGAGCTGGCGGCCATGGCGTCTTACCATTTATTTACAAACTCCTGGAAGTCCTGGGTGAAGATGCCGTTGGGCAGCTTGGGAGGAGGCTGCGGGCCAGGACAGAAAGGCGGGGGTGAGAGCTCAAGGATGCTTCTGGAATCAGGGAGAAAAGGCGCTTCCCAGCCTGTGCCTCTGAGGACAGCTCGGCACTTGTTGGGGACCCTCAGGATGCACCCTTCCTGGAGGCAGAGGGCGCCCACCACCCCCCTTCCAGCAACTTCCCCGGGCAGCCCTGCCAACTGGGTTGGCCTTTTCCCAGAGTTTCCTTCAAAAGCTCTTCTTAAAAAAAAAAAAAAAAAAAAAAAGCTCTTCTTGTTCGGGGACCACGACGGGCTCAGGAGTGAAGGAGAACAGGGCTCATCCTCATTTTATGGATGAGGGTGGTTACTCTTGACCACGTGCTACACGGTCTGGGCCACTACCCTCCGGAGGTGCTTGGAGAGAGCTGGGGGTCTGCCTGAAAAGAGGGGGAGCCTGAGGGGCCTGGCCCCGCACAGGTCCCGGGGTGGGGACAGCCGTGCGCAGGCTCAGGCCCCGTCCAGGAGGGCAGTGGGCCTTCTTCCTGCTCAGGGGCGGGAGGTGCCGGCGGCCTCCCTGGAAGGACGTGCTCACCGGGCCTGGGTGTCGCTGCCAGGTGCAGGGAGAGCTGTGTCACCGGAACCACCCTGCCCTGTTCTGTCGCCACTGACCCTGCTCTGAGCTGCTCACCTTAAGACCCAACCCTGGGCCAAGCTTGGCCACCCCAACTCCAAAGGGCCACTGGAAACACACTTCCATCAGAGAAGGGCCAGGAGGGTGACCCGGCCACGCCGAGAGGGAGGGCTGTAGGGTCAGGTCCTGCTCGGCCCTGTCTCAGCTGCAGGCCTGAGGAGCCCACTCCCATCCTTATGCCTGGATTTACCCATCTGTACAATGGGAGTATCCATGCTGCCCTCTCACGTGGTGGGGAGAAGGACTGGGTGGGCGCCCTGTGCCCCCTTCCCAGAGAGGAAGGTGATGCCTCAACTTTCCCTGAGGAAGTGGGATGATTTATGACTTCACCCACAGGGCCCCAGCGCTGGGCCATTGGGCTCAGAGTGAGAATTTCGGGTTCATCCCTGTGAAAAGATAAAAAAAAGAGCCCCCTGGGGAGGGGAGGTGTGCGCATCCTACTGGACTCAATGGTCTCCACAGCTCCCTGCGGCCCCTTCCCGACACAACCCACAGTCTACACATCGAACGCTCTTCTTTCTGGGGAACACTTTCCAACGGGAATGGCTTGATGCTGCTGCTGTGGAGACCCGCCTGCCAGCAGGGCCCCGGGCACGCACCTCGTTCACGATGTAGTCCAGCAGCTCAAAGATTGCCATGGCCGGCCGGCTGTCCATCCCATGACCTGCCCGGGGCAGAAGCAAAGACGGATGAGACGGGCAGGTGGGCACCGTGCTTCCGTCGGGCGGTGGGGCCTGAGCGTGCTGAACGCAGCCGAGCACCCTCTCCCGCACCCGGCCCAACCCAGAGGGCAGGCTCCTGGGCCCAGCTGCCTTCCTGGGAGAGGAACATCTCTCCTGAGCCTCTGGTGAATTAAAAAAACAAAACACCAGAACGAACAGGAACGCTTGTTGAGAAGGCACACATCTGGCAGGGGGCTGGGCTGTGCTAAAGCCGACCCCCTGCTCCCTGGAGTGGGGGGAGGGGCCACGGGGGGCCGAGCAGGCAAGGGCAGCAGTGTAACCTGGCACGGACCTGCGGGCTCAGGATGGTGGCTGGCTGGGATGGCTGACCCCTGTCCTAGACCCAGCTGGCCAGGCCCGCGTTTGGCAGCTGGACTTTCGCCTTCTGTCCCCTGTCCTGAAATGGGCACGTGGGCCAGGGCCGGGGCTGGGGGAGGTGCTGGCAGGCCGAGCGGCCTGGCACAGCGTCCCACTCCTCCCCGCCTGGAAGGTCTGAGCACCGTCTGGGAGTTGGGCTGGAAAGGGAGGGGCAGGGCCGGGGCCTGAGGACACAGATGTGGGAGCGGGGGTTCTCCCCTCGGAGGAAATCAAGACACCCCAGCAGTCTGGGTGCGGCACCAGGAAAGGGGAGGGTCTGGGCTTGAGAATACTGTGAAAACCGCCATCTGACGACCCAAGTATCCGTCAGCGGTAAATAGATACCACACGGTGGAATATTATGTGACCATAAAAAAGGAGCGAGGTACGAGGTGCCACGAGGCACCGATACTTGCCACGGTGTGGACAGATCTCAAGAACACAATGCTCAGTGAGAGAAGCCAGACACAGAAGGACACACAGGGTGTGTGATTCCATTGATGGGAAATGTCCAGGACAGGCAAATCCACAGACACAGGGATTGGGTTCATGGTTGTCAGGGGCTGGGTAGGGGACAGGGTTTCCTTTTGGGGTGATGAAATGTTCTGAAGTCAGATAAAGGTGATGGTCGGACAACCTTGTGAAGGTATAGAGGTCCAGTGGGTTCTAAGCCTGAATCGAGTGGACCATATGGTATGTGAATGCTATCTCAATAAAGCTGTGAGAAACCAACCAACCAACTGCAGTCCACTGCATGGGCCTTCGGGCTCTCACTCAATTCAAGTCTCTTCCTGTCACTTGACTTAAAAAATAAATAAATTGGGCTTCCCTGGTGGCGCAGTGGTTGAGAGTCCGCCTGCCGCTGCAGGGGACACGGGTTTGTGCCCCGGTCTGGGAAGATCCCACGTGCCGTGGAGCGGCTGGGCCCGTGAGCCAAGGCCGCTGAGCCTGCGCGTCCAGAGCCTGTGCTCCGCAATGGGAGAGGCCGCAACAATGAGAGGCCCGCGTACCGCAAAAAAATAAAAAAATAAAAATAAATCCCAGAGTCCTACGCGCCCCTTCCTAATTACACCACCTGAGCCATGACCCTCACCCCTCGCCAGCCCCCAACGTGGTGGAAGCATCGGCCTGAACCTCGCAGGTGGCTGCCTGAGGTACCGGGAGGCTCCTGGGAGCCCCGCTGCCCTCCCGTACCTCTGCTGTGTGCTGGGCTGAATCTAACCAGCCACCCGAGACCCGAGTCGAGTTGCCTTCACTTTGGGCTCCCTGAAAGGCCTGGCCCAACACAGCAGGACGGCCACTGCAGAGTCCAGGTGTGGGGCAGAAGACTGCCTGCTGGACAACCCTTTCGGCTTTTCTGTACACTTGAACGTTCTCGTGATAAAATGCTGGAGAAACCACCCGCCACCCCACGGCTTGGCTGAGGGGCGAGTGTCTCGACCCCGCCAGCTGGCAGCAACAGGTGCAGCTGCCCCAGACAGGACAGTTCGAGGCGTTGCTTGCAGCACTGTCCCCAGAAGCCTCAGGACCATCTGAGGACTGCTGACCGCAGTGAGCGCGGCCCAGGGGGACAGGTGGAGCTAAGAGGGGCCAGAGGGGAGGCAGCTGCTGTCCCCAGGCGCCACGTGCCCCATCCAAACCGGAAGTCCCAGTCTCAGGCCATACCGCTGATGGGGCGTCCGGGGGGTCTCGGCCGCGGCGAGATGCTGTGAGGCTCTCCTTCCGCGCCGTCGACCATGGGCCGGCCAAATATGGCCTCCAGCTCCTTGGCGTCCGGCGGGGGGATGGGGTACCTTCCAATGGACAGCTCCACCAGGGACAGGCCCATGCTCCAGATGTCTGACTGCACCGAGTAGTGAGTGCCTTGCAGCCGCTCCGGCTGAGGGGAGATGGGCAGAGACGGCCCGAGGGAGATGGAGGGGCGCTGGCACCCTAGAGTGTCCCTGTGGTCCCCCTGCAGCCCCATCCCGCTTAGGGACACAGCGGCAGAAAGCCATTCCGCCCCCTCCCTCCACCTGCTTCCAGCCGTGCTGACAGCAGCCCCTTAAAGCCCCGCAACCCAAAGTGCTTCTGGAGAGCGACCGACCCAGGAAAGACGCCGGAACGTCTCCTTCTCCCAACAATCCCAAGACGGACTTCTCAGAATCTGCTCTTAGAATCAGCCAGATGGGGACTTCCCTGGCGGTCCAGTGGTTAAGACTCCACGCTGCCAATGCAGGGGGCGCGGGTTCGATCCCTGGTCGGGGAACTCAGATCCCGCAGGCCACGCGGTGTGGCCAAAATAAATTAAAGAGATAAAAATGAAAATAAAAAAATAAAATCACCCAGATAGTGCCTAAAATAACGGAGGGCTAGTCGATTGGCTCAGAAATTAACTGACTACTCTCCCCGAGCGGACAGGAACCAGGCCGGCGTCTCCAGAGAGACAAAAACCCAGATGAGAAGATGATGGAAACTAGAAATTCGAAGGAGAGAACAAAGCCCGCAAAAGAAACTATACTACAGGGAGGGGCAGGCTTTTGGAAAAGCTTCTGGAAAACGGGGAAGAGCTAATGAGGGTCGGGGTGGCGGTGGGGAGGACGCTGGAAGGACTCACAGACATGTAGGACCGCGTGCCCACGAAGGAGTTGGCCATGGAGTCGATGAGCTGCCCGCTCACCCCAAAGTCGCACAGCTTGATCTCCCCTCGGGAGTTGACGAGGATGTTGGATGGCTTCACATCTGGGAGCAGAGCCGGTGGTGTGGACACTGCGGGTCGCCGTCAGCCCCTCCCGGCCCCGGGGCGCCCGTCCCCTTACCTCGGTGCATGATCTGGTGCTTCTCCCGGAGATACGCCAGGCCCCGCAGAACCTGCAGGGAAGCCGCAGGGCGGTGCCGTGAGGGGGACTGTCCTCTGGACAGGCCCGAGGCCCAGGCCGAAGTGGCCATGTGACATTGACGACATTCTTTGGGTGGGTATAGTCACCCACCTCCCCAACTCTCACACGGCCCCCCACCCTTGAGGAGGACACCGCTCTCCCCTTGTCTGAGGAGGGCCCAAGGCCCTGTCAGTAGGGCTGTAAGTGTCCAGTCAACTGCCCCGCCTCAGGGGTCACCCCAGCCCGAGAGGCATCCTCTGTTGAGCCCTTTGGTGCCGGGACCGTGCTCGGGGCCCCCAGGTTGACGGCGTGAAGGATACAGGGGCTGTTTCACCGAGTTAGACAGGCGACACTCGACGATGGCAGCACTGTGGGACAGTGTGTGCCTGGCGCCGTGCCACGGTTCCTCCTGCAACCCCCATGCCTGTATGGGGCACGGAAGTATCACCCCCACTTCACAGGCAAAGGGACGCCACTCACTCAGTCCCACAGCTGGTGGAGGCTGGCACAGGCACCTCTGCCTCTTTGCCCGGAGGCTGACGCCCACCACCGGCTTCCTGAGGCTCCTCGAGCCTGGCCGTGTGGAAGGGGGCAGAAGTAAGAAGAAACCCATGAGAACGCAGGGCCGGGAGCGCGCGCCCGCACGCACTTACCGCGATGCTGACCTTCCCCAGGATCTCTTCGGGGATCCTCTTGGCTTCTTTCAACACCTGGTCCAGGGAGCCACCGTCCTAGGGGCAGCACAGGAGAGAGAGGTAGAGCTGCCCTGAGCCGTCGCCAGGCAGGGCTCCCCAGAGGGACGCCAGAGTGGCAGGGAGGAAAACGAAGCATTTCCCTGGTTCCCAGAGAGCTGGTGCTCAATTTCCTCCACGGAAAACAGAGGCCAGACCACAGCCAAAGGCAACCCACTGGCTCAGAGCAGGGACTCCCGCGGCCCCGGCCACCTCTGGGGCCTCAGGAAACGGAAAGGGTGCCAGTGTGCTCGCCAGGCGGTCCATCCTTCCCGGAACTGAGGCCCGTGGCTGGACGGCGTGACTCAGCCTTCCTGAGGTTGCCACGGCAGCGGCAGGCGGGCAGTGCTCCATGAGGCCTGCGGCTGAGCCGCCCAGCTTGCAGCCCGAGCACCAGAGAGCGTACCTGAGCCAGACCCGCAGCTCTGGGCCTGGGTCCCCTCCCAGCAAGTCAGCCGCAGCCTCGGGAAGGGGAGCGCGAGCACAGGGGCGCCGCCTGCAAGTGCCCGGCACAGACAGAAGGCCAAGCCAGCTCCGCCAGGAAGGCCTGATAGCCGAGGGGCACGGGGGAGGGGGAACGATGGCTCGGCCCCCTGTCCTGCCGGTGTAGCCACTGCTCGCCACCCTGAAACTGGGATGTTCAGCAAAGGACGTGACACAGGGCACCCTAGTTGATCCCCTGACCAGGGCATGGCCCCAAATCCACAAGATAACGAAGAAGTGACAGAAACCAAGTATCTTGTGCAAGGTCACCCGGAAGCAAACCTGGAGACCAAAACCCCGGGTGTCACCGACTGGCCCAAGGCGCCTCTTCAGAGATGGGCTCCGAGGACACACCGAGGCCCCCCCAGGATGCCGGCAGACCGGAGCTGAGGCTCGGGCATGTGGTGGGAGGTGGCCAGCATCTGAACTCGCAGCTGGGTGGAGAGCCTGTTTTCTCTCCATGCTGCTCTAGGGCTCCTGTGGCCACCAGCTGTCCCAGGAGGCCTCTTATTCCGTTTGAGGGGGCGCGAGAAGCCTGCAGCCTCGGAGACGCCTGGTCCCCCCTCCCTGGCACTCTGCTCCAGCTGTGCTTGGGGAGAAGGGCCGCGGTGGGAGTTGTGGAAAACCCCAGGCCCTCCAACGCTTTGGGAACCCACGAGGGACTCTGTAGGCTAGCCCCAGCCTGAGGACGAGGGGGCTGTGCGTGCAGTGACGGCGGGTGCGGCCGGGGAGGAACCCACGGGACCAGGAGGTCCGGTGCACTTGGTCGGCAGGCTGCCCGGCCCAGCCCTGTTCTGCGTGCAGGGCGAGATGGGAATTCCACTTTTTTTTCTCATTTTTTGTTTCATCAACCTTAAAAGGGTTTTTTAAAAAAAGCGTTCGTGATCCCTGCTCCCTGACTCAGCTCCTCATACTCTGAACTTTCCGTAGGATTGTGGTATGTTTGCTGGACGACATTCAGGGAGAACGTCTCCGCAGCGACTACGGTGGGCCAGGCCCCAGGCTGGGGTCTCAAGGCGACTCAGGACACATCGCGGGTCCTCTCCACGCAGCCCCACTGCCACCCAGCCCCTGACGTCAGCGTGGTTCATCCTCCGTGGGGTGCAGAGCTGATCCAGAGCTTTAAGTCTATCTATCTATCTGGGGGCTCACATTATGCATACTTTCCTCTCGGGGGATTTTCTCATCCGGTGCATATATGCTGCTTTCACTTCTCCCCTGGAAAGCGGCCTGGTGTCATTCTTCACCTCCCCTTTGCTGACGGACGTGTCTGATTTTTCATTATTGTAGAACAAGGGAGTGCATTCTTCAGTAGATTTGACCAGGACCCAAGAAAATACCAAGAGCTGCCTCTGAGTGGTCAGTCGGCTGCTCCCTGGCCGCTCCAGCCCTGAGACACCCGCTGTCTGCTGGTCCAAGCCCCTAGTTTCCCCAGGAAAAGGAATAGGTCTGGGCACCGGGGAGCCGCCAGCCCCGCTGTTTCCCGTGCCCACAGGTGAGTTTCTCCTGTGCTGAATCGGGGCTGCTCGTCACAGCCAGCGGGCCTTTCTCACAAGCTGGAGCTGGAATCTACCCGGTGGGAGACGAGAGTCAATTCGTGCACGACCCTGCATAGAGACGAATGTGTGCCCTCGACAGGGAGAGAAATGGAGGTGATGCAGGAATTCGGGGAAACGGTGGCGGTGGTGACAACGTCACGGCTGACGCTCCGTCAACATTCGTGGACCAGCTCGCCCCGTCCTCATATCTTTGGCCTGACAGACAAGGTGCGAGACTCGTCCAGTCCCGCATGAGAGGTGGGGGGACTGCAAGCGTCCTCTCGCCGCCATGGGCGAGACCCTGCAGGGGACCATCGGGCACGAGGACACTGGTGTGGGTGGCACAGGCCCTCTCAGCGCTTCCCGTCATCTTGTCCTCCTCACGCCCTCCCCGCCCAGCAGCCACCCACCACTTAAGGCTCACCTCCGTGGACTGTAACCCGTCAGCAGAAAGAGGGGCGCGCGGGCCACACCCGAGCCCGTGTCCTTGCGTTTGTGTGCCATCTACGCGTTCCACTGTCGTCATATGCTCGCTATGAAAGCGAACAAGAAAAGCCCGACCGTGAAGCTCTGAAGGACGAACATGGCAAACAAAGAGAATCTAGCATCTCCCCTGCATCCCAGCGGTTCCGTCGGTGCGCTGCCGGGGTGCAGGCGCCTCACCTGGAACTGATGCTTTACACCCACCAAGAACGGAGGGGGAGGGGGTGGGGCTGTGATGCTGCCTCTTTTCTTTTTTTTAGACCGTGCTGTGTAGCACGCGGGATTTTAGTTCCCCAACCAGAGATGGAACCCGTGACCCCTGCAGTGGGAGCACGGAGTCTTAACTACTGGACCGCCAGGGAAGTCCCATGCTGCCTCTTTTGTACAAGGCCAAGAGGGGCCTCCAAACTCTCAGGGTATTCAGGGAGCAGGGATGGAGGTAGCTGAAGTGGGGACGAGCAGGGGAGGAGGGGGGGAAGGGGAGAGGGAGGGAGAGAGACAGCACAGAAGAGGCTCCCCTCAGACCACAGCGATGTCACATCCTTTTCTCGCCCTGATACTCGTCTGTGCAGTGTCGACCAGGTGGGTGGGCAGATACGACTGCCCTCTCCCAGGTGGGGAAGGGGCTCCCATGGGGCAGTGCCAGGCGGGAATCAGGCAGCCAGGTTGGGGCAAGGCAGTGGGGGAGCCCTCCCCCCGGCCCACATGCATTCCTCGCGGGCTCTTGCTCAAATTCGTTTCCTGCCTTCGTTACAAAACCATCAGAGGGGACGGCAAGCTGGAGGCGAGGCGTAACCACAGCCACCCGCCAAAAGCCACGCGGCATCCTGGTTTTGCAAGGGCCCTGAGGGCCGGGGCCTGAACAGCCGGGAGCGGGCAGGGCCCTACCTGACAAAGGAGGCATGGCAGAGGGCCGGCGGCATTTCCTCTGGGGGCCTTCGGCTCTGACCACTTCTGCTTTCGCGTTACACCTGATCCCACCCACTTCTGAGCCTCGAGACCAGAGCTCCTTAATGAGGGGGCACATCAGAATCAACCATGGTTTAAAAGAGATGGGCGGCCGCCCTCCATGGCAGAGGCCTGGTCCCATGGGTCTGAGCTGGGGTGCAGACCCGGGTCCCCAGACCACGCAGAGGGCACTTGGGAAGGAGGGATCAAGTGTTTAGTCGCACAGCCCGGCGGCGGGCCTCAGCCCTCGGGCATGCCTGCTTAGGTGCAAGGACTTTCAACGTTGCATTACTCAGAAAGCCGCGGGGACCGGAAACAACCTTAGTGTCCACCAAGAGCGTTTCATAAATTACCCAACAGGTACGCAGGGACGCCAGGGCGCTAGACGGAGGGGAAAAAGACGGAGCCGGCTCTGTGCCAACAGAGAGTAACGTCTACCATGGATCCGGGGAAAAAGCAACGTCGGGAGGAGGGTGTCTGGCGCTTAAGAAACAAAGGGGTCTACATGCACACACGGCTGCACTGCCTCGTCCACCTCCAAGAGGGTCCCCCGGGAACAGGACGGGGACTCCGGGGTGGGAGGGGAGGCGCCCCGGGCCCCGCCGCACTCACCATGTGCTCCATGCAGATGCTGATCTCGCCGTCGCTGTAGAAGGCCCCATAGAAGCCCACGATGTACGGGGAGTTACACTCATGCAGCACCTGCAGCTCACGGATGATCTGGTTCCGGATGGCTGGCTTGATCTCCAGGTGGATCAGCTGCAAGGGAGAGGGAGGCGGGGTCAGGATCGGGCCACTGAGGGGGGCCGGGAAGGAAGGGTGTCTATGTACCTGAGAACGGGGAACACACACCCACACACAGACTGGAGCGGGAATGTTCACAGTAACCGGCTTCACAGCAACTGAAAGGTGGAAGCAACCCAAATGCCCTGAATCAACGGAGGAAGGGACAGAAAAATGTCTCTCTACGCCCTGAACATCACTCAGCCGTGAAATGGGGTGATGCACAGACACTCGCTGCGATGTGGATGGACCTTGAGAACATGACGCTCAGTGAGAGAAGCCAGACACAGAAGGACACATGGTGGGTGACTCCACTGACGGGAAATGTCCAGAACAGGCAAATCCACAGAGAGTGCATTCCTGGCTGTCTGGGGCTGGGGGACAGGGGAGTGACTGCTGATGGGGATGGGGCATATTTTTGGGGTGATGAAAATGTTCTAAAATTGATGATGGTGATGGACGCACAGCTCTGTGAATATACTAAAAATCAGTGTATTAAATACTCTAAAAGGATCGTTTGTATGGTAGGTGAAGTACATCTCAATAATGCTGTTTTACAAAAATATATCATCAGAGGCAACATTATTCACTTGGTTACAGGGGGAGCTCTGTTAATCAAATCATACAAAGGGCCAGCCTTTCCCAGGAGCAGACCAGGTAATGCCCTGTCCGATGCGGCAATTACTTCACCTCTGCCCCCCTCCGCCCCTTGGGTTTTCTGGATCCCTTCCCACCCCTGGCCTAGAGAGAACAGATAGCCTTCCACTGCCACCCTAGGATCCTAGCTCCCCTTCCCCTTGAGTTCAAGTCAGCAGAGAGGACTGCCACCAAATTCATCGCAATATCTGGAAAGGTTAGAAAAGAAAGGATCGTCCAGAGAGATGCAGAAAAGACAGCTGACAGACAGCCAAGAGCAACGCCCAGCTACAAACCCCAAATAGCCAAGATCCCCCGTACAGCGGGGGAGAGTCAGGCTGCGGGTGCACGTCCTGGTTCCTTCGAGTCCTAGATGCTACAGCCATGGTGATAAGACAAGAAAAGCGTGCGATTTCCACCTGTCCATCAGAGAGGCGGAACCAGATCCCCGGTACCTGAAAATGACCACTATCAATTCAACAGACATTTCTGTAGAGTCAGTTACACTCGGGGCTGGTGACAGGGAGAGACAGCACAGATGGTCCTGCTTGGAGGAGACGCACCACCAGGAGAGGGAGAGACACAAGCAAAACAACCCCGCTGTGGTGGAGATGCTGATGGAGGAATCACAGAGGGGGGTCCAGGGCTCAGGCGACACTCAGGCCGGGCCTCGAAGGACAGGTGGGACTCTGCCAGATGGACAAGGTGGGGTGGGCATGCCGGCGGAAGGACAAAGAGCTGCCTGTTGGCGGGCTGTGTGCCGAGTTCATGGGGGCACGGGGCGTGTGTGGGGCACCAACGACCTTCAAAACCTTGAGAACTGCAGCAGCTCCCAGCGAAACGGTGCCTGGTGCCTATGCCGCCCCCAGGCAAAACCTCACGCCTACACATGAAGGTTCCCCACCTGACCCAGCCTGCAGAGCAGAGCTCTGGCTGTGGGCCCTGGGACACCGCACCGGCCCCTTGGCCACCACCAGCGGGACGGTGGAACACACCAGAACCCCAGGTGCTCTGTCCTCCATCGGCCGCCCCTGTGAGCACGTGCACGCAGACCCGCTTGGAGAGGGCGAAATGAGGGTCTGAAAGCCAAGTGCTGCCATCCGTGTGCAGCGCGGCAGGTTCATCCTGCAAGCCAGGCGGGAGGGCACAGCGAGGTGGACGGTGGGCAATGCCAGCGTCAGGACCATCAAGGCCCAAGAGAAATACAGCACGGGCCACCAATTTAATTTTGAATCCTCTAGCTGCTGCGTTCAGAGTACAGAGAGACAGGTGACATGAATTTTTCATGTATTTTGTTGAAACTCGGTGTAGTGTATCAAAAATTGACTGTTTGGACGTGAGGGCGATGTAAAAATATTAATGACTTTTTCACACGGAGCCCGTGAAACCTGGTTTGTGTTTCTGCACGTACGGTGCGCCCTGTCTGACATCGACTGTGTTTCAAGGGCTCGGCCACTGCGTCTGACCAGGGGCAGCCATCGTGGACAGCGC
Source organism: Stenella coeruleoalba (assembly GCF_951394435.1). Lineage (NCBI taxonomy): Eukaryota > Metazoa > Chordata > Mammalia > Artiodactyla > Delphinidae > Stenella > Stenella coeruleoalba. Next base: position 171,016,047 of record NC_137148.1, on the reverse strand, counting down.
CGCTCTCGACAAAGAACTTCAAAGGAGCCGCAGATGAATCACTGGGGTGGTGGGGGTAGAGAAGCAGAAGTGGGGGAGTTGGACAAAACTGGGCAGATCTGGACAAATCCCAGGGGTCCTGGAAGCCTGGAGTCAGGGCCTTAATGTGCATAAGGCCAAAAGAAGTCAGAGGCTTTCCAGAAAAATATGGTAAAGAACGGATGCAGGGGCAGCTGCCATGTGAAGTGAGCCTCATGGATTACCTACGAACCACCACTGAGGGGGTGTGGAGAAAAAGCAGGAATGGGACGAGGGCCACGTTTCTGAGCACTGGTGCTTGCGATTCGCCCTGACGATGATGACCCATAGGGGTTGGAGAGTGGCGGTGAGAACTGCCCCCATTGGGCTGACCAGCAAGTTCAGGTTCAGAGACTTAAATGACGCCCCCAGGGGCACACAGCTGGTGAGCGGTCAGGGAGGGTTGGGGCCTGGCTCATGGAACGCCAAACAAAACCCACGCTCTTTCCACGGCAGCACCTGGGCCGTGCGAGCTCCAACAGCTGGTTAAGTAAGTACGGTGCTAGGGGTTCAAACCCCATCTAGGAGTCTAAGGGTGTTCCTACTGCAGATTGGGGCATTCGAGTTAGGGATGGGGGCAGGGGGCACAAACTAGGTAAAGAGGGAAATGGATTGCGGAGGCGAGGCCTTGACAGCTTCCACTGGGTCAGCGTCAACTGCAAAGGGAGGACCCGAGAGGGTTCAAGCCCAATTCAGACACCGACCCAGCTAAGCCTCAGTTTCTCAGTAAAACAGAGCTGTTGGCCCATGCAAATGAGAACGTGTGCACCGGCTTTGACCCAGGGCCATCACTAGAAAGAAGGCAGCTAGGGTTAGGATGTGGCCTTGGGCAGGTTTGTAACCTCCATTCTGGAAGCATGCAGATGCCGAGGGGAGGGAGACACACACACACACACACACACACATACACACACGCACACACACACACACATACACGAGGCTGAAAACACATCCCTCCGCTCAGAGCACAGGGAAGTTGGGAGAGCCCCACAGGTGCAACACGGTCACCGAATTCTTCGCGGATCTCTGCCGGTCCCACTGACGCAGAGGTTGTGTGCCCAGGGCCCCGCAAGGATGCGGGAGGAATCGTGACACCAGACACGAGTTCAGAGAACATTTACGAACGGACGAGACAGTGGAAATGGAGCCCGGTTCTTGCGGGTCTTAGGGACCTGGTGTCACTGCTCGTGTCGTAGTGGTCAGGATAATCCCCTGCCCATCACAGGGGCTGGAGGGACGCCGGCCCACAGCAGGATCTGTGCAGGCCTTCCAGAATGTGTGGAATTCCTACTCGGCTTCCCAGGAATTCGGAATTCCACCCAAGGTAGTGGAGGAAGGACGGAGGCCACTGTTTCTCAAAAACCACTTTGACATGTCAATTTTCCCACCTGTGTCCTCAGCTGAATACAGGCAAACAGAGCTCCTGGGAGAAATGGCACTCTGGGAGCCCTTGACCTCCGCAGACCGGCCGAGGGCTCCAGGGCCACCAGGGAGTAAATTCACGCCCTGAATTGCATGACTCTGGGTGCGGCTGCACAGGCCACAGGCAACTGGAAGGGGTTACAATTGATGGGGAACAAAATCTGAGGTTCACTCCCCCCAGTTTTTAGAACTTTTTTTTTTTTTTTGCCGTACCACACGGCATACGGGATCTTAGTTCCCTGACCAGGGATCGAACTGGGGCCCTTGGCAGTGAAAGTGCTGAGTCCTAACCACTGTACCTCCAGGGAATTCCCTTTCTTAAAAAAATTTTTATTCTATTATTATTTTTTTTTTGGCCAAACCGCGCAGCATGTGGGATCAGTTCCCCGACCAAGGATGGAACCTACGCCCCCTGCAGTGGAAGCTCGGAGTCTTAACGGCTGGACCACCAGGGAAGTCCTCCCTTTTTTTTTTTAAACCTTTTATTTTGAAAGGATTATGCAAGCACAGGAAAGCTGCAAAAACAGCAGAGAGAGTCCCGTGTGCCCTTCACCCAGCTTCCCCTGGCAGTGACGCTGTCTGTGACTGAGGCCTGTATCACAGCCAGGACACAGACATCGGGGCAGCACCACTAACTAGACTACACCTGGGCCCCCCAGGTTAAACCCGGAAGCCTTACTTCGCAGGCTTTCAGAAAGCCGTAGACAAACTCTCAGATTTCATGGTTATACAAGGCACGTCAGCAGCCACCTGAAAGAGTCCTGGCTGTCCTGAGAACCCTCCGACCCTGACGAGCACTCTGACCTGTACACTCTGTTCCCAAGTCCCTGCCTTCCATCACCGTCTGAATTTCACGTCTGCCCTTCCACTCCCTGTACCCTGGGCGATGGCAGACCAGGGATTTCGGGGGTTGCTCTGGTTTTGAAAAGGCTGCCTGTGGTAAGCAGACAGAAATAGAAAGCATGTGGCTGTAGGTTTCAGGAGGGAGGGCGGGGCTCTGGAGGCAGGAGGAATAGCTGCTGCACTAACCTCCCCCCCGCCACACGGAAACCGAGTGCATGGTTCCCAGGAAAGGCGGGCCCTGCGCAGATCCCCCCGGGGACCAGGGTGGTCAGGTTTCCAAGAACGCAATTTGGAAACTATGGGACGATGGGCTTCCAGAAAGGGGGCTTTCTATGTCTGCAAGAACACGTCTGTGGGAGCTGAATCACGTGTCAACTCAACGTCCCCCAGTCACGTGTGCAGGAGCCACCATCCCCAGGTGGTGACCTCCTCTTCTCCACTCCCGATGTCTCTCAGGGACCCTTCCCTACATGTAGCAGGGAGGCTGCACTGCGGCACAGGAGCCCCGATGAGGGACTTCTCAGCACCAGGGTTTGCACTGAACAGGGAGGTGATGGTTGATTTTGTGTGTCCGCTTGGCTAGGCCACGGTACCCAGCTGTTGGGTCAGATGCCAATCTAGATGTCACTGTGAAGGTATTTTTTAGATGTGATCTAACATGGAAATCATCAGACTTTGAGGAAAGCAGGTGATCCTCCGTAAGTGGGTGGGCCTTATCTAATCAGTTGAAGGCCTTAAGAGAAAAGACTGAAGTCGCGCTACCCCCACCCCCCGCAAAGAGAGGATTCTGCCTCCAGATTCCCTCTCTCTCTCTCTCTCTCTCTCTCTCTCTTTTTTCTTCTTTTTAAATTTTTTGGCCACACTGCAGCATGCGGGATCCTAGTTCCCTGACCAGGGATCGAACCAGCGCTCCCTGCAGGGAAGCCCCTAGGACTCTCTTTGGACTCAAGCTGCACCGCCAGGGAAGCCCCCAGACTCTCTTTGGACTCAAGCTGCACCAGCTCTTTCCTGGGTCTGCGCCCACTGGCCCGCCCTACAGATTTCAGACCTGCCAGCCACCACGGTCCCTGAGCCAATGCCTTAAAGTACCTCTACCTACCCCACACCCTACACACCCCTAGTGCTTCTGTTTCTCTGGAGAACCCTGGCTACTACAGGTGGCTCGGGTACCCCGTTGCCAAGGAACCGCCCTCCCCCACCCCACCGATGTGGCCGTTGCTACCAGCAGCCAGTCCTGGTCGGCAGGGCCTTCTGGTTGTGAAGTCAGGGGAAGCCCGGCTCTAAGGGGTCTCGATTCTCCTCTCTTCTGTCTGCTACCCTTCTCAAGCCAGTCTGTTCCCGGAAACCTGAATTTCAGACATCCCGCAAGGCAGGGGGCGGCCTCCAAGAGAAGAGCTGCGTGGGACCAGGCTGCATCACCACATTCTAACTAGAACCCACGTTGGTGGGGGTGGCCTCTGAGCCTGGGAGCCCGTCAGAAGGCAGAGGCCGGCACCCTTGAGGCCCCTCTCTCCTGCTGCCAGGGCACCTGTCGCCACCGCTCGCACCCGCAGAGTACGGGGACAGAGCCGTCACCCCACCGCCAGCTGCCTCTCACCTTTCTTGCCATGATGAGGCCCGAGGGTCTGTGCTGGACCTTGGTGACCACCCCACCGTTCCCGGCTCCCAGCTCCGAGATCCTTTCAAAGTCATCGTCCTTGAGCTCCCCGACCTTGGCCTTCTGGGTGAGGAAGGCTTCCAGCCGCTTCTTCTGCTGCTCGTCAAGTTCTAGCTCCTCTAGCTTCTTCTGCAGGTCCACCAAGTTTGCTCTGCGGAGACCCCAAGGGCGAGGGTTAGCCAAGACTGCATGTGCTACCAAAAGATGACTCAGCCCGAGCCGAGGTCACCGTGTGTCCACTGCACATTCCAGGCCTGGGGTTTGTAGCTGGGAGGTGAATCAGACCTGATTCTGGTGCTTGAAGGGCCTACGATCTCATGGGAAAGAAAGACCACCCGCAGACACACAGCTGAGGTCCCTGAGAACTGGGGATGCCGTCCCTCTCCCCCACTCATAAAGGTTAGGAGACCTCAGAACCTCGAGGACCAGCTCTAGCTCAGTGGCCCTGCTCTCAGACCCGGGAGCCCTTCCTCCTGACACAAGAGCTCTGGACCACATGGGAAGGAGACAAGGGAACCGGAGATACAAGCCTGGGGGTCGGGGAGTGAAGCCCCAGGTCAGGACACCTGTCTTTCACAGGGATGGAGGAGCAAACTCATTTGGAGTGGCCTCAGAGCAAAGAACTAGAACCAAGAGGCAGATGACAGAAGCCGTAGCATCTGTGCCTCTAATTTACACGAATTACACAGAGGCATGGGCGGAGGAAAGGAGAGGGGCATAATTTAAACAGTGCAGACAATTCCAGGGCATTCCTTTCCAGCAGCATGCTCTTATTATATCTTGAGCGTTACTGTAAACAGTAGGCATTTATACGTACATGCATTCCTAGAGCTGGTTATTAAAAACCAACCATGTGGGACTTCCCTGGTGGCACAGTGGTTAAACATCTGCCTGCCAGTGCAGGAGACACAGATTCGAGCCCTGGTCCGGGAAGATCCCACATGCTGAGGAGCAACTAAGCCCGTGAGCCACACCTACTGAGCCAGCGCTCTAGAGCCCGTGAGCCTCAACTACTGAGCCCGCGAGCCACAACTACTGAGCCTGCACTCTGGAGCCCGCGAGCCACAACTACTGAGGCCCGCGCACCTAGAGCCTGTGCTCCACAAGAGAAGCCACCGCAATGAGAAGCCCGCGCGCCGCAACGAAGGGTAGCCCCCGCTCGCCGCAGCTAGAGAAAGCCCGTGCGCAGCAATGAAGACCCAACGCAGCCAAAAATAAACAAACAAACAAATAAATAAATGTATATAAAAACCATGTATACTGCACTTTATTGGGTGATTTCAACGAACTTTCAAAGGACAGGTTGACAGTTAGCTATTTTCACGAGTGCCTTGACTCTGAACCAAATCCTGGAGTAAAACACTGTAACAGGAAGGTAGACGCCAGCTCAATGCTCAGTGCGCACGAGCACTAACCCGAGGCTGCCCAAAAGAAAAAGAACGTGAGCTATGTATGCAATTTTTAAAATTTCTAGCCACGTTAGAAAATGTTTATCTGGTGAAATTAGTTACTCTGGAATATGTATTATACTTACAGCTCCCCTGAATTTGGACAAACAAGCCACATTTCAAGCGCTGGCTGTGGCCAAGGGCTCTACCCAAACAGTGAGTGCAGCTCTAAGGGAAGTCACTAGAGGAGAATGGGCCACCTCCAGAGGTCCCCACTCACCACTCTCCAGGGCACTTAAGCCAAGGTTTACCGCCCACCTAGGGGAGACCCCCCCGGGGGAATTCAAGCAGGAGACGAAGGGGGACACTGGAGTTCTGGCAGGAAACTTCCAAGGCCCAAGTTCAACCATGACTTGCCTACAACTTAAAGAGATGTAAGCAAAAGGGCACACAGGAGCAAGATGACCTGCCGCTGGGTGATGTCACCTGAGCTGGTACCTCGAAGAGATTGTTGGGAGGTAGGGGGCTAGGTGCCACTTCCTGAGCAGGTACAAGAGCTTTAACTCCCACAATCCTCCTGGGAGGCACCTCTCTTGTAGACCCAGCCCACCCAGGAGGGACAAGGCTCAGAGGCTCAGTAACCTGCCTGAGGGTCACAAGGCAAGGAAGTGGCAGAGGCTGGAGCAACACCTATGCCCTTCCAGCCTGCAAAGCCTGTTCTCATAGTAGTGGTCCCCTGAGCCAGGACCTGGATAAAGGGGGAACAAGAAGGACACCGATGGACAGAGAAGGAAAGGCAAAGGAAGGAATGTATGTGCCACGACCCCTTCACCATAGGAGTGAAGAGGCAGCTCTTGCAGCCAGACCCTCAGACCCTGGAATGTGTCCAGCCTGGCCTATGACATCTAAAATGCATTCTGGAGTCAGCTGATTAAGCCATTTTACATTTCATGGCAACTCCACTGTGGTTATTTAAAAAAACCCTGGAATTCCAAAGGCTGGCTTCTTCTGGGGGAATTCTTGAAGGGATGGAAATCACAAATCACATTAAAACAAAAAGAAAAAAAGAGAAGAGAATATGATGAAGGAGATGTCTCGTAAGAATAAGTGGAGTTTCTGAGAATCAGGAACACGTCCCCACATTGAGCTGCACCCTCGGGGACTGAGAAAGATGTGAACTCACACACATATGCATCAAGGCGCTCCTCCTTCATCTGGTCGCAGGAGGCCAAGTCCCCTGAGAGGCACCAAACATGCCATTCGCCCATCACACCTGGTTCTCATGGGTCACACCACAGGCAAGGCGCACGGCACACAGATCCCGGCCACAGACCTCTGACACCAGCCTGGCCGCTCCGGCATGAAGAACGGGAGTGGGGAGGTCATAGGGACATGCTCTGGGGCCAAGCGGCGTGACCTCACACAACGCAACTCTGCCATCAGGTAACCCCAATGCCCCGTGCTTCTTTCTCTGTCCCCTTCCTTCCCCTCAAGTCCTCCTGTCCCCCTCAGTTGCCTCAAACCCAATCACACTTCTCTAGCCCCTCAAGGCTTTGCTAATCCATTCGATCCAGAATCTCTGTTCATCTGCTTTCAGGGGTCCCAGCAGGCTCCCGACTTCTTTCCTGCTGGGTGCCCAGTTCTCCCCACCCCTGCCCCTTCAAATCCCCCTCGCTCCTTGTTCCCCCCCAAGCCTCTATGCCTCCTCCAGGCCTCCTAACCACTCTCCCCAGGTTCAGCTCCACCCTCCACCAGCAGGGTCTTCTCAGGCTCCCTTCCCCCCAATTCCCTGAGGACCCTCCCCACCCCCTCAGGGATCCCTCCCCACCCTCAAATCTCTCAGGTGCCCCCTTCCCCTTTTCCTGGACCTCCTTACCCCATGCTCACTCCCAAGAACCCCGCTTGCCCCATCCCCTCCTCTCAGGAACCCCACGTGCCACCGTTCTTGGAATGCAAGGACCCCCCCCCCCCCCCGCGCCTTTCCCCGCACATCACTACTCAGGGACTCCTCCTCCTTCCTCCGATTTCACTATTGCGGACCCCTGACCCATCCTCTCCCCTCAGAAACCCTCCCATCATCATCCTGGCTGCACTATTTAGGGCGCCACATTCCGGTCTTCTCCCCGCAGGGACCGATTCACTTACTCTGAGACGCTCCATCCCATCTTCTCCCAGCAAGAACCTTCCCCCAGCCCGATTTCACCATTCAGGGACCTCCCTCCCGCCGACAGCGATACTCCGAGCCCCTCACCTCTCCTCTCCTCTCAGGACCCCCTCCCCGACCTTGCTACCCAGGGCCCCCTCCCCTCCTTTCAGGGACCCCCTTCCCCGATCTCGCAACTCTGGGACCCCTCCCCCGTCCTTCCCACCCAGGGCCCACTCCCCCGTCCTCTCATCTCCTCGACGCCCTCCCCCGACCTCGGTACTCTGGGACCCCCATCCCGTCCTCTACCCGGCCCTGGCCCTGCCCACTCACTCGGAGGCGCCCTCGCTGGTGGGGGACGGGCCCTCGGCGATGGCGGGGTTGATGGTGAGCGCCGGCAGCACCGGCTTCCTCCGGGCCAGCATCGGGGATCCGAGAGCCGGCGGCGGCGGCGCCTCTAGCCGGGGCCCATAGGGGGCGGGCCGGGAGCGGGCGGCGCCGACGCGAGCGCGGGGCTGCGGCCGCGGCCTAGGCCGGCGCCGGTGGGGCGAGGATGGGCGGCGCTGCGGATCGGAGCCGAGAGGCGCCAAGGGACGCAGGGGCTGAAGCCGAGGGATCGGGGCCACAGCAGCCACAGAGGCCGGACCGAGGCTGACGCTGCAGCCGGAGCCCGGGAGGCAGAGGGAAGGGAGGGGGAGCTACGAGATCGCGGGCCTCTCGCGATAACCAGCGCCGGGGAGCCGAGCCGGGCCCCGCCCCTCACCCCGACGCGTGCGCACCAGCCTGAGGCCGCCTCCTCGAAGGGAAAAGGGGAGGATACCGACTCTAGGCCACGCATGGAGCATGCGCACTCGCTCGTCTCCCACCGAGCGTGTGCGCATGTGCCTGGGGCGCCAGGAGGGCGTTCGGGAGAGGCAGGGCGAGAGCGAGGACGCGGTGGGCACGTGTGCGTGAGGGAGACGTCAGACCCTTAGAGCCTTGCAGGTGCCGGACTGGGAATACATCACTCGGTAAAATCCTCAAAAGTTGTGGGAGGGGCTCCCCTGGTGGCGCAGTGGTTGGGAGTCCTCCTGTCGATGCAGTGTACACGGGTTCGTGCCCCGGTCCGGGAAGATGCCTCATGCCGCGGAGCGGCTGGGCCCGTGAGCCATGGCCACTGAGCCTGCGTGTCTGGAGCCTGTGCTCCGCTACGGGAGAGGCCGCAACAGTGAGAGGCCCGCGTACCGCAAAAAAAAAAAAAAAAAAAAAAGTGGGAGACTTAAGTTGACCTCAGAGTCAAAGGCTTTTTGCCAATTATGGACACACACACACACACACACACACACACACACACACACATACACATACATAATATCAATTACCATCATTCTTTCACGAAAGAGAGGTCATTTAAAAACTTGTTGTTGTAAGTATATGTAACATAAAATTTACCATTTTACCATTTGTAAGTGCACAGCTCAGTGGCATTAAGTACATTCACACGGTTTGGCAACCATCCCCACTATCCATCTCCAGAACTTTCTCATCCTCCCAAACTGAAACTCTGTCCCCATGAAACACTGACTCCCCATTCTACTCCCCCAGACTACCACTGCTTTCTGCCTCTATGAATTCAACTCCTCTAGGGACCTCATATAAAGTGGAATCATACAATATTTGTCCTTTTGTGACTGTCTTATTTCACTCAACATAGTGTCCTCAAGGTTCATCCATGTTGTGGCGTGTGTCAGAATTTCCTTCCTTTTTAAGGCTGAATAATATTCCTCTGTATGGTTGGACCATGTTTTGTTTATCCGTTTACCCACTGATGGACATTTGGGTGTTTCCACCTTTTGGCTGTGATGAATAGTGCTGCTATGAATATGGGTGTACCAATATCTGTTCATATTCCTGCTTGCAATTTTTTTGGATATCTACTTAGAAGCGGAATTGCTGGATTATATGGTGTTTCTATGTTTAATTATTTTGAGGGATCATACTGTTTTCCACAGCGGCTACACCATTTTATGAGAAAGGTCATTTTTAACACCAATTAAAAAAAAAAAAGGAGGCAGTATATGGCACTGAATAAAGGCACAGCCATTTAAATGGGAAAAAGTTGGCTTCATGAAAAACTCACCACATTGCTTTTTTTGGCTCACATCTATGAGCACCTGTGTACATTTCATGGTAGGGTGCATCTTCACGTGGGAAAAAACAGAGAGGAAGGTTCAGTCCACCTCTTCTAGGTTCAGCCCAGGTCCCCTGGTCCCCCTGGCTCAGCCCTGCCCACTTCCTGTCCAGCCTCCCTGCAGTCATTCTTTTAACAGTTAATTTGCAAGCCTTTTAGGTGCTAGACCCGCGCTGGGCACTGAGAGATACAATGTTTAAAAAAATAGCTACATAATCTAAATATACATAATTGCAAAATGTGACAATGGTCTAAAAATGCAAAGTTGTAACCATAGCTCTCCCCTGATGAAAACTGCTCCCAGACACTGCCTGCCCCTCCACTTTTACAATCTGAGCTGTGTTTGTTTTGCCTCTCACTGCTCCCAGTCGCTCATCCAAAATTCAGAAGAATGCTCATCTAGCCTCAAATAATGCCATGACCTTTCCCAGATCTGGGCGTTTCCAATGTCTTTCTGTTCTGCAAAATGATTTCTCTATGATTTTATTTTATTTTAGGCTATATATACATATAGTCTTTTTTATTGAGCTGTAACTCACATGTAATAAACGCACAGTTCTTGAATGTTCAATTCCTTAAGCTTTTATAACTGTATACACCCATGAAACCATTCCCGGAAACAAGATGCAGAACATTTCCATCACTCCAGAAAGTTTTCTCGGTGTCCTATTCAGTTAATCCCCCTTGCCCCAAGCAGCAGTGGTGTGCTGGTAAATGTTTAACGATGGGCTTGTGAAACGAGAGATTTAGAGAGAGAGAGAGAGAGAGAGAGAGGCTGGTTTGTAATTTGTAGTACTTGTCCTTTTATGTGGTGTATATATTCCCACCGAGACTTATTTCCATCTACCATGAAGTTGGAAAGGATAGTAACAATAGGCACCTATGAGCCAAGACAAGCTGGCTGCAGCCCCCTACTCCCCTACAGGCACCCTAGATTCTGATTTCTATCTCCAGAGATTAGTTTTGCATATTCTAGAGCTTCGTGGAAATGGAATTGTACAGTATGTACTCTTGTGCCCAACTTCTTTTGCTCAGCAAAATATTTTGGCCATTCATCCATGTGATTGCATGTAACAGTAATTTGGTTTTTTCCTTGCTGTATGTATGATATTCCATCGTGTGTATCTGGGGGACTGCCCTTCATGTAGACCAATCAGTTAGTTCTTTTTTTTTTATTGAAATATAGTCAATTTACAATGTTTCAGGTGTACAACAAAGTGATTCAGTTATGTATATATTATATATTTTTCAAATTCTTTTCCATTATAGGTTATTAAATGATATTGAATATAGTTCCCTGTACTATACAATAGGTCCTTGTTGTTTATTTTATGTATAGTGGTGTGTATCTGTCAATCACAAATTCCTAATTTATCTCCTCCCTTTCCCCTTTGGTAACCATAAGTTTGTTTTCTATGTCTGTGAGCCTGTTTCTGTGTTGTAAAGAGTTTCATTTGTATCATTATTTTTAGATTTCACATATATGTGACATATGATATTTGTCTTTGTCTGACTTAGTATAATAATAATCTCTAGGTCCATCCATGTTGCTGTAAATGGCATTATTTCATTCTTTTTTTTTTTATGGCTGAGTTAAATTAGTTCTTGAGGAGGATCAAGGGATCAAATCTTTTCTAATGAGCAGAATTTTCTCCTCGATTCCTAGTTGGGGGCTCAGCCTACATTAAATCTGATTCTCCCTGTTCCTTCCAGTTCCCTATTCCTTGGAATTCCCAATACACCCTGCTTGTTTCTGGCGTATGGCTCTCGCTGCATTCTGATTCCCTTCCCTGCTCTCTTATTCTATCTTCCCGTCTAGTTATGAACATTTTGAAGGCAAGGAAGCTGTTGGATTTGTCTCTTTCTCTTCCAGTCCACCTCCTTGGATAGTGGAAGCCTCTGAATATATGCTACTTGAATTAATGAAATGGGTGCTCCTGTCCTTGGGAGGCGAACTTCCTGCTAATCACCTGATGCTCGGCCCTTGTTATAGAACATAAGCTTTTATTGTTGAGATTACAGCAGACTTGCCCTCCAGCCCCTTCTCTATCTTAACCACGGAGTACATTTTTCTCTGTAACCTCACCCTGTTACCTATCTCTCTGCTTATCATTGGTTCCAATCACATCTTTCTTGATACATCTGTTCCCTGGTCCCAGAGACTTGGATCTCTCTGAAATCTCCCCCTCCCCATGGAAATTAGTTTCTAATGGCTTTGTTGATAGATTCAATTCAAAGTGGTGTTTATCTTGCTCAGGAACAATTTAGCATTAATATCACATGTGTACACTCGGCCTATCTCGGAATGCACCCTGAACTTTATCTCTCTCACCTGGGCAATGGATTAACTGGAAGAATGGCTGACCTGACCCCTTTGCATACTGCAGTTGAGCGCTATCTAGACTACCTACAACCCAGCAATTCTACCCCTAGGCATATGCCCTTCTATAACCAGGAGACACGTACGCTAATGTTCTCTTTGGCAAAAATCTGGAAACAATACGAATATCCATTGATGGAAAAATATGTTCCAGTATAGTCCCCAAAGAAATATTAGGCAGCAGTAAACTCACAAATGACAACAACAACGTAAAAAAGTCTTAGAAAGTTACAGAAGACTTTTGACGACACCATTTTTTTTTTGTTTTTTAGATTTTATTTAATTTTGGCTGCATTGGGTCTTTGTTGCTGTGTGCAGGCTTTCTCTAGTTGTGGTGAGCGGGGGCTACTCTTCGTTGCTGTGCGCAGGCTTCTCATTGTGGTGGCTTCTCTTGTTGCAGAGCACGGGCTCCAGGCACACAGGCTTCAGTAGCTGTGGCATATGGGCTCAGGAGTTGTGGCTCATGGGCTCTAGAGCGCAGGCTCAGTAGTTGAGGTGCATGGGCTTAGTTGCTCCGCAGCATGTGGGATCTTCCCGGACTAGGGCTCAAACCGGTGTCCCCTGAAATGGCAGGCGGATTCTTAACTGCTGCGCCACCAGGGAAGTCCCCATCACCTCAATTTTTTTTAAAAGTAAAAAGTATTTATACTCAAAACATCACATCCTAATTATATTTTGCTATTATGTGTGCTTTTTAATTTGCTTTGATTTTCACCTATTTTCATTGTTTTTGTTATTGTATCTGTTTGGTGGAAATATGATGGGGAGGTACTTTCTGTACTTTTTTAACTTTGTGTCATTGACATCACATTGGCAGATTGAAATGGTCCCTAGTGGGAGTATTTACACTCTGGAAATTGGCAAATGATACAAATGAGGGCTTGATTTATTGTGTTTTTGATTGCATAGAATGAGTCAGAAAATATTTTGGTAAAGGATCGGTCAATATTTTCTGCTTTGTGGGCCCTACATCTCTATTGCATGTCTGTACGGAGAGAGCAGCCACAGACCACACTAACCAAATGGGCATGGCCAGGTGCCAATAAAACTTTATTTACATAAACCGGCAGAGGATCATAGCATGCCAACTCCTGGTTTAGGCTTTAAAAAGTGGTGGAGACATGCCGTGGAGCGGCTGGGCCCGTGAGCCATGGCCGCTGAGCCTGCACGTCCAGAGCCTGTGCTCCGCAATGGGAGAGGCCACAGTAGTGAGAGGCCCACGTACCGCAAAAAAAAAAAAAAAGTGGTGGAGAAAAGTTAATAATGCAGATTAAATGTCAAAATGTGTGTGTCTACTATTGTTAGGTTGTGACTAGCACACACACACAGAAATGGAAAGATATTTTCCAGTATTCAAAAACCGTTACATGATTCACCAAAGAAGACATTCACATTATTGATGAACAAGTGAAATTCCAACATACATCTTCACTTTCATGTTACTTATTAACATAAATGAAAAATATTGCCAATGTTCATGTCAGAACTACACTTGTTCCATCATTTGCCACCAGAGGTTGGCTATGGATACAAGAGTTTGGCAAAAATCAACCAAAACCTATTCTGAGATTCAAGTGGCTATGTATAATTTATAATACAGTATCGTATATGTGATTATTATTTGTAAATTGTGTCCTACACCTCCTTTATATTGTTAACATTTAAACGTATATATTAGGGGGCTTCCCTGGTGGCACAGTGGTTGAGAGTCCGCCTGCCGATGCAGGGGACATGGGTTCGAGCCCTGGTCAGGGAAGATCCCACATGCCGCAGAGCAACTAAGCCCATGCGCCATAACTACTGAACCTGCTCTCTAGAGCCCGGGAGCCACAACTACTGAGCCCATGTGCCACAACTATTGAAGCCCATGAGCCTAGATCCCGTGCTCTGCAACAAGAGAAGCCACCACAATGAGAAGCCCATGCACCATAAAAAAGAGTAGCCCCCACTCGCCGCAACTAGAGAAAGCTCACGTGCATCAACGAAGACCCAAGGCAGCCAAAAAATATAAAATAAATAATAATAAATATATATATTATATAATGCATGTATATTATATACGTGTAATGTATATTCGACATATAGATATGTCTGCAGTGCATGTATATTATACACATGTATATTCGACATATAGAGATGTCTGCAATGCATGTATATTATACACATGTAATGTATATTCAACATATAGAGATGTCTGCAATGCATGTAGTTATACATGTATAATATATATTAGATATACAGAGATATCTAAATTCCCTTTCAAGAGAGCCGGTTGTTAAACACAGACCAACACACCACTACTTTTATACATTGGGGAGCTGAAATATTCCTCCACCAAAACGGTGTGTGTTCATTCAACTAACATTTATTGAGCGTCTACTCCCTGCCAGGCAGAAAGACCTACCCCAGGGGATATGGATATTCACTAATTACTTCATTCAACAGAAACGTCTGTGATCATTCCCTGCATCAGCTTCGATCCAGATACTTAGCTATTCAGAGAGAGAAAGGGATATGGGGTTAAGAAAAAACTCAGGAAGTAGCAAATAAGTGGACAAAAGCACAGAGGCCCATCTCTGTGATGCCATCCCTAGAGGGATTTTTTTGTGTTTTTTGCTTGTTTGTTTTGTTTTTCTTTTCATTTTGTTGGTGGCCGCACCACCCGCGTCTTGAGGGATCTTTGTTCCCCAGCCAGGGATGGAACCTCAGACAGACCTGGGCAGTGAAAGTGCAGAGTCCTAACCACTGGACTGCCAAGGAATTCCTATCTCTTTCTTTCTTTCTTTCTTTCTTTCTTTCTCTCTCTCTTTCTTTCTTTCTTTCTTTCTTTCTTTCTTTCTTTCTTTCTTTCTTTCGTTCTTTTCTTCCTTTCTTTCTCTTTCTTCCTTCCTTCCTTTCTTTCTTTTCTTTCTCTCTTTTTCTTCCTTCCTTTCTTTCTTTCTTTCCCCTTCCTTCCCTCCTTCCTTCCTTTTTACCTCCTTTTATTATTTGATTATTTTTCTTGAGATATAATTGACATATAACATTATATTAGTTTCAGGTGTACAGCCTAATGATTTGGCTTATGTATATATTGAGAAACAATCACCACAACAAGACTAGTTAACATCCGTCACCACACATAGTTAACAAACACCTTTTTTTTTTCTTGTGATGAGAAATTTTAAGACCTCCTCTCTTTGCAACCTTCAAATATACAACACGGTACGATTACCTATAGTCACCATGCTGTACATTGTGTCCTCAGGACTCATTTTATAACTGGAAGTTTGTACCTTTTGACACCTTTCACCCATTTCTCTCCCCTCCCATCCTCACCCCTAGAGTTGTTTTTCTTTTTTAATGATGTTGTATCATGTCCTGAACAATGGATGGGCAAGATGATATCTATTTTACAGCTGTGCAAAAAGGGTCCTTGCAGATGAACAAGAATTAGGAGGAATGTGGAAAAGGAGTTTGACTTGGGGCAGGGGTGGTTAATAGGTGAAATTTACTTTTTGCCTTCCCTTTATTTATTTATTTCATAGCACTGTTATTTAGTAAGAAACAGATAAGCATTGTCTTTTAAAATTTATTATTATTTTTTTAATCGAGGCATCATGTATGTAATGCAAAATCCACCCTTCTAAAGTGTATGGGGACTTCCCTGGCGGTCCAGTGGTAAAGACTCCGTGCTTCCACTTCAGGGGACACGGGTTCGATCCCTGGCTGGGGAACTAAGATCCTGCATGCTGTGTGGCAAGGCCAAAAAATTATAAAAAAATATAGTGCACGGATCAGTGGTTTTTAGTATATTCACTGTGTTGTGCAACCCTCACTGCTATCTAGTTCCAGAACATTCCATCGCCCCCAAAAGAAACCCCGTTCCCATTAGCCATTGCTCCCCAGCCCCCGGAAACTTGCTTTTCTGCCTCCAGTTTGCCCTCAGCTTCTGACTGTGCCCATAAATGTCTGCGGAAGGGATGAAGTCAAATGGAGTTTTGATGGGATGTCGTAATCACTTCGATCAAAGTCCCAAACTCAAGGTTTCTAGAGTGAGCGATGACTTTATTTTTTCTTTTTTTACAGGGGCAATTAAAAATCTCCGGGGCTTGGCAAGATCAGATGGTTGGGTGCAGATTTCTCTCTCAAGGTCAGTACCTCAGGTGACCTTCAGTTTATGAAGGTGTTTCTTCATCAGTCTGATTTCTTTCTTCCTTCCTTCTTTGTTTTTTTTTCTTCCTTTTTTTAATATTTGTTTATTTATTTAGGCTGCGCCGGATCTTAGTTGCAGCATGCCGAATCTTCGTTGCAGAATGCAGGGTCCTTTAGTTGTGGCATGCAGACTGTTAGTTACGGCATACATGCGGGATACAGTTCCCCGACCAGGGATCAAACCTGGGACCCCTGCACTGGGAGCGCGGAGTCTTACCCACTGGACCACCAGGGAAGTCCCCGGCAGTCTGACTTCTGTTTCCTGTAAAGCATCAGAAACATTGTTCAGATAATTCAGCAAAGGAGGAGTCCCTCAGAAACGTGGGGCCTTGGAAAACTCATCTCACCCCTCTGGGTCTCAGTTTCCCCTTTGGCAACACCATTTCCTCCTTTGACACGAGAGCAGGGCTCTGCAAACTTTTTCTGTAAAGGACCAGATAATAAATATTTTCGGTTCTGAGGGCCAGTCTCTGTCGCAAAAATATAGACAAATGGGTGTGGCCAGGCGACACTGACATTGGCATTTCATATCATTTTCAGTAACAGAAAATATTCTTAAAACTTTTTCTCAACCGGTTAAAGAGTGTAAAATGCATTCTTGAAGACAATACAACAGCAGGTGGTGAGCTGGCTTTGGCCCATGGGCTGTGGTTTGCCAACCCCTGATCTAGGGCATCAGGACATTGGTTACACTTCGAGGCATTTGGGGTATAAGACGTGGCATGTTCCTCATAACTAAGTTAAGGCAAATCATTCATTCATTCAACAGCTACAGCAGTTCAAATTTTTATTGAACCCCTACTCTGTTCCAAGCTCTTATGGAGCTCACAGTCTGATAGGGAAAAATAGGCCACAAACAAATAAAAAACAGTATGTCCCATTTCAGCAAGTGCCGCGGAAGAAAAATAGCAAATGCAAGAGAAGAGGAAACACAGAAGCTGGGAATAGGGCAAAAGTCACAGTTTTAGGGCTTCCCTGGTGGCGCAGTGGTTGAGAGTCCGCCTGCCGATGCAGGGGACACCGGTTCATGCCCTGGTCTGGGAGGATCCCACATGCCTCGGAGTGGCTGGGCCCGTGGGCCATGGCCACTGGGCCTGCGCGTCTGGAGCCTGTACTCCACAACGGGAGGGGCCGCGGCGGTGAAAGACCCGCATACTGCCAAAAAAAAAAAAAAGTCACAGTTTTAAATAGAATGTCAGGGACTTCCCTGGGGGTGCAGTGGTTAAGAATCCACGCTCCCAATGCAGGGGGCCTGGGTTTCATCCCTGGTAAGGGAACTACGTCCCACATGCATGCCGCGACTAAGGAGCCCGTGAGCCTCAACTAAGACCCGGCACAACCAAATAAATAAATAGGATGTCAGGGACGGTCTCATTGAGAAGGTGACATTTGGCAAAAGCAGAAAAAGTTGGGAGTGTGCTCCATCGAGATCTGGAAGAAGGGTTCTGAGGCAGATGACACAGCCAGTGCAAAGGTCCTGGGGCAGGACCGCACCTGGCGTGTTGGAGGGACAGCCAGGAGTCCCGGGTGCCTGGAGCAGAGTGAGGCAGAGTGGATAAGACTGCTGATGGATGGATGTGGGGTGTGAGGGAAAGAGAAAACTCAAGGACAACCCAACGTTTTGACCTTGAGCACTGGAAGGCTGGAGCTTCCGTTTAGTGAGACAGGAAGGGCAGCAGGAGGAGCACATTTGGGGGAATGGCAGGTGCTCAGTCAGCCACATTGAATTTGGGAGGCTTGTGAGACGCCCGCATGGAGATGGCAAAAGGCAGTTGGATATACAGGCCATTTGCCAACCTTAAGCAGTTAACCCTGAAAACAAGGTCAGACTTCTAGAAATGATAGGCATAGCAGAAGCACTTGCTGCATTTGCCGTAGGGATTAAGCTAGTTTTTGTTTGTTTGTTTGTTTTGTTTTTGGCCATGCCCCACTGGCATGTTGGATCTTAGTTTCCGGAGGAGGGATCGAACCCAGACCCCCTGCAGTGGAAACACGGAGTCTTAACCACTGGACCGCCAGGGAAGTCCCTAAGCTAGTTCATTTTGAATCTAATAACTCACATCTGATATCTTGGAGAGGTGGTACTGGACTTTATAAATAATCACAGCTTTTGGGGGGGAAAAGGTCCAAGCATTATTCTAATATTTGAGAAGGAATGGGTAACGTCTTATGACATCAGGTAAATATCTGATAAATATTTGATGGGGAAAATGAATGAATAAATGAGTGATGAAGGAAGGAAGGCTCTGAAAATGAGTGATTTGTCTTCCCAAAAGTCCCTGGCACAGCTGGCATGGATGCCCTCTCCCAGGAGGACTATCTTCCTTTCTGACTGCCATGCTGCTGATGCTCTGCTCACATCCCAAAGCGCAATGGTTACACCTTCCGTCTCGTGATCCACACAGAAAATCCCTAATTTGTAGCATCTGCTGATTCCTGAGGTGTAAATACCCCAACCTTGGCCAATTTCAGTCTACCTGCGTGATGTCATTGAATCTCACCAGCCAGAGGAAGCCAGCTCCAGCTCACCACTGTACCTGAGTCTTTTCGGGCCTTGGACCCAACATCATCTCTTAGCCTGAGCATATATATTACCTATCTCCTCTGTCCTTCTATGTCTTCAGTGTGAAATACCAGCCAGTTCCTGCAGATGTTGGATGAAATTATGTGGATCAAAATACTTCAGGAGAGGGACTTCCCTGGTGGTCCAGCGGTTAAGATTCTGCGCTTCCAATGCAGGGGGGCGAGGGTTCGATTCCTGGTCAGGGAACTAGATCCCTCATGCCGCAACTAAAGATCCCTCATGCTGAAAGTAAATATCCCGCACGCCACAACCAAGATCCTGCATGCCCCGACTAAGACCCGGTTTAGCCCAATAAATAAATAAATATTTTTAAACAACACTTTGGAGGGGCAAAGAATGGCATGCTACACAAATGCAAGGCGTACGTACAGATAAAAAGCACAAATTAAGAGATGGTGTGTATACACACCAAGGGGCTTTGGAAAGTAACAAAGCTGTTCAAATTTGTCAACATCTTTGACAACGACTGAATGGGATTTAATTCATTGAGAGTCCTAGTGTGTAAAGCATGGTGGGAGAGTAGGATCATGGCCCCAGGATAGGGGAGTCCTGGAGACCTTGGCAGGGGGCAGGGGGAGGAATCAGGACAAGGAGGGGGCACAAAAATAACCTCCCACTCCTCCCCACTTCCCAGGAGACCTGGGTTTGGCGGGGAGGGAGGGCGTGGGTGGGGCCGCCAGGGAAGGAGGTTGAGAAGGCAGTTGCTCGCGGGGTCCACTAGAGGGCGCCAGGGACTGAGAAGTTGACCGGTCTCCCCCAGCCTCAGGCCAGGCCTGGGTGGGAAGGGGAGGGGTCCACTGGGTGACGCTGGGCAGCTGTCTATAGAAGAGGACCTGGGGGCCTAAGTCTCTGAACATGGAATTCCAGAGTTGGGGGTTTGGAGGAGAGGGGTTGAAAAATTAGAGCAGGAGTCTGCAAAAAAAATTTTAAAGGGCCACGTAGCAAATAGCTTAAACACAGCCCATCACAGTTAGTCAACTCTGCTCTTCTTGTCCCCAAACAGCCACAGACCATACAGTCCATAAATGGGCGTGCTGTGCGCCACGGAATTTTATTTTTTGAGGCTGAAATTTGAATTTCATGTAATTTTCCTGTGTCGCGAAATAATTTTTTCCTATATTTTTAATGTTTGGTTGTTTTTTTTTTTAAGAAGATGTTGGGGGTAAGAGTTTATTTATTTATTTATTTTTGGCTGTGTTGGGTCTTCATTTCTGTGTGAGGGCTTTCTCTAGTTGTGGCGAGCGGGGGCCACTGTTCATCGCAGTGCGCGGGCCTCTCACTATCGCAGCCTCTCTTGTTGCGGAGCACAGGCTCCAGACGCACAGGCTCAGTAGTTGTGGCTCACGGGCCTAGTTGCTCCGCAGCATGTGGGGTCCTCCCAGACCAGGACTCGAACCCGTGTCCCCTGCATTAGCAGGCAGACTCTCAACCACTGCGCCACCAGGGAAGCCCTTCTTCCTATATTTTTAAAGCGAAATAATTATTCTGTATTTTAAAATTATTTGAAAATGCAAAAGCTGCTCTTTGCTCTCAGTCTTTACAAAGACAGACTATGGGGGTATAGTTTGTCAGTGGACTAGGGATGATAATAAATATTTGTCTGACACTAGGAACCAGGTATTAAGTGCCTCAATGCAGTGGCTTACATAGCACACTTAAAAGCTGAAGGACATCTTGTTTTAACACTCACTCCTCTATAAGCCAGAAAGTGTCAGTAATAATTATGCAAAGCAACCAATAATTGTAATAGCCATAAGAGAAATATGGAGTGAAATTTTTTCTTTCATTGAACACCAGCTATATAATCACACCAGTAACATACGTAAAATAAATATCCCAGTCCGATATACACACTACTAAATGTTAAATAGGTAGCTAGTGGGAAGCAGCCACATAGCACAGGGAGATCAGCTTGATGCTTTGTGACCACCTAGAGGGGTGGGATAGGGAGGGTGGGAGGGAGATGCAAGAGGGAGGAGATACAGTGATATATGTATATGTATAGCTGGTTCACTTTGTTATACAGCAGAGACTAACACACCATGGTAAACCAATTATACTCCAATAAAGATGTTAAAAAATTAAATAAATAGGGCTTCCATGGTGGCGCAGTGGTTGAGAGTCCGCCTGCCGATGCAGGGGACACGGGTTCATGCCCCGGTCCGGGAAGATCCCACATGCCATGGAGTGGCTGGGCCCGTGAGCCATGGCCGCTGAGCCTGCGTGTCCGTAGCCTGTGCTCCGTAACGGGAGAGGCCACAACAGTGAGCGGCCCGCGTACCGCAAAAAAAAAAATAAATAAATAAATAAATAAATAAATAAATATCCCAGTCCCAATAAAGGGAAAAAGGTGATGAATGGATACATTTTAATTCCATTAATGAATTTTTTTTTAAAGAAAAACTTCTCTTTACATGTAGGTACATATCTCTGCTGATCTGTTGCAGCAATGAATAATAGCTTTATAGTTTAATAAGTTTAAATCATCAAACAAGAATAATAATTTAAAGGAGGAAATTATTGATATTTCCATTTTAAAGATACGGCTCAAATCCAGTAAAAATGAATTAAAATTTGAGCTTGCCAAACAAAAATATTATAATTTGCAATTGGTGCACTGTCTAAACTTTTAAACAGAAATAGAAGGTCCAAGTGGTCAGATAGGGAAAAAAAAAAAAAAGTGAAGTAGCTCAAACTCTGTTTCTTTGCATTTAAAATCACTGGCCCATCACTGTTTATTTCAAATCTACTGTTTAAACACAAGATCGTGTAATACCACAAGGGTTGGAAATATGAACTGTTTCCAAAGAGAACTCAAAAGAATTAGAATCGTTAAGAACTAACTCTTCAAATGAATGTGTATAGCTGAGTCTGTGTGTGTCTGGAGCCAAATGCATTGCATGAAGTTCTCCAAATTCACTTCTGTGTAAAATACAATGTTTATTAAAGGATAAGTAATAAAATGTGCTAATTCAAAACTTCCAGTGGTTAAACCACAGCAATTGTTCAGACCAAGAGTGGACAGGCCATGACTTGTCAGCCAAATCCAGCTTATTTTTGTAGGAGCTAAGGAGTGTTTTTTGTTGTTGTTTTTTTTAACTGGTTGGGAAAAAAATCAAAAATAGAGGGACTTCCCTGGTGATCCAGTGGTTAAGACTTCGCCTTCCAATGCAGGGTGTGTGGGTTCGATCCCTGGTCGGGGAGCTAAGATCCCACATGCCTCGTGGCCAAAAAACCAAAGCATAAAACAGAAGCAGGGCTTCCCTGGTGGTGCAGTGGTTGGGAGTCCACCTGCCGATGCAGGGGATATGGGTTCGTGCCCCAGTCCGGGAGGATCCCACATGCCGTGGAGCGGCTGGGCCCATGAGCCATGGCCACTGAGCCTGCGCGTCCGGAGCCTGTGCTCCGCAACAGGAGAGGCCACAACAGTGAGAGGCCTGCGTACCGCAAAAAAAAACCAACCAAACAAAAACAGAAGCAGTATTGTAACAAATTCAAGGAAGACTTTAAAAATGGTCCACATCCAAAAAATATCTTTAAAAAAAATCAAAAAGAGAATAATATTTCACATGTGCAAACTATAGAGGATTCAAATTTCAGTGTCCATGTAAAGAGCTTTCCTGGCACTGGGCCATATTCATTGATGAATTGTCTGCAGTGGCTTTCTTGCTGGGATCACAAGCAGAGTAGTTGCCATCTGGCCCAAACAGGTGAAAATATTTACTATCTGGCCCTTTATGGAAAAACTTTGCTCACTCCCTGGTTTAGACCAGTAAAAGATTTCTTAAGGGGAGATTATTTCGACACTGACATTGTTCAGCATTGTCTATGCACGTTGATAAAAAAATAATAATAAAATCAGGTTTATTATCAGTTTCTGAATTCTCTGCAGACAATGGGCTCCCCTTTTTTACTTCAGATTTTCTTTTTTATAAATTGAAGTGTAGTTGATTTACAGTGTGTGTTAGTTTCTGGTGTACAGCAAAGTGTATCGGATAGATACACTTTTCAGATTCTTTTCCATTATGGTTTATTAAAAGATACTGAATATAGTTTCCTGTGCTATACCGTAGGACCTTGTTGTTTATCTATTTCATATGTAGTAGTTTGAATCTGCTAATCGCAAACTCCTAATTTATCCTTCCCCCACTTCCTTACCCCTTTGGTAACCATACATTTGTTTTCTGTTTTGTAAATAAGTTCATTTGTATCATGTTTTAGATTCCACATATAAGTGCTATCATATGATATTTGTCTTTCTCTGCTTGACTTACTTCACTTAGTATGATAATCTCTAGGTCCATCCATGTTGCCGCAAATGGCATTATTTCATTCTTTTTTATGGCTGAGTAGTATTCCATTGCATATATACCACATCTTTATCCATTCACCTGTTGATGGACACTTATGTTGTTTCCATGCCTTAGCTATTGTAAATAGTGCTGCTGTGAACATTGGGGTGCACGCATATATTAGAATTAGAGTTTTCTCTGGATGTATGCCCAGGAGTGGGATTGCTGGATCATAGGGCAACTCTAGTTTTAGTTTCTTAAGGAATCTCCATAGCTGCTGCACCAGTTTACATACCCACCAACAGTGTAGGAGGGTTCTCTTTTCTCCACACCATCACCAGCATTTTTTTATCTGCAGACTTTTTGATGATGGCCATTCTGAACAGTGTGAGGTGATGCCTCATAGTAGTTTTGATCTGCATTTCTCTAATAATTAGCGATGTTGAGCATCTTTTCATGTGCCTCTTGGACATCTATATGTCTTCTTTGGAGAAATGTTGATTTAGGTCTTCCGCTCATTTTTTGTTTGGGTTGTTTGGGTTTTTTTATTATTGAGTTATACAAGCTGTTTGTATATTTTAGAAATTAATGGGCCTCGTTTTTGATAGCACCTGGGGTGAGCTGCTCCCCTCTCCCCAGCCGTGGTATGCCACCGCTCGTGTATAAGAGTTCTCTGGATCTTTACTATTCTCCCCATTTTGGGAGGAGTAGAGGCACAGAGAGGGCAAATAACTTGCTCAAGGTCACACGGCTTGCAAGAGGAGGGGCTGGAATTGAATCCAGAGAGCCGTAACCATGACATTCGCTCTGTGCTAGATGACACGACAAAGCCCCGGCCTGTTGTTGCCATGAGCCCTGCTACCTGGGGTTGACTCTGGCTCACCCCGGGGGCAGCTCTGACTTAGCGTTGCTGCCTTGAATTTCAGCATCGCTACTTACAAGCTAGCGCTTGGGCTAGAGCATCCCCTCCGCGAGCCTCAGTTTACTTATCGGCAAAATGGGTATTTACAAAGTCCCCAACTCATTTGGGGTTTTTGGAGGATCAAGTTTATTTGTGTACTTTGCACAGTGCCTGGCACAGTGAGTGATCAATAAATTTTAGCTGTGGTTTTGATGAGACTGGGTGCCCAGACGCAGAAGCTGGGCCTAGGAGAAATGGCATTGTTTTTTGTGGAGAAGGGATGTCCAAGAGAGTGGGGGTGGGGATGGTTTGAGAGAATTCAATGCAGAGTGAGTTCTCCATGCATGTTTGTCTGTTTGTTTTGGAGGCCCCGCTGGGATTCTCCATGCACGTTTGCATGCAAATTGCATATACAAAATAAACCTAATGAAAGGTAAGAAATGACTTTTCAGTCCTTTTTTAAACTGTCTGATTCTGTCAAGAAGCACTCAAATTGGGTGCTGTTGTGTCTTTAACACATTTTTGCTAAGTTTTTAAGAGTCACCTAATCCAGAACCTTCCACAGGCAACAGTAGCTCTCTAGAATATAATAACATTGTTTATTTTCTTTTGCATCTGTTTTAGGCACCTGATACTTAAAAAAACCCAAAACCTGGTGTTATAATGTTTCCTTTTAAGATACATTTTAATTAATTAATTTATTTTTATTTTTGGCTGTGTTGGGTCTTCATTTCTGTAGGAGGGCTTTCTCTAGTTGCGGCAAGGGGGCGCCCCTCTTCATCGCAGTGTGCGGGCCTCTCACTATCGCGGCCTCTCTTGTTGCAGAGCACAGGCTCCAGACGCACAGGCTTAGTAGTTGTGGCGCACGGGCCTAGTTGCTCCGCGGCATGTGGGATCTTCCCAGACCAGGGCTTGAACCTGTGTCGCCTGCATTGGCAGGCAGATTCTCAACCACTGCGCCACCAGGGAAGCCCTAAGATACATTTGTTGAAGAAAGTTTAGTACCATCTTCAGCATTATTATGTATTTGGCTTTTTTCTTCAATAAATTTATTTTTGAAAGACATTTAGTAACACGATGGTAAATTAGACCAGTATCAGATGCCCCAATTAGGAGGTAATTGTAAAAGCAATGTAACATGAAAATAAATGTTACTAGGGACTTCCCTGGCGGTCCAGTGGTTGACTCAGCGCTTCCACTGCAGGGGGCACGGGTTCAATCCCTGGTCCTTCCGGGAACTAAGATCCCACATGCTACACTGCGCCGCCAAAAAAAACAAAAAGTTACTAAATTCTCTTGAGGGTTTTGGTGATCATTTAAGTGTACTCTAACTTGGAGATTCTGTTGGTGATCTGAGATTTCTACAGTGTTCTTCCTGCAGCAGGGAGGACATTTGGGGATTAACCATGCTCCCAGAGAGAAGAATCAGGGCGCAGTTCTTTCTTAACACTTTCTCAGCCCGTTCCACCTCGCTCATGCGTGAACGGGATTGTCCCCTACCTGGTGGGCTTCTCCATATATATGTACACAACGTGGCCCACGACTCTTATCAAACTACACTCCTGGTCAGATTCTCCCTGGGATTAAACATTAACCCCAATGTTTAACCTGGAGGGGGCTTCATTTTATATAACCTTTAGATCCATCGTCCCATTTTGCAGATGGGGAACCAGAGTCTCAGAGGGGAGGAGGGACTCTGTGATGTCACAGCCAAGTTGATTGCTGAGCTGGGGCTGGGACTTCGACCTCCTGGCACCCAGTCCAGAAAGCAATTGCACACAAAATGGGAAAGTTTTGAATTGATTAGAGACGGCACAGATATCGCAACTCGGCCGAGAGCAGGTGTATTTCTCTTGAGACCCGTGGCGCACACTGAATTGTGGGGTTTGCTCCACAGATGGGTTTGGAGCCACTTCAGTGGTGGTGGGGGATTGATTTCGTGGCTGGAGGTATATCGGTGATCAAAATATACGGGTCCCTGCTCCCTGGTGTAAACAGATAACATAGATAGATAAACAGAATTCCCTCCCATCAAAGGGGCTGTACTGGGTGTGACTGGGATGGGGGGGTGATTTTGGCTGGGGTGGTCAGGGCAGCTACTTGGAGAGGTGACCACCAGGCTTGGGTTTCATCACAGCTTTGAGGGGTGTTAGGGGTTGAATTGTATCCCCCAGGCCCAAATTCATATGTTGGAGTCCTAACCCCCAGGGCCTCAGAATGTGACTGTATTTGGAGTTGGGGGTTTTCAAAGAGGTAATCGAGTTAAGTGAGGTCACTAGGGTGAGCTCTAACCCATAAGACTGAGGTCCTTGTAAAAAGGGGACATTTGCACACAGAGATACAGGGACAAGATGGCATCTAAAAGGCAAGGAGAGGGGCTTCCTTGGTGGTGCAGTGGTTAAGAATCTGCCTGCCAGTGCAGGGGACACAGGTTCGAGCCCTGGTCTGGGAAGATCCCACATGCCATGGAGCAACTAAGCCCGTGCGCAGCAACTACTGAGCCTGCACGTCTGGAGCCCGCAAGCCACAACTACTGAAGCCCACACTGCTAGAGCCCGTGCTCCGCAACAAGAGAAGCCACTGTACTGAGAAGCCTGCGCACTGCAGCAAAGAGTAGCCCCCTGCTCACCACAACTAGAGAAAGCCTGCGCCCAGCAACGAGGACCCAACACAGCCGATAAATAAATAATAAATTCTTTAAAAAATAATGTAAAAGGCAAGGAGAGAGGCCTCAGAAGGAACCAGCCCTGCTGACACCTTGATCTTGGACTACCAGCCTCTGGGACTGGGAGAGAATACATTTCTGTTGTTGCAGGCCCCCAGTCTGTGGGACTTTGTTTCAGCAGCTACAGCAAACACATTCAGAAGGTGAGGGATGGAGGGCCAGGACGAATTCAGGCTCTGGGGACCCCGACATGCCTCCCCCACCCGAACCTTAAGGACTCCCTCCCAGAAGCCCCAGGGGTGGAGCCAGAGGAGACAAGGTCTCCTCGCCCACAAGGGGAAGGAAGCTGAGTTGACCACATCCACAGCCGTAGGAGGCCTCCTTTTCCTGGTGAGAGGGTCAGCTCTGACCCTTGGACCCACCAGCCATAAAATAATCACCAAGATGAGGTGAGATGAGATGGTGGTGTGACATGGGGGAAGGACTGGGCAGAAGGGTGTGGATTGCGAGATGGCAGGGGCGCTGACCCCGTTTGCTGGTCTAGACTCAGGACCCTCACGGGGTACTGTCCCAGAGGCCACCTGGTCTCCTGAAGTTGGGGGACCCCCTTCCTATGGTTGGCTCAGGGCTAGACCCTGACACCAAGCTTGGAGAACTGGATCTCTGACCCAAGGGACCTCCCAGCTCTTTCCACAAACACATCCCATCCAGCCCCACGCAGAAACTTCTAGAACCATCACAGGACTGACATCAGCCTTCTCATCCTGGAACAAGGCACCACCCTGCCCTCAACTCCCCAGGATCTTTCTGCCGAGGCCTCCCTGACCCAACCCCTCCCATCTCTCTTTCCTGCTTTATTCTTCTATACCTGGTCTCTCCCAATTTATTTATTCTTTACATTTCTAATTGAAGTATAATTGATTTACAATGTTGTGTTTCTCTTCAATTTACTTGCTTATGCACAACTGATTTTACTTAGCATCTTCCCCACCTCAGAACATCAGCTCCACAGGGGCGGGGCATGGGGAATAATTGGTTATGTTCTCTGCTGGGTCCCCAATGCCTGGCACACATCAGGCACTCAAGAAGTAGTGGTCATTGGGGCTTCCCTGGTGGCGCAGTGGTTAAGAATCCACCTGCTAATGTAGGGGACACGGGTTCGAGCCCTGGTCTGGGAAGATCCCACATACTGCAGAGCAACTAAGCCCATGCGCCATAAGTACTGAGGCCGCGTGCCTAGAGTAGTCCCCGCTCGCCGCAACTAGAGACAGCCCGCGTGCAGCAATGAAGACCCAACGCAGCCAAAAATAAATAAATAAACTATTAAAAAAAAAAGAAGTAGTCACTAGAATGAATGAATGAATTCCCGGACATAACGTCCTTCATGCTTTAGGAAGGACAGAGGGAGCCTCCCACCCCCTGACAAAGTCTCGCCTCTCATGGTATTGGGAGACCCTGGTTCAAACTTCCTGTCTTCAGTCACCCCTGAGAGCCAGGAACCCCTTGGACTGGGAAGCCTGGAGGATTAGGTGCTAATCAGTTGGCATTGCCCAAGAGCCCGATCAGAGTCCCCCTGTCCCCAGCCCCTGGCCTGCCTCAGCCACACCCATGTCACAAGGGTTTTACTCACTGCCTGGCCTGGCCGTACCCCAAGGGAGAGTCCCGGAGAAAGAGGGGGAGGAGGGGCAGGGGAGGGGGGGAGCAGGTGCTCCCAGACCCCCTCACCTCTTTCCCCCAAAACTGACCTAAAGGGAGAAGTAGAAAGGACCCTCTGGCAAGCAGCCAAAGGAATGCGGAGGTGACATGGTGCCGAGGGACATGTCCCCATCTGGGGCAGGGGACCTGGGCGTTGTCTCAATGGTGGCTGACTCATGGAGTGGCCATGGTGAATCATAACCCCTTATTAGCCCCTCTGTCCTCCTGTGCAAAATGGGGACTGTCATTAGGGCCAGACTTGTGCTGAGGCCAAAGGGCTGAGGGGGCCGGAAAATGACAAGCAGACGTCTGCCCTTCGAGCACCTCGGAAGCTGAGCGGGGCGTGTTTCTTACAGATTCATATACTAGTAATAATAGTAATAACCCTAAAAACGGCCAGAGTTTGAGACCTGGCTGTGTGGGCGTCCCTTCTGAGCACTCCACATGTTATAATGGATCAAACCCCCAAGAACCCGGTGAAACAGGGCCTTTATCCCCCATTTTACAGATAAAGAAAATGAGTCAAGAGGAGCAAAGTTATTTGCCCACAGTTACAAGTGGTAGAGGCAGGATTCGAAACCAGGCCCTGCTCTACCCCAGCCAGTTCCATGGAAATATTCTCACTTTAAAGTTTTTAGCAGTTACATCAGAAAAGTACAAAGCAAAATGAAGTTTCGTATTAATAATAAATTTTTGTCAATCTGAATGACTGAAATCATAAACCCAAGCTGTTACCATTTCAACGTGCAGTCAATGTCACAGTTATGAACGCAGTATTTCATTTTTTTCATGCTAAGTCTTGGATATCCAATGTGTATTTCACACGTACAACCCATCTCATTGTGGATGCTCAGTTTCATCAGAAATCCTCGATCTGTATTTATAGAGTTCAGAGAATTTACAGTAAAAATGTAGATTCACATATGCAACTTGTTCCATATATACTCAAAAGTTGTCTGTTAACTAAGTATCAATTTTTTAAATTTAAATGAATAGAAATTAAATAAAAGTTAAAATCCAGTTCCTCAGTCACACTTTTTATACTTCAAGCGCTCAGTAACCACATGTGAACTTAATCCTGCTGTTGGGCTGAGCAAGTCTAATCCACAGAACCTGCGGATTACAGAAAACGTTTTCTGAAAAGGGCCAGATAGTAAATATTTTCAGCTTTGCGGGCCAAAGTGTCTCTGTCAAGACTATGCCACTGTGTGACAGCAACTGTAAACAATATGTAAACTAGTGGGAGTGACCATGTGCCAACAAAGTTTTATTTATAAAAACAAATAAGGGGCCAGAATTGGCCCATAGACTGTAGTTTGTTAGCCACGCACTAAACTCCATGATTATATTTATACATGTTCAGTTGTTCCTTCTACAAGTATTGATTCGTCAGCTACTGCATACCAGGCACAGTTCCAGGCACTAGGGATACTGCACACAGTAGGTCTTGTCCTAATGATTGTCCCTATTTTGCAGGTGAATTCTAGCTAGAGACTTTATGGTACTCCACCCCACAACCTTTCCTATCTCTGACTTGTTAAGCACCTGGATCAATGTTGATGTATAGAAGGAGTAAAAGACACTTTTGTAGACTGAAATAATGAATGAATATTGACATTCCCTAGGATGTGTCCCTCTGCCTGACACAGAATAGACACTCCATAAATGTTTGTTGAATGAATGTACACTGTGATAAATGAACAAAATATATAGTGTCGGGTGACAGTAAGTTTCTATGAAGAAACATAAATCGAGATGGGGATGGAGACTGGTTTTAAAGAAGGTAGTCATGGAGAGCTTCATGGAGGAGGTGAATTCGAGCAGCCATTTAAAGGTGAAAGGAGCCAGCCACAGGGAGATCTAGGAAAGGGGATAGGACAGCAAGTGCAGAGGCGCTGAGGGAGGACCGTGCCTGGTGACATGAGTCCAGTGTGGAGGGAGAGAGAGGAAAAGCAGTGGAAGATGGTGCAAAGGTAGTGAGGGAGAGGGCTTTTTGAGTCCTAATAAGGAAAGCAGACTATGGGGGCAAGCATGGAAGCCAGGAGGAGGAGAAGGGGGAGAGTGCACTGGTCCAGCCCAGTGAGGATGGGGCTGGACCAGGACAGTAGAAATGGAGCAGGCAAAGAATGAACGTATTTTGAAGGCAGAGCT
Organism: Stenella coeruleoalba; assembly: GCF_951394435.1. Taxonomy (NCBI): domain Eukaryota; kingdom Metazoa; phylum Chordata; class Mammalia; order Artiodactyla; family Delphinidae; genus Stenella; species Stenella coeruleoalba. The sequence goes on along the minus strand of NC_137148.1, from coordinate 170,985,505 downwards.
ATCAAAACTTGCTGATGGATTGTAATAAACATGTGCAAAGCCCACTGGAAGATAAACAGAAGCACAAGAGTGTGGGAGCTGAGGGAAGGAGGAGGGTGACAGATACACAGGAAGTAGTGAGAGCCAAAAAATAATGCCACGGAATTCAGAACAGTGGTTACCTCCATGGGGGGAGGGGTAACTCCTGAAAAGGGATTTCTGGAGTTCCGGAATATTCTTTCTTTTTTTGGCCGTGCCATGTGGTATGCGGGATCTTAGTTCCCCAACCAGGGGTCGAACCTGTGCCCCCTGCAGTGGAAGCCCAGAGTCTTAACCACTGGACTGCCAGGGAAGTCCAAAAATTATATATATTTTTAATTAAAAAAATTTACACAGGGTCTTGGTGCAAACCAATGCTAATAGCATGCCATCAGATTAGAGTATAAGAGATTCAGTTATGAGCATTTGACAGCCAAAAAGTAAGGGGGAAGGAAAGCAATGATATGTGAATAGGCGAGGACCATTTTGGCAAATTCAGAACTGGCCAGACATTCTTGAGCATCCACCATGCCCTGAGTAGTGTGAAGGGAGATGAACAGACCTGCCTTCAACCTTCAAGGGACTCAGTCTAGTTTTGAAAAGACAATACAGACAGGCAGGACCAATCAACAAATACCTAAGGAGAGTGTGTTAAGTGCTAATCTCTATAATCTACATTCAAATGTGAAGTTTGGGGCAGGGGGAGACAGCTCTGTGGACAGGATTAATCAAGGAAAGTAAATAGTTTTTTTGTTTGTTTGTTTTGTTTGTTCAGTGCAAGGGTCAGAAACTCCAGCTCAAAAATTTTAAACCAAAAAGGGAAGTCACTGGCTCACATCACTGCCATGTTTCTGAAGCCAAGGAGTGGATTTCAGGTATGGCTGAGTCCAGGACTTCAGACCATGTTGTCAGGGATTGAGTGCTCTCTGTCTGCTCTGCTGTATTCTGGGTGGGCTTCATTCTCAGATAGCTTCTCCCATCATGGGGTCATGATGGCCAACAGCCCCAAATCTACACTCCTACAGCTCAGCACCCCGAGAGTGCTATAGAGTGGAAAGGGGAGTTCTGGAGTGAAGTGACTTCCCAGGGTCTAATGTAATATCTGTAGTATCTGTGAGGTGTGGAGGTAGAGTTCACACACACGTCCGTCTGTCTCCAAACCCTGAGTTCTTCTTAGCCACTGAATCATACTACCTCCTGTAGAACTGTCCCCAAGCTGCAGAGGAAATGGTTAGCATTTTCTCGATTTTAAGAGTTTTCTCATTTGAATTTTTTTCAGTCTTTTCTGACTTTTAACTACCACTTGTCTGAGCTAGAATCTAGTACAGTATGCAATCTCCAGTCAGTAAAGATTCAGGAAGCAGTTTCTATGTGCCCTAAACTAAATGCTGGGATCTTATAGATAGGAATCTTGTATGTTTAAGGGTGTGAGACTGAATATCATAATTTCATGGTGTTTCACATAGAACCCAGTGGCTTTTGAACATCTTACCACTTGAGTACATCTGAAACCCACAGAGGGAAGTTATTTGCCCTGGGCAAAAAGATAAGAGCTAATATAGATCTGGGCTACAGTTCCTTCAGGCTCCATGAAGAAATGTAAACGTTCCCAAGAAAAATAATATATTCACCCAAAATCAGTCATTCACATTTTACCTAGGTCTAGTTATATCTAAGTAACATCTGAGAGGGGGTGACTTTTGCCCTGGGGAAAAATGCTAAGAACTAATCTTTGAGTTATGATGCCTTAAGGCTCCGTAAGAAAATGTAAATGCTCCCAAGCAAAGGAATATATGTGCCTGATATCAGTCATTCACACTGCAGTTGGAATTAGCTCAAAGTTCTTCGAGCACATTTTCCCTGAGGTAACCTCAGAGATGGAAAGGAAGAGGGATCTGTGAGAAAAGCACAGGTATAGGGAGACTGCCTCCTGGCAGGACTTGGCTGGCAATTACTGATATGGTAGTGTTCACCTCAGAATAAAGCAATAATGATGAGAGGGAGGCATCACCTTATTTAAGGAACGTTACAGGCAAGGCAGTGGGAATGCTGGACTTTGGGGACCCAGGTGGATCAATTTACTTTTGTAGAGGGGGCAGCTCCTAAACACTAACTCTAATACAAGGTGAGCTTGTATTAGAAAACTTGGGAAACTATGGAAAAGGTATGTTTTGCATTTTATTTGTTTTTGGTTTTTTTTTTGCGGTACGCGGGCCTCTCACTGTTGTGGCCTCTCCTGTTGCGGAGCACAGGCTCCGGACGTGCAGGCTCTGCGGCTGTGGCTCACGGGCCCAGCCTCTCCACAGCATGTGGGATCTTCCCAGACCAGGGCACGAACCCGTGTCCCCTGCATCGGCAGGTGGACTCTCAACCACTGCACCACCAGGGAAGCCCCTATTTCTTTTTTTTTTTTAAGTTAAATTATACTTCTTTGTTTGGAATATGTACATCAGGCACATGGCTGAGAATTCCAAAATAAATGATTCTGCAGGGAAAAGCCCTCCTTCTTCTCTATCCCACCTCCCAGCTCCCAGCCCTGAAGGTTACCACCATTACCAGATTCTTGTGTCTCATTCCAGAGATATTCTATAAATATATAAGAAACATGTATACACATTCATTTTTCCTTTTGTCACACAGAGACAGTATCTTGTGTTGTGCACCTTAATTTTTACTTAACCAGTGCATTTTCAATGGGAAAGATATTATCTTCAAGGGGGTTGTGAAAGCTAGTTCTTAGGGGGTGAAAAAAAATCTTACTCTTTTACTGTATAAAGCACAGATATACATATGGTACATGAGCATGTATATAGAATACATGTGGATTTACAGTTTCATGGGGGAGCAGTTAGGAAAATGTCTTCAAAGACTCCTTGTGGGAGGGCCAGAATAAAAAAAATGTTGAGAAACACTGAAATAACCATATATTTTCAATATTGTCCCATATCAGTACATAAAGAGAACCCTCATTCTATTTCACAGCTACATAATATTCCATTGTGTTAACACATCAGACTCTATTAATCAATCCCCTATTGACAGATATTTTGGTTGTTTCTAATGTTTTCCTAAACGCATTATGTACATGGTTGTGCATTATGTATTTAGTATGCTTTTTATTGAGGTGGAATTAATTTACAGTAATGATGCACAGGTCTTAGGTGTGTTCAATTGGCTGAGTTTTGACAATTCTAGACAATCATGCAACCACCATTAAAAATAAGATATGGAATATTTTCTCCACCCTAGAAAGTTCCTTCATGCCCCCGTCCGCTCAATTGCCCACTCTACTTCAGGCAACCACTTTCTATCACCAAGAATTACTTTTGCCTCTTCTCTGGGTGTCGTATAAATGGGATCCTACAGTATTCTTTTGTGTCTGGCTTCTTTTATCACAATACATTTGAGATTCATCCGTGTTGTTGAATGTATCAGTAATTTATTCCTTTTTATGGCTGAGTACTATTGTGTTGTATGGATATACCAGTTTGTTTATCCACTCCCCTATTGTTGGGTATTTGAGTTGTTTACCGTTCAGGACAATGATGAATCAGGCTGCTGTGAACATTCATGTACAAGTCCTTCTGTGAACATATATTTATATTTCTCTTAGGTAAATACCCAGGAATAAAATTGCTAAGTCATATGGTAAATGCATGTTTAACTTTATAAGAGATTTCCCAATTGTCCAAAGTTTCCCCAAGTGGTTGGACCCTTTTGGTTCCCACAAACAGTGGGTGAGAGTTCCAGTTGCCCCAGATTTTCCGCCAACAACTGATGTTGTCTTTTGTATTGCAGTCAGTCTAGTGGGTATCTTTAAACGTTTTCGTATATCAGAAATGGTTCAGTATCAATCAAGTGCAACTTAAAAACAAACCTACACCTACGCAATTATGTTTAAGAAATGCTACAAACTCTGTCCCTTCCAAGGGTGTTACAGAGTGTTGTAAAGGCTCGGACAAGTTCCGCAAATCTGTTTATTAACACAGTATTCCTCAATCAACACAGCATCCTCTTGTGTTATGTTTCATACTTTTTAAATAATTAATTAATTTTTGGCTGCATTGGGTCTTCATTGCTGCGCGCGGGCTTTCTCTAGTTGCGGCGAGCAGGGACTGCTCTTCATTGCGGTGCGCGGGCTTCTCATTGCGGTGGCTTCTCTTCTTGTGGAGCACTGGCTCTAGGCATGTGGGCTTTAGTAGGTGTGGTGCAGGCTCAGTAGGTGTGGCGCACGGGCTTAGTTGCTCCACGACATGTGGGATCTTCCTGGTCCAGGGCTCGAACCCGTGTCCCCTGCATTGGCAGGCGGATTCTTAACCACTGCGCCACCAGGGAGGTCCCATGTTTCGTGCTTAAACACATTGGTGGAATCTATTGTGGGAATTTTACTTTAGATTCCAACTTAGCATCGCTTTGAAGCATGTGGTCATGTCCAGTAAATTAGGTCATATGATTCCAAGGGCATCAGAAAGTCCTCTTGTCCCTCAAATGCTTATCTTTATCCTACCTTTTCAGACGTCTCTTCATTAGGACATATAAAAGCCTTCCAAAGCCCACGATTATAAAATTACAAAAAAGTACAGATATCCTGGGGAGGTGGACTATGGGGTCTAAATCTACGTGAAGGTGTAAATGAGTAATACCAGATCCATGATTCTGGCAGGTTTTGATAAGAAGAGGAGGAAGTTCTATGTCAAGGGCACCGGGGCTCCTCAGAGTCATAAATGGGAGTGAGGGGGAGGCAGAGACAAGCCCAGAAGTCAAACTTCACCTACTTTCTCCACCTGCTGACACTGCCCTGGAAAGGAGCCTCCACAGCAAAGGCTGAATAAATATTATGACTAGGAAAGCCAAACCAAACCAAACAAACCCCTTAAAAAATCCAACACACACACACACACAAATCCAACACAGAGTGGTTAAAAAGGAAATAGATGCAGAGGTCAAGAGTGAGATAATGTCCCCCATCCAGAGGGGGGCAGTTACCGTAATGCAGGGATTCTCCCACCAGGCACTGCTGCCATCCGGGCCAGGCTTTCTCTGTGTGGGGCCGTTCCAGGCATTGTGAGGTGTGGAGCAGCATTCCTGACCCTCACTCATTCCACGCCTGGAGCACCCCCAGTTGTGACAACCACAGATGTTACCGTCAGATAAGAGAACCACTCTGGCGCAGCACATAATAGGTCGTCCTTAAATTTTTGATGCATGAATAAATAATGGCTGGTCCAGGGAGAAATATACGCCAGGATGTGAATTTCTCGAGAGCAAGGAGGGTGTCTGAGTTACTGTGTAAACCTAGCACCTACCATCGTGCCCGGCACACAGAAGGTTCGTCATCCATTCACTAATCTCCAACAGCTTCCTGCTGTATTTAGTATAAACCAAACTCCTTGCCACAGACTGCAAGGCCCTGCACGACCTGCCCCGTCCCCTCCCTGCCCTCCCCTCCTCCCTCTCTCACTCTGCTCCGTCCACATGGGCCTCCTGGCTGTTCCTCCAACACGCCAGGCCCCATCCTGCCCCAGGACCTTTGCACATGCTGTTCCTTGGCCTGAAACACCTTTCCACTAGATCTCCCAGTGGCTGGCTCTTTCTCATCATTCAGGACTGTACTTAAATGTCACCTTTTTTTTGGCCATGCCACATGGCATGTGAGATCTTAGTTCCCCGACCAGGGATTGAACCCGCGTCCCCGCATTGGAAATGTGGAGTCTTAACAGATGGACCACCAGCAAAGTCCCTAAATGTCACCTCTAAAAAGAAGCCTTTGCCAGCCCTCTGTTGCCCTTTACATGATGACATTTAGTTTCTTGGTAGCATTTGTCCATTTGTCAGTTTTCTGGTGTGTTTATGCATTTATGGTCTAGCTCATCCACTGCCTTATCCCCAGGGCCTTAAATAGTGCTTGGCACACAGGAGGTGCCCAATGAGTAAGAGTTGACTGAGCACCTCCTGTGTGCCGGGCACTTCCTAGACACTGGGGACCCAGCTGAGAACAAAAGAGCCTCTATCTTAGCCCCGAAGTCACTCACATGAAGAGGCAGGGGAGGAATGAGGGAAGAACACAGGCAAGTAAACAAGAAAATTTCAAATAGTGAGGATTTCAGTGAAACCAGTGATGTGATAAAGAGGTACAAGGTGAGGGCTCCTCTCTGGTGAGGGGTCAGAGACGGCCTCTCAGCTGTCTGGGCTGAGATCCACAGATAGAAAACATTCCCAAATATGTGAACACAGTGATAGATTCGGGGTGGAGGGGATAGGAGTTCCAGGCAGAGGGAACAGCTAGTGCAAAGGCCCTGAGGAGGGAATAAGTTTGGCTCAATGAATATTTATTGAGAATAAATGAATGATAGAAGATTCTAGAAGGAATCGATTGTTCTGGTTTGGCCGTGGAGAGCTTGCTTGCGGGCAGGGGGTTGGGGGTTGCCAGCTCCAATGAGGGAAGGGGGCTCCTGGCAGAGGGAAGGGCTCTAGCGGAGGCCTGGGCAGTTCTTGGTTCTGTTCTGAGAGTGGACAGGACCCAGCCAGGGGCCCTAGGCTTTCCTGGAGCTGACATCCAGGGATTATGACGAGAAACAGTCCCTGAAAGTAGGGGAGAGGTCATGTCAGAGCCGCGGCTCCCCAGACTTTGGCCTTTGCCCACTGCCGGCTGGAAAAGCACGAAACATCTGAGATAACGGTCTTCCCTCCCCTCCCCCTAGCCTGCCCCCGTGTCACTGGTCCTTAACCCTGTCTGTCTTGCCTGTTCCCCAATCAGCACCTGGGGGTGGGCTAGGAGCTCCCCAGGACTATTTCAGCATCTTTTAGGGGTGGTGACAGAGCCACAGAGAAGAGCCGGCTGAGCCTGGGAGCCCTGTTGGTGGGGTGAGCCCCCAGCTCGCAGCAGACGCAGAAGTGGCTGGAGAAAGAGCTGGCCAGGCTCATGAATGGGGAATTAGCAGTTGGAAAGGTGAGCCCTGCATTGGTCTCCAGGTGAGGGAGGGTTTATGCCAGGAACCTTCCCCAAGCTCCCAGGGTTGGCAGGAATCTCACATCCCATTTTACAGATGAGAAGACTGAGGCCCAGAGGGAGAATGCAACGACCAAAATTGTGTCTCCATTCTGGGGCTGCTCCTGGTCTTTCTTCCTGGTCCCCCCGCCTTCCAGAAGGGGGGAATTTGGGCAGCATGGGAGTGCAGGAGAGGGCTAGTTCCATCGGCTGATCATCCCCATGGGGGCATCTGTCTACCACTTTTTAAAGAAATTGGCTGTCAGGCCCCGCGAGTCTCTGGGTTGGCCCCAAAACACAGATTTGGAGACAGAAGTCCAGCAAGCAGGAGCAGCAGGCCCGACCTTGGGGCTGGAGCCGGGATAGAACTGGAGCAGGATGGACCTCAGGGTGGTGTGCAGATGGGTGGTGGGGAGGAGAAGGGCTGCGTGACCCTCACAAATGTCCCCTCCTTGCCCCAGATGGCTTCCTCCACCAGTCTCACGTGCCCTACCGACAGCCTGGAACTCTTGGATCTCCTGTTTGACCGGCAGGACGGCATCCTGAGACACATAGAGCTGGGCGAGGACTGGGGCCACGTTGAGGACCAGGTGATAACCCACTGCATTTACCCCAGGGCCAGAGCCAGGACCCCACTCAGCTCTGTGCGTTTATTGCTCATGTGTGAGATTTTAGCAAAGCACGTTATTGTATGGAACCTGCAGATGCCGTCACCTCCTTCTTATAGGTGGGGAAAAGCGAGGCCCAGAGAGGGGTGGTGACTTGTCCTGGGTCACACACACAGCAGTTTGGAGTTGGGTCCAGACTTAAACTTGGGGCCTGAGCCTCGACACGGTTGGATGTTGTTCCCGTGCTACATGACTGTGTTCAGGCTCCAACAACACTGGGGGCAAGGAGCGTTAGCTCTTTCCGTCTTACAGAAAGGACACGTGAGGCCCAGAGAGGGTCAGTGGCTTTCCCAGAGACACACAGCTATCCAAACCGAAACATAGGCCTCCTAATTCCCGCCGTCCCTCTCCGTCCCAACAGGTCCTGCCAGGCCCGAACTCTGATGATTTCCTCAACTCCATCCTGGGTTCTGGCGAATCAGTGCCCAGCTCCCCGACCTGGTCTCCTGCGGCCAGTGACAGTGGCATCTCAGAAGATCTGCCCTCCGACCCCCAGGACACCCCTCCACACAGTGGGGTGGCTGCCACCCCGGTCAGCTGCCATAGCACAGAGTCTGGCAAGGGGCCCTGCCCCTCCTACCATACTGGCCCTGCCTGCCCCACCAGGAACCTTGGGCCAGTGGCCCAAGGGCTTGAGGCTTCCGTTGCCATAGACCTGGGTGAGTCCTGTGTCTTTGCTAACTACCCTCACCTTCTCCCAGGCACTTTACACGCAAACCCATTTTCGGTACGCAGGCCTCTCACTGTTGTGGCCTCTCCCGTTGCGGAGCACAGGCTCCGGACGCGCAGGCTCAGTGGCCATGGGTCACGGGCCCAGCTGCTCCGCGGCATGCGGGATCTTCCCGGACCGGGGCACGAACCCGTGTCCCCTGCATCGGCAGGTGGACTCTCAACCACTGCGTCACCAGGGAAGCCCATGCAAACCCACCTTTTGAGATGGGTATTGGGATGCTGTCTGTCATGGGCCCGTTTTTCAGGTGGTTAAGAAATGAGTCAGAGCTGCAAAGGTGGGATGCGCCCCTGGCAGGCTGGTTCCTGCCGCAAGCATCATGCTGGCAACCTTATTTTTGTACCTTCCGTGCCTGGATCATAGTAGACGCTCAATGAAAATGTGTGAGGTCACGGGATCCCAGGCCTTGGGGTGTTCCCCCTGGACCTGGAGAAAGGCCTGATGCAGAAGCCACCGCCAACAGGGTATCCTTTGTCTCTTGAGCATTGCGATGGTATGGGAACGCTTATTAGTCCCTTTGGAGACTTGACAAAACTAAGGCTCAGAGAGGTTTAGTCCCTTGCCCAAGGTCACACAGCTCCACCCAGTCGAGATTAGAGCAAAGGGCTATTTGACTCTGAAGTCTGTGCTCTCCAGAGCAGCTCACCTACAGTTTGCCAGGTACCTGGTGGGAGGGAACCACAGGTGAATCAGACCTGGTCCTTCCCCCGAGGGAGAGGTAAGGCCAGGCCAACTGCAGATCCTGCTTATAATGCTGGGCAATAACAGCTACTCCCTCCCGGGTTGACAGTGGGTCCCTGACAATGTCCTGATGAATCTGGGTTCCCATCTTATGGTGGAGGGGAGACTGAGGCACCAGGTCTTGGGGCCCCAAGCTGTGCTACAAATCCCTAGCACATTGGGGTCAATGCTGGGAGCTTTGCTGGAGGAGGGAAGTAGAAGCTGGGAGCTCAGGGGCCCCCCGCCTGACTCCTTCCCTGTCTCTGTCCCCATCTGCCCTGTCAGAAATGTGGAGCCCAGGCCTGTACGCCGGGGAGCAGGCTGAGCTGGCCAACTCACCCCAACACTGCAACCTCACAGTGAAAGACCTCCTCCTCTCTGGCAGTGGCGGGGACTTGGTGAGCAGTCCCCACCCGACCCCTGGAGCATCAGAGGTGGGAGGGCACTGGAGTTCATGGGGCCCCAATACCCCCATTTTGGAGACTGGAAGACAGTCACAGACAGGGGCTGATAGTAGTCCAAGGTAAGTCCAAGTCACTTACTCTGACTTACACCCAGAGTAAGTCAGTGGGTCCCAGTCCTGAGTTCTCTGTCTCTTGGGCTGGGATACTTTCTACTATAGTAGTAGTATTTAAAAAAAAAAAAAAAAGGGCTGAAACTTACCAAGCATCTACTATAGGCCAGGCACTCTTCTAAATGCTCTTAATGTATCATCTTTTAATTCACAGCAACCCTGAAAACTGGGGCTCTTATCTTAATTCTACGTTTGAGGAAATGGGCACAGAGAGGTCCAGTAATTTGACCTAAGTCACACAGCTGCTGCAGGCTTAATCCCTGGGCTGGCCCATTGGGCCTACTGTGCCCATTGCACGCTGACTGAGGGCTGTCTATCTTGCCCTGGGGTTCGACTACAGGTAAACCAGACCTGAGAACCCAATCAGTACCTCCATTTCTCAGATAAGAAAGCCAATGCCCAGAGAGGTTAAGCCACAAACCCAAAGTCGCACAGCAAGAAAGTGGCCAAGTCAGAATTTGAACTCTAATTTGCCTGATGCCCAAAGTTGTCCTGACAACCTCTAAGAAAGAGCAGAACACCCCTCTTGACTTGAGAGATGCACGGTGAGCACCAGCTGTGTGCTCAGCCTCTGGGGACCTCATGGTCAAAAGGGGACAACTGACTGCTCATGGAAGTGTACCCATAAGGGAGAGAGGCTGGAGGGGCATTGCAGGTCCAGGAAGGCTTCCTGGAGGAGGCAGAACTTCAGCAGGTCTTGAAAGATAGGAAAGGTGAATGACTGCTCTGGAAATACTAACTTGTTTTTGTAAATGTGTCAAGTTTAATACTGTTGTTCTGTGTGTGAACAACGTTGGGAAGTGGAAGACCTTATCCCCATTTGGCAGATGAACATACTGAGGCTTGGATCCTGGAGAGAAAATGGTTGGGCTGATCCATGGCCTGGAATTCTAGGGAGTGGAATTTGATCCAGCGAATGTCAGGCTGCCCCAATCTCCACCTTTATTCCTGAGCCTCCCATTCCATGGTGTGACATTCCTAAGACTTGGCTCTCTGATGACCCGATTCTTTCATTTTCAATGTTTCTATTTCATAATTTAAATTTAATTAAAAAAATTTTGAATAGGCAAATGCATTCACATAGTCCAAGTTCCAAAGGTACAAACAAGCAGACAGGGAGAAACACCCCTCACCCCCATTTCCTGGAGGCTCACTTAACCTGTGCCTTGTGTGTTGGATTTTCCCTTTGCTGTTGCAGAATGTACTGCAAGGAATGTTCAGAGCCCAGAGAAGTGCCTGGCATGTAGTAGGTGCTAAGTACATAGCTGTCTAATGACTACTTGTGAAACAAATTAAAAACTTGTATCTAAAGAGCAATTCCTGGAAGTGGAATTGCTGGGTCAGAGGGCTGTGTGCTGGTTCTTTGGAGCCCTAGTGCCAGTGGGGACTTTACAGCAGATGGATCGATTGTTTCTCAGACCTGATGCCTCTTTCATTTCCCAGAGGCGGTCACTCTCCCTGCCCTCAAAGCAATTCTGCTGGTTTCCCCACAGCAACATAACCTGGCAGCCCCCAACCTGTTGCGCCTTGGGACCGGGCTCAGCCAGGAGCTGGTGCTGACAGAGGACGAGAAGAAGCTGTTGGCCAAAGAAGGCATCACCCTGCCCACCCAGCTTCCCCTCACCAAGGTGAGTCAGTGGGACCCCTGGCTCTGGAGCTCGCCCCCTTTCCTGCAGCTACTTGCCCATGAGTCTCACCTTTGGGTCTCCCACACTAGAATGTTAGGACGTGTCTGTCACCAGAGCCAGAAAAATCATCCTCAAAGCCACCGCAGTGGGGGCTTTCTAGCTGGCCGCAGTCTCCACCCAGCCTGTTCACTCAATATCAGTATCTGAGTTTGCTTTTCCAATTGGAAGACCTCTCTTAGTCTTGATAACTGGCCTCGGGAAAGGCGCTGTTCCCACAGATGGTCAGAAGATGGCGGGATTGCACCAATGCACAAAATCCAGTTGCCAGTACGGGACTGGGTTTGGGAGCTGGGAAGACCTTCAGGACCCAGGACCCCCCTAGAGATTCTGCAAGAATTTCGGGGCAGAAAATCTGGTCTTCAAGTCATCATGGGTCTGCCCTCAAGTCCCTGAGTCTGGGATGGCTCCCTTGGGAGGATAATGGGGTGAAGTTGTGGGGTCTGGACAAGAGAGCGGACCCTCCAGCCTGCCTCAGTCTGCTCCCCATGTCACTCTGCAGTATGAGGAGCGAGTGCTGAAGAAAATCCGTCGGAAAATTCGGAACAAACAGTCAGCCCAAGAAAGCCGGAAAAAGAAGAAGGAATATATTGATGGCCTGGAAACTCGGTAAGGCTGGGGTCCCGGGACACCACACTTAAGGGGGAAACTGAGGCCTGAGAGAGGGATGCAATGGAGCTAAGGTCACAGTTTTCAGGATCTGACAAAATTAGCGTTGTTTCCTTCTCTGGGAGAGACGATTTTTCACGTGAATTGCGAGGATGGAAAAATGCCTAGTAAGGTGGTACAGGGCTCAGGTTCGAGGCCCCTTAATCCCCTAGAAGATGTTATGCCAAGAAGGGAGAAGGTATCATCCATCTTGTCCTGGCTCTTTGCCTGAAGATGGGACATTTACTTCCCTTGCTGAGCATCACTGATCCTCAGAGCTGTCATGGCTTCCTTTGGTGGGGGAGAAGAAAGGCAGAATTTCCTCAACTTAAGAACTGTGCACCCGGGACTTCCCTGTTGGCGCAGTGGTTAAGAATCCACCTGCCAATGCAGGAGACACAGGTTCAAGCCCTGGACCGGGAAGATCCCATATGCCACGGAGCAGCTAAGCCTGTGCACCACAACTACTGAGCCTGCACTCTAGAGCTCGTGAGCCACAACTATGGAGCCCATGGGCCACAACTACTGAAGCCCACGCGCCTAGAGCCCGTGCTCCGCAACAAAAGAAGCCACTACGATGAGAAACCTGTGCACCACAACGAAGAGTAGCCCCCACCTGACACAACTCGAGAAAACCCATGTGCAGCAACAAAGACACAATGCAACCAAAAATAAATAAATCAATTAATTAATTAAAAAAAAAAAGAACTGTGCACCCCAGGACTTCCCTGGTAGTCCAGTGGCTAAGACAACACGTTCCCAATGCAGGGGGCCCAGGTTCGATCCCTGGTCAAGGAAATAGATCCCACATGCCACAACTAAGATCCATGTGCCGCAACTAAGACCTGGCGCAGCCAAATAAGTAAATAAATAAATATTAAAAAAGAAAAAGAACTGTGCACCCCAATCTCATCCAATCGCCTCTCTCAACTCATTTAGGCTACTGAGGGACAGGCTCCTCTTTATTCTTTAATAGAAACATAAAAACTTAGCTTGCTCACTTTTTAAACCAAAAGTGATTTAATTAAGTGTTACAGATTTGGGTTTTCTATTTCTTTTCTAGTCAATTCTGAGATGTCATATTCTTCTGGGAAGTTGTCCATTTCAAATTTACTGACATAAAATTGTTCATAGTTCTCTCCTATTATTTTTTTAAGTTCTGAATAATTTATAGTTGTGCCCTTTTTAATTACTCATGTTGTGTATTTGTGCCTTTTCTTGTTTTTTATCTTGGTCAATCTTGCCAGAAGTTTGTCTGTTTTATTATTCTTTTCAAAGAATGAATTTCTGGCTTTTCCTCCCACGCAGTTGTCTTTTTGTATTCTAGTTCCTTTATTTCTACTCTTAGCTTTATTGTGTCTTTAGTTGTGTTTTGTTTTGCTTTTGGTGGGGAAGATCTATTCTGTTGTTCTTTTGCTAACTGTTAAGTGTGTATGTTCAGCTGGTTGAGCTGTAATAAGGTTATACATTTTGCGGGACTTCCCTGGCAGTCCAGTGGTTAAGACTCCACGCTTCCACTGCAGCAGGGCACAGGTTTGATCCCTAGTCAGAGAACTAAGATCCCGCATGCTGAGGGGCCAAAAAAAAAAGAAAAAGAAAAAAGGTTATACATTTTCCTCTCCGCACTGCTTTATCAGCATCTCATACATTTTGGTTTGTACCATTGTCATTACCATTTGGTCCCTAGGTCTTTCTTAATTTACACAGTGGATTCTTCTTTATCCCATGAGTTATTTAGAAGGAGGGCCTTTTAGTGGGAGAATTTATTCTCTTCCCTGGTTGTGATATGAGGACTAGCATATCCTCATGCCATGATTTGAGTGTTTTGGTTTTTTTAAAGATTTTTTGATGTGGACCATTTTTAAAGTTTTTATTGAATTTACTACAATATTGCTTCTGTTTTATGTTTTGGTTGGTTTTTTTTTTCTTTTTTTTTTTTGCTTCAAGGCTTGTGGGATCCTAGCTCCCAACCAGGGGTTGAACCTACATCCCCTGCACTGGAAGGTGAAGTCTTAACCACTGGACTGCCAGGGAAGTCCCATGATTTGAGTGTTTCAATTCTACATCTGAGTGGTCTGGGCCAAGACAGCATTAACAGATGGATGCAGATGGGAAAGGTGGGGTTGCCGGACTGGACCCCAAAACCCTAGATGGAATGATCACATTGTCTTGTTCCTCAAATGTACTCTGCTAAGCCCCTAATCAACTTTACTTCATATCAGTGCCCAACTGCTCTATGAACTAGGTAACTGTATCTCCACTTTACAGATGAGGGGACTGAGGCCAGACAGCAGAGTGCCTCAGGGTCACAGGGAGGGTGAAGATTGTAACTTGGGTCTCCTTGGACTCAGTTGCCATGCTACTGCGTCTTCTCAAAGCATCACTGCCTGAGTTTGGTGGTCCATTTCCAATCCTGGGGGCTCAGGCCGGAAGAAAGCCCCCACACCAATGCAAAGATGGTACCTAGGAGCCAGGCAGAACTGGGTTCAAATTCTGGCCTTGTTACAGACTTGCCAGGGTGACTTTGGGTGAATGACTGCCCCTCTCTGGGCTTCGGTTCCCTGCCTGTACAGTGGGGCCTCACAAAGAGATGTTAGTTTGACCTGTTGGTGACAGGCATATTCTGAATGTCACTGTGATGTTGCCCCTTCAGGATGTCAGCCTGCACTGCCCAGAACCAGGAACTTCAGAGGAAGGTCTTGCATCTTGAGAAGCAGAACCTGTGAGTATTGGTCAAACTGGGGCAGAGAACAGGAGGAGCTGACCCCAGAGTCCCTTGCAGGAGAGGTGGACATGGGGGGACAGGCTGTGTGACGGCAGGGCAGAGCAGGGAGTAAGGGCTCCACTTAGAAAGGGGGAAGCCTGCAGAGAAAAGGGGTTTTGGACTTGGGCCCTTGAAGGATGTATAAGAGTTCACTAAAGGGAAGATGCTGCCGGTAGAGGAAATGGCATATGAATGGCTAAAGGCTAGGAGTATGGTATGCTGGATAACTGCAGGTGATTCCATCTGTGGGTGCATTTACTTAGTCAATTTTTTGGGGGGGTGTCATGGATGATGCCATTACAGGTGTTTGTGAAATAGCTTGTGTTAACACTTTAGTTGTGATGGGAGGAGGTGGTATTTCCTCCCCCCCGTCGTGGTCAACCTCCCGATTCACATTTTGAACTGTTGGATGTCTGCTCTGGTGGCAGAGAGGACTTTGTTGCATTCATTCAGCTTTGGGAAAGAAATGTATGTCTCTGTCAAGTTGTTGGGTGTTTTTTAAACCTTAAATCTTTTATCCCCCTGCATATACACATTCATCTTGTCACAAGGTCGGTGTTGCCTCCATAATTGAGTTAATACAGGCTAAATTTCCATCTTCTGTGATGTCCTGTTTGAAGTTTAAACAGCTTGATCTATTTTTTAAAAACCTATCAGCATATTCTTCATGTTGTGTGGACAGTGCTTGGTGCCTTATTCTTTCATAGAATCGTCTGTTTGAAAATAGTGAGGGATTGATTTTTTTTTCCTAATAAATTAATTTATTTATTTGTTTATTTTTGGCTGCGTTGGGTCTTCGTTGCTGCACGTGAGCTTTCTCTAATTGCGGTGAGCAGAGGCAACTCTTCGTTGCGGTGTGCAGGCTTCTCATTGCAGTGCTTCTCTTGCTGTGGAGCATGGGCTCTAGGTGCACGGGCTTCAGTAGTTGTGGCACGTGGGCTCAGTAGTTGTGGCTTGTGGGCTCTAGAGCGCAGGCTCAGTAGTTGTGGTGCACGGGCTTAGTTGCTCTATGGCATGTGGGATCTTCCCAGATCAGGGCTTGAACTCGTGTCCCCTGCATTGGCAGCGGATTCTTAACCACTGAGCCACCAGGGAATTGATTGATTCTTACGGTGGTATTTAGAAGGGAATTTTAGTTCTTTTCTTTCTGTGCTATAATGTAGCTATGTTTAAACTTTCCAACCAGGTCATATATTTTCTACTAACCTGTTTCTAACCTGAGGAAAATTCTTGAGCCATTGTTTCCAAGTAGCTTCCACTGAGTATTTGCTACATTGGCATACTTCTAGATCAAACTGTATGGCCCTACTTACTCAATTTTTATTTAGCATCTACTCTGTGCCAGGCATAGTTCTGGACACTGGGGCCCAAACAGTGAACAAAACAGACCCAGCCCCTCCACTTAAAGACTCACAGTCTACTGAGAAACAGACTCAAGACAAACAAAAATATATGAAAGATCATTCAAATAGTGATAGCCACTGGGAAGAAAAATAAACTAGGGGGAAGGGGCTAGGGAGTGAGGGGGGTGCCATTTTAGGCAGGGAGGTCAGATAAAGTGACATTTGAGATGAGACCCAACAGCTAAGAAAGAAGCAACTACAAAAAGACCTGTGGGGGGTGGGGCAGGGGAACAGTGTCCTTGGTACTGAGAGAACAGCCTGTGCAGAGGCCCTGGGGCAGGAATGCTTGTGCATAGGAGGAACAGTGAGGGGCTGTGTGTCTGGAGCAGAGTGAGCAAGGGGGAGAGAGGGAGGAGGGGAGGGCAGGGAGGGGACGGGACTGGCTGTGCCAGGCCTTGTGGGTCTCGGGGAGGACTTGGGCTTTTACTTCCGAGGGAGATGGGAACTCTGGGAGGGTTGGGAGAAGTTGCCTCACATTTGAAAAAGTGTGGAGCATGAACTCTAGAGGAGGCAGGAGAAGCCTGGGGGGCCCAGAGGCTGGGGCCGGTGTCCAGGTGAGCAGTAATGGCAACCTGGGTGGAGAAGGTGGGGTGGCAGAGAAGTGGGTGAGATGTTCAGTGATTTATTGAGGGAGCTTCTGGGACTTTTAAGAGCAGTGGGGCCTTGAAGGATGGACGGGATTCAGACTTCAGCCAGGCTGGGGGACCCCAGGAATCACAGGGAGGCAGGTCAAGGCTATGTAGGGATCAAGCAAGTCTTCCCGTTTCCACTAAGGTCCCTCTTGGAGCAGCTGAAGAAACTCCAGGCCATCGTGGTCCAGTCCACCAGCAAGTCGGCTCAGACGGGCACCTGCATAGCGGTGAGTCCTGACCCCCAGCTCCAAGGGGCTTGTCAGCCTTGGCAGAGGGTCCTGTGGGGGAGGTGAGTGTGAGTAGGAGGACAGCCAGCCCTGAGCCCCAGCTCACGCGTGCTCCAGTCTTCTGGGCCTCAGTTTCCCTGCCTATGAGACGAGTGTACTCAGGGGAGGGGGAGGGATGGGGTGACCCTGCCCCCATCTCCACCAGGTCCTGCTCTTCTCCTTCGCCCTCATCATCCTCCCCTCCATCAGCCCTTTCGCCTCCAACAAAGCCGAGAGCCCCGGAGACTTCGTGCCTGTACGAGGTAGGTGGACCAGGGGGTTGCTCCTCCCTCAAAAACCCTCTGGGCTGCCCCATGGGTGCACTCCCCTTGGATCCCCAGCCCCCATACTGGGCCACTGGGAGAGGGGGAGGAGGCCCCCTTGCAACTGCTTCCTGAGGCTGGGGGCTAAAAGAAAGAAGGGACCCAGCCCCCCAGGCCATCCCTCACGACCCCCCAACCCTTGCTCAGTTTTCTCCAGAACTTTGCACAACGATGCTGCATCCCGTGTGGCTCCCAACACCGTGCCAGGCTCCGAAACCCCAGGACATGGGCCCAAGGCTGGCACACTTCAGGAAGGGCCTCCAAGCAGCCCTCAGGGGGAATGGGGATCCCGGGACCCGCCGGCTCCGGACAACTCGACGGAGGATCTGGACAACGGGACCCTGGTCCAGGGCAACTCCATGAAGGAGCTGGACCGGGCCGCCCTGCTAGACTGTGCCCGGCCTGAACAAGCACTTGGCCCAGGGCGCGTGGGGCTGGAGGTAGCAGTGGGGGAGCTGTGAGCACCACGGGTACGTGCCCCCAGGCCCCTCTAGTCGGGTGCTGCAGTGGACAGAGACAGGCACAGGTATCCGAGGTGAGGGAGAGACCCCGGCGATGGTGTCAGGATGGAGACACGCAGACTCACAGCTTCAGACCCAGGTACCCAGGGCCATGCAGAACCTGATGCTCAGACACAGACCATAAGGCCACAAAGCCTGAGAAATACACGTACAGACCCAGGTGCAGAAGGAAACAGGAAGACAGACGCCGACTGATCCACAGCCCCAGAGAGATAGGCATACACCAGGCCTCGGTAACTCCCCGCTCAGGGACTCCTGCCTGCCCCCTGGAACACAGGGAGGAGGAGGCGGCCAAGTCTGCTGGGACCCTGGCCCTGGAGCACGGGCTGAGCTCTGAACTTCGGGGCCGCCATGGCTCACAGCTGTTCCCTTTTTCTAAGACTGCTACGGTCCTTAATAAAGTATTTTGAGAGAACACGGCTGGCATGGAGGTGGAGTGGGATGGGGGCTGAATTAGAATCTGGGGCTCCCCAACCCACAGAAGGAGGGACTAGGCCAGCCTAGGATAGAGGAGTGAGGCAGGGGGTCCCTTGACCCCCAGGCTGGAGCGGTGACCAGAGAGGTGCCGGTGCGTGTTCAGCACCTTGGAGAGCGGCGGCGGGCGGAGAGCAGGGCGCAGCAGGAGGGCGAGGTAGCTCTGGCCCACACCCCCCACACACACCCCCGACTCTTCCAGGGTATTCGCGGAAGGCCTGCGGCAGTTGCCTTCCTGGGGGGCCGGGCTGCCCACCCTGCGTGTTTTATGGATGAGGGCACTGAGGCGTCGGGAATGAGGGGACCTGCCCAAGGTCGCAGCTGGGGAGGACTGACCCCAGCTGCACCTGCGCTCTTCCTTTAACGCATCACCCTGGCCCTGCCCGCTTTGTACAGGTGCCCGGGGGTTGCAATTGAGATAAAAAAACGTGGCCTCTCTCCTCAAGGGGCTCACAGCCTAGTAGCAGAGGGCACATAATAAAGAATCCCGCAAGTGAGAATTACAAACTGAGGACTCAGCAAATATCTGCAGCTGGTAAGGCCCTCCTTCGCCCCCAGGCCTGGATTGCACCCCAGGCACACATCCCAGGGGGTGAGGGGACCACACAGCCCTGCCCCCAGGGACTAGGGCCCAGGGCAAGGTTGTGGATGGCAAACACAGGCTCAGATGCAAGAAATTCTTTTATTGCATTGAAGGCTTTTCTGGAAGCCTGGAGGAAGCCAGGTGGACCCACCCTTCCTCCTCCAGCCCCAAAGGCAGTGTGAGCCTCTATTGTCTGTCCTGCCATGAAGTCTGGCTCCTAAATGATGGCCCTGCCTCCCTTCCCTCCTTGAGGGACTGTGAAGGCTGTCTGGGGGTAGGCAGGGGTTGGGGAGTGTGAGGGCCCAAGGGTCAGAGGAAACCACAGAGGGCCTGGCCACACCTCCCAGGAACATCCTGAGTCAGAGGCTGGAGCCTGGGGGTGGAGCAGGTACAGGGGGTGGGGGGGGTGTCAGCTCCAAGGTCAGAGTCCAGGGGGGCTGCTCCTTCCCAGGCCCCCTCCAGAGGCCCCAAGCTAAAGGGAGGTGCAATGGAGGGCAAGTCTGCCCCAGGGCCTGGAGCCCAGCTCTCAGCGCCCTGAGGTCTTCCCACAAGGACAGAGAGGAGTAACAAAGTGAGACCAGTAAGAAAAAAAAAAAAAGAATCCATGGTTTCTACAAACAGCCCCGCCCTCCCCAGGCCCCCTGGTCAGCTGGGAACCACCTCGGTCTTCACTCTTTTGGGGGGCCTGTGGGGAGCAGGACTGTCCAGCCGCTCCCTTTTGGGGCTGGCGGGCCCGGAGCCGTCATGCTGGGCGCCGGGCTCAGCTGCGGGCTCCTGCTTGGGGCTGGCGGGCGCTGGGCTGTGGAGCTGGGCAGGGGCCTCCTCCTTGGGCTCCAGCTTGGGGGTGGGTGGGCGGGGCAGGGGTGGCAGCGCCCTCTCCAGCACGCGGGGGCCGTCCCAGGCCGGGATCTCCAGGCCCAGATGCTTCATGAGACGGGTCATGACTTCATCTACATAGCCGTGGATACGCAGGTCTGCGTGACGGTCCTGTGGGGGGCGGGGACCAGTCAGGCGGAGGGAGAAGGCTTGGGGGGGCCTGGGGGGTCAGGGGTCAGGGGTGGGCTCCAGCACGTACGTGCTTGGTGGGCTGAAGGTTGACGATGACCAGCCGGCCTCCGTGGCGTTTGGTGGCGAGGGGCAGGTTCCCGCTGGGCCGGATTTGCAGGGAGGTGCCCAGCGTGATGGACAGGTCCGCGTTCCTGGGGCCAGGAGGCGGGATTAGCCTGAGCCCCTCGGCAAGGGTCTCTGTAGCCCTCCTCCTGCCTCACGAGGCTGGGGGCGGGACGTCTCCAACACACACACCACCCCACCCTTGCTCAAATGCCATGGCTTCACTGCTCTGCTGACACGCCGGGGCCAGCCCTGGGAGGCCAGCTCACACAGCGCCCATCTCTGCCTGGGGGCCGGCTTGCCCCAGCTTCCAAGCTGCCCTGAATCCTGCCCGCCGCTTCCCTTCTGCCGGAGCCACCCCACCCGGTCGGCAGAAGTGGAGCTGCTGATGTCCCCACTTGGACCCCTGGGTTCCAGACCTGGCTCAGTCACTTCCTGGCTGGGCAGTGTGGACGGAGGTGTCAGCTTGCTCCAGCCTCGGTTTCCTCGTCTGTAAAATGGGCCCCGAGCAGCACCCACCCTGGGCTGTGGTAAGGATGGTGTGTGAGGCCTCTGGCCGGGGCCGGGGGTATGAGGGCTCAGTACACAGGAGCTGCCGTTGTTACGGGGGAAGCGAAGCCCAGAGAGGGTGTGAGCCACCTCTTTCCTGATGTCCCCGGGGTTGCAGCTGGCTACCCCTCCCCTACCCACCCCACCCTGGGCTCGGTGGGGGTCAGACCTGCTGGCCTCATCGGCCAGAGTGAGGTCCCGGTCAGGCAGGGAGTCTTCCCAGTCCAGGATAGTGTCTCTCAGCTCCCCCCTGTACGGAGAGCGGGGAAGTCAGCAGGGACACTGGCCGCCTCCCCTGGGGTCCCGGGCGTGGGGAGGGCCGCTTACCTGCAGGCCCGCAGCCCCCTTGACTTGGCCACGGTGCAGAGCCGGCCGGTGGCCTTCAGGCCCATGCTGCCCACGACGGTGTCCCGGACGTACTGCCTGTGTCGGGAGAGGAAGGGGTCAGCTTCCTGCCCACTCCCAGGTGCCTACCCTGCGGCCCCACCTGGGTGGCTCTTGCTTTTTGCAGGCAGCTGTTCTCCCAGGAAAGCGGGGGCCACATGACCAGAATCTAAGCATGAGGGGACATCCGGCAAACCCAGCACGGCGGGGGCAGAGGGGGCCTCCCACAAAACAGCTGGCCTGGCTGCTTCAAAAGGTCCACAGCTCGGAAAACAGAGAAAGGTCGGGAAGTGCTCCAGGTAAAGGAGACTGAAGAGATGGGACAGTGGCATGCAGAGTGCCGCCTTGGGTTGGACCCAGCACCAGGGGAAAAACAGCAACAATGGGAGGGAGCGCTGGGAACACAGATTGGGGAGAATAGTCGTGTCTGTGGTTTTTACATTTCCTGACTTTAGAAACTGCACCGCGGCTGTGGAAGAGAATACCGTGGCTTGTGGGAGATAAATGTCTAAAGGGTTTAAGGGGCAAAGGATAAGGAAATCTGCCCCTTGAACAGTAGAGCAAATCCAAACACAGAGAGAAGAGGAGAAACAAATTGTGGCGAAATGGTAACATTGATGAATCTAGGTCAGGGTCAGCAAACCACAGCCCTGAGGATCAAATCCGGCCCTCTGCTTCCCATTTTTGTAAATAAAGTTTTATTGGCACACGGCCATGCCCATTCCTTTAAGTGCTGTCTATAGCAGCTTTCACGCTACAGAGCTCATAGTCACAACAGAGACAGTCTGGCCCACAAAGCTGAAGATATTTACCATATGGCCCTGTACAGGAAAAAGTTGGGGATCCCCGGTCTAGGTCAAGTATGAGTTCACTGTATGGTTCTTGTGAGTTTTCCACCAGATTGAAGTTTTTCAAAATAAATTTAGAGAGAAAAAAAATTTGTTTTTACAGTTGGGGCCCCATCTGTGCTCTGGTCTTAAGAGATTCCACCCACAGGGGAGCCACACGCACTTGCCACGCCTGAGTTACTCACACCCATAAGGCTGCTTGCCCAGCAGAGGGAGACACGCCCAGAGCCCTCCTGTTCCAGGAAGGCTCAGCCTTTCCAGAGCCGGAAGAATGCCCCGTCACACCCTGTTATGGGCTGAGTGGCGGCTCCCAAGTGTTTTGGAATAAGACCTTATTTGGAAGTAGGGCTGTTGCAGATGTACTGGCTGGGTTCAGATGAGGTCACATTTGTGTAGGGTGGCCCCTAACCCACGTGACTGATGTCCTTATAAGAAGAGGGGACACAGGGACTTCCCTGGTGGTCCAGTGAGTAAGACTCTGCGCTCCCGATGCAGGGGGCCCGGGTTCGATCCCTGGTCGGGGAACTAAATCCCGCATGCTGCAACTAAGAGCTTGCATGTGGCAACTAAAAAGATCCCGCGTGCCACAACGAAGATCCCGCGTGCCACAACGAAGATCCCGCATGCCACAACTAAAGCCACAAGTGAATATTAAAAAAAAAAAAAAAAAAAAAAGAGGAGGGGACACAGACACATAGGGACACAGAAACGTTGATAAAAGATTCAGAGGTCGGAGTGATAAGTCTACAGCCAAGGGTGGTCGGAAACCACGAGGAGGCGGAAGAGGCAGGAAGGATCCTCCCCGACAGGGTTCAGGCAGAGCACGGCCCTGCCAACACCTTGATTGTGGACTTCGAGCTTTCAGACCCATAAGACTATCAGTTTCCGTTGTTTTAAGTTACTCAGGTTGTGGCAGTTTGTAACAGCAGCTGCAGGAAATGAATACACCTCCCGGGAGGAAGATACGCCCCCAAGTCCCACCCTGGGAGGGTCACACCCTCGTCTCTGGAAACATCAGGTTCAACTCACAAGGCCCTTCTGCAGAGCCCGACCGGGGTCATCCACACCTTGGGCCCCCGCCCCTACCCTCCGTGGCACTCACATCTTACACTTGACACATTCTTCTACAAACATGTTTCCGTGAAGCTCTGCCAGCTTGTCCCTGTGGGAGGAGAAGGAAGAGGCTTAGTGGAGGGGATCCAGAGGCCTCAGGGCTGGAATCCACCCCCCAGGACCAGGAAGAGGGGATCTCGATTCTCCAGACGTGCCCGCCTAGCAGACACTGACACTGGCAGCTGAGCACCAAGCACCTCTCCTGGCTGAAGCGCCACAGTGGCCTTGAGAGGGAGGGGCTGCCATCAACACCCGTTTTCCAGATGAGGAAACTGAGGCTCGGAGAGAGGGGCAGCCTGCCCAAGGCTGAGCGCGGCTGGACGTGGGGTGCACCTGGGGAAGCCAGAGCGCACGTGCAGCCCGTCCACGTTCTGGCTGACCAGGAAGCGCAGGAGGCCCACGCGCTCCAGCTGCACCAGTGCCATGTGAGTCTTCGTGGGCCGCGCGTTCTCGAAGGTGGTGTCGAACTTGGGGGCCAGGCCCTGCTCCTCCATCGTCCAGACGCCATGGGGGCCCCTGAGGTGGCAGGCGGGAGAGACAGAGAGAGCTTAGGGATCAGGAAGACGGGACGGAAAAGGAGACAGAGAAACGGAGGCAGAGAAAGAGAGTCAGAGACAGACGAAGTGACACAGTCAAAGGAGGGGGTGGGGGAGGAAGGAGGGAGAACGTAGTACACAAGGGCAGAAATTAACTATTCAATCCCACCAACACTTACCGCTGCTGCACCGAGCCTGGCCCTGCGCTGGGTGATGCTGGGGCCCTAGGGGACCCAGGCCCTACCCTCAAGGAGTCCTCCATCTTGTGGGGAGAGACATAGGTGGACACAAACTCTCCAGCTCTGTAGGGCTGGGGCAGAGGGAGGAACCTGAGGCTGGGCTGGCCCAGTAGAAGCGGTAAGGGCTCTTTGTGGAACTGTGGGAAGGCTTCCTGGAGTAGGCTGAGCTGTCTCTTGAACAGACAGGAAAGGGCCGGGCAGCTCAGACAGAAGAGGTAAACAAAGTCCAGGGGGCTGGCAACAGCCTGTGAGTGGTCTGGGGATTGCAGGGGCTGCAGGGGCTGAGGTTGGAGAGCTGATCCAGGGCTAGGTTGGGGACAGCTTTGATTTCCAGCCTGAAGTGCTGAGAACTCTCCTGTGTGGCAATGGGGAGCCATGGCAGGTTATGGAAGGGGGGTGAGATTCACACCTTAAAATTCTAACATTCCTCCAGGAACGAGGAATCTGCTCTTCCGCTGTAAGAGTCTGCTCCGTGGGCCTGAGAGGCCTTAGAAAGAGAGCACAATTGTGATAGGCCTGCCCTACGGGGTAGGCTTGCAAACTCAGCACTTACAGGGGCCACTTGGAGGCCACCAGTTAGAGACCCCTGCTTTTCATCAATGAAACTCTTGTCTAACACAGGCTGCCTAACGTTAGACATTATCTGGCCTCACACCCTCACTTGAAGGTGAGGAAACTGAGGTCCAGGTGGTTAAGCCACTTGTCCCACCAGAGGTCTGACAGAAAAATATTTGTAAGTGAGTATGGAACTAATTGTCCTTGATATCAATTCTCCCCTTTTTCTCTGGTAATAATAGAACCCCACTACTTAGCCTTGCAGTGAGCCTAGACGAAAGACTACATTTCCCAGCATCACTTGCAACTAGGTGTAGTCAGGTGACCAAGTTCTGGTCGTTGGAATGGAATGTTGGGTGTGATATAAAGGGACATTCTCCAAAGGAAGGGTCTTTCCCATCCCCAACACCCCAGGGAACTGACAGATCACCCCAGACTCAGCGGGAGGGAAGGCAGCAGGAGGGGTTCCGGTGGCCAGACATCTGTGAGCTCACAGGGAAGCCCTGCCTTGACTTCCCTCCATGCGCACGGACCTGAAGTCGGGGATGCCTGAGGCTGTGCTGATGCCCGCGCCCGTGTGGAACACCACGTTGGAGGACTGCCAGACCAGCTGTGCCAGCTCCCATACCTTCCGCTCCAACTCCTCAGGGGGGTCAAAGACCTGTTGGGTGGGAGAGAGTGGAAGGGAGCGAAACAGGAGGGAAGGGGGCAGGGCACAACCTTTAAAAGAATGACACAGGGCTTCCCTGGTGGCGCAGTGGTTAAGAATCCGCCTGCCAATGCAGGGGACATGGGTTCGAGCCCTGGCCCGGCAAGATCCCACATGCCGCGGAGCAACTAAGCCCGCGTGCCACAACTGCTGAGCCTGCGCTCTAGAGCCGGTGAGCCACAACTACTGAACCCGTGTGCCACAACTACTGAAGCCCGCACGCCTAGAGCCCGTGCTCCGCAACAGGGGAAGCCACCGCAATGAGAAGCCCTCGCACCACAACGAAGAGTGGCTCCCGCTCGCCGCAACTAGAGAAAGCCCGCGCGCAGCAACGAAGACCCAACGCAGCCAAAAATAAATAAATAAATTAAATAAATCTATTAAAAAAAAAAAGAATGACACAGCCGTAGGACATAACAAAAACTGGTCAAAGGTCCAAGATGGCGGAAGATTCGACTTCCAGTATACCTGGAGCCTCATTATACACTCATTGTAATACCTCAGCATATACTAAATGTATTAACATCCACAGGTGCCAGGACAGTTCAAAGGCTAACCATAAATGGCCAAAAAGTGGGCGGTGGCCCAATTCCTGGAAATCCCCACCCCTTCCCCGAAATAGTTGGAACAATTCTCCCACTCACTAGCCTATGAAATTACCCAGCCCATACAAACAAACCACGCCATATTTCGAGGCCTCTCACCTTCCGATGTGGCCCCAGGGCGGAGAAAGTGTCTGGTGCACACGGTAGGTGCTTAATAAATGTTTGTGGAATAAAATGGAAACCAGGCAGGAGAGGAGTGGGGCTTCACACCACCTGGGAGCTCACTAATGCCTGACTCGGAAGGGACGCACTAGCCTTTGTGGGGTGAGGGCAATCTTCTCCCCCGTTTACAGAAGAGGAGAGGAGACCCAAAAGGAAGTTACCCCGCCAAGGTCTCAGTGTATGGTGGGGACTTCCTCTCAGCGTGGCTGGAGGGGTCTTTCTGACTTACATCCTCCAGGTTCCTCCCCAGCTCAAAACCCTTCCTCATCACCCTCAGGATGGTGTCAGCTCCCCAGCTTGGCACTTGAGGCCCATCTTGGCCTGGTTTTGGTAACCTCTCTGGTCTAATCTGTTCTCCAAGTTTGTTTATTCCCACCCCCGCGCCTTTGCCCCGGTGGTGCCCTCCGCCTGGAACTACAGCCCCTGGTGCCCCATCAGAACTTCAGGACTTCCCGACCTGGGTCCTAGCCTCAGTCCCAGCCTGACCGATCCGGAGCTGGGCGTGGTCGCGTCCCCAGGCGCGCTGGGGCGTCACTTCCCGCCCCCTCCTCACTGGGAAGTCCCTCCCATTGTCTAGCTTCAGTGTCTCCTGATACTCCCAGAATGCCCGCTGCCAGCCGGCCCCGCCCAGCCCACGGCCCTGACGACGGCCGTCGGGACACCCGGCCGCGCTCACCTCGGGGAGACCGCACTTGCCCTTGTCCGCGTACGGCGACAGCCCCGCCGCATAATTCACCGACATCCTCCAGGCCCCAACGGGAACAATAAAGTTTCCCTTGTTGCGGCCGCTTCCGCCGGAAACGGGGTGGGACGAGGAAGAAGGAGGCGTCGCCTTCTCATCCTCTGTACCCGGCCTCTTCTACCCAAGGCGCATGCGGCTCGCGCTAACGCCTCAGTCGCCATATTAATTGCTGGCAAAGAGCGGCCAGCTTCCTACTGTGCTGGGGATGTGGATGGTGGCGAGAATAGGGCTGTCCAGTGACCCGGGCTGGAAACTAGGGGACTGCCCACGTGAGAGTTCTCTAGTCACCTCTAAAATGAGGGGCGCAAGCGATCGGTTCCCTCTTTCCCCTTTTTACAAATGAGTAAACTGATGCGCCCCTTCCCTGCACCCCATCCCTCACAGGACAGGGCCTGAGAGAAGGGACCCAGGACTTATGCTTCGAGTCCAAGGTTTTTTCCCCTGCACATTTCATAAGTTTCTAAATTTACAAATGCAGGGTACCTGTGCATGTGTGCGGGGG
This sequence comes from Stenella coeruleoalba, assembly GCF_951394435.1. Lineage (NCBI taxonomy): Eukaryota > Metazoa > Chordata > Mammalia > Artiodactyla > Delphinidae > Stenella > Stenella coeruleoalba. The sequence continues at coordinate 170,958,454 of NC_137148.1, read as the reverse complement.
CCTCAGGGGGTGGCAATTTGGGGCCTCACTAGGGAGGGTTACGGACGCCACTCTTAAGTTATCTGAACGTTATCCAGGTGGATGATTATCACTCAGCAGGACAGGTCCTGACTTCACCAAGAGGCTGGAGAAACTGCTCACAATCACCGGGGCTGGAGGCCTTGAGGACTCATTTAAGAAACGTATCGAGCACCTACTGTTTACTGGGGAGACGCTGGAGAACACAGGCAGCACCTTGTGACCGGGCAATGGTGACTTAGTGTGAGTGGGTTGTAATGAGGGCACTGGGCAATGAAGGAGCTCAGAGGAGGCACCTGACCCAGCCTGGGGGCAAGCAGGAAGGCTTCCTGGAGGAGGGGATGTTGCAGCAAAGATCTGAACAGTGAGTACGATTGAGATGGGGAGAATCAGCCAGTTGGGGGTGACAGGAGGTACAGAAAGAGGGCTCCTGGCATAGGGACCGCAAGTACAAAGGCTGAGAAGAGAGGAAAAGGGTGGCTCATTCCAGAAACTGAAATCCGTCCAGCCGTGGTCGGGAAGAACATCGGTGTCTTCCCACCAGAGCCCCTTGGCCAACAGACAGCCCTGCTGCCAGCCTGTCTCCTCCCTCTGCTCATCCCCGGCCCCCTGGGGCAGCTGCCCGCTCAGAGCTGATCAGGTGTCAGAGCTGCGAGCTGGGAGCTGCTGGTGCGAGCTGGTGGCCCAGCTGGGAGCAGGTAACCAGAGCTGGCAGTGGACACAGTGGCCTGGTGCTGGAGTCACTGGAGCTGCAGGAGGTAGGAGGGGAAGGAGTTAAGGGAGGCCTGGGATGGAGGCTCCCCTTAGGGCCTCAGGCTCCTTGCCCCTGATCCCTGGCATGTGGGAGAAAGGAAAGGCTGGTGTGTGTCCCAGCTATGCTGAGGCACGCTGACACCCACACACACACTCATTCATGCGTGCACCTCCCACTTCCCAGCCTTTGCGCTGTCTAGGGTACGTACCCTCTTTTTCTGCTGCTGCAGCTCAATATCCTGCCCAGCCATCAGACCCTGTTCATATATCATCACCTCTTCCAGGAAGCGGTCCCTAGATGAGGGTACTTCCCCCTCCCCCAAGCCTGCGGATTCCCTCCTGCCCAGGCAACCTGCGGACTTCTCTCTTGGGTGTCAGTTACACCCTGCTCTGGGTGTGATTGAGCCCGTTAGACAGGAGTAAAGAAAAAGGGTGGGTGGAGTGAGTGGTGAGTGAATGGGTACATTGATTGAATGGGGTAAATTGAAGGGGTGAATGAAAGGATGGGCAGTAGATGGATGGGAGGGTGGATGAACAAGTGGATGGATGGGTGGGTGCGTTTTGGATGGATGTGTGGTAAGTAGATGGGTCAGTGGGTGGTGGATGAAGGATGGTTGGGTGGGTAGATGGTAGGTGGGTGTTGGCTGTATGGGTGGGTGCATAGGTGGATGGGTGGGTGGATAGTTGAGGTAGATAGGTGGTTGGATGAGTGGTTGGGTGGGTGGATGGGCAGGTGGATAGGATGGTGGGTGGGTGGTGGATGAAGGATGGTTGAAGGGTGCGTGGAGAGCCATGAGAAGATGAGCTGGTGGATGGGTGGGTGGGTAGTGGCCAGTGGGTGATTGGATGGGTGAGTGGATGGTGGGTGGATGGATCAGTGGATGGTGGGTGGATGGGCAGGTGGATGGTGGGTGGATGGTGGATAGAGCACTGTTGAAGGGTACGTGGAGAACCATGAGAACATAAGTTGGGCGGATGGTGGGCAGTGGGTGGATGTAGAAGCGCTTGGGTGGGAGGATGGATGCACAGGTGAGTGGATGGGTGGAAAGATGATTTGGAGAATTCATGGGCAGATGAGCAGGTAAAAGGACAGGTGAAGGATATGTCTTAACAGAAATCCCACTCAGACATAGGAAGGAATTCCTAGCCAGACACCTGGCAGAATGCCCCCTTGAGATCCCTGCCTGACCTCTATACCTGCACATGCACGAAACACAAAACAGGCTAAGCTGGACAGACATGCATGCACACACATACCTTGTGCTCACACGTGCACACACATGCATGCAGCCATCACCCCGGACCTCTGCCCACCTTGGGTGACTTGCCTCTGTGCTCTCACTCACACAGGAGCCAGGCTGGTGTAAGGGGACTTAGCTGTAAGGATTTTCTTTCTGACTTTCCAAGAAACATGCCTCTGTGCTAAGACACCTCGGCTCTGGGCCTGGGCCCCCAGGAGCCCCTAACTATTCAAGAAAACAGAACCAGTCCAGACACTTCCAGCCTCTGGAGCCAGGGGTGGGGCAGAGGAAGAGCTGGGGGAACCCAATTTGAGGAGTTAGAGTTCTGCCTACTAGTAAGAGGCAAAGCTGATCAGAACACCATGGGATTTTGGAACTGGGCTGTGAAGGATGAATAGGAGTTCACCAGAGGGGGAAAAAAAAAAAGGCATCCTAGATAGAAGTAACTGCACAGATAAAAGCTTGAAACCAGAAAAAGCCTGATCTGCTTGGGCAACAGGGAATACTGGTGGAATACATTTATTGAGCACCTATGTTTGCCAGGCTGTATGCTAGGAACCTCACAGGAAACTGGCCACGAGTTGGGTAAGAGGGGATTATTTCCTGCATTTTATGGAAGAGAGATGTAAAACACAGGGCAAGTGACCTGCTGAAGGACACACAGCATTTAGAAGATAGGATAGGTTCATGTCCTGCTCTAGGGGCTGGGATGGCCAGCGGGGAGGAGGAAGTGGTACTTTTGAGGAGTGGGAGGCGGACGACTCTCCTGCCCGCCAGGATTGATGTCCCTTACCCCCTGGCCTTCTGTAGGTGGCCTGGGGAGAGGAGAAACACCTGACACTGGCCATGAAGACCCTGCGGGCACGATTTAAGAAGACAGAGGTGAGTCTGAGGCCACTGAGATGCCTGATGTCCCCCAACTTCAGGCTCCTGTCCCCCAGGACCTGGCTGAAGATGCACTGGGCCCCTGGACTGCTGTCCTCTGTCTGTCATCAGATTCTTTTGGCAGTATGACCAAGCCCCTCCCTGTTCAAAACTCTTTCATGGTTGCCCACCATCCACAGGTTCAAGTTTACCCTTTTAGCCTCTGGCCACCTCCCCTCCCTTTCCTCTCTACTGCCCCCTGCTGCCCTGATCTCCACATTACTTCCTGTTAAAGCTTTTCAGCCACCATGCCTTTGTCCAGGCTGTTCACTCCACCTGCAATTCTCTTCCCTGTACTACTGTGCATCAGATCCTCCCCATCGCTCGCAATTTGTCTCCAAGAACATTTCTTCCGGAAAATCTCTATTCCCAGCTACAGTGACCACTTGCTTTTCTGGGGCCTCACTTTCTCGGGGACCCTGATTTCTTGCTTTTGAGTATTTATTCAGCAAATATTTGTATTGGGTGCTGTTCTAGGCACAAAGGACACAGCAGTGAACAGGGCAGACCGAAATCCCTGCCCTTGTGGAGCTGACAGCTGTGTTGGGGCGATGGATGCTAAACAAGATAAATAAGTGAAAAGGCATATTTTGTACCAGGGAGACAAAGAAAGGGAATTTAAAGCATCCTGAGCAGGGGAGATGGTTGCAGTTTTAAAGCAGGTTGTCCAGAAAGGCCTCACCAAGAAGCTGATATTAGAGTATAGATCAGAAGGGAAAGGAGGAGGAAACCATGTGTGTATTTGCAGGAACTGCGTTCCAGGCAGAGGGAACAGCCAGTGCAAAGGCCCTGAGGTGGGCTCTAGCTGGCTTCTCTTGCAGCTATATTTTGGGCTGTGAACTTCCAGAGACTGCACTCTGTCCTCATTCATTACCCACTCCCTCCCGGCCCCGCTAGTCCCTGCCAGTGTGCAGGCTGGTCCAGGGCACAGAGTGACAGAAGCTAAGAGAGCATTCACATGTAGAGTCTGGCAGCCAGCCTTCCTGAGCACTGGCCTCTGTCAGGCTAGACCTCCCAATTACAGCACAAAGAAACCAGGGTCCAGAGAGGTTAACTTACCTCTCCTGGTCACAGAGTAAAGTGGCAACAGGGAGATTCAAACCCACACGTGTCTGACTTTAGAGCCCTTGGCCTTTCTCCCATGACAGGACCTTCCCATCCGGAAGGCCCAAGGCAATCAGGGAGGCTACCTGGAGGAGGTGGTGCTGGAGCAGAGCATGGAAGGATGGGGAAGATTTAGTTAGACAAGTGAAGGCACACAGGGAGGGGGATGGGGACCAGTGTGAGCAAAGGTCTGGAGGCTGGGCAGAGCCTGGTTGATACAGGGACATAATGGGATGATGAAGAGGTTCTTTTGGCTGGAGCAGAGAATGTGAGGGGGAGCTGAGGCCCGAGAGGGCCCAGCCCGAGGAGTCCTTGAATGTCAAAAACGGGGCAGAGGAACAGCCTGGTTTTATTTTTTAATTAAAAAAATTTTTTTGGCCTTGCTGCGCAGCATGCAGGATCTTAGTTCCCCAGCCAGGGATCGAACCTGTGGCCGCTGCTGTGGAAGAGCAGAGTCTTAACCACAGGACCGCCAGGGAAGTCCCAAGCCTGGTTTTAAAGTCAGATGGCTCTGGGTTCGAATCCTTCCTCTGCCCCTGACTAGCTTGGTGACTTTGTGTATATCTCCACCATCCTCTGGCCTTCCAAAGTTTTCCCAACTGATTTTTATTTTATTTTATTTTATTTTTATTTATTTATTTTGGCTGTGCTGCGCGGCTTGTGGGATCTTAGTTCCCTGACCAGGGATCAAACCAGTGCCCCCTGCAGTGGAAGCTCAGAGTCCTAACCACTGGACCACCAGGGAATTCCCCCCTCAAAATGATTTTTAAATGTATTTTTATTATTTGTCAATTTTAACATTCCTTTCATTTTGTTTATTTTAACGTTTAAAATTTAAATTCAATGCCGTTGAACTCATTTTTATTTCATCCCATTTTTGTTTTTATTTATTTGTTTTCAAACACTACAAGGAGATTTCCATGTGCTTTGCCAGATGTCAGCTCCTTTAACCCTCATAACAATCATATGGGGTAGGAGCTTTTATCTCCACTTTATAAATGAGTAAACGATGCCCAAAGAGGTTAAGGAACTTCCCCAACATCACACAGCTAGGAAGTGAATTCCTGCCTTCTCCCTGGGCTGTGTTACTAGGAACACCTGTGTTACTAGGGCTGTGTTATTGGGCCTTGGTTGCGGGGAAACTTGCATTGATTGAAGTGAGAAGGAAGGAGAGGGAGAGGGAGAGGGAGAGAGAATGAAAGAGAGAGAGAGAGAGAGGGCACCAGAGCAAGGAATAAATTGTTTGTTAAGCCCTACAAAATGTGGCGTGGGGTTAGCTTCATTCACTGCGAACCGATCCTAAAATTTTCATCCCGTTCGAAATCGATTCCTAGTTAGTGTTCACATTTCCTGCTAAAGATTCTGGAGAAGCTGTAGCCAGTGGTAAACCAAACCACGGGATTGTTGAATTTCAAAAGCAGAGTCCTATTGAAATCCAATCCTTCAAAACGTTTGTGCCACTAAAAAAAACAAAAACAAAAAAAACACCTAGGGGCTTCCCTGGTGGCGCAGTGGTTGAGAATCTGCCTGCTAATTCAGGGGACACGGGTTCAAGCCCTGGTCTGGGAGGATCCCACATGCCGCAGAGCAACTAGGCCCGTGAGCCACAACTACTGAGCCTGCGTGTCTGGAGCTTGTGCTCTGCAACAAGAGAGGCCGCGACAGTGAGAAGCTCTCACACTGCGATGAAGAGTGGCCCCTGCTCGCCGCAACTAGAGAAAGCCCTCGCACAGAAACTAAGACCCAACACAGCCAAAAATAAATAAATAAATTAATTGATTAAAGTACCCTTAATTTAAAGAAAACAAAAAACAAAAAAACACCTAATTTGGGACGTGGGTGTGTTTTGATAGGTGCCTGGCACAGTGTCAAGATGAGGGCAGGAATAGAAGGGTGTTAAAACCTCAGCCCGGGTGTGAGGGTCTCTGGGTGTGTCAGGGAGGGCGGGGGCAGCGAGCAGAGCCCGCCTGGGCTGGAGCGGGCACAGCAGATGGGAGGCCTGGGGGAGGAAGGAGAGGAGAAGCTGGTCCTCCACTCCCCCCCCAAAACCGCCCCCCACCCCCGTCAGTCCCTCTACCTGCCAGGCTCCAGTTTCTCTGCCAAACTCAGGAGTCAGGTTCAGCTTTTGTTCGGCTGCCCCGAGGGAAGAAAGCAAACACCCGTGACTGCAGTGGTCCGTCTCCACCTCCGTCTCCATCTCTCTGGACCTTCCATTTCCCATTCTCAGCACACAACCTGCCCGGCGCGCCCTCTCCGCTCCTTTCTGCTTCTCTCATGATACAGCCTGCTCTGCCAGGTCCCAGCAGAGCGCCCTACTTGCTCTGAGCCTTCTCGCACCCTCTCTGGGCCTCAGTTTTTCCATCCATAAAATGGGAGAGACTTCCCTGGTGGTCCAGTGGTTAAGACTCTGCGCTTCCAATGCAGGGAGCACGGATTTGGTCCCTTGTTAGGGGAACTAAGATCCCACATGACACGCGATGCCGCAAAAAGAAAAGAAAAGAAAAGAAAAAAGATGGGAGTTAACTGGAGCCGGGAGCCTAGTCTTTGGATTCCCATCAACCTCCTGCCCTTATTTCAGGTTTTAGAAAAATCCTGCATGGAAGAAGAGTGCGGATTTGTAGAAAATTTTAGAGATTCGTAAACTCCCGGTGCCTCAACACTTTTTGGAAAATCTGTCTGTCTGTCTGTCTCTCCCTCACTTTTATTCCCAGAGTCACTGTTTCTTTTTCTTTTTTTTTTTCAGTTTGAACAAAGTAATTTATTGCTATTAGATCAACACAGGCACTAGGGGATTGATTGAATTTTGTAGCTTGTAGTTTATTATTAGGATGCCCTGAAAAGTACTCTTGAAATGAACAAATGTACATATAGATATATATTAGATATGTGACCTTATTTTAAATGAGTCACTATTTCTTTAATTCATTCAACAAACATTTATTCAGCACCTACTGTGGGCTGGAGATCAGGGCCGGCTTCACAGACACACACACAGACACACACACACACACATACCCTGTCACTCAGAAGGACCCCATGTTTGGTTTCATACTCATTTCTCCCCATCTTGAAATTCTTCATAATTTTCCAACAAGGGGCCCTGCATTTTCATTTTGCACCGGGTCCTTCAAAATCTATACCCGGTACCTGCTGGGGATCCAGCCGCATTGACTAAGGGGGACAAAAATTCCTGCCTGTGCAGAGGTGAGATTCTGTGGAGAGATCAAGAGGAAACAATATTTTCAGAAAGGTACACAGGATGACGTCAGGTAGTGATAAGAACGATGAAGGAAAAATAACCCCCCACTAAGGGGTCAGAGTGACAAGGGGTGATCAGAGAAGGGCTCTCTGAAGAGGTGTCTTCCAGTGCAAAAGACAGTAAAGGAATCAGCGTTGTGGGCAGTGGAGGAAGGAGGGCATTCCGGGTGGAGGACACAGCAAGGGCAAAGGCCCAGAGGTGGGCAGAGCTGTCTGAGGACCAGAAAGGAGGCCACTGCAGCAGGATGTCACGGACCAGGGGAAAGGTAGGGGGAGATGAGCTCAGAGAGTTGACGAGGAGGATTGTTTAGAGCAAAGCTAGGCACATTTTTCCTGTAAAGGGCCAGAAAGTAAACTTTTTTTTTTTTTTTTTGCCACGCCACACAGCTTGTGGGATCTTAGTTTCCTGAGCAGGGATTGAACCCCGGCCCTCGGCAGTGAAAGCATGGAGTCTTAACCATTGGACCACCGGGGAATTCCCATAGGCCATTTGAAAATGGATGGGCATAGCCCCATCCCAATAACACTTGTTTTATGGACACTGGAATGAGAATTTCATATAATTTTCATGTGTCAGGAAGTATTACTCTTCTTTTGATTTTTTTTTTTCCCTGACCACTTATAAGTGTAAAAACCATTCTTAGCTCTTGAGCTGGACCAAACCAGGTGGGGATGGGGTGGGCTGGGACTTGCCACCCACCCCAGCCCTGGGGACCTCAGTTGGCAGTTGGACCGCTTGCCATAGAACCTCCTGGGCTCTGTGAGCAGTTAGCATTTGATGCCGAGCAAAGTCGCTGGAGGCTTTTGAGCAGAAAAGAGAAATGCTCTGATGCAGGCTTTAGGAAGCTGTGGACCAGGGAGGGGAACAGAAGCAGGGAGGCCTGGGAGGAGGTGACCTCCAGATAGAATTGTGATGGGGCTGGACCATGGGTGAGAAGGGGTCCCTGGACGTAGTTTACAGCTGGCGGGGTTGGCTGCTGGATTGGGTATGGGGTGAGAGAGGAGTGAGATGATGCTAAGACTTGGCCTAAGCCCCTACCAGGACAGTGACGCCCTTGGCCCACTGCGGGGGGCTTCTGAGCTTGTCTAACATCCAGAAGGACAGGCCGAGGGCAGTTGGAAATCCGAGGCCTGAGCTGGGAGATCCATTTCAGTCTCCTCTCTGGACAAGCCTGAGAGGGTCACACCACCCCCCCTCGGTGTAAGAGGAGAGAGGAGCCCTTAACACCCTCCTTCCAACTCCCCAATTGCTTATCAGCAGATTCTCCATTTACCTGCCCCCACCTCTCCCTCCATCTGCCTAAAGGTGTCTAAGAATAATCACGGACAACAGCAGTGATCCTGCCTCCGGGTACACTGGGTGATACCTGGGACATTTACGGTTTTCACATGGTGTGTGTGGGGGGGGTGTTTCTGGACCAGGGGTGCCGCTCAACACCCCACAGAGTCCAGGATGGCCCCACCCCAGGGAATGACCAGGCCCCAAGTGTCAGCAGTGCCTCTGGGTGGAGGAACCCGGCTCTATAGTGTTCCTTCCATTATCTATCCCATTGTTAAAGAATTGAGGCCCAGAGAGGGAGAATGGCTGGCCCCGGGTCACACAGCAACTATACAATGGCCAAGCTGGGTTCAAAGCCCCAGTGCCTGTCAGCAGTCACTGCTCTTAAATTTGGGTTCCTGAAGGCCTGTCTCCTCACTCATCCCTTCTCTCCCCTGTAATCCCAATCTTCTCCCTTCTCCTGGTCCCTTCTCGAATTTGCATCCACAACACAGTGGACTATCCTGACTTTTGGAACCATTTGTGGCTCTCCTGACACCCCACACTCCTGGTTTCCCCCGCCTTCCCAGGACCCCCTCCTCCAGCTCCTATGCTAGCACCTCTCCTCCTCTGCCCCCACCCTTAAGTATGCACACCCCTGCCCCACCCCACGCCCCAGGTCCTGGACCAGGGCAGAGGCTACCGCACTGGTCCAGGAGAGCAATTTATTTCATGATTTCTCCCAAACATGATCTTGTTCCTGCCACTCCCCAACTCCTGCCCATTCTTCAAGTTTCAGCTCAGATGTCCTTTCTTCCAGGAAGCCCTCCCTGACTCCCCAGATGATATCAAGAGTCCTCTCTGAGCTCCCAGCTCACCTGGGCTTCCCTCATAATAGCCCTGATCACCTTGGTTCATAAATCCATGGATGTGTCTGTCTCCCCAGGGACCTCAGTGATAGCAGGGACATCTGTCTTCATCACCACTGAGTCCCAATGCCCAGTGCAGTGCCAGGCACCCTGTAGCACAAGTGGACTGAATGAATGAAATACACATGGCTCAGAGGGCTTGGCTTTGTGAGTCACACATTAACAGAGCAAACATTCACCAACTGCCCACTCCACCCTGGGGTGCCCATCCCACCCTGGCCTCTGCCAGGGAGGCCTCAGTGGGACCCTGCTCTCAAGGGGCTTCCAGTCTGAGAAAAGCAGCAGAACACAGACCCTCCCGGCCCCTTGGAGTTAGAGCCAAAGGCTGTGTCCATTCTGTCTTTCAGTGGTTTAACTGAGCACCTACTATGTCCTGCGTCCCTAGGATTCAGTATTAGATATGCACACAGCCCAACCACATCTTTCTTTGAATCCGTGTTTATGGCGCACTATGTTCCAGGCCCCATATCTAGCATCTCATTTAGTCTTCCCAGTAACCCTCTGCAGTAGGTACTGTTTAATATGAAACCCATTTCCCGGATGAGGAAAGTGAAGTCCAAAGCAGGTAAGTATCTGGGCCGATCTTATAGATGGTAAATGGCGGGTGTGTGGAGGGCAGGGGGCGTGGTGGGGGGGTGCCCTGGATTCAAATTCAGGTTTGTCAGACGGCAGAGCCCCGCTGGTGGATGATGAATGAATGAATGAGTGAATGAATGAGTGAGGGAGAGCCCGGATAGCCCAGCGGCAGTGGAACCAGACCGGGAGTCACCTGAGACCACCCCCCCGTATCCCACACTCCCCCTCTTCCCCGCCCCCCCCCCCCCCCCCCAGAGAGGCGGAGACGAACGCAGGCGGGTCCATGGAGATCCTGGGAGCCTGGCCCTCTTTGCCTCAGCCTCCCGGTGGCAAGAAGGTCAGGTCGGGCCACCGCGGTGCCCCTCCCCCAGAGCCCAGCCCCCTTCCCTGGCACTCCCCCCGACCCGTAGGGGAGAGGCCGGGAGGGGGGCAGCAGGCGGGGCACGCGGGGGAGGTTTGGCGCGGGGCTTGGAGGGACCGCGCGGGCCGGGCGGCCGAGCCCCGGCATCGCGGGCCCTTCCCTCTGGTCACCTCCCGGAGCCCGGCCGCCCGGCCGCCCGGCGCCCTGGACACCATGAAGCAGCTGTGCCTTTGCGCCGCCGCCTCCTTCGCGGTAGGGCCGGGGGAAGGGGCGCGGGAGCGGGGCGGGCGCGGGCCCTTCCTCCCCTCCCCGTCCCGCCCCTCCCCGCCCCCTGACCTCGCAGAGCCTAGACCCTCCACCCTCAGACCCGCGAAGGATGATCAGGGAGGAGGGAGGGGGCGGGGCAGAGACTGGGGGGGATGGATGGGACATTTGGGGGGACGGTTTTGAGGACAGATGGGGACACAGGAGAATTTGGAGGGCATTTAGAGAGACAGTTTTGGGGAACAGTTTTGGGGGATCATTTGTGGGGACAGTTTGGATGCTGTTTTGGGTGATCTTTTCTGGGAAAAGATATTGACATTTGGAGAACAATTTTGGAGGACCTCTGAAAGATTTTAGGGGAGGACATTTTGGGGACAGATGATGGGATCATTGGGGGGATGATTTTGGAGAACATGTCAGGAATTTGGGGAAGACATTTTGGAATGCATTTCAGATATTGGGACATTTGGGAGACAATTGTGACATCTGAGGCAGTCAAAGGATAGATGGCAGAGGGTGGTGCTGAGGGACATTGAAGCAACCTTTTTAGGGGTTCCTATGGGAAGATTTCGGAGGGTAGTTCAGAAAGGGATATGGTGAGGTGATATTGGAAAGGTGGCTTTCACTAAGGGATGGGCTGGGAGCCTAGGTTTGGGGGACAACTTTTTGGAAAGATGCTGGGGGCTGATCTGGGGATGGTTTAATGGTACGATGGTGGAAGTGGTGTATGACAGCTGGGGCGATGGACCTGGGGGCAGATGCTGGGGACCCAGGCTTGAGGGTTGCTGTCTCAGGCCCCCACCCAGGACCACTCCCCCCGGCAGCTGCGGCTCAGCCCCACTGACCTTGGCTCCTGCCCACCCTGCGGCCCCTGCCCCATCCCGAAGCCGGCAGCCAGAGGCAGGCGCCAGGCAAGTGCCCAGGCCGGGCGGTGAGAGCCCGGAGCCCCTGCTGGGGGAGTGGGGAGGGGCAGTGGCTGCCAGTCCCATGTTCCCCTGGGTGTGCCCCGCAGAGCCAGGACTGGGGCAAAAGTGACGAGCGGCTGCTGCAGGCCGTGGAGAACAATGATGCCGCACGGGTGGCCTCCCTCATTGTCCGCAAGGGGCTGGTGCCCACGAAGCTGGACCCCGAGGGCAAGTCCGCGTGAGTGCCCACGTCCTGGGGGTGTGATGGCTGAGGGGTGGCCACCCTGCAGCTGACCCCTGACCTCTGGCCTCCAGATTCCACCTGGCGGCCATGAGGGGTGCAGCCAGCTGTCTAGAGGTGATGCTGACACACGGCGCCAACGTTATGAGCACGGATGGGGCAGGTACTACCCGCCGGGCCCTGGGGGAGGGAAGAGGAACTCAGACCAGGTGCCCAGCCTGAGGGTCCAGCCGGGCCCTGCTTCATGGCCTCCATGTCCTGCTGAAAAAGGGGGGTTCTCTTCAGTGCCCCCAGGGAGGCACAGGGGCGAGTCAGGCTGTGGTACCCAAGGATGGAGACCATGGCCGGCAGCAAACAGAGTGAGTCAACTTGTGGATCAGGGAGAGCTGGGACTCAGGTAGTGGTTGAGTCAGAGGAAGTAATGGAAACAGAGGAGCATCTGAGCTTGAGGAGCATCTGGGGGCGTGAGAATAACAAGTACAGTTTTTTGGAGGGGAGTATCTGAGGTGCATGGAGTAGCTGGGCTCTAGAGTTAGCTGGAGCTCTGGGAGTAGCTGAGACAAAAGGAGAATCTAGGTGTGTGACTTAACTAGGGCCCTGAGGGATAACTGCAATAGAAAGCATGGCCAGAGGGAGTAGTTGGGACTCAGGGAATAGCTAGGCATGGGGCATAGCCACATCTGAAGCTTCAGGGCAACAAGTATAGGAGCCAGGATGTAGGGGTACTGGGAATTTGTGGAGTATCAAAGAAAGCGGCATAGCTGGCACTTTGGTGTAGTTGAGCTTATAGAGTAGCTGGGACCTGGGGAGTAGCTGGGGACCTGGGGAGTAGCTGGGACCTAGGGAGTAAGCTGGTGACCTGGGGAGTAGCTGGGGACTGGGGGAGTAGCTGAGGACCTGGGGAGTAGCTGGGGACCGAGGGAGTAGCTGGGGACCGAGGGAGTAGCTGAGGACCTGGGGAGTAGCTGGGGACCTGGGGAGTAGCTGGGGACAGTAGTGCTTGAGGAGTGGATGGATGTGGAGTGTAGCTGGGATGAGATTGTCTGGGACACCTACTAGCTGAGGTTTGGAGAGCCTCTGGTCCCAGGGAGTAGCACAGTTTTGAGAAGTACCTGGGTTTGGGGACTTGTTAGAGTCATCACAAGTAGTTGACACAGGTTTGGGGGGGCAACTGGAAGTTCCCTGAGTATCTGAAGCTCTAGTACATTCTCTCTCCCTTTCAGGTTACAGTGCCCTCCACCTGGCCGCCAAGTATGGGCACCCTCAGTGCTTGAAGCAACTACTGCAGGTCATGTCCTTTCCTGCCTCAGATACTTCCCAACCCCAGATACTCCCTTGCCCTGACTAGTCCTGAGTTCCAGGAATTCACTGAACCCCCAGTTACCCCCTGAATCCTTTGTATTCCTTGGCCCCTTTTACTCCTGAGTCCCAGCTACTCCTTGGACAACCAGATACTCCCTGAGTGTCCAGCTGCTTCCCACACCCAAGTTATACTCCCAATACCAGCTATTTCCTGAGCCCAGCTTCTCCCCAAACCCCCGGCTGCCCCTGGGCTCCCAGCTAATCCCTCTTTCTCACCGATTTTCATAAAAGCCAAGAGAGTCATTTGGGGGCCTGTGAGAAGTGGGTTCCACAGAGCAGGTGGGTGGGAGGGGAGAAGGGGGGAGGCAAGGAGGCTGAAATACAGCAGAGCCCAAGGAGGGGCAGTTCCTAGAGAAATTAGGCAACAGGGATGGCTCCTAAACAGGGATGGCTCCACCTCCAATGACACGCCTCCCCCCCCAGGCATCCTGCGTGGTGGATACTGTGGACAGTAGTGGGTGGACGGCCCTGCATCACGCAGGTGGGTGCAGCCTGGCCTCGCCCTGGCCACCATGGCCCAGAGGGGGCTAGGCTTGGGAATTATTCTACCTAGGGCTCTGGGGACCTGCCTAGGACATTCCACCTCCTTCCTCATGGAGCCCCTACCGTGTGCCAGGCACTGGGCTCTGCATTATCCTCAGTGACCCTTTGAGCCATGGACGATGACCATTGCACAGACAAGGGGATTGAGGCTTATCAGCAAGAAAGTGGGGAGGATCCAGGCCGTCTGACCCCGAAGCACAGGCTGCTGTATGCTGGGCCTGGGTGAGGACGATCAGAGGGTGACCAGAGTATAATTTGCTTCAAGGAACTCCTAGGGAATCTCAGGAAGGCCAAAGGTCCAGGCAACCTTCATAGTCATCAAATCCAAATTCCTTTCCTGAGGGAGGGAAGGGACCCACCCACCTGAGCCAGGACCCAGCCCAACGTCTGTCCACTGTGCCCATGACATTCGAGAATGTCTTTCACTTGATGACTCAAGAAACGTCTATCCTCTTGGGAGCGTGGAATACATTTGCTCTGGAGTTTTATTCACTGTTGAAACATTCCCTGCAGTTGGAGTACGCTGCCACCTAGTGGTGGCAAAGCCTTTGATCACGTTATGGAAGCTCCATGGTTTTTTTCTTTCAATAAATATTGAGTACCTGCTGTGTGCCAGGCTCGGTTCTAAGCGATGGGATTACAACAGCAAACAAAACCCTATAAGTCCTTGGGCACACAGCAGGTAATCACATAAAGTTTGATGATTTTTTTTTTAGCTTTTTTTCTTATTTTATCTTTTTGGCCATGCTGCACAGCACGTGGGATCTTAGTTCCCTCACCAGGGATCGAACCCGCGCCCCCTGCAGTGGAATTGCGGAGTCTTAACCACTGGACCACCAGGGAAATCCAAGAGTTTAATGGTTTTCCAGCAACACTTCCTTGCACAAAGCCCTTCCTTCCCTCTTTGAGGCTCTGGACATAACACACCTTGTCCTACTTCCTTGATGACCAAGTCCTTCCAAGCTCCTCCCTGCCTCAGGGTCCATGTCCATGCAGTGACCTCTACCCTCCCCCTTTCACCATCAAAACCCAAGCTCAGATCAAACCCCGAGAAGCCTGCCCAACCTCAGCGGAGGTCTGATCTCTGTAGTAAATATTAACACTCTTTGTATGAGGGTTTGGTGTATAGTCGGTACACAATAAATGCTGGTTGAATCAAAAGGGGTTAAATACATGAAAATCAGTGAAACGTTCCACCCTAAGAGGGACCCACAGTGGAATGTGGAAGGAGCTTGGGACTGGGAATTAGAAGACCTGGGTCCTCATCCTGGCTCTTTCTCTGACCCCCTGGGTGACCGTGGGCCTGGCTGGGCCTCAGTTTCTTCATCTGTATAATAGGAGTCATATCTTTGTCACTGATCTTCTGGGGGAGGTGGGAGTTTCTCATGAAATAAAGGATAAGAATCACGCTCAGGCAGAAGGCCCCCAGAAAATATCAAAGCCATGCCCTTCCTACCCACCCTTCTCTCTTTTTCCAGCGGCTGGCGGCTGCGTCTCCTGCTCAGAAATGCTCTGCTCCTTCAAGGCACATCTGAATCCCCGAGATCGGGTGAGTCTTTGGGATCTTGTGGGGAAAGATACTGCATTTGAGGTATGCTGCCACCCGGTGGCAGCATCCCAGGCACCCTTTGAAAAGTATGAAGATTTGGAGGGAAGCTTGGGGGCCGTCATAGGCTTCCCCACCTCCCAGAGTCATTCTCTCATGCCTTGTCTCACCCCTCTCCCACCCCCCTCCCCCAGCTGGGTACAACACCCCTCATCATAGCAGCTCAGATGTGTCACACAGATCTGTGCCGCCTCCTCCTGCAGCAAGGGGCTGCTGCAAATGACCAGGACCTTCAGGGCAGGTGAGCATCTCCCCTCTCAGCCAGTCCATTGTGTGCTGTGTGACTTAAGCAAGTCTCTTAATCTCTCTGGGTGTGGGATCTAGTTGTCCTCCTCCCCTTACCCACCCTGGGTGTTGAGGAGGGTGTGGTGGTTTGAAAGTGTCCTCACCCCCTCAGTAGCCTCCTCTTCTGGTAGGACGGCCCTGATGCTGGCCTGTGAGGGAGCCAGCCCCGAAACAGTGGAGGTGCTGCTGCAGGGTGGGGCCCAGCCGGGCATCACTGATGCGCTGGGCCAGGACGCTGCTCACTACGGCGCCCTGGCAGGGGACAAACTCATCCTACACCTCCTGCAGGAGGCCGCCCAGCGCCCCTCAGCACCCAGCGGTATGCAAACCCCACCTCTGAACAATTTTGAGCACCCTCCTCCATCTTCTAGGTAATTTCTTGTCACCCCTTTCTCTCCCTCCCTACTGTGGATAGTTTCAAGGTATCCCTATTTGTATTATAGGAGGTTTCATTGCTCCCGTCACACTACTCAGGACAGTTTTGAGGAACCCCAGAGCTTTTAGAATAGCCTAGGGGTCAACTCTGTTTTCCTGGGTCATCCATATGCTTGGATGTTTACCTTTCCTAAGAATTGGCCCTTCCGCTTGCCCCATCCTGGAGATGCCACTGTTCTCTCTTTTTGAGAGTTTCAAGGCCCCTCCTATTAGTATTCTGTCAAAGTGGTTGATTCCTACCTTGAAAGTCCTGATTCTGGGGGGAGTTGGGAGCCGTCTCAAGTCCCCTGGGCTCACTAATGCCCTTCCTAGGGCTAGGAATGGAATCCCTAGAACAGTGCCTGACCCTGCTTCCCTCTCTCCCCTGCCCTCCCAGAGGATGACTCAGGCGAGGCATCATCTCAGGTATGGATCCCTAAGCAGCGAGCAAGTCCCTCTCCCTGTGCACACACTACCTTCCCCCTTGCCCCAGGCTCCCTGGGAAGAGCAGGAAGAGGTGGACCCTTGACTCAGGGTTAATACCAGGAAGGACCAGGTTGGGGAAGAATGCCGCCTTCGGGGTATGCTGCCACCAAGTGGCGGCAGCACCCACAGCATAATTCTCAAGACTCAATGAGAACACTGGGGGGATGGGGCCACATCATGGGGCTAGGGTGGGATGGTAGAGGGAACTGAGATGGGTGAGGGCTGGTGCAGTCAGCGAAGGAGTCAGGTTTGGCCTCTTTCTCTCTTCCGGCACTACAGCATCTCAGCTCCATAGGGAAAGAATTGTAAAAATTGGGTCCAGCTGGGGAAAGTGCCAGGGCATGGAGAGGGGCAGAGGGTAAAACATAAGATTTAGAGCTCCCAGGAGATGTAGTCTTGCCCCCTTTTATGCTGGGATAAGTGAGGACCAGCGAGAGGCAGGGACTCACTCGAGATCACACAGGAAGTGAGGGCACAGTTGGGGCTGGTGACAGAGAGTGGGTTGGCTGTGTTGGTTTATTTGGGTGGGAGGCTGGCGTGTCCCCCATGTACCCCCTCTACCCCTCCCCCCAGAACTCTGTGTCCAGCCATGAAAAGCAAGGGGCCCCCAAGAAGCGAAAGGCACCTCAGCCCCCTGCCAATATCCCGATGCCGGTGAGAGATGCCCTGGCCTTGGGGGGAGGCATGGAGGGACTCCAGGCAGGATGGGGAGAAAGCTCTGGCTCAGGTACGGGAGGGTACAGTCCTTGGGCATCATGTAAAGGTGGTGGGTTCCCGGGGTCGGGGGACAGGATGATCAAGATGCCTATGAGGAGATCGTGCGGCTGCGACAGGAGAGGGGCCGCCTGCTGCAGAAGATCCGGGGCCTGGAGCAGAACCAGGAACGGAAGAAGCAGGAGGTGAGGGGCCTCAGAGACATGGGCCTTGGGCTAAGCCTGCAGCAGGTACCATTTTGGGGGTACCCTACCTCTTCTCCCTCTCCACACACACGGGCCTCCTCGGTGTTCCTCCAACACTCCAGGCACGGTGCTGCCCCCGGGCCTTTGCACGTGCTGTGGCCTCTGCCAGAAACACCTTTTCCCAGATGTCCTTATGACTCCCTCCCTCATCTCCTTCAGGTCTTTGCTCAAAGACACCTTCCCTACCCAAATTATTTAAAATTGTTACACCCCGACTCACTTCACAGTTCCCTTTATTTTTATTCAAAGCACTTACTGCTATTGGATGTACCATATATTTTATTCATATTCACCCATTCGACTGTAAGCCCACGAGGGCAGACATGGTTGATGGTGCCTGGCTCACAGTAGATGCTTCATAAGTATTTACTGGATGGATGAATATTTGAATAAGTGAGTGAATGAATAAATAAACGAATTAGTGGCCCTAAAGGGGGTCTGGCACAAAATAGGCCAGAGGACATCTGTGGTTGGGATGGAGGGCCACTGAGCAGGAGGTAGGCCAGGGAGGCCCCCCAGCCCAGATCCAAGCCCAGGCCCCTTTCTTCCGTCAGCTGCCAGAGGCGGAGGCCAGCTCCCTCCACAGCCTGGAGAGACAGGTAGGGTGGAAGGTGGGGGGAAGCTGGATGGCCAGCTGCCCAGTGTTTTCCCCAGAGGCCCACTGAGCCCCCCACTGCCTCCCTGCAGGTGCAAGAGCTACAGCAGCTGCTGGCAGAGAGGCAGGAGGAGAAGGAGAGTCTAGGACGGGAGGTGGAAAGTTTGCAGAGCAGGCTGTCCCTGCTGGAGGTGGGCCCAGCCGGGAGCAGGGCAGGGGTGGGGCTTCTAGGGGCGGGGCCACCAGGGGCGGGGCCACCAGGGGGAAGGGCCTCTCTTCTGCTGCAGCTGCATGATAGCCACACTAATACACATAGTCACACACATGCAAACACAGAACAGACAAACGTACAAACACAGGTACACATAATAGACACTTTTAAAAACACAGAATCACACATGCTGACATACGTGCAGAGATGAACAGCCACGCTTGTATATATGTGGTCTTACACATACAACAGGCAAACACACAACAAACACATCTATGGGTGTATAATCACACATGCACAACAAATACTTGGGCACACACAGCAGATATTTCTCATTCAATCACACACCTAGGCAACACACCCACAAATACATGTACACACACAAGTATTTCTCAAAATACATAATTACACAAACATAGATACATGTACACAACCATGTTCACGCACATGCACACATACAGAAACACAGAACGGTCACACACCACAGACTAAAATACAAGTGCAAAATCACACACAGTCACGGGGACTCACATAGGAGAGACCGGGGCCACTGTGCACGCCCACACGTGCACACACATGCTCACCGCCGACCCACAGACCCTGAACCACTGTTGCAGGTACTCGCACACAGGCAGACAGCCGTGGCCCCACACAGAATTGCAGACACACCCTTTCAAGGACTCACTCCCATCCCTCTCTTGGTCCCCTGTGACCAGGTGGCACGTACACCCCTAGTTGTTGGGGTTATGGACACAAACTTGGGGGAGACATGGGGGCTGGAGGGAGGGCAAGACCCCGAGCCGGACCCTGATCACCCCCCCACCAGAATGAGAGGGAGAACACCAGCTATGATGTGGCCACCCTGCAGGACGAGGAGGGTGAGCTGCCCGACTTCCCAGGTGAGCTCCCACCTGCCCTCCCCCACCCGTTGTGTCTGGGGCCCCAGGAGTTGGAGCCTTGACCCATAGGCATTGAGAGAGGTTGCGTCTGGGAGGGAGCTTGGCCCGCCCCGTTAGTTATTCCACTCCCCAAAGTCGGCCTGCCCAGGGACCCTGGGGCCTGACTCTGTGTCCCCTGCCAGGGGCTGAGGCGCTGCTCTCCAAGCACCTAAGCCCATCGGCCCAGGATCTCTTGGCCTCGCTGCAGGAGCAGGTGGCCACGCTCACCAGACAGAACCAGGAACTGATGGAGAAGGTCCAGGTGGGGAAACTGAGGCCCGGGAGGGTTGGGTGGGGACAGACCTGAGGACCTGAGGGGCTGTTCCCCGGGGGGTTGGGCGGGCACGTGGCTGAGTCTGTGGACAGGGAAAGTGGCATGGCTGCCCTGTGCCCCCCATGGCCACTTCAGCTCTTGCCCGGCTGCCCTGCCCCCGCCAGATCCTGGAGCACTTCGAGAAGGACGAGATGGAGGCTGACAGTCTGGCCGAGGTCATCCCTCTGGCGCTGTACAACTCTCTCCGGGCTGAGTTTGACCAGCTCCGCAGGCAGCATGCCAAGGCCCTGCAGGCGCTGGGGCAGCAGGAAGCACAGGAGGGCCCTGGAGAAGAGGAGGCAGCCCCTAGGGAGGGCAACGGCCCGGGAGCCAAGGCCGCCAGAAACGGACCAGTGGAAGCAGAGCTTAACGGCACTGCAGCTCCGGAAACCAGAGTTAATGGAGCCGAGAGCACAGATGAGGAGGCTGCGGGAGTAGAAACCACGGAAGCCAGAGCTTTGGAAGCAGCATCCATGGTGGCGGAGGCCACGGAAACAAGACCCACGGACGCTGAGGCCACGGAAACAGAGGGTGTGGGCGCCGAGCGCTTGGAAACAAAGGCCGCGGGGGCTGAGGTCACAGAAACGAAAACTCTAGAAGAAGGAGGAAACTCAGAAACAGAGGCCACGGGAGCAGAGTCCACAAATATGAAAACAGAGGAACCAGAATGGAAGGCCAGTGGAACAGGTGCTGTGCAGGAAGAGCTCACAGGCACAGGGACCATGAAAACGGAGGCCGTGGGAGTGGAGGCCATGACCCCGAGGGTCACCACAGGCCCCACCTTGCACCCCAGTGCTGCCGAGCTGGAGGCGGCCCACGGCAAGTGTGAGCCCGCGGAGGCCGAGGGTGGTGGAGCTGGCGGGGTCAGCAGCGGTGACACAGGCCAGCTGCGGGCCGCCCTGGAGCAGGCCCGGGAGGACCTCCGAGACCGGGACTGCCGCCTCCGGGAGATGGAAGCGGCCTCAGCCCAGCTGGACGAGGCCCAGGCCGGCCGGCTGTTGGCCGAGGAGGAGGCTCGAGGCCTGCGGGCAGAGCTGGCCCAGCGGGAGGAGTTGCGGCTGGAGCTGAGCCGGGAGGTGCAGGCCCTACGGGAGCAGCTGGCTACGGCCGCAGCCGCCGGGGAGCAGCAGCGGGCTGCGGCCATCAAGCTGGGCCAGGCGCGGGATGTGGCTGAGGCCCGGGCTTCTGAGCTGGCCGCGGCCTGCGAGGAGGCTCGGCGGGGCCTGGCGGAATTGCGTGAGGCCTCCGAGGTGCTCCACCAGTCAGTGGTGCCAGCCTCGGAGCATCACCGGCTGCAGGAGGAGGCCCTGGAGTTGCGGGGACGGGCGGCCAGCCTGGAGCAGGAGGTGGTGGCCACGGGCAAGGAGGCCGCCCGTCTGCGGGCAGAGCTGGAGCGCGAGCGTGTGGGCAGCGTGGCCCGCCTGGAGCACGAGCGCATCGTGGATGCCCTGCAGGCCGACGTGGCCCGGCTGCAGGGGCAGCTGGAGGAGCTGGGGCGACGCCACGAGAAGACCAGCGCCGAGGTCTTCCAGGTGAGCGTGGTGGGATCCTCATTGGGCACAGCCAGTAGCCAGTTGGTGGTCTGTTCTGACCCCACAGCCATGCGATGTTTCGACCCCATCGGTTTCAGTCCTGCAGAGACTTGCCGCTGCGATATATCCAGGTGGACCTTTGACCCTGCAGCCATTCTGACCTCCTGGGTGTTTCAACTGGTGTTTTCTTTTTAAAAACCTTTTGGTCATTTTGACCCCATCATTTTTTCTAATGGTTAGCCCTTTTTGCCATCTTCCTTTTTTGTTTTTGTTTTTGTGGTACGCGGGCCTCTCACTGTTGTGGCCTCTTCTGTTGCGGAGCACAGGTTCCGGATGCGCAGGCTCAGTGGCCATGGCTCATGGGCCCAGCCGCTCCACGGCATGTGGGATCCTCCCGGACCGGGGCACGAACCCACGTCCCCTGCATCGGCAGGCGGACTCTCAACCACTGCGCCACCAGGGAAGCCCGCCATCTTCCTTTTTGTCTATCTATTTATTTATTTACTTATTTTTGGCTGTGTTGGGTCTTTGTTGCTGCCCGCGGGCTTTCTCTAGTTGCGGCGAGAGGGGGCTACTCTTCGTTGTGGTGTGTAGGCTTCTCATTGCGGTGGCTTCTCGTTGCGGACCACGGGCTCTAGGCGTGTGGGCTCAGTAGCTGTGGCTCGTGGGCTCTAGAGCGCAGGCTCAGTAGCTGTGGCGCACAGGCTTAGCTGCTCCGTGGCATGTGGGATCCTCCCAGACCAGGGCTCGAACCTGTGTCCCCTGCATTGGCAGGTGGATTCTTAATCACTGTGCCACGGGGGATGTCCCTGGCACGTGGGATCTTCGTTGCAGTGCACGGGCTCAGTAGTTGCGGCGCACGGGCTCTCTAGTTGTGACACGCGGGCTCTAGAGCATGCGGGCCTAGTTGCCCCACAGCATGTGGGATCTTAGTTCCCTGACCAGGGATCGAACCCACACCCCTTGCAGTGGAGGAAGGAGGATTCTAAACCACTGGACAACCAGGGAAGTCCTGAAGGTGGATCTTTTGACCCCATCTCTTTTCTTAAATACACACACACACACACACACACACACACACACACCCCGCAAAAAAACCTAGCAACTGTTTTTAACAAATATGTGAATAAAAAGCCACATTTGTTAGTTGTCATCAGGAAAGCGTTTTTCTCTCCATGCCTCTGTTTACTCACCTGTATAATGGAGCTAATAATAGTTCTTAGTCCTCACATGAGAATTAAGTGGTTTAATTTTACTTAGGACAGTGATGGTACAAGTGATTAATAATTGCAGCCAGGATTACTGTTTTTCCAAGAACATTCTCTTCTATTTTTTTTTTTTTTTTTTTGGCTGCACTGCTTTCAGGGATCTTAGTTCCCCGACCAGGGATCTAACCTGTGCCCCCTGCAGTGGAAGCGTGGAGTCTTAACCACTGGACCGCCAGGGAAGCCCTATTTTCTGAATTTTACCTTCCTTCATGATCACTTCTTTTGTGGGTAAATTTTGCAAGTCTGATTTGATTCAGACTTAGTTTTTTTTTTTTTAATTGTTAAGGTGTAGTCAGTCTGTACTAAGTGGAACATCTAATTATTATCCATTTTCCCTGACCTTTTATTTCTTTTAAGGCCACTGATCCCCCCCCAGGATCAATTTTTGCAAATCTAACACTGCTCCAATCTTGATATTTTTGTGAAAATGCAGTCATCAATTTTGGGGCATTTGTTTGCTTTTCATCCAGACTCTTCTGTTTTTCCTTCATTTCGTAAGAAATCTACAAACCTTCACACCACTGGCAGAGAAAAGAACATTGGCTATATTGTAATAATAATGATAATAACGTTCATTATGTAATAATAACACTAAAAACAACATCACAAACTTGAAGATAGCACTTACTGTGTGCCAAGCACCATTCTAAGTGTATTCCATGTATTTTCTCATTTTATCCTCACAATCACCCTGTGACGTGGAGGCGCTTATTATCCTCGTTTTACATATGAGCAAATTGAGACACAGAGAGCATGTGTCACTTGTCTAAGGACACACAGCTTGGCAGAGTCAGAATGTTCATCGGGCCCAAAGAAATCCAGAACTTCCCTGAATCAAATTCCTTGAGGCCAAACGGGCTTGAATAGCCTCAGACCAAAATAGAAGGGTCAGAATCTTTGGTGTCCAGGCATCTTTGGGGTCCAGACGTCCTCAGGGTCACACATGGGTTTGGGCCGCAGGTGCAGCGGGAGGCGCTATTCATGAAGAGTGAACGGCATGCGGCCGAGGCCCAGCTGGCCACCGCAGAGCAGCAGCTGCGGGGGCTACGTACTGAGGCCGAGCGGGCACGCCAGGCCCAGAGCCGTGCCCAGGAGGCCCTGGAGAGCGCCAAGGAGAAGGACAAGAAGGTGGGTGCCCTTTTCTTGTGCTCAGTCAGGGGGCCCCCCACTCGACAGAGGTTGGAGGGAATCTAAGAATGTCCCAACTGAAAGAGCCTTGGGAAATCAGCCCATTTTTCAGATGAGCAAACAGAGGCTCCAAGAGGCAAACTGAGTGTCTTGAAGTCACACAGCACCTCACTAGACAGTGGATGTGACCCCCAGAGCCCCAGGTGCTTTAGCACACAGAGAAACCCAGCCCCAACCTGCTGTGTGACCCTGGGCAAGTCACTTGACCTCTCTGAGCCCCAGTTTCCACCTCTGTAAAATGAAGATAAAATTGCGGTAGGGATTATGGTTTATTTGTAGCAGTGTTCCTCCCCTTCAGCACTAGTGACATTTGGGGCTAGGTTAGTCTTTGTGGGGGACCATCCCGGGCACTGTGGGGCATGGGGCAGCATTCGTGGCCCCTACCCACTCGATATCAGGAGCACCCCCAGTGGTGACAAACACAGATATTGCCTGGCATCCCCGGGAGGCAGGATCTCCCCTGGTTGAGAACCTCTGATCTATAGAAATAACAATAAAGCCCAGCATTTATTGAGTGCCTGCTGTTTGCTGACACAGTTTAAACTTAATCACAGCAGCCTGCCAAGGTGAGAAGTGTGATTCTCTTTACAGATGAGGAAACTGAGATTCAGAGGGTGTAAGTCATCTTCCCAAGATCTCCAGCAGGGAAAGGGTAGAGAAGGACCCAAACCCTGGCCTGTCTGACCCAGCCCCACCAGGCCAGGCTGCTTTCGGCCCTCCTGTTCTGTCTGTCTCCGCTTTCACTTCCCGGGACTCCAAGATCCACAAGGTTTTTCTGTAAAGGGCCAGACGGTCAATGTTCTTGGCCTTACTTGGCCAGGGCACTCAGCTCTGCCGCTGACGCAGGAGCGGTAGACCCTGTGGCAATGAATGGGCTTGGCCGTGCGCCAATAACATTTTACGTTTGGCCATGGAGATGTGAATTTGGTTTCATTTGCACATGTCGGGAAATGTCATTCTTCTTCGGACTTCTTCCCCCTCAACCATTTAACATGTGGAAACCATTCTTAGCCGATGGGCCGGACTCAGCCTGCAGGGCAGAGTTTGCTAACCTCTAGGATGCAACTTTCCCTCCAAGGCCTGTCCTTTGCCTGGAAAGGTCGCAGGCCCCCAGCCCCGGGCTCAGGATGCTAGCTGACCCTCCCCTGATCCCACCTCAGATCACAGAGCTCTCCAAGGAAGTCTTCAGTCTTAAGGAGGCACTGAAGGACCAGCCGGGAGGCCCAGGCTCCTCGGACGTGGAGGCCCTTCGTGGCCAGGTGAAGGCTCTACGGGAGCAGCTGGAGGTGAGAGCCTCGCCCACCCGCTGGGCACAGGGGTCCCCGGAGGGTGACGGGCAGGCAGGAGGTTGGGCACATGGGCCAGGCGTGGAAGGAAAACAGTTCAGTATTTTAGCAAGCAGGACAGCCACGCCGGCGCCTACCATCAAACTAGGGGCTCGGGGTGCAAAGGGGGCTTTCTGGCATATCTTGGAGGGGGTTCTGCTTTTCTGAGCGTCCTCCCCACACCCACAGGAAGCTGCCAGGGACCACAGTGCCGTGGTGGCCTTGTATAGGAGCCACCTCCTCTACGCCATTCAGGTGAGTCACCCTGGCTTTGGGTGCGCCACTGCTGCTCCCTGGGCCTCAATGTCCCCATCTGGACAATGGGACGCTGGTCGAGGGAAGAGATTCATGGCCTCCGGGGCGGGGGGGCGGGGAGGGGAATGGAGAAGCTGGGTGGGGGGCGGTGGGGAACGCCCAGGCTCTCTCCGCTTCTCTCCACCTCCCGCCCCAGGGTCAGATGGATGAAGACGTACAGCGGATTCTGAGTCAGATCCTGCAGATGCAAAGACTCCAGGCCCAGGGCCGCTGAGGTCAGAGCACTGCCCTCCGCCTTCCAGGCCCCGAGTCGGGGCTCCCAGACTCACGCGCTGACCATCCGCACTTGGAGACCAGCCTGGGCTCCTTCCCAACGGTCCCTCACTGCCTCCACGGCCCCACTGGTCCCTGCATGCGCTGGTCAGTCTAGACCCGGGCCCTGACCGTGTACCCTTCCCTGCGCCGGAGAATTTGTGAGTCCCCTCCCTCACGTCTGGTCTTATCATCAGACGCCACCCCAGGAATAAAAGCTCACGGAGCAGAGGATGAAAGCATCGTGTGGCCTGATTGCTGGGCTCCCACTGCAAAGCGGGGAAGGGGCGGCCCAGAGCAGGGACTGGGGATTAGGGTGAGGAGAGCAAGGCAGGACTCAGTCCCCGAGAGGAACACTGTTACTATGTCACTGCAATATCTTTTTTCTTTCTTTTTTTGGCCACGCCACGCAGCATCTTAGTTCCCAGACCAGGGGTTGAACCGTGCCTCCTGCCTTGGATGCGCGAAGTCGTAACCACTGGACTGCCAGGGAATTCCCCAGTTACTGCACTATTTTTAAAAGTCAGAAGGGGTTCCCAAAAGTTCATAATGAACAAAATACGCAAATGTCAAATGAAGACAGAATCTGAGGCTGCACGACTTACATCACTGTCCTCACCCTAAACCCGGCCCTGGTGGGAGTGTCCCACACCCTCCCACAGCCTCTTTGCCTCTGGGCCAACCCCCTGAAATCCCCTGGGGGTTCCTGGCTCTTTCCAGCTCCGTGTCCAGCCTGTTCCCCAGGTTTCCTCAGCGTCCAGCAGTGGCTCTGCCTGTCCCCGGGCGTCCCAGGCCCTTGGAGAATGTCCACGGTTCGGGGCTACCTTCCCAGAGCCTGGGTTTCTGCCTCTCTGTGGCCTGGAGCGTGGAATGTGGCTGGTGGGGGTGGGGGTCCCCATCTCTGTGGTTGATGAGTGATGGGCATCTTCTGTCGGTGCCAGCTGCTCTCTGTTCCTCCCCGCCCTGGCCTCTCTCTGTCTTTCTCCCTGTCATCATGGCCCTCCCTGGCGTGCCCCTCCTCGCTGCAGCCGGAAGGAAGGCTCTTCTGGGAAAGGCCACAGGGTTACCACTTCTCCCTTTCGTGGCCTCCTCCTTCTGGCCCCCACCTTTGGGGCCTTCCGCACCCGAGACTGGGGGTGGCTGGGGAAGGGACTGGGGGCTCCTCCTCCGGAGCCCCATGAACCAGGCAGTGAGTCAGAAGGGGAAGGGGAAGTAGGGGGCCTCGACTGGGGGCTGGGCTTTCCCCTGGGTGGGACCTGAGTCCCTTGCCTGCCCGAGGGCGCTCCCTGCCCCAGCCTCTGAAAGCAGATCCCGCCTGAGCCATGGCCCCAAGACTTGTCCTCACCCTCACCTTCTGGGTGGGTTGCTCACTTTGCTGCGGGAGAGAAGGTACGTGGGGACCCGGGGAGGGCAGGGGGAGCCAGGGCAGAGGGACACTCTCTGAGGACTGGACTTTGTCTGCCGTGGAACATCCTGGGTGGGGTGGGAGCTCACACATCTTCTGTATGACCACTGATGGGAGGGGGTTACCATCCCATTGCATGGGTGGGGGAAACTGAGGCACAGAGAGGGCAAGAGCTACCCTAAAGGGACCGGGAAGTGGCAGCCACAGCCTGGAGGAAGGGAGGGTGAGAGAGAAAGAAATTTTAATTGTATCCATTCATTTCATGTGATTCAAAACAAAACCATCACAAAGAGGGGGTCCGGTAAAGCATCTCCCTCCCCCCAGAAATCCCCACCAACCCTAGGTCCCCTCTGTGGGTCCTTCAACCTCAGTTTCCCCATCTGGAAAATGGGCTAATAGTTCCTGCTTTGGTGGGTTGGAGCGAGAGCGAGAGGTGGTGTAGGTGCTTTTCATTCATGCACTCATTTATTCCACAAACCTCTATTAGGCTCCTAATGTGTGCCCAGCACTGGCTGGCAGTGAGGTGGGGGCCAAGCCACGGTAGGACTTTGATGGTCCTGGGTGAATCAGAAGCTCATGCTCTCCCTCTCTCTCCGGGCCCCCCAGCAGCTGTCACCCAGCCCAGGGTGCAGTGCCAGGCCTCTAGGTACCCGATCGCAGTGGATTGCTCCTGGACCCTGCCGCCCGCTCCAAACTCCTCCAGGCCCACGTCCTTCATTGCCACATACAGGTCAGAGAGCCCGGAGGGCTTCCTGGGGATTTTACAGCTGGGCTGACCCCCTAGGATCAGGGCAGCTGGGGACTTAGTGAGAGCCTGAACCCCTCAGAATTCTAGAGCACCACCAACCCTTAGAAATATACTCCCTAAAATACGTACTGCGAGCCACATGTGGAGGGTAAAATTTTCTAGAAGCCACATTTAAAAAAGAAAAAGAAATGGGTGACATTGGCTTTAATATTTTATTTAAATAGTATCTAAATATTCCAAATGTTTATCATTTAATATGATCGAATGCAATGTACTTTAACATGCTTATATACGATTCATATATTTAAACTTGTACTAGAAATTGATTTCATAGCATTTAATAGGATTATCTAAAGTGTTCAACATGTAATCAATACTTTAAAAATTAATGAGAAATTTTGCATTCGGTCTTGTTATACTAAGTCATGGAATTCCATGTGTGCTTTACACGTGTCACACTTCAATTCAGATGCTAAACATTCAATCAGAAATTCTTTGTTAAAAACAAATTTATTTATTGATTTTGGCTGCTTTGGGTCTTCCCGTTGCTGCCCGCCGGCTTTCTCTGGTGGTGAGCGGGGGCTACTCTTCATTGTGGTGAGTGGGCTTCCCATTGCAATGGCTTCCCTTGTTGTGGAGCATGGGCTCTAGGTGCATGGTCTTCAGTAGTTGTGGCACTCAGCCTCAGTAGTTGTGGCACACGGGCTTAGTTGCTCCGCGGCACGTGGGATCTTCCCGGACCAGGGCTCGAACCCGTGTCGCCTGCATTGGCAGATGGATTCTTAACCACCGCGCCACCAGGGAAGTCCCCCAATCGGATATTCTTGATCTCTGATTAGATTTCATAACATTTGTGTTTGGAAAAGTAGATTCACACACCTGAGTTGTTCTGAGGAGCTTTCCCACGCTTTCTGATAGGTGGAAACTTTTCATTCAGATTAGATGAAATAAATCAAAAAGTCCCACTCAGTTGCACTAGCCGCACTTCATATCCACAGGGCAGAAGCAGAACGTTTTGGATGCTGTGGAAGTTTCTGTGGACGGTGCTGAGCTCCAGCCTATAGAGTCTGAAATCTTGGGGTGTCAGAACTCGAGAGAACTGGAATCTTATTATTTCGGATTCCGGAATCCATGAATCGTAGACCTGGGAATGTTGGAATTCTAAGGCTGGAATGTTGACATTCCAGAAAGCTTTATTTATTTATTTAAAAAACTGTATTATTATTATTACTTGGCTGTGCTGGGTCTTTGCTGTGGCATGCAGGTTCTTCTTCGCTGTGGTGCACAGGCTTCTCTCTAGATGTGGCACATGGGCTCCAGAGCATGAGGGCTCAGGAGTTGTGGCGCATGGGCTTAGTTGCCCCGCGGCATGTGGGATCTTAGTTCCCCGACCAGGGATCGAACCCACGTCCCCTGCATTGGAAGGCAGATTCTTAACCACCAGACCGCCAGGGAAGTCCCCCCAGAAAGTGTTAGAATCCGGACCCTAGCATCTCCCTGTGGGGTTTTACCCCTGACCCTGGGTCCCCCGGGCTCTGTGATGTTGGAGTGAGGGGTCCCTAGGATCACACAGACAAGAGCAGGACTCCTCACCTGCTGTCCCTACTTGGGGTCCAGGGCACAGGGGGCCAGCAGGAAATGCTGGGACCCTCACAGCACACTCGGTGTCCAGGCTTGGCGTGGCAGCCCATGGGGAGAGCTGGCCCTGCCTCCAGAAGACACCAGAGGCCACCAGCTGTATCATCCCTGACATCCAGATGTTCTCCATGGTGCCCTATGTGCTCAACATCACGGCTGTCCACCCCCGGGGCGTCAGCAGCAGCTTCGTGCCGTTCGTCCCAGAGCACATCAGTGAGTAGGGGCAGCGGTGGGGGTGTGGAGGGTCCCCCTTCTGCTCCTCCCACACACACACACGCCCACCTCCCACCTGTCAGGATGAGATCCTGTCCATCTCTCACGGATCCTGTGGGCTCCACCTTCACAATTCAGCAAGAATCCGCCCACTTCTCCCCTCTCCTGAGCCCCTACTTGGTGCAACCTGCATCACCGCCCACCTGGACCAGTGGCAGCCCCTCCATTCTGGTCCCCTATTCCTGCCCTCACCCCCATCTGTCCTCCTCACAGCAGCCACCAGAGGGCGCCTGTGAGCACTCAAGTCAAGTCCCATCTTGGGCTCCTGCCCTCTCGCCCGCAGTCTGTCCTCCCCGCAGCAGCCACCAGAGGGTGCCTGTGAGCACTCCAGTCGGGTCCCCCCTTGAGCTCTTGCCCTCCTTCCCACAATCTGTCCTCCCCACAGAAGCCACCAGAGGGCGCCTGTGAGCACCTGAGTCAGGTCCCATTGTTGCCCTGCCTACAGCCCTCCAGGGCTCCCACCATCTGTTTCTGTCCCCTCCCTGCCCTCCCCTCCTCCCTCTCCCCCTCTCACTCACTCTGCTCCAGCCACATGGGCCTCCTCGCTGTTCTTCCAACACACGTGCTGTTCCCCCTGCCCGCAAGGCTCTTCCCCCAGGTCTCCACACTGTTCACTCCCTCACCTCCTTTAGCTCTCAACTCAGATGTCATCTCCTCAGTGAGTCCTCCCTAAGCATTTTTTTTAAATTGCAAACCATCATACATTGCTGGTGGTTATTAGAAAACAGACTGGCAGTCCCTCAAAGAGCTAAACATGTTACCATGTAATCCAGCAATTCCAATTCTAGGTATATATCTAAGAGAAAATGGAAAGCACGTTTGCAGAAAAAACTTATGCATGAACGTTCATAGCAGCATTATCCATAATAGGCAGAAATTAGAAACGACACAAATACTCATTAACTGATGAATGGATACACAAAACGTGTCCATCCCTACAATGGAATATTATTCAACCATAAAAAGGAGAGAAGCCCTGACACTCACTACCACATGGATGGACCCTGAGAACACAATGCTCAGTGAGAGAAGACAGACACAGAAGGACACACAGTGTGTGATTCCGTTGATGGGAAATGTCCAGAACCGGCAAATCCACAGACACAGAGAGTGGGTGCCTGGTTGTCAGGGGCTTGGGAGGGAGGAATGGGGGGCTGACTGCTCACGGGGATGGGGCTTCTTTTGGGGAGATGGAATGTTCCGGATTAAATGGTGGTGATGTTTGCATGACACTGTGAATATACTAAAACCACTGAACTGTACACTTTCAAAGGGTGAATTCTCTGAGATGTGAGTTATGTCTCCAAAAACATTGCAACCCACTACCCTCCTTGCACTCCTGACCTTTCTTCCCTCCTTTTTATGACCTTCGGATCTGCCTTTGTGTCTTATCTTCTGCCCGGGGGATTGAGCTCCAAGGTGACAGGACTACTGTGTCCCTAGTATCCAGAACATCCCTGGACACTCAGCAGACCCTCAATTAATATTTATTGGTTGGTTGGTTGAATGAATGAGTGAATGTGCCCTCCGCTGACCCTGTCTCCTGCTTGTCCGTCAGTCAAACCGGACCCTCCAGAAGGTGTGCGCCTGAGCCCCCTCCCTGGGCAGCGGCTCTGGGTGCAATGGGAACCCCCCCGGTCCTGGCCCTTCCCAGAGATCTTCTCACTCAAGTACCGGATCCGCTACAAGCGCCACGGAGCTGCCCGCTTCCGCCAGGTGAGGAGGGTGAGGTGACGGGGAGGGCAGTTCCCGGGTAGACGGAAGAGCATGTGCAAAGGTACAGTGGGGTGTGGGTCACAGCTTGGGGTGCTGGTGTGCAACGTGAACGCAGCCCAGCAGTTCCACTCCTGGGCATCTACCCAAAAGAATTGAAACCAGGGTCTCGAACAATTACTTGTACACGAATGTTCACAGCAGCACCACTCACAATGGTCAAAAGGTGCAAATAACACAAGTGCCCATCAACGGATGATGGATAAACACAACGCGGTCCCTCCACACACGGGAACATCACTCAGCCATGAAAAGGAGAGAAGCCCTGACACTCGCTACAACGTGGATGGACCCTTGAGAACACGATGCTCAGTGAGAGAAGCCAGACACAGGAGGACACACTGTGTGTGATTCTATTAATGGGAAATGTCCAGAACAGGCAAATTCACAGAGACCGAGATTGGATTAGTGGTTGTCAGGGGCTGGGGGAGGGAGAGGGGGTGACGGCTCATGGGGACGGGGCTTCTTTCTGGGGGGATGGAATGTTCTGGAACTAGAGAGTGGTGATGGTTGCCCAACACTGTGAATGTACTAAATGCCACTAGATTATCCACCTTGGAATGGTTAATTTTTACGTCATGTGAATTTCACCTCAATTGAGAGCACCAATATATTGTTTTACATTCTTAAAAAATAAAGGCAGGGTATCAGTCAGTGAGCATACGGGCAGGGCAGTTGTGTCCTGGGCAGCCTTGGATGCTGGGCTGAGGAGCTGAGTCTTTGCAGGGTTTAGGCTTTTGCAGTCCTGTCCCTTAGAACCTTCTGCAACAGTAGAAATGTTCCACATCCACACTGTCCAAGACGGTAGCCTCGGGCCGCATGAGGCCGCCAAGCAGTTGCAACCTGGTGAGGAGTCGAGGAATGGGCTTTTAAAGCTGATGTAGTATTCATTAATTTAATTTTGTAAATGCTTGCAATTTTAAAATCGAGACAGAGTTTACATGCCACGAAGCTCTCTGTTTTCAAGTGCACAGGCCAGTAACTTTGGTGTATTCGCACGATTGTGCGATGATTAATTAATCTAAATTTAAAACGTAAAGCATCACATCCGGCTGCCATATGGGACAGCTTGTGCAGAGGAAGGAGGGACATAGTCAGACCTGAACTTGGGAAGCTGCTGATGGTGGCTGACATGGGACATGCCAAGGATGAGGGGGACCCCGATGTTGGAGGGAGAGTGTGGAGTGGCGGGAACAGAGGGGACAGGGCGGAGAACCAGAAAGGCAAAGCTGAGAGGGTGTCTCATGGGTGCCCAGGGATTTTCATCTGTGGAGGTGCCTGAGTGAGGACATGGAAAGGTCAAGGCCATCGAAAGAAGAATTTATTACATTTCCCCAGAAAAGAGGACACATCACGCCACGCAGGGCCACGTGGGCAACTTCGGGACATCAGGAGGCTGAAGTGGGAGCCAGGGGAGAGCCCAGGCCAGAGGTGGATTGGGGTTTCCTCGGGGAAGCCTAGGCGGGGCAGGTGAACAGCTTAGGGTAAGCAAGTTTGAATAATTCCAGTGGGCTCTGGGCTGCAGGGTGGTCTCTAGTTGCTTGGCATCTGGCCCTGGGGTGATTTAGGACAGGGTGGGGTTGTGGGCTGTTGTGTGACCAGTACAGAGAGGGGATGGATGGGGGTGTGGACTCCGGGTGGATTGGTTTTTATATGAAAGGCATGCTCCTGGTCGACCAAGAATTGGCTGGCCAGGGAGGGGCAGGCTCGCCCTGCTCAGCAAGATGTTTAAGATGTCCGAAGATGTACAGGGGCCGCAGAGGGCATGCCGATGAGGATTGACATTGGTGCCTGAGTCTTGGAGCAGCAGCCCAAACATGGGGACGGAAGGCTTGATCACATAGCTTCCTTGTTTCCACTGACCCAGACCTCCTTCTGCTTTCAGGTGGGACCAATTGAAGGCACATCCTTCACCCTCAAGGCTGTGAGGCCCCAAGCCAAGTACTGCATCCAGGTGGCTGCTCTGGACCTCACTGACTATGGGGAATCAAGCGCCTGGAGTCTCCCCGCCGTTGCCTCCGTGACCCTGGGCAAGTAGTGGGGGTTCCCTGCACCCCCGAAGAGGGGCTGTGCCCTTGACATCCACCTAAGGGTGGATGGGACCTGACTGGCCTGGGGTCACTGCTGCCGAGTTGCTGGGCAACCTTGGACAAGTGACTTTGCCTCTCTGAGCCTCAGTTTCTCAGTCTGTGAAATGGGGATGTACTGCCTGCCTCCTTTGACACAGTGCAATGTTTTGTGAACTGTGAATATGAGATTTTTTAAATTTTTTAATTAGAAAAGGATCATTGTCACTAGAATGACGACTCTTCCTTCTTTTAACAGATCCACATGAGACCCTGTGAGGAGAGGACAGACCAGGACACACACACGCAGTGAATCCCCAGTGCCACACACGGGGTCAGGGCTGGACCAGAGAAAGAGACAGGGCTGGGGGAGTCAGGGCAGGGGTAGTGGGTATTCCACCTGGGTTGGAATGATGAATCCATTCAGTTCAGTTCAGTTTGGTTCACCTCAAAAGCTGCCCAGATGTGAGCCCCACTGTGGGTGGACACCAATGGCACATGAGTTTGTCTGGGAAGCTCTGAGGAGGGGAAAACACAGCCAGGCTCTGAAGGATTTTCTCAATCCAGGAGCTTCTCGGTACATTTCACTCAGGTCTCAATTCCAAGGTCACCTCCTCCAAGAAGCCTTCCCTGACCACCTCATCTAGGGCAAGCAGAATAAAGACCCCCCCCCAAAGATATTCATGTCCTAATCCCCAGAACCTGTGAATGTGATACCTTACACAGCACAAGGGACTTTGCAGATGTGATTAATTTAACAATCTTGAGGATCCTTAAAGATTGAGGATCTTTCATTAAGTTAATGAAAATAGGGACTTCCCTGGTGGTGCAGTGGTTAAGACTCCATGCTCCCAATGCAGAGGGCCCAGGTTTGATCCCCGGTCAGAGAACTAGATCCCACATGCCTGCTGCAACTAAGAGTTTGCATACCACAAGTAAGGAGCCAGCAAGCCACAACTAAGGAGCCCGCCTGCCACAACTAAGACCTGGTACAACCAAATAAATAAATATATTTTTTAAAGTTAATGAAAATGAAGTAGAGTTATATTGTATTATCCAGGTGGCCCCAAGGTAATCACAAGTGACCTTATAAAAGAGAAGCAGGAGGGTCAGAGGGAGACAGAGAAGGTGATGTGACAGTGGTAGCAGAGGTCAGAGTGATCCAGGACCGCGAGCCATGGAACTCTGGCAGCCTCTAGAAGCTGGAAAAGACAAGGAAATGGATTCTCTCCTGAAGCCTCCTGAAGGAACCTGCCACCCATTTTAGACTTCTGACCTCCAAAACTCTAATAAATGTGTTGTTTAAAAATATTGAGCTTGTGGTAATTTGTTACAGCAGCCATAGGACACTCATACATCTCAAGTAGCCCCTTCTCATCACTTTCCATATGTCTCCCTGTTTTATTATGTTCAGATCATTTACCAGGACCCGAAAGGGTTTTTGTGTGTGTTTATTGTGCCATCAGTCCCACCAGACAGACTGTGATCTCCATGAGAGCAGAAATCTTACGTCTTATTCTCTGATGTGTCCCCAGTGACTGAGCACGTCTTTGACACAGAACAAACATTTGTAAAAGGAAGGGAGGAGGCTAGGGAAGGAACGACCTCTTTAGAGGGACAACTCAGAGGCAAACAACGGGGGGGACATCTGGGAGCGAATGTTTGTAGGGGGAGGTAGGTTTGGAGCCTGGTCTTTGAGTCTCTAACTGTGACTCAGATAAACTTGGGTGTGGGGGGGGCGTCCAGGGTGCTTCCTTGTGGAGCTGTGTGGATCGTAAGAACTGCCCCCGTCCTCAGGTGAGCGCTAGGGACACGGGAACGATGTGTAGGTTCCCGGAGCCCAACACACAAGGTAAGCGCTCAACGCTGAGTTCTACGTTTGCTGAATAAAACCACAGGGAACGTAGCTACCAGCAGCCACGTCGCGTGACGACGAAATTTTAACCAGTCGCTGCTCACCTCTAGAGGGCGCAGCGCCTCCTCCTCGGAACTTCAAATCCACACCGACGCCGGAACCTTTTGCTGCGCCCTTACCGAGGTTGCAACTGGGGAGGGAATACAGACGGACTCGAGTGTTGACAGGCGGGGATCTGAACCAATGAAAAGGCAAGCTG
Source organism: Stenella coeruleoalba (assembly GCF_951394435.1). Classification (NCBI taxonomy): domain Eukaryota; kingdom Metazoa; phylum Chordata; class Mammalia; order Artiodactyla; family Delphinidae; genus Stenella; species Stenella coeruleoalba. The sequence goes on along the minus strand of NC_137148.1, from coordinate 170,923,013 downwards.
TGTACGCAGCAGCCAATAACAGCGGCTGAAGGAAGTGACGGAAGCGGAAATACAAGGCTAGATGGTCGGGGAAGTTCGACAAGCACTCAGCCTAATCAGTATTCTCGTGGTCGTGAGAAGAGCAGGAGGTAAAGATGTCGGAGCGAAAAGTTTTAAACGTAAGTATTGGGCAACTAGGGTTTTCGACCTGGGGCGGGACATCTCGGAGCTCGGGCCGAGGAGGGCTACTTATACTCTCCTATTAGGGCCTTTGCTTTCTTCCCCAACGGCCTTCTGCAGGGCGGGGCTCTCTAGAACCCTCCTAATCACCTTCTGCGGGGGGTGGGCCTTCACTAAGCCTTCCCCTCGAGGCTGGGGTGTACCCAGTCACCTGTGGGGGCGGAGCTTAGGCTATTTACCCACTCACTTCTGATAGGATTTTCTGAAAGGAATTCTCCAGTCACTCCCGTTGGGGGCGGAGCTTCCTTAGGATATTGGTATTCTCACTTTACATTCTCACCTCCAGGAGGCGTGGCTCTGTTAAGTCTCTCCCCGCTTGGGGTTCTAGCCAATCGTGTTCCTCGGAGGGATTAGGCTTTGCTAAGCTCTTCTGCTCCGCTGGCAGGGACCCTTCCAATTGCCTCAACTTCTCCCAGTTCTGTTGGGGAAAACTGGGACTCTTGGGGTGTGGAGCTGGTCTCTGGAAGGCAGGATTCAGCTTCTGGAGAAGAGCGCTCCGGAATTCTGAGTCCCTGTTCCCCGCGCTTCAGCAGGGTGTGTGCTCCCAGGAAGGGGGTGAGCTCCCAAGCCTGGGAGTGTGTAAGCCTAAGATGTCTGGACGGAGTAGAGAGGAGACCTCCAGACTGGTGGCTTGGAGCCCAGGATGATGTCCCTTACAGTGACTCAGTGCTCTAATCTCTTAAAAACCTATATTAGGAATTCAGCCCCAGCCAGACCCAGTGCAGTTGTGTCGGACTTCGAGTCCATGAAAGTCCTTCCATCCCGAGGATCCAACTGGCAGCCCAGCTATTTCCATAACTTGCTGGTAGATACTTCTGTGTGCCAGGCACAGCTCTAAGTGCCTTGTTCATCAGGTCTTCTCAGGGGGACAGGTTATCCCTTCTTCAGATGAGGAAACTGAGGCCCAGAGAGGTTATGTAATAGCCAGAGAATAGAGGAATCAAACCCAGACACCCCTCCCCGCCAGCTCTGTAACTGATACTCCTAATCACTGTACCACAGTTTCCCCAGATCTGTGTCCCTGGGTCTGAATCCTGGATCTGCTGCTCACACTGTGTGACCCTGAGTAGCTGAAACCACCAGAACTCAGTTTCCTCTTCTGTGAAATGGGTACACCATTCTCTGTCTCATAGAGTCTTTGCAAGAATTCCATGAGGCAGGGGACATAAAGCTCTCTGTTTACTACGTGGAGCCTAGTAAGTGCTCAAAATGCAAAGTGCTTTATTTTCTGATTATCGTATGTAGTTCTCTTTCATAATCCAAACTCTCCTTCCCCACATCTCCCATCTCAGGCTCCTGTGCAGAAAGAGTTGATGCAACAGGCTTGAGGCTGCTGCCTTAGAAAGCCTGGCTTGCAATGCTGGACTTTGGCTGGTATCCGGGAACCTGAATTTTGGGATGGTTCCCAATGTTCTCTGAAAAGAATGGCTCCCTGGGGTTAAACTGTTAGTACAAACAGTGTGGTTTATGCTGAGCACCTGCTCCCCTCCGGGAGTCTAGAGTCTGGAATCGTCATACGTGCCGGGCAGAGGTGCCTACACACCAGCCCCCAATGAAAACCCTGGGTGCTGGGTCTTCCTGAGCTTCCCTGGGGGACATTTCACACACGTTGTCACAATATATCACTGGGAGAATTGACTCCATCAGGAGAAGTCTCTGGAAGCTTGTGTCCAGTCTCCCTGGGCCCCTCCCCCCATGCCTTTTCCCTTGGCTCGTTTTTCTCTGTATCCCTTTGCTGTAATGAATAGTAGCCATGAGGACAAGTGTATGCAAGTCCTAGGAGTCCTCTCACCAAATCCTCAAACGTGGGAGTGGTCTTGGGGTCCCAGACACAGCTCCCCAGAGCCCCTTCCCTCTGCCCCCAGCCTGCCCCTGCGTCTGAAAGCAGCTCCCCTGACCCTTCCTTCCTCCCCACAGAAATACTACCCGCCCGACTTCGACCCGTCAAAGATCCCCAAGCTCAAGCTGCCCAAAGACCGGCAGTACGTGGTGCGGCTGATGGCCCCCTTCAACATGAGGTGAGCGGCCCCGCGGGCCCTGCGCTGGCCGCGCAGAGAGCGCCCCGCCCCCGGTGCGCAGACCACCCACAGAGAGCTTCCCGCCCCCGGTGCGCAGACCACCCACAGAGAGCGTCCCGCCCCCGGTGCGCAGACCACCCACAGAGAGCGTCCCACCCCCGGTGCGCAGACCAGGTCCTCGGTCCTGGCTCAGACGTGGACCCAGTGAGCGAGTGACCGTGCCAGACCTCACCCTCCTGCCGTTCAGGACCAATCTCCCTGATGTCTCAGAGCTCCCAGCTGGTACCTGTGTCGAGGTCTCAGTCACTGGTAGTAAGAGTGAGCACACGAGACAGGGTCCTGTATGTACATTCACTTCCTCCAGCAGTCCCGTCCGTTCCCGCCCCAGGGCCTTTGCACAAGCTGTTGCCTCTGCCTGGGACACTTTTCTTTCTGCTGTCACATGGCTGGCTCTTTTTTTTTCTTTTTTGGCTGAGCTGGGTCTTCATTGTGGTGCGTGGGCTTCTCATTGTGAGGGCTTCTCTTGTTGCTGAGCACGGGCTCAAGGTGTGCGGGCTTCAGTAGTTGTGGCTCGCAGGCTCTAGAGCGCAGGCTCAGTAGTTGTGGCGCATGGGCTTAGTTGCTCCATGTCATGTGGGATCTTCCTGGGCCAGGGCTCGAGCCCATGTCCCCGCATTGGCAGGCAGATTCTTAACCACTGCGCCACCAGGGAAGCCCTGGCTGGCTCTTTTTCACTCTTCAAGACTTGGCTTAGATCTCACCCCCTCAGAGAGGCCCTCCGGATCCCCCTCCCAACCCCCTCCATCCTTCCCTCCGCATCACAGTCCCCAGGCCTCGTCCTTCATACCGCCTCGGAATTACTGTACCTCACCACAATTTTTTACATCTTAGCACATCTGAAACGAAGTGGTAATCAAAGCCACCTTTGTTAGTGAAATTCAGCCCGTGTTTACGTATTCCTTTCTCTCTCCCCTTCCTTCATTCGTTTTCCCTCAGCACTCACTCACTGGGCACCTGCTGTGCACCAGGGCCTTGGCTGGGTGCCAGGGACACTGTGGGCATCAAGACTTGCCCCACCCCCACCCCCGGGACTTCCCTGGTGGCACAGTGGTTAAGAATCCACCTACCAATGCAGGGGACAGAGGTTCGAGCCCTGGTCCGGGAAGATCCCACATGCCACAGAGCAACTAAGCCCATGCGCCACAGCTCCTGAGCCCGTGTGCCACAACTACTGAAGCCCACGTGCCTAGAGCCCATGCTCCGCAGCAAGAGAAGCCACCGCAATGAGAAGCCCGAGCACCTCAATGAAGAGTAGGCCCCACTCGCCGCAGCTAGAGAAAGCCCGCGCGCAGCAACGAAGACCCAAAGCAGCCAAAAATTTAAAAAATTAAATAAATAAATAAGACTTGCCCCCCTGGAGCCATCTGGTGGGGAGTAGAGATAATACACAAGGGCTCAGGCGTATTCACGAAAGGCGCATGTAGGACACAATGATGGTCACGAGAGAGGGAGAGGGACTGGACGGTGGCCAGGGAGGGAGGGTGCTTCGCTGGGTGGTCAGGCAAACGTTGGAAGAAATGCCAGCAGAACTGGGATCTGAGGAATGGAAGGTGTCACGGGCTATGGGAATTGCAAGGGTGAAGGCCCGGAGGTGGGACTGAGCTGGGGTGTTTGTAGGAACAGCCAGGAGGCCAGGGAGCACAGGATCTGAGCAGGAGGGGCCGCGGGAGGGCAGGGGCCGCGAGCTCTGCCTTGCTCCTTGTGGCATCCCTCCTGGTGGAATCCGCACTTTGGAGGTCAGGATGCCCCATGAACTCCAGGCTTGCTTCCAGGAATGGGTGATAGGCGAGTCTCACCTAGCCTGGGTAGTCTGGGTGCTTCCCAAGAAGGCAACACTTCAGCCGAGACCCAGGCAGGTATTAGTGAGAAGAGTATGCCGTCTAAGGGAATCAGTACACACAGTGGGGCAGTCTTCTTGCGGGGTGGGGAGCTCCCCGTCCCTGGAGGTATGCAAGCAGCCATCTGCCAGAATGCTAAAGCGTCCTACCAGTAAGAACCAGGGTACCGAGATGGCTTGAGTCCCTGTCCTGCCCCACAGGTGTAAGACATGTGGAGAATATATCTACAAGGGCAAGAAGTTCAACGCCCGCAAAGAGACGGTGCAGAACGAGTCCTACCTGGGCCTGCCCATCTTCCGCTTCTACATCAAGTGCACGCGCTGCCTGGCAGAGATCACCTTCAAGGTAGGCGGCCAGCCAGGCTGGTCCTTCCTCCCCTGGGGGTCAGTGCTCCTGTCCTCTCCCTCCAGGGAAATCCCATTTCACCTTCTCTGCAGAAAACAGCAAAGGTTTGGGGAGAAGTTCACGGCAGTGTTGTTTATAAAGGCAAAAAATCAGAAGCAACCTAGATGTACGGTGATGGGATTCAAGGGACAAACTACTGTACAGTGGAATATTGCACAGCCAGTAGCAGTCACGTTTTTACTTTGTTACTCTAAGGGTGGTATTAAAGATTTGAGGAAAGGATGAAGAGAACTTATAGTTTTCTCTTCACATACTCTTGTACTGTTTGAGCATTTTTTTTGCTAGGGACTTTTTTCCTTTGGTTAAAAAACAAGATTTGGTCAAAATAAAAAGTACATTAAAAAATGATATATTTTAATTACTTTTTTTTTTTTTTTTTTGGCGGTACACGGGCCTCTCACTGTTATGGCCTCCCGCTGCGGAGCACAGGCTCCGGACGCGCAGGCTCAGCGGCCATGGCTCATGGGCCCAGCCGCTCCGTGGCACGTGGGATCTTCCCGGACCGGGGCACGAACCCGTGTCCCCTGCATCGGCAGGCGGACTCTCAACCACTGCACCACCAGGGAAGCCCTTTAATTACTTTTTTAACAACAGCTTTCTGAGATATGATTTATATGCCATGCAGTTCTCCCTTTTAAATTGTATAATTCAGTGGTTTATACTCCTAACGTACCAAGCTGTCTTCTCTAATTCCAGGATGTTCTCTTCACCCCAAAATTAAGCCCCAACTCTGTCAGCAGTCACTCCCCATCCCTCTCCCCAGCCCCTGTCAACCACGAATCCACTTCCTGTGTCTGTGGATTGCCTATTACGGACATTTCTTTATCAGTGGAATCACTCTGTAGCCTTTTGTGTCTGGCATCTCTCACTGAGCATCATGTTTTCAAAGTCCATCAGTGTTGTAGCATGTATCAGTGCTTTACTCCTTTTCAGGGCTGAGTAATATTCCACTGTGTGGATGGGCCACATTTTCTTTATCCATTTGCCAGCTGATGGGCATATGGGTTGTCTCCAGAAAATGTCTCTTTTTACCTGAATTATGAAGTATGTGCATATTTAGATATTAATGAATACATATGAATTTTTTTAAAGACTAGAAAAACTATGGCAAAATGTTATAAATCGGCCTTTATAGTGAAGAATTTCAAATAACTAGGATAGCATATATGTGTGTATGTGTATATATATACATATGTGTGTGTGTGTGTATGTGAGCATATGGTAAAAACAGAACTCCCACAGTAGTGCAGGATTAACACTGGAAAATTTGTTTACTGCTCCCCTCTGCCCAGCCAGCCCCCATGCATAGAGACGGTTATAACAGTTTCTTGTGTGGCTTTCAAAAAATGTGCTCTGCCTACACATGCACACACAGGGATCACTCTCTTTCTTGCTGTTTCTTTTTAAATAGTAAACTTCTTATTTTGGAATACTTTTAGATTTACAGAGAAGTTGCAAAGATAGCACGGAGAGTTCCCATCTGCCTCTCACCAGCTTCCCCTCCTGTTAACGTCTTCCATTTCCACAGTGCGTCTGCCACAATAAGAAACCAACACTGGATCATTACTGTTAGCCAAATTCCAGACATGATATGGATTTCAATCTTTCTACTAATGTCACCTTTCTGTTCCAGGGTCTCATCCAGGATACCATGTTATATTTTTGCTTCTCCGTTTTATAAACGCAAATAGGAGCATGCTCTATACATACGTGATGTGTAATTCATAATTAAGGGAAGAAGGTCAAGTGCGTGCACACACGCGCACACACAGACACACACCAGAAAAGATGTGCAGAGGTCCAGAGACTTTTATTTGCAAACATGTGGAAGGTGAAGGGCAGGAGGGAGGGAGTGGGCAGGTGGAGAAGGGTCTGCAGGTCTATGCTCGGGAGTTCAGCGATTCTGCAAAAGGGGACAGGAGCACTAGAAAGAAAGAACTGTACTCACCAAAGCCATAAGGCAAGAAAAAGAAAGAATTGGTATTAAGAGGAGTGAAACACGGAGAGAAGGTGTCCCAGGCTGCTGGCTGCTGTTCAGCAGAAGCTCTTGATGCTCAGAGATTTAGGAGCTGATGTCTGCCCACCCTCCCTCCCAGACAGACCCCGAAAACACAGACTACACCATGGAGCACGGAGCCACGCGGAACTTCCAGGCTGAGAAGCTCCTGGAGGAGGAGGAGAAGAGGGTGCAGAAGGAACGGGAGGACGAGGAGCTGAACAACCCCATGAAGGTGCGTGTGCGCAGGTGCATGCGTGTGTGTGTGTGTGTGTGTGTGTGTGTGTGTGTGTGCGCGCGCGCGCGCGCGCGCGCGCGCACGTGTGCCTGTGCTTCGGTGCTGGCGGAATCGGTGCCCCTTCCTGCCTCAGGCCTCCAGGCAGGGTGATGGGGTGGGGAGTGTGGTCAGCAGAACTCTAAGATGTTCCCAGAGCCCTGACTCCTGGTCACACCTCATCCAGTCCCAAGACTGTGCGTACAAGGATCCTATTCCTATGACTAAGTTATGTTAGGTTAAACTACAGCACAGTCGCCCTTGTAAGAGGGAGATTATCCGGATGGTCCCCTTAATACGGGTCTAGAGTCAGAGACAGAGGACGTCAGAGACATGAAGGACTGACACTGTGGAAGTGGCCACGTGGCAGGGAACAACAGGCAGCCCCTAGGAGCTGAGAACAGCCCCTAGTCAACAGCCAGTAAGAAGGCAGGGACCTCAGTCCCACAACCACAAGGAACTGAATTCTCCAGCAGCCTGAGTGAGCTCAGAAGAGGGCCCTGGACCCTTGATCTCAGCCTAGCAAGACTGCCAGGGAACCCAGCTGTGTCGGCCCAGACTCCCAACCCACAGAAACCAGGAGACAATGAATTCGTGTTGTTTTAAGCCACTGGGCTGGTGGCAAATTGTGGCACAGCAAGAGAAAACTAACAGGGAGTCAGGAAGTTGGACTTCGGAACGCCAGGTGTTTCCTGCAGCCAGCTGCCCCGCGGTTTTCTAAGGAGGTTCCCATTAGGCTAGTTTGGATTAAGACTAGAAATAGAGAAGGAAACGTTCTCTTGACCATATCCAGGCTGTGTGACCTTGGCCAAGGCACTTGGCCTCTCTGTGTCTCAGTGTCCTCATCTGTAAAATGAGATGAGAATTGTGCCCCCCTCGTACACTTGTGGTGAGGGTTAAATGAGTTCATACACATAAAACTCTTAGAACACAGCTTGGCACATAGTAATTCATAAATATTGATACTCCTTTTGTTATCCCTTAAATAAGTTATTTTCATCTTTAACTGGACATTTTTTTTTCGTCTTTCTCATAAATAGTAGGAAGTCCATGTTCTCCTCTGTCTCCTCCCACCCCCATAATTCCCATCTCTTCCTGGACCATCATGCCTCTGCCAGCTGTGTTTTCTGGTCAAGCCATGTCAGATCTGATCCGATGTTTTCAGCGGCCGTGTGGAGCAGCAGGGAGGGAAATAGGCCTTAGAGGCAGTTTGCTGTATTCCTGGAGCTCCCTCAGTGCTGTCCACGTGCTGCTCTAGTTACTGCTACACTGGCCAGCACGGGGTTATTACCCTGGTACTGGTTAGCTGTCCTTGTGTAACAAGTCGACTCAAAACTTTGCAACTTCCAGCATTTATTATCCCACAGTTTCTGAGGGTCAGGAATCCAGGAGCAGCTTTGCTAGATGGTTCTGTGGGTCCCTCCCAAGGTCACAGTCAAGCTGTCTGCCGGGGCTGCCTCATCTGATGGCTCAGCTGGGGCTGGAGGAGCCACTTCCAGGGGGGCCCCCTCACGTGGCCATTCCCTGGAGGCTTCATGTCCTGTCCACATGGGCCTCTCCACAGCACTGCGTGAGCCTCCTCACAACATGGGGGCTTCTCCCCCTCCCCCAGCGAGAGTCCCAGAGAGAACAAGGAGGAGCCCCGGGCCTTTTATGACCTGTCTCGGAAGGGACACACCGTCATTGGTCCTGTTGTGTTCATCAGAAGCGAGTTACTACAACAGCCCACCCCTCACAGGGAGGGGAGTTAGGCTACACCTCTGGAAGGGAGGAGCGTGAAAGAATTTGTGGACGTATTTTCAAACCACCACAACTGCCATTTCCCGGAGGGTTAGTTCAACAGGGTCACATAGCCAGGAAGCAGCCAAGGCAGGATTCATTCCCAGCCCCGCCCGGCTCCAAAGCCACCTCTCTGAGACCTGGCGGGCCGACCTCACCTCTCTGAGCCTCAGTTCCTTTGTCTGTAAAGTGGGGGTTATTGTGAAGATTAAACGAGATTATGTCTGGAAACATCTTAGCCTGGAGCCTGGCACACAGCAGTTGCTCAGATCGTCTTTTTTAAAAATCTTTATTACTTCTGCTTAGTGACGGAGCCAGGCTGGAAGTCCAGGCCACCTGGCTCCACCGTTGACCAGCCGCATGGTCTTGGGCAGTCACTTCCCCTCCCCGAGCCTCAGTGTTCCGAGCCATGAAATGGGTACAGCTGTGGGACCGGGTGCTGTGGATCGAGCCCCAGGGTGGGGGGGTCTCCCCTTGCCCATGGTGACCCCAGAGGCCAGGCAGGCCACGTGGAGGGGTGGAATCCCAGCTCACTCAGCCCTGTGTCTGCACACCTGCCAGGTGCTGGAGAACAGAACCAAGGACTCCAAGCTGGAGATGGAGGTTCTGGAGAACCTGCAGGAGCTCAAGGACCTGAACCAGCGGCAGGCACACGTGGACTTTGAGGCCATGCTGCGGCAGCACCGCCTGTCGGAGGAGGAGCAGCGGAAGCACGAGCAGGCGGAGGATGAGCGGGAGGCGGCGTGAGTCCCGGGGCGCCCGCCCCCCCACAGCCTCTACAGGGTCCTTCCCTCTGCCTGGAATCCCCCCTTCCGGACCTTTCCACAGCTCCCTCGTGCGTCACCGTCTCAGGGAGGCCTTCCCCGCATCTCCCTCCCCATCTCGCTTTGTGTCTCATGGCGTCTCTGTCGGGGCCCCCAGGATCACCCCCAGGTTTGATGAGTTAATTACAGTGAAAAGTTACGGCGAAAAATCAGCAGAAGGAAAAGGCAGGTGGGGCAGAGTTGGAGGACCGGGCGCAGACTTTCAGAGGCCTCTCCCGGTGGAGTCCCACAGGACAGGCTTAATCCCCCCAGGTGAGACATGACAGCAGAGGGAGGGGCGCTCCCGGGGGAGGCCCACGAGACCCAGCCCGGGGTTCTCACTGGGGGCCGGTCACGCAGGCACCTTGGCCCGGCACGGCCAAGACCCCAAACCCAGGAGGAGAGCAGATGCCCGTGCAGACCCCATGTCTGCACAGTGTCGGGACAGGGAGCCCCCCATCAGTGAGGGTGGCAGGAGCCCCCAAGTCCAGATCCAGATGCCCCCCCAAGGGCTGGCCTGGTGAGCCAACCTTTCTGAGGATCTGGCCTCAGGCCTGCTGTGTTCATGCTTCTGCCCGGCACCTCCCGCTCTCTGGAACCTTCTTGCTGATTTGCCCCTTTCCTGATTTATTATCTATCTCCCCTCATCTAAAGTCTGAACAGGGACTTGCTCTGACCTCTGCATCCATGGCCTGGAACACGGTCAGGCACATACTAGCTGCTGTTGGGTTGGCGTAAATAACAGTGAGAGGAGTCTGCGTTTAGCGAGCCCCTTCTCAGTGCCAGGCACTGTTCTGAGTTTGGCTCTGTCGTTATGGTGGTCAAGAGAACTGAGGTTCAAGGAGCTCCCAGCACAGCCCTGACTGAGGCCCCCCAGCTGGGGTTCAAACCCAGAATGGTTCTGGCTTCCAGGCACTTAACCACCCCACTGGGCTCCGTGGACAAAGAACTTTTTTTTTTTTTTTAACTTATTTATTTATTTTTGGCTGTGTTGGGTCGGGTCTTCATTGCCGCGTGCGGGCTTTCTCTAGTTGCGGCAAGCAGGGGCTACTCTTCGTTGCAGTGCCTGGGCTTCTCATTGCAGTGGCTTCTCTTGTGGAGCATGGGCTCTAGGCACACAGGCTTCAGTAGTTGCAGCACACGGGCTCAGCAGTTGTGTCTCGTGAGCTCTAGAGTGCAGGCTCAGTAGTTGTGACGCACGGGCTTAGTTGCTCCGTAGCATGTGGGATCTTCCTGGACCAGGGCTCGAACCCGCGTCCCCTTCATTGGCAGGCAGACTCCCAACTGCTGCGCCACCAGGGAAGCCCCTGGACAAAGAATTCTATTTTAAAGTTATTTGTGCATCCCCATCCCCCACTCAGTGAGATCAGGACAGGGCAGCCAGGCAGTGCACCTCAGTGTGCGTGTGGGGGGGTCCTGGCCATTGTCCCACAACAGAGCATGTTCCCAAGTCCCACGTTCCTTCCCGCAGGGCCTTAGTGGAAGAATCTAGGAAACGAAGACTCCTGGAAGACTCCGATTCAGAGGAGGATGCTGCCCCCACCCAGCCCCAGCAGGCCCTCCTGCCCAACCCCACCGCCATCCTGGACGAGGTGAGTGTGGCCTGCCTGCATCTCCACATGCTCTCAGGTGAAGCAGGGACAGAGTAAGCCAGAGGTTGGCTTAACTTTGTCTTGAAAGGCCAGTCTGGGTCGTAAGTGGTCAACTCCACATCATAGCACTAAACATAGCACTAAACTTGCTATGTAGATAGTACATGAATAAGTGGGCGTGGCCGGGTGCCGATAAAACTTTATTTACAAAAACAGGTGACAGGCCTCCGGGACTGTAGTTTTCCACCCCTGCTTCAGCTGCAGAAACAAGGAGACTCCCCACACTTAGAGACATCAGGCAGACGTTTATTTCTCAGTCACTTCACAGTCCTGGGCTGGACTCCCAGGCAGCCCTGCTCCATGCAGTCACTCAGGGATCCAGACTCCTCCCATCTCCTAGTTCTGCCCCGTCCTAGAACATAGATGCCAACTCTGCGGTCACAGCTGGCTCAGAGCACCCTGGGGTTCCAGCTGCAGGAAGGCAGAGCATGTGTGGAGGACCACCAGCCAGCGCCTGGAGGCCCAGGTTCAGATGCAGCCCACCTCCATTCCCCTCGAGTCCCAGTGGCCGGGCATAGTCACATGGCCGCATCCTGCCTTTGCAAGGGAGGCTGGGAGCTGCCTCCTCTAGCTGCCCTTGCTGGCAGAAAGAAAGAAGAGGGTTTGGGGAGGGAGCGAGCCTTTTCCGCCACAGATGTCTTATCCAAGGTGGTCAAGGCCACTCTGGTTTGTTAATTGAAGGAGGGAGTTAAAGTGGGAAATCATAAATAGCACAGACACCCCCAGAAACTTATTATTTTAATTCAAAACATGTTCCTGGTCTGTATTAGTTAAATACAAGTCCAGCCACTGGACAGGACCCAAGTGACAGCCACTTCAACTACATGGAAGTTACTTTTCTCTCGAATAACAATTGTGCGGGGCTGTGCAGAACAGAGAAGGTGGACCCTGTTTTCCGGGTCCTCATTGTCCTGCCGTCCCAAGGATGATGCCCTCATTGCAAGGCAGCTCAGTGCCACGTCTGCATCCCAGCCAGTGGAAAGAGGTGGGGACAAGGGAGGAGGACATTGAGGGTAACTATACCCTTGATTGAGTACATCCTTCTGCTCACACCCCATTGGTCAGAACTGAACCACCTGACCACATCCTGCTGCAAAGGAGGCTGGGAAATGTAGTCTTTCACTGAGGCAACCACATTCCAGCTGAGAATTCTGTAAGTGTCTGAAGAGAGCGGGTTTGGGGGTCGCGTACTCTCACCCATTAACCTTTTGACATAGAACCAAGGTGTTTTCCTTGAGGCTGTATCCCTGATCAGAGTTCTCACGCTGTCTCTCTTGCATAAACCAGCCTCAGAATTCATGGTTTAAAGTTTCCTCTTCTTTTTTTCTTTCAAGTGGAACAAGAGATTGAAGGTACTTTCAAAGCAGTCTGGCCTTGTATGATTTCCCTCCAGTCTTTTTTTTTTAATAAATTTAGTTAGTTAGTTAGTTAGTTTTGGCTGCGTTGGGTCTTCGCTGCTGCTGCGCTCGCTTTCTCTAGTAGCAGCGAGCGGGGGCTACTCTTTGTCGTGGTGCCCAGGCTTCTCATTGCGGTGGCTTCTCTTGTTGCAGAGCACGGGCTCTAGGCATGTGGGCTTCAGTAGTTGCAGCACGCAGGCTCAGTAGTTGTGGTTCGCAGCCTCCGTAGTTGCAGTGCACGGGCTCAGTAGTTGTGGCTCACGGACTCTAGAGCACAGGCTCAGTAGTTGTGTGGCACGGGCTTAGCTGTTCTGCGGCATGTGGGATCTTCCTGGACCAGGGCTCGAACCCATGTCCCCTGCATTGGCAGGCGGATTCTTAACCACTGCGCCACCAGGGAAGCCCACCTGCCAGTCTCTTACAGTTACCTTGCTCGTAGCTAATTTGATGGTGGACTTCTTCTTGTATTTTGCTTTACACAAACTTCACCATAACTTTTACGGAAACATCTCTCTTTGACCCCTCTGTTCCCTGGGTTTAGTTTAATGGGGACATGGAATGGCGTTTGATGAAAGGTGAAGGATAGCAGCTAGCTCCACCAGTCAGTTCAGTGGTGCCAGATGAGCAAGCTTCGGCTAGGACTGCCGGTCTCTCCCTGTGCCCCCAGCGGACGGCCTCTGTCTCGGTTACCACACACGGGGGATGCAGTGAGGCCGCTGTGTCCTCCTCCTGCCCCCCCTCCCCGCCCCAACTGTGCCAGCCCCCTCGGATGGGCCAGGCTCAGTCCTGCCTCCCATCTCTGCTTGCTGACCTCAGCACTGCGTTCTGACCTCGGCTCTGCTGGACCCCGATCAGCAGTAGCTGTCCCCCCGACGCTGTCACACCACCCCAACTTCTTTCTTTCACATCACTGATCAAGACAGTGGTGTCTGGGGACTTCCCTGGCAGTCCAGTGGTTAAGACTTCCTATTCCCAATGCAGGGGGCACAGGTTTGATCCCTGGTCGGGGAACTAAGATCCCTCATGCCGTGCAGCCAAAAAAAGAAAAAGACGATGGTGTCCTGAGCATCTACTTGCTCATCCACCCTCTTCCTCCCCAGATGGTGAGCTCTGTGCGGGCAGCCCCCTGCCATCATGCTCCCCCTGCACCCTCAGCTCCCAGCTCCGACAGGGCCTTCTGCATCTAGTGGTTTCCAGTTCCTCTATTTAAACATCAAACAGATAAAAGGGGTCTCTTCTGGTGCGACTGAAGAGCTGGAGGTGGGGCTGAGCCCCTCTCTGCCTCCCGCTAACTGGTCCCCAAAGTGGGTGCCCCCATCTTCTGTCATTCCCTCAAACATGTTGATTGAGCACCTACTACAGACCCAGCAGTGAACAAGGCAGGACCCCGCAGCTTGGTTGCGGAGGCAGTTAATAAGGCAGTGGAGGCCACTGCGGGCACAGACATGCAGCACGCACTTGAGCTTGAAATGTGAGGAAAGGCTTCCCAGGGGAGCAGGTACTTGAGATGGGTATTGGAGGATGAGTAGGAGTTCACCAAGTGAACTAGAAGCAAAAGGGGCATTCCAGGTGGAGGGAATGGCATGGGTAAAGGCGTGGAGGTGAGCGGTCACAATGTGATTTAGGAAGTGTAAGCGCAGGGTGTGGGGGGGCCACAGAGGAGTTTTGAGCAGGAGAGAATTGGTCAGCACAGCAGGGGGAGTGGGAATGGTAAAGATCCTGGCTCAGCTGGGGACTAGGAACCGGGCTGCCAGAGAAGGAGCAGGATCTGGGACAGACCCCCCCAGTCATGCCTGCCCCCCGCTACCCCCGCCACAAACTGCAGGCCCCCAAAACCAAGAGGAAGGCGGAGAGCTGGGAGCGCAGTGTGGGCACCTTTGGCAGCAGTCCCCAGCTGTCTGGCCTGGTTGTGGTGAAGAAAACAGACCTGGGCCGCAGCATCCAGCGAGGAGGAGTCCTGCCCGCCCCAGGTAGGTTCCTGCAGTCCCTTAGCTTCATGCAGTGCCAAGGGTGGCCACCAGGTGGCAACAGCACCCCCGGTGCTGTTCCGGTTCGGGGTGAGGTGTGCCCCCAACCAGGGGTAAGGGGAGAAGGGCTGCAGTTCCCTTTTTTTCTTGTAATTACAAAAGGAGCAAGTGCTTGCTTTTAAAATCCAAGTCAGATAGAGGCGTGTAGGACAAATTGTCTGCACCTCAGTGGTTGTGTCGCCGATGCTTTGTGTGTGTGGCTCCTCGGACCCTTGGGAGATGGAGAATTAGGGTGAGGTCGGCCCGATGAGGTGGAAAGAGCAGGCTTCCAGGGCAGGCATCCTGGGTGAAGATCCCTCTGCCTCCACGCGCTCGTTCTGTGGCCTTGGTCGAGGGCCCTCAACCCCGGTCCTCAGCTTCCTGTCCTGGAAGCTGCTCATGACAACAGGACCAACCTCGTAGGGCCTCGTAGGGTTTGGGGGCTGATTCCATGAGCTGCTCCATGTCGGGCGCCTGCAGTAGATCCTGGCACCCAGCGAGCCTTGCGGATACACAAGCCATTGTTATCAGAACAGTTATTACCCCATTTATCAGATGAGGAGACTGAGGCCCAGAGAGGTGAAGCTGTTTGCCCAAAGCCACACAGCCAGTGTGGGTGGTGGAGCCAGGGTCTGTCCCTCTTTGTCACTTGGGACTTGGAGTGTTTCCGTTTTCTGTGTTGCACCCCCGGCATGGGCACCTCTGCCCACCTAGATCAGCTTTTAGAAGCGGAGCTGCTGGGTCAAGGGGTGTGCAGTTTAAACCGTGATGGGTCTGCCAGGCACTTTCCACAAAGGCTGCAAACAAGCAGGAATGGCCCAGTCCGCCTGGAACTGTCCCGAGGTGGGCTGCCGGGACGAGGAGGCACGGTGGGCTAGCTCTCGCCTCTCCTCCAGATGCAATGAAGAACGGGCAGGTGGCTGGCCCTGCGCCCCAGACGTCTGGCGCCTCCTCCCTGAGCCAGCTGGGTGTGTATTCCGACAGCGAGGACAGCAGCGGCAGCAACTGAGCCCTGCCCCCAGGCCCTTCCCCAGGTCAAGATCACACAGCCAGCTCCAGCCCATGGTCGGGGCAGGAGGCCCTGGGACCAACTGGAGTCACCACCGGACAAGCACAAATGACCTCCAAGGCTGGCGGGGTCAGCAATGGCTTCAGGTGAGGGACTCAGTTTCTCTCCCGTCCCCCCACCTTCCCCGCTCCGGAGCTCGGGGTCCCCAGTTCACAAGGCGGCATCCCCGGAGCAGCTTCTGACAGGCCTTCGAGGTCGTCGCGGCTGACATTCCGAGATGCTCTGGGCACGTGGGTGAGCCCACCCACCAGTGGTTGGCTCCATCCCCGCCACAGAACCATCTGGAACCCATGAAAGGAACCTGCTGATCTGGCCTGGGGGTACCTTCTCTCTGCCAGCATCTGAGGAGGGGGCTGCAGAAGCATGCAACCTAGCCAGTCCTGGACTCTTGGCTCAGAAACTGCGAGATAATAAATGTTCCTTGTTTCGTACACTCAGTTGGGGGATAATTTGTGAAGCAGCAGTGGAAAGCTGATACGGTCATGTAACCAGCAAGTCTGATTCCAAAGCTCATGTTCTTTCAAGATTGCCAGATTCCAGCTTGTGTGATCTCCTGCTGCAGTATTTTCTAGTTGAAGGTCCTGTGCCCCCGCCAGACTGCTTCACAACTTCATCAGCCCCCATCTCTGGTCTCGCACCCCTCCCGGGGTCACAGACGTTAGCCCTCCTCTCACACACAGACACACACACACAGACTGTCATCTGGCATTTGATAATGAGGCTTTGTGTTTTTCACTGTCAGAGTTTAGGGGATGAAATGACCCCACTTTGGGGATTCGCTTTCCTACGGTGATTTCCTTGCTTAGGACAGCACAACGAGGTGAACCAGGGTCCAACCAGGGCTTCTGATGAGGGCTTGGGGGTCTTATATTACAGCTCCATGGCTGCGAAGACAGGACCTGGGTGGGTCTGATTACAAAGCCCTGACAGGGACTCCCCTGGCGGTCCGGTGGTTAAGACTCCACGCTTCCACCGCAAGGGGCGCGGGATTGATCCTTGGTCGGGAAACTAAGATCCCACGTGCCTCTCGGCGTGACCAAAAAAAAAAAAAAAAGCCCTGACGGTGGGGACTGAAGCCAGCCCACACTGGCAGCTAGTGAGAACTGATGCCTCGTGCATCTCTTCCCAGTTTTGCACCCAGCAGCATCATATTTATGGCTTAAAATTGGCCACCACGGAGTGTTTACACCATGGAAATCAGCAGATGCTGCAAACCAGTTCCCCACGCCAGAGCCAGTTGTGAAGCCCGTACCAGCACACCACTGCCTGCTTTTCCCCCAACCTAGCATCCTGCAGACAGTGCCCTGGACATGGGCCATTCAGAGACTCTGGGTTAAAATGTCATCCAGGGAATTCCCCAGCGGTCCAGTGGTTAGGACTCGGCGCTTTCACTGCTGAGGGCCTGTGTTCAATCCCTGGTGGGGGGACTAAGATCCCGAAAGCTGCTCAGCACAGCGTAAAAATAAAAAATAAAAATAAAAAGTAAAGAAGTCACCCAGCTTAAGTAGTTGTGGAAAGAAATTGGGGGGCTGGGGCCTCTCTGCTTCATTTCAATTCATTCTTTCAGACGGTTTCCTGAACTGCCATTGCTCTTAATCCACCACAATTTTTGCCATGTACATGCACCATCCGTTGCTATTATTTACTTAACATTATTGTTAACCTGACTCCGTTCTAAAACATGGGTTACCAAACTCTGATCCACAGGCCAAAGGTGGCCTGTGGCCTGTTTCTGTAGATAAAGTTTTATTGGCACACCTACACACCCATTTGTGTGCATATCACCCACGGCTGCCTTTGCTCTCCAGTGGCAGAGGTGAGTGATTAAAACAGCAATTCTGTGACCTGCAAAGCCAAAATATTTACTCATATATCAAAATAAGATGTAAACGAATGATACTAGAGGTGGTGCTAATGTTGCAATTAAAGCAGGGTAGGGTAGTTCTGATGGGAGTACCTTAGGAGGTGTGCGTACTGCTTGTGGCTCTCTGTATTAGTTACCTAGTGCTGTGTAACAAGTGATCCCCAAATCTAGCAGCTTAAAACAACAGGAATCTGGATGTGGTTTCACTGGGTTCTCGGCTTCAGGGTCTGTTACAGCTGCAGTTGAGATGTTGGCTGCGGCTGGGGTCTCACTGGAAGGCCCGACTGGGGTAGGGTCCGCGTCAAGCTCACCCACGTGGTTGTTGGCAGAATTCACTTACTCATGGACCCTTAGCCAGAGGCCACACTCAGTTCCTTGCCTGCACGGACTGGCTTCATGAAAGTCTGCTAGAAGTGACGGCCCATCACTGTTGCAGTGTTCCGCGGTTAGAAGCAAGCCACAGATCCCTCCCACGTTCCAGGGGAGGGGCTCACCTTGTGTGACAACCAGGAGGTTGGGGTCATAGGAGCCACCTGAGGGTCTACCTGCAGACCCCCCTGCACAGTGAGCTTTGCAAGGGTCCGTGTGCTGATGAGTGTGTCCCCAGCACCTAAGACCAGCTAGGCACTTAGTAGGTGCTCAATTAATGTATGTAGCCTGAGTGGGTATCTCCCCATTCACGGATGAGGAAGTTGAGGCCCAGGGAGCCCCACGCTTCTGCCCACTGTCTGTCACCCTCCCCTTTCCTCCACACTACACTGGAATTGTTTCTTTAATTCTTATTTCCCCCGCAGGCTTTTACGCTTTGCTCTCCCACCCGTGCCTTGGGAACAGTTTGTCTCCTGGTCCCCAGTTTTCTTGCAGGGGTTCCCAGGGCCGAGCAGGCAGAGGGACAGCGCAGCAACACTTTGGGCAGGGGGTCTGTTGTTGTGTGCTGACCCTCCAGGGCCTCAGCCTGCATGCCCCCTCGCTCCCTGCCCTGAGCCCGCCACCCCGAGATCCACACCCCCTTTTTGCTCTCTGGAGCCTGCCCTTCCCTGCTCGCTGCCGACAGTCCCCGTCCCCCACGAGTTCCATGTCTGTCATCTGGTCCTTGGGAGCTGTCAGGCCTCATCCGGAATCTCCTACATCAACTCCCCTGGGGGCTGCCTGGCTGCTGGAGCACATCAGAAGGACTGGGGGGGGTGGTCTCCCCTATTCCGGAACCCCCTCCCTCCTGAGCCTGGGCTTCACAAAGGAGACAAGGGGCCGCTCCTGCTTCCCAAGCTCTCGCTGAGGGCCAAGCGCTGCCCCAAGCTCCCTCCATGCCAGGGCTCTGCCACCCATGCCGTCGGGCACATGCTCCCTTACCCACCGCCCCATTTTACAGATGGCAGGAGGCTCCTTGGCCAAGGACTCAGAGTGGGTGAGTGAGGGGCTGGACCTGGCTTTGAAACTGTGAGGCTCCAAGGCTACACCTTCGATCACCACACCCTATAGACTGGGAGCTTCCAGGGAATGGTCTGTGCTTCCCCCATCAGGTTGGGGCCCTGGAAGGCCAGTGTTAGACTGGGAGCCCTTGAAAGCAAGCACGTATTTCCTGTGTCAGACTGGGTACTTCGAAGGTCAGTCTTATGCCTCTTCCATCAGACTGGAAGCTCCTAAGTTCAGAGCCGTGCCTCTCCCTTCAGACCGGGAGCCTATTGACGCTTGCACACATCTCCTCCATCAGACTGGAAGCTCCTAAGGTCAGAGCCGTGCCTCTCCCTTCAGACTGGGAGCCTATTGACGCTTGCACACATCTCCGTCAGACTGGGGGCTTCTGAGGGCAGGACTATGTCTCTCCCATCAGACTGAGCTGAAGGCAGGGCTGTGTCCAGGAGCTTCTGAGAGCAGAGGTCGTCTCTCCTATCAGATTAGGAGCTCCTAAATCAGGGCCATGTCTCCTCCATCAGATCAGGAGGTTATAGGTCCCACCATGGGTCATCCCCACTTGGTCCTGGTGCCTTGGCTCCCATCCCCCCTGCAGACATGGGGATCCGTGAGGTGAGAGCAGGCGCAGCCCCCAGCCAGGGACCCCCTCTGGCTTCTTCCTGAGGTCCCATCCACCCTAAGCATCTGTTGAGCACTTACTGTATGCCATACAAGAAAATACTATTCAGGGGCTTCCCTGGTGGTGCAGTGGTTAAGAATCCGCCTGCCAATGCAGGGGACACGGGTTTGAGCCCTGGTCCGGGAAGATCCCACATGCCGCGGAGTAACTAAGCCCGTGCGCCACAAGTACTGAGCCTGCGCGCTAGAACCTGTGAGCCAGAACTACTGAGCCCAACTGCCGCAACTACTGAAGCCCATGCGCCTAGAGCCTGTGCTGCACAACAAGAGAAGCCACCGCAATGAGAAGCCCGCGCACCACAACGAAGAGTAGCCCCCGCTCGCCGCAACTAGAGAAAGCCCGTGTGCAGCAACGAAGACACAATGCAGCCAAAAATAAGTAAGTAAAAAATAAATACATTTATTTAAAAAAAATTTTTTTTAAGGCACCCAAAACAGTGCCAGGCAGTAAGCGCTCAACAAAGGTTAGCTGTTCCATTTCATAGACGGGAAAACAGGCCAGGTCACTTACTCAAGGTCAGGTGGGCTGGGATTCCAGAAACCCAGCGCTACCCGGGAGGAGACCTTGATGGAGGAGACCCTGATAGACCGTCTTTCAGACCCTGAATGCTGGGGAAAAAGAGGTCCCATCAGCCCAGGACCTCCAGACCACTCACCTCCTTGCCTTTGTCCATGCAGTGCCTGCCTCCTGGCTTTGCTCTCTTGCTCCCTCCTCCCCCAATCAGAAAGGCAAAACCCAAGAGGTTACTGGCTATTCAAGGTCATACCACTGCAGGGCCGCCAGACCTCCAGCCCGGCTCTAACCCTCGTCCACCATCTCCCGCCCCTTCTCAAGCCCCCTCCCTGCTCCTGCAGTGGGAGTGGGGGCAGCCCCAGGAGAACCCAGCTCAAAAGCGCAGGAAAGTCAAACGCCGTTTGATTCTGCCTCCAGGGCCTCTAATTGCTATTCCTGACACAGACCGGAATTAGAAGGCCCCTTTCAAATATTTATACCTTAGACATCGCGTATTTATCTGACAGGGAGAGGACTCGGATTTGATGAGATCTGTCAACAGCTCATCCCCGAGCCGGGTATTGCCTTGCGGCTGACAGAAAACAGGACAATTACTTGCCATGCTCCCTGGGCAGTCCCCAGGGATGCTGCCTTGTCGCTGATCAGAGAGGACGGGGTGGGGTGGGGGTCTGTGTGAGTGCTCTTCGGGAGGGAGGACCAAGTTCAACAGGTTCGTGTGGAGGCCAACTCAGCCAAAGCAGGAAAGAGGAGGGGAGGACATACGGACACCCCTGCTGCCGTGAGGGGCCTTGCCTCATCGGCTCTGGACCTCAGTTTTCCCATCTGGAAAATGGGGCTAACAGTGGAGGGGAGATGGAGAACCTCTGATTCCACGAAGAGACCTGATGGGGGTCGAATGCCATCCCAAGCCAGGCCATATCACAGCATCCAGGCAGAAATGAGCTGTGGGGTGTGTCTCCCCTCTCTGTGCCTCAGTTTCCCCATCAGGAAAAAAATGTCACATCCTCCTGATGATCCTTCCTCCAGCTCTCTGAGTTTTTCCTATTAGAAACCCCATTTTTCAAATCAGGAAAGCAAAGCGTGGCCTGCATAGACATTGCCCAGGCCCCACTGTTCTTTGCGGGGGGCGGAGTGGGGGAGAGCTCACAACAGTGTCAGCTCTGACTTGCCTCTGGTCTTGCCTCCCCTCCAAGCCACACCCACCCTAGGGGGCTTGGAGGAGGGAATCTGAGGTTCCATCCTTCCTGACTACCCCTCTCTTACTCTTTCTATTAGGGGTCACTGAGCAAGCCCCCTTATGGGGAAAGAAAAAAAATGTGTTTGCTTTGGAACTGGCCAGCAGCTCCCTTTGCCTATCTTACTCCCCCCAAATCCGTTAGTGTCCTCGCCCCCTGACAGCTGCAGCTGCCAACAGGCAGCCAGGCCAGGCGAGACACCTCTCATTTCTGTCCCCCTCCCGGCCTCCACCCCCAGAAACCACAAAGGGACAGATGCCGAAGGCACACTCCAGGCACAGATACCATCTCCTTTCCCCTGGCCAGCTGCCCCAAACCCCTTCCCCCATCCTGCAATTAGTCCCCGGGGGAGAGGGGACGGAGAAGAGCCCTCTTGGGGGAGGGGAAGCCAGAACCCCGTCCCTTCCGTTGCAAACCCCCCTTCCTTTGGCTGCCTCAATATTCATTTTAGCCGGTGACCTCTGGAACAATTTCCACAACCCCAATCTCCTGGTCAGTTTCGCCGCCAGACCCTGGTTCAATTTCAACCCTCAATAGTGGTCACGCTCACCCCCTCTGCTGGTCAATTTCATCCCTGCTCGCGGTCAAGTCCAGCCCTCCATTTCCCGGCCAATTTCCACCTCCCCTCCCTCTCCCCCTTCCCCATCTCAACACCTCTCGCTCTCCGGAGCAAGGTCAGCCCCTGTGGGTTTCCACCTCCCGTGCTCCTCGCTCGCTCCTGCCAGCCTCGGTCCTCCGGGTCACTGTCCAGCCGCCGCGACCTCGGCCCCCGCGACTCCCGCCCCGCATCCCCCCTCCCTCCCCGGGCAGATGCTCCCCTCCCTCCCCAGAACAGCTGAAGGTCTCAGTCACCTCCGAGGGGAGCGCAGGGGGAGGGGAGGGGAGGGGGCGGGGAAGCCTTGACGTCGCTGCCCGGGACCCGGCCCGGTACTGGTAGGGGCTGGGGCGTCCGTCTGAGAGCCCCCTCCCCAAAGTCCCACCTCCCGGGCGCGCGCCGGCGGCTGCGGGTAAAGTCTCTCCGAAAGCGTGAAGGGGGATTGGAGATTTTATTTTCCTTTGTGCCCGCGACTGGGGCCGGATCGAGGCGGCCGGGCCGGGGGCCGCGGGATTGGGGCTCCCCCCGGAGCGGCGAGGAGCGCAACAAAGGATGCGCCGCACCGGGGTCACCGTCCCCGCGGCCCAACTTTGCGCGCGGCGCCCGAGTCCCCGGGGAGCCTGCCCGCTGCGCTGAGAACCCAGGCGTCCGGGCTGAGCCAGGGCTTGGGGGCGTCCGCAGGCGGCGCTTTCCCCGCCCCCGGCCCCCAGGAAGGGATCCCGGAGCTTCCCGGAGGCAACGGGTGGCCGAGCCGTGCAAGGAGAGCGCGCTGCCCGCGGAAACTCCGCGGATGCCCCTCGCTCTGGCTGGACGACCCCGCGCTCCGCGTTCAGGGCCCTACGGGGCGCCCCCTTCCCCCGCCGTCCTTCCAGAGCCGGGCTAAGGTGCGCTTTTGCTTCTCCTCCCCCTTCCTCCCTCCTCTGTCTCCTCCTTTTCCCCCCCCTTTTCCCCCTCCTCTGAGCCCAGCCAAGGGTCACACCTGATCTTTCTCCTCCTCCCTTCCTCCCTTCCTTCTCCCCCTGCTCCTCCCTGGGGACTCTGCCGAGGAAGAGGGTCCAGAAGAGGGCATGTGGGTCCTCTTCTGACAGTGGCCAGGTTTGGGGTGACACTCGCTCAAATGGCCAAGTGGCTACGAGACTACCTGAGCTTTGGCGGTCGGAGGCCCCCTCCGCAGCCGCCCACCCCCGACTACACGGACAGCGACATCCTGCGGGCCTACCGGGAACAGAAGGATCTGGACTTTGAGGACCCCTATGAGGATGCAGATGGCCGCCTAGAGACCGACTCCGCGGGGCCCGGGGACTCCAAGGGCCCTGGAGAAACCAAGTACGACTCTCCAAAGCACCGGCTCATCAAGGTGGAGGCAGTTGACATGGCCAGAGCCAAGGTCTTGCTGGGCAGCCCCCGGGAAGAGGTGCGTGGCTAAGGCCCAGAGGTTGGGTGGCCCCAGGAGACTGGGTGGGGCGGCCAGGCTAGGTTTCCCCAGGACTTTGGGGAGCGTGTTTTATGTGTTACCCCAGGGAAAGACCAGGGCACCAGCCGGACACTCCCCAATCCTCCATCCGCTTCGTGGAGTTTGATATCTGCCCCTTTTCACTGCACAGCGCTGGTTGTCCTCCTCCCTCTCTGACTGGCTTTGTGCCCCGTCCTCCTGCTCCCTGATTCCCCCCTTCTGGATCCCTCCGCACAGCTTCCCTTCCTCTTAGCAGCTGAAGGGATCTTCCTTAAACAGATCTGAGTGAGTCAGTTTCCTGCGGTCACTTAAACACCCTCACCACTACTCTCCACCCTTGCTCTCTTATTACTCCCATTTTACAGAAGTGGAAACTGAGGCTCACAGAAGAGAAGCGACTGGCCCAAGGTCACATGGCTCTAGCTTGTTAGAACTTGAACCCAAACCTGCCTCCAATGCCCATGCTTTTTTTTTTTTTTCGGTACTTTTCCTAGAGGATCAGGGGGTCCACCCCAAACCCTCAGTGGAGAGACAGAGAAGGCTTCAAAGAGGGTTACGGTAGGCTGTGTCAGGTAGTGGTTAATGGCACAGAGAAAGGTAGGAGGAAGCAGGGACTCGGGGAAGCAGACGACCAAGGATCAAGCGCTGCTTCTTACTTATCAGCTGTGTGACCCTGAGCAAGTCACTTGCCCTCTCTATGCCTTGGTTTTCTCATCTGTAAAATGGGGATAAGGTACTTACTGAGTGTTGGTGCTACAAGTAAATATATGTGAAGCCTTTAGAACAGTACTGGCACCTAATCATTAAAATGATTGAAGGAGGGAGGTAGGGATCTGTGTCGGGGAGAATCAGAACAGCACAGAGGAAGAGAGTAAGGGAAGCTCTATCTGCAAACACTCGCGGGTGGAAGAGGAAACTACTTGCTTGGAGGGGATGTATCAGATGACACAGAGACAGCAGGCAAGAGGTGTAGTATTGCCCAGCAGGGGTATTCAGAGCTAGGCTTGGTCCCCCTGAACCCTTGACTCCCTCCCCTTCCTTTCTGTCTCCAGTTGGAGGTCGACACCGAGTACTCGGACCCTTTTGATGCCCAACCTCACCCGTCACCCCCGGATGACGGCTACATGGAGCCCTACGATGCCCAGCGAGTCATGAGCGGTGAGTGGGCAGAGCTTGGGGGAAGGTGACAGGGTCCCAGGTGGGAGTGGGAGCTGACCAGTGTCCTTGGCCTCCCAGAACTGCCATACAGGAGGGTGCAGCTGTATGACACTCCCTATGAGGAGCAGGACCAAGATCTGGGAGATGGGCCTCCTTCAGGGTGGAAACCTCGGCAGAGCCGGCTGCCCCAGGAGGATGAACGGCCAGCAGATGAGTATGACCAGCCCTGGGAGTGGAAGAAAGACCACATCTCCAAGGCATTTGCAGGTGCTTCTCTGACCCTGACCTCTGAATGCCTGTGTCCCTCTATATCCTGCTCTGGTCACATCCCCTGTTTCAACTTACAGAGTAAATCCGCATCACCTGTCACTTTGGTAGTTTGTTAATTCTCACTGAAGTGTGAATGACTGATAGTCATAATCTTCCCAGGAGAATCTGTAACTTCCTTGGAAACTGAAACCCCATTTATTTATTTATTTATGCTGCACCGCGTGGTTTGCGGGATTTTAGTTCCCCAACCAGGGATTGAACCCAGGCCCTCGGCAGTGAAAGTGCAGAGTCCTAACCACTGGACTGCCAGGGAATTCCCCTTTCAGAGTGCAATGGAACCTACGCATTCTGCTCAGTATAGTGCAGGAATAGGCTTTGATGTCACACTAGATCTGGGTTTGTGTCACTTGGGCAAATCCCTTTATCTCCCTGAGTCTCAGTTCCCTTACCTGTAAAATGGGGATCATTCTAGTACCTATCGAATAGGGTACTTGTAAATTGAGTTCTAAAGTGCTCAATTACACAGGAGCCATTGTGGAAGAAGGTAGCATTTCCTGGAGTCGATTCGTAACTGAGTTGGGTAAGCTTGGATAAGTCTCTGTAAAGAGGGAATAATAAGGTCAGCTTTAAGAAATAAAATAACTTGGACTTCCCTAGCGGTCCAGTGTTTAAGACTTCGTTCTTCCATTGCAGGGGGCACGGGTTCGATCCCTGGTCGGGGAACTAAGATCCCACATGCTGCATGGTGCGGCCAAAAATATATATATATAGGAAAAAAATAACTTGGACCAGGAAGAGTTGTGCGTACCCAAATCTGCCCCAGAAGTTGTATGACTGTGAGGGAACTTGGAGCTCAGTGCCTCAGTCTACCTGTCTGTATATTGAGGGTGGTTTTCTAGCTCTATGAGTTGGCCAAAATCAGGCAGAACTTCCCACCGACCCCTCTAGCCACACCCCCTGCTCTCTGATTTATCACTCAGGGAACTGCCCACCCTTCCATGCCACCAGATTCAAGAATGACCACACCCCTTTCTTCTGAAGGTTAATTGGTTGCTCGCGTACCAATCCCGCCCCAGCCTTAAGCCCAACCCCTCCTCTTCTGGATTCTGATAGGTTGCCCTAAGCTGGCACCGCCTTCCTACTGAAATTCCACTGGCTTGCCCCCACCCCACCCTCTTGAGATAGGCGGGACTTAACCATTTTCTCTTTAAATCTTCTCCAGTGCAATTTGACGGTCCAGAGTGGGAAAGAACCTCAGGCTCAGCCAAGGAACTCCGGAGACTCCCGCCCCGAAGCCCCCAGCCTGCAGAGCGCGTGGACCCGGCCCTGCCTCTGGAAAAACAGCCGTGAGTGGGGAAGTTGAAGATGGAGTTGAATCCCTCCCTGCCCCACACCAGCCACAGATTCCTCGGGCCAGGGGGGCTGGAGGAACTTTCACTCATTCACTTCATTCATTTCCTCAACTAATCTTCGCTGGGTGACAGCGCCTGCTGTGGGCCAGACACCCAGCTCGGTGCAAAGCAGAATCAGGTGGCGTCTCCATTCCCTCCGGCGTCAGATTCTGGGTTCAAATCCCTTCTCTATCTTTTGGCTGTGTGGCCTTGGGCAAGTCACTTAACCTCTCCAAACCTTGGGCTCAACACCCCCAAGACAGTGTCTGGCTCACACAGAATAAAAGGGGATTTCCTCCCTTCCCTTGAGTGGGGTTTATAAGCCTGAGAGCAAAGAGACATCTTTCTCACCCCCAGGAGATCTTGTGGTGAAAGTGGGAGAAGCAGGATTTTGAAGGGGTCCCAACTTTAGGCTGGGGTGAAGCTCACAAGCTGGGAGAGTCTGGGTGTTCTCTGTGTCTCTCCAGTCTAGGAGCTTCTCAGGGAACTCCCCGAGCCCCCAGAGCCCAGCCCTGTGAGTACCAGGGTGTGTTTATCACAGTCATTCCCAAACCTCTTAGGTGGGCCGTACAGAACTGCCTAATTAACACAAGCACAGGGTATTTTCTTTCAATACAAACAACTGTTTGGTGCTCATCTGTCTTTGACACTTTGCTCCCACTGCTAGCTTCTCTTTGAGCACATTAAAGAAAAATATTATGTAACAAATGGTACAGGTGGGTTGGGGATACAGGATGTGGTGAATCTCATGAAAGTGATATGCAAGTGATTCGAGTTGGGGGATTAGGGAGGGGTTGAGGACACTTGGAGACCCAGCTGAGGGAGGCTGTAAAAATCAAGGTCGGGGTATGTGCTGAATTGGAAGGAGCAGCTCCAGGTTGACCTGGGTTCAGCTTCCTCCCAGGGAGAACCTTGTCTGCCTGAAAACCAGGCTCCTCTTGAGAAATCCAAGGGAATTTGTCTCACTTGTTTGCCTGGACGTCACAAGTCCTTGAAAGAGCTGTGCCTGCATCCAGCCCCAGGACGTGTTGGAAAGGGGGATTGCCCTTCAGGAGACCTGTCCCCACCCCCTAGGTGGTTTCACGGCCCGCTGAGCCGGGCAGATGCCGAGAACCTCCTGTCGCTCTGCAAGGAAGGCAGCTACCTCGTGCGGCTCAGCGAGACCAGCCCCCAAGACTGCTCCCTATCCCTCAGGTGAGACCGCAGCCCCCTGGAGGGACAGAGGGTCTCAGGACTGCGTGCTTTCCGGAGCAGAGGGGTGTGTCTCCAGCAGCCAGTGGGCGGGACTTCCAGGGCTGATGGACAGAGCTTTCAGGCCAGGGGGTGGGGCTTATGGGACCCGTGGGCGGGGCTTCTAGGCCAGGGGGTGGGGCTTCCAGAGAGGCCACTGGCTTGGTTCCGACTGAGAATGAACACCCTGTCACTGGAGGTACGCAAGAAGATGGAGAGGAAGCCATACCGTAGATGTAGGGCTTGAGTGAGATGGGGAACCAGGGACCCTAGACTGAGAGTAACCCTAGTGAGGAGCCCAGGACAGGTAGCACAAGGTGTCAAGAGGTTTGGAGAGAAAGTGCCTTCTGTGTTCCTGGGGAGGGACCTCCACCTGGTAGGAGCTCCAGCCTGTCTTGATAGGGGACAAGCTCGGAAGGCATCCCCGCAGTGTGGAACTAGCCAAGAGCTTGACGCCAAGTGGCTGTTAATCAGAAATATTAGGGGATGCCAGCGTCGGGCTCCTGGGGGCCATGAGGGGGTGGCTTTAGGGTTGGAGAGTGTGGGCGGGTCTGGAGTGCTGGGTACCCCCTCTGACTCCTGTCTCCAGGAGCAGCCAGGGCTTCCTGCATCTGAAGTTTGCTCGGATCCGAGAGCACCAGTTCGTGCTGGGTCAGCACAGCGGCCCCTTCCCCAGCGTGCCGGAGCTGGTGCTCCATTATAGCTCCCGCCCACTGCCCGTGCAGGGCGCTGAGCATCTGGCCCTGCTGTACCCCGTGGTCTCACAGACCCCCTGACTGAGCCTCAGCCCCCCGCCCTGGGCTGTGAGGACCCAGATCAGTGGCTGCAAACGGTGGAGGTCTTCCCAGTCCTGGGGAAGGCTGGATGGAGAGAACCCCGCCCCTGCCCCTCCAGGCTCTGGGTCTTCATCAGAGCCGCCCTGCTCAGCCTCCTTCTAGGTTCTAGGGATTAGAATTGTGTCTCGAAGCCCTCCTCTGGCCTGGAAAATAAATAAGTTATTGTGTGTTTCAAGTGTCCTTTCTGGGAGGTGGGGATCTCAGCTCCTCAGAAGGAAAAGGGGAGGCAGACCCTTGGAGGGGGAAGAGCATCCCCAGCTCCTTGTTTTGGGGATGGAGCTGGGGTTGGAGCCTGAATGGCTCACAGGGAGGGACCAGAATTCAGAGAGCTGGAGACAGGCAGGGAGAGAGAGGCATGGAGGCAGATAAAACTCCGGAGACAGTGGATGGAGACCAGCAGATTAAAAAGATGGAGAAACGGAGGGGGCGAGGCTCTCAGGCCAGCCCTGCCCCCACCCTGCCCCTCCTCCTTATCCGGGGCGGGCGGGCGGGCAAGGGCTGATGCTGCAGAAAGGACATCTGTCCCCATGGAAACAGCAGAAGTGGGGGAGGGGAGCCAGGCCCAGCTGGTGTCACTTCAAGGTGACAGTCGGGCAGGAGACCCCGGGGGCTGATAAATGCCATGAAGCCCCGATCCCCCCCCCCGCACCCAACTCCAAGCCTGCCTGGGGGAGAGATACCAGCTGGGGAGGGGGTGCGTCCAGCTCCGGGCACTGTTTTGAAGCCAGGGGCATCACTTCTCTCTGCTAATTGGACATGTCTCTCCAAGGATAAGAGGTGGAAGGCTTGCGAGTCGTCAAAGAGCCCCCTCACCACAGTGGTCCTCTGAGACGCCCCTGCTGACTCCTCAGATCTCTTTAGCACTCCCAAATTGCCACAAATTCTGGCTTTGGTTTCTTTTTTTTTTTTTTTTTTTTTGTTTCTTCATGAGCCTTTATTGGGTGCTCTTTGGGCAAGGGAGAAATCCAGCCTCATAGAAATGAGGAGGGGGCGTGTCTCAGGATGAACTGCTGGACTTCGTGATCCTCTTGGAATAAGTCACATCTTTACGTAGCTGCTGGGGGGGTGTCCTCTGTTGGTCTCTGGGGGTTCTTATTCGTCTTCCCACTTCAAAGAATCCTCTTGGCCTGGGCCAGGAGGGACTCCAGCTGCAGAGATGGGGTGACTGGGCCTGGGGCTGGAGGAAGATTTGGGAGCCAGAGGCCGCTTGGGGATGGGGGGGCCAGGGGAAAGAGATCGAATAGAAGCTTTGGCCCTTCTGATTCTTGCTGGAGATGTCCAGCATCTTCCCCTACACAGGCCATGCTTCACTCTTCCTTGGGGCCCTCCGGGGCTGATATAAGGCATTGATGTAGAGTGGATTCCCTGCATTGGAAGGAGGGGGGTATGACACCAAGAGGGGAGAATCACTGAAGAGAGCCTGGCCCTCTCCAGCCCACTTTCTGGAGGCTTTGTCTCTGCCTCTGAAAAACATGGGTGTAGGGGCCAGCCTTCCCCATCTATTCCCCTTCTCTGCCTCCCAGCCTCACCCTCGCTCCTTCCAAAAGGGGCAGGTATCAGTCAGAAGGGTCTGCGTTCCATCCTTGTCAAGAAGCTGCAGTTCCCGCCTCCGCCACGCGGGGGCGGGGTCGCCAGTGGATGGCGGTGCTCGTGGGAACCGTCCGCCCTCCGAGCGGCTACCTGCGCGGTTCCTTACCTGCGTCTCTGTTCCGGCAGCGGCGGCGGCCCCAGATCCAGGCGCCCAGAGCGAAAGCGGCCACGGCCACCGCTCCAGTCACCAGCAGTGCGAAGGAGAGCCCTGGGAAGGCGGTGGTGGTTTGTGGGCGGTCTCACTGGGGGCGGGGCACGGGGGCGGGGTGGGGCGGGGCTGGAGGAGGGACACGTGGGCGGAACTCACCTGAGAAGCTCCGGTTCAGTAGCCAGCCATCTGCCGAGAAGAAACCTACGTCTCAGGGGAGCTCACCTTCGAGTCCAGCTTCCTGCACCTCTTCAGGGTAAGAGCCCCTCTACCCCGTGTGGGACCTCAGGGTTCTTGCCCCTGCCATGCTGTGTGAGTTCAGGCAGGGATTTGCTCTGAACCTGTTTCCTCTTTTGAAAAAAGGATACTAATCATTCCTATCTTGCTGGGTTATTGTGAAGTAACTGCCAACGGGATTTTCTCATCATGAGCTCCATCATCCCCACCATGAGCTGCACCACCTTTGTCATGGGCCCCATTGCTGCCATAATAGGCTCCACCGTTCCCATCACGAGCCTTATCATCCCCACCCTTAGTCCCATCACCCTGAACATGAGCTCCATCATCCTCATTTTGAGCTCCACCATCTTCACCAGGAACTTTGCCAACACCACCATGAGCTCCATCATCCTGATCATGGGATCTATCGTCCTCATGGCTCCTGTTTTTTGAGCGTCTACACTGTCAATCCCAAGATAACTGAGCCTCAGAGAGGCTGAGTCACTTGCCTGGAGTCACACATCCAGGAAACAGCTGGGCCATGCTTTGAACAAAGGTGTTTCTCCCCTCAGCTTCCCTCTCCCTTCCCTGTTTCAGAAAGAAAGGAAAGGAAAAAAACCAAACCAAAACAAACAAACAAAAACTTACACGGGCCTGAATTTTTGAGTCTTGCTGAATAATCAGTATCATAGACACAATAATAACCACTTATGTTTACTGAGGACTTACTATGTTCCAGACCCTGCAATAAACTCTTTAGATATAATCACTTTAAATTCACCTAATCTGATGAGGAAAGCACTATTAGCTGAATTTTGATGACTAAGGAAACAGGCACAGAAGGGTCAAGTCACTTGCCCAAGGTCGCACAGCAAGTGAATGGCAGAATGGGGATGTGCTTTCAGGTCTGTATAACTGACATGAACCCCAGCCAAAGGCGCCTTCTCCTGTGATTAAGACGAGACCCAGAGCCCCCAACCCCTTCATCTTGGAGGTTCTAAAGTTGGCAGTGGTCCCAGGGTTCCAAGCAGCTGTTCAGGGATGGGAAAGCCAGCTGTGGGGAGCTGGACCTATGCCCGCTCACTCTCGCTCCCTCACAGCTGCCAACAACTCACAGCCTGGTGCCTCTGCTACCCTGCCTCTGCTAATTGGTAATTGGCCCCCTCATCACTGGAGGGGTGGGGGGCAGGCAGGACAGCCATAACACACCGCCCTAGAGGCAGGCAGCGGGTGGGTCCTGCCAGCTGGAGACAAATGGGCGTCTCTTGGGCCTGGGAGCCCGGGTGGTGCTTCATTCTGCCTGATACGGGCCAGGCATGTGCCCAAGACCCTCGGGAACCACCGAGAGAGAGCGGGACCCCATCGGGTCAACCTGAGTCTCCGGCCCCTATGGTTTGGCCTATAATGGGGTGTCATGCAGAGTGGGGGAAACGCATGAGGTGGGCTCTGGAGAAAGCTGGCTGCATCCCCGGCTTGTGTGTGTGGTTGGATGTCTCTTGGCCCTTGCTGAGCCTCAGCTTTATCCTCTGTAAAGTGAGGCAGGTGGCTTAGCTGATCGGGAAAGTGGCTTCCAGCCTTGAGAGTCCATGGCTTTCTTTTTTGTTTATTTGTTTGGCTGCGCCACACGGTTTGCGGGATCTTAGTTCCCCGACTCACCAGGGATCGAACCCTTGCCCCCTGCAGTGGAAGCATGGAATCCTAACCCCTGGACCCCCAGGGAATTCCCGAGAGTCAATGGTTTTCAATTCTGGATTCTGGAATTCTAGAATTTTCTGCTCCTATACACTTTGTGATTGCAAAATTCTAAGAGTCTCTCTGGGACTCCCCTGGTGGTCCAGTGGTTAAGAATCCATCCTGCAATGCAGGAGACACCAGTTCGATCCCTGTTCAGGGAGCTAGGATCCCACGGGTCGCAGGGCAACTAAGCCCATGTGCCACAACTAGAGAGCCTGAGTGCTGCAACTGGGACTTAACACGGCCAAAATGTAAATAAATAAATATTTAGGAAAAAAATTCTAAGAGTCTCTCTTTTTAAAGTAAGACCGGTTTCCCTGGTGGTGCAGTGGTTAAGAATTCACCTGCCAGTGCAGGGGACACAGGTTCGAGCCCTGGTCTGGGAAGATCCCACATGCTGCAGAGCAACAAAGCCCGTGTGCCACAACTACTGAGCCTGCAAGCCACAACTAGTGAGCCCTCGAGCCACAACTACTGAAGCCCACATGCCTAGAGCCCCTGCTCCGCAACAAGAGAAGCCACCACAATGAGAAGCCCACGCACCGCAACGAAGAGTAGCCCCTGCTCAGGGCAACTAGAGAAAGCCTGTGCAAGCAACAAAGACCCAACACAGCCATAAATAAATAAACAAATAGATTAATTAATTAATATTAAAAATAAGTAAATAAAGTATTTAAGACTACAACTGTAAGATTCTAGAATCTTCCATTCCTTTATTTCAGTGTTTCTCAACTTTTTTCATTATCACTCCCCTAAGTAGACGTTCTAAGAACCTTAATTTGTTCCCCGATGAAATGTTAATACCACAGACATTCTGTAACTCTGTTTATGGGCTGTCTGTGTATCGATGCTTTGTACATAAAAAGAGTAAGATTTTCTTTGCTCCCAAGAACAAATTTTTGCCTGCTTAGGAGTGACAGTCCCATGCAGAAAATATGCTGTAATTCTCAGAGCTTAGAATTTATGTCCCTAGGATTCTAGAACTGCAAGATTCTTTTTTTTTTTTTTTTTTTTTCAGTACGCGGGCCTCTCACTGTTGTGGCCTCTCCCATTGCGGAGCACAGGCTCCAGACGCGCAGGTTCAGCGGCCATGGCTCACAGGCCCAGCATGTGGGATCTTCCTGGACCGGGGCACGAACCCGTGTCCCCTGCATCGGCAGGGGGACTCTCAACCACTGCGCCACCAGGGAAGCCCTAGAACTGCAAGATTCTATCTTGTGGTTTGAGATTCTGGAATTGTCCTCGGTACAATAGAAATGTGGCCATATGTTGACCAAAAGACAAGTTCTAGATTGTTCACAGCAGCCTTATTCATAATAGCCAGAACCCAGAAGCTGCCCAAATGGTCATCAGTAGGAAATTGGAATGATTGGTGGTGATGGAGGCCGCTCTGCAGCAAGGATGAGCCACTGCTCCACACACCA
The DNA here is from genome assembly GCF_951394435.1 of Stenella coeruleoalba. Taxonomy (NCBI): domain Eukaryota; kingdom Metazoa; phylum Chordata; class Mammalia; order Artiodactyla; family Delphinidae; genus Stenella; species Stenella coeruleoalba. The sequence continues at coordinate 170,889,745 of NC_137148.1, read as the reverse complement.
ACATGGAGGAATCTTCCAGACATCAGGTTGAGTGAAAGATGTCGGAGACAGAATATACTCTGTGAGTCCATTTAAGTAAAATGTGAAACCAGTTAAAATAGATTTATGCTGTTAGAGGTCAGGATGGTGGGGTGGGCATGAGGACGGCATCTATGAGGAAGCAGATATGTGTGTTGTCATGGTGCTGGGTACCCAAGTGTGTTCAGGTTGTGAGAATCCATTGCTGTGGTTTGTACACATCCCTCTAAAATTCATATGTTGAATCCTAACCCCCAATATGATGGTAACTGGAGGTCGGGGCCTTTGGGAGGTGATTAGATCATGAGGGTAGAGCCTTCATGAATGGGATCAGTGCTCTTATAAAAGGGACCCCAGGGGACTTCCGTGATGGTCCAGTGGTTAAGACTCCACGCTTCCAGTGCAGGGGGCGCAAGTTCGATCCCTGGTTGGGGAACTAAAATCCCACATGCCGTGCGGCACGCCCAAAAAAAAAGACCCCAGAGAGCCCCCCGGCTTCTTCTTCCACGTGAGGACATAACTAGAAGGTGCAAGCTATGAAACGTGAAGAGGGTTCTCACCAGAACAAAACCTTGCTGGTGCTTTGATCTTGGATTTCCAGCCTCCAGAATTCTGAGAAATAAATCTGTGGTTTATTTAAAAACACTACCCAGTCTGTAGTGTTTTGTTATAGCAGTGGCCAAACAGACTCAGACATCCATTGAGCTGGCCACTTACAGTGTGTGCATTTCTCTGTTTGTAGGATGTACTTGAATAGCGTGTTTTATGGGATTGTTTTGAACCAGAATCCAGAATGATATATATTCAAGGGTTATTATAATTGTGATATCTTGGAACAGGGCTCAGCAAATATGGCCCATTGCCTGTTTTTTTCAATAAAGTTTTATTGGCATCCAGGCCCGCCCATTCCTGTAGATATGCCTCTGGTGACTTTCATGCTGCAACGGCAGAGTGGAGTCGTTGCAACAGAGGCTGTCTAGTTTACAAACTTCTTGCATCTGCAGACTTTCTGTTCCTAGGAATCTGATTTGGAGAATTTATGTTTCTAGGAGTTTGAGATTCTACAGTTTTAAGATTTCTGGAAGTTCCAAGTCCGCAGCTTGCCCGCACATGCTCTCATACCTCTCTCCAGCAGGAGCTGTGTCCCACTGCCCTGGGCCTCCTCCAAATCAGGGATCTCCACGGTCGCACAGCACACGTACAGCCCACTGTCATTGAGGCTCACGTGGTCCAGCTGCAGGGTGAGATTGCCAGGCGGCTGCCAGGAGAGCCGTCCCCAAGGCCCGCAGACACCCACGGTGAGACTGCCGTTGATGATGCGTGTCTGGCACAAGGTGTCACCGTCCTTGGTCCATTCGATGTGTAGCTGCTCCCAGGCCTGGGCCTGCACCACCTGGCAGGCCAAGGTCACCTGGCTGTCCTGCCTCACCTGCAGCAACTTGGGTGCCTGCTGCACACTCAGGCCTGTGGCTCCTTGCAGGCCTGGGGGACAGAAGAGGTGATTGAGGCCTTTCTCAGTGTGCGTGAGTGTGTGTGACTAACTGCATTAGCCAGCCCACAGGGATGAGGCGGTAAGAGTCTGAAAGCTTGCTGTCTGTGTGATCTTTGCAAGGTTCTTGCTGAGGGTCAATGGCCTCACCTGTGAAATGGGGATAAGTCTCTTGGCACTTGCGAGATTTCAAGGTGGACTGTATGACGTGTCCGGCTCTCAGCCACACACATATTGCCTCGCGTGAGCCAGACCCTGTCCTGGCCACTGTGGACACAGACACAGAGGTGACTAAGACAAAAATCCCTACCCTTGTGGAGCTGAGGGTCCGTGGGGAGAGAGACACTGGAAGTCGTGAAATGAGAATCCTGACGGAGGAAAGGAATGGGGAGTGGCAATAGGGGATAAGGATGAAGTGAGAGGATCTACTTATAGAGGATGGTCAGGGAAGGCCTCTCAGAGGGGGCGACATTTGAACAGGGGTCTGAATGGTAAGACGTAGTCAGTCGTGGGAAGGAAGATATGCAGGAAGAGCACTCCAGACAGAGGGAACGGGCCGTGCAAAGGTCCTGAGGCTGGACCGTGCCTGGTAAGTTGCAGGAACAGTGAGGAGGCCCCGTGGCTGGAGAAGAGCTAGCCGGCGAGAGGAAGTGGGATCCAAGAAGTCAGCAGGGACGGCTTTTTCGAGGCCTGCAGGCCATTGGGGTGGGGTGGGGTGGAGGTACAGAGGTGGGGGTGGGGAAAGAGGAGCAGTTTAGTTTTTAACCTAAGTGTGATGGGAAACCAGGGGAGCAGGGAGGAAATGTGGTCCAATTTAAGTTTTAAAAAGATCACCGTGACTGCCATGGTGAGAACAGACTATGACACAGGGAGATCAGGTGAGGCCAGGAAATGAGGGTCCAGGAGACCAGTGATGTGGGCCGGACCCTGGAAAGAAGTGGTCAGAGTCTGAATAGATTTTGAAAGTTGTCCCCAGAAGGACTACAAGAGGAACTGAATTGAGAGAGAGGGAAAGAGGGACAGTAGCAGATTTCCAAGGTTTAACCTGAGGGACTTTGTGAATGGTGGAGGCTTTGGGCCAAGATGGGGGACACCGAGGGAGAAGCAGGGCTGGAGGGGAAAGAGTTTGCTTTGGGCCATGAGAAGTCAGGGTGCCTGTTAGACACCCCTTCAAGTTCCCGGTCTTTGGGGTGCAGTTGTAGCTGACGCTAGAGAGAGGAGATCCAGGGAAGAGTATTCCAGGCAGAGGGAACAGCAGGTGCAAAGGCCCGGAGGTGGGATCAAGCTTGATGTGTTGGGATAAAAAAAAGAAAAAAGGGGGCTTGCCTGGTGGCGCAGTGGTTGAGAGTCCGCCTGCCGATGCGGGGGACACGGGTTCGTGCCCCAGTCCGGGAAGATCCCACATGGCGCGGAGCGGCTGGGCCTGTGAGCCATGGCCGCTGAGCCTGTGCGTCCGGAGCCTGTGCTCCGCAACGGGAGAGGCCACAACAGTGAGAGGCCCGCGTACCGCAAAAAAAAAAAAAAAAAGAAAGAAAAAAAAGAAAAAAGGAGAGAAGAGTCAGCAGGCTGGCCACGGGGGAGAGAGGGAATGCAGAGGAGAGAGGAGATGAGAGGCCAGCGGAGCCAGGTCACGCAAGACTCGTACGCAGGTCATGGTGTGAATTTTATCCTGCAGGCCCCTCTGAGGATCCTTGCTAGAACCCTCCAACCCTTGTAAAGTTCTGAGTATCAGGGAGAGAGACGGGGCCTATTTGGCAGAGCAGAGAAACTAAGGTTTTCGAGGGGCCCTGTATAGGAGGGGCAGGAAGCTGGGTGATGGGTTGCAACAGGGTGGGGGTAGAGGGGAGGGAGGCCCAAGTACTCACCCCAAAACTGTGCCAGGAGGACCAGCACCTTGCCCAGGGAACCCATTCCTGGCCCATCAGGCTCCCCTCTCCCAGCATCCTGCCAACCCCCTCCCCCTCCTACATGACAGACTTCCTGCCACAGAGACATATGTGACACTCCACCCCCACCACAGAGGTATAGGTGACACCCGGGCAGCCAGCAGACATCTGGTGGCCACTGCTGCTTGGGGTTCCACTTCCTGTCACCTCTTGCCTCAGTTTCCCAGAAGTTTTTTTTTTTTTTTAATCTGAAAAGCAGTAGGCGTATGTGGTGGAGATCATGTGAGTGAAAATCCTTCTAAAAGACTATACAAACACACCTAGGCTGGGGGGGACACATTGAAGGGCAGGTGAGGCAAGGGGAGGGGAGGGGAGCAGGTGGCAGAGGCCTGAGCAGGGGACAGAATGGCAGAATCCCAGCCTCAGTTATTTTGCCCCCAAGGTGTCTTCCTTTGGGGTTCAGAGGAAGGGATTTCTGCTAATGGCTTTGAGTCCCACGGCAGATAGGGTGTCTCCCCTGTCCCCACAGCCTGGGGAGAAGATTGGGGGCCCAGTCGAGGGGGTTCACAAGCTCTGGACTTTCTCCCAGCCCTGCACCCATCACCCCACAGCTGGCAGTACCCACCCCGGAGGAGGAGGCAGACTCCTAGGCCTCAATGTCTCACCCCCAACCACAGTGTGACCTCCTTTTTTTCAACCAGAAAGAAGAGGGTCAGTGTTCTTGGCAGAATTTTTCCTGTCAACCACAGGGAGGCCCCTGCGGTGGCGCTCTGCCCACACTTCCCCAGGAAGTGCCTCCCAGCCTCCTCCTAGCCCTATGGATTCTGGGCAGGCAGAGAGGCTTCTGGAGGAGATGTGAGAGCCTGGGGCTTTGTGGGATGCATAGGAGTTCAGTTGTGATTTAGGGAGGGAAAGGCGGCTTTGGAAGCTGAACATCCGCTTGTGCAAAAGACTTTGGCTTTTCAGTAAATGTAAGGCGTGAGTAGTTGCGGGGGGCAGATCTCTGGGCCAGGTGGAGGTGGGTTGCAGTGGAATTCCAGTTTGAGTGGCAGCTGAGAAGTTGTGTGGGTGAGAGAGTGGGGAGACTGAGGCACTAGGAAGACTAGGGGTAGGCTCAAGGCCACACGGCAGTCGAACCCAGGCATCCTGCCTCCCAGTTCCGGGCTCTCTCCAGCTCAGACATCATTAGCAATGTCGCCTGGTACGACCCAGGCTCTGGGTCTCGGCTCTCGGCGACCCTAGCGCAAGAAGGACTACATTTCCCAGTCTGCCGCGAGGGGCGCGCCTGCGCCCTGCGGCCAGTGATGGAGCGCTGACTGGGGGCGCGGCGGCGGCGGAGAGGGCTCGGCGGGCCATTGGCTACCGGCAGCGGCAAAGGCAGCTTGGGGACTAGAAGAGCGAGTGAGACCCGCGGCCCTGGCCGGGGACGACCTGGGCTGCAGCCATGGAGGACCAGAGGGTAAGACCGGGGCGGGGCGGGGCGGGGCCCGCGGCGGGGTTAGACAAGAGGAGGGGACCAGGTGATGCCGCAGCTACCTCCCCGCCCCCCCGCCCCAGCTGCTCTGCGGAGGAAGCCCCACCCCCACCGCAACCGCGCCCGGATCTAGCCCCGATTCTAGACTCGGCCCCCCCCACTCTCGCCACGACCCCACATCATCTTGGCCTGGGTTCAGGCACATCCCCTCCATGTCCCCCTCGCCCTCCCAGTACCCCGGACCCAGCCTTGACTCCATCTCCCACGCCTTCCACCCGGATTGCGGACCAGGTGTCCCGGCCCCCGCCCCGCCCCGCCTCGGAGGACGCCCCGCCAGCTCAGCACTGGTGACCCCATCAATCCCGCGCCCCCAGGAAAAGCACCCGTCGGAGGCCTGGGTTAGGGATACAGGCCCCAGCAGCATCCCCCCACGCGGCCTCCTTCCCTCCCGCATCCCCTCTTCCAGGCCTCCTTGCCTTTCTCCACTTACCTGGCCTCTCTAACCCTCCCTCAGGTACCGTCTTTCTCCTTGCTAATCCCTTTTCCCAGCGTATCCCCTTCCCCAGATGAGCGCATGTTCTGCAGGCCTCCTTTTCCTCTGGGGTTTCTTTCCCGAAGCTAGTCCCTCGCCCTGGATCATGCCCTGCCCTCAGGATATAGGTACCTGGTTGAAGGCTTTGTGCTCAGGCAGACCTAACTGGGGCCCAGGGTCTGTCCCTTCCTGAGAAGCTCTCTCAGAGCCTCAGTTTCCTCCCCTGTGAAATGGGCACGCATAGGGTGCCTAATGCCTGCCCGCTTCCTGAGGGATGTAGGGCCAGAGCTCCGCCCAGGGCCTGCTCTTGGTGGATGCCCAAGCTCATTGGCACCGTGGCCCCCGCATCCCCTCCCTGGATGCCTGGAGGACAGAATGGGGAGCCTCAAGTCGGGGAGCCCGGCCAGGCTGAGGGGCTTACCTGTGTGCGCGCTTCCCTGGGGGCAGGAGGCTCTGCGGAAGATCATCACGACACTGGCTGTGAAAAACGAAGAGATTCAGAGTTTCATCTACTCCCTCAAGCAGATGCTGTTGAACGTGGAGGTAAGGAAGTCACCCCCCCCAGGAGGGAGGGAGGGGCAGCCATACGAGCTAATCTGCTGATGTCCATGGGACTCGCGGGCCTGGCTGCCACGGCCAGGCCTGTTTCCCCATCTGAGCACCGGCTTTGACAATCCTAGCCCTTCTGATCCCACAATGTCTCTCCAAAGGCGAACTCGGCCAAGGTGCAGGAAGACCTGGAAGCCGAGTTCCAGTCCCTCTTCTCCCTCCTGGAGGAGCTGAAGGAGGGCATGCTCATGAAAATAAAGCAAGACCGTGCCAGCCGCGCATACGAGCTGCAGGTGTGTGTGCGGGGGCGGGGGGGGGGGGAGATGGGGGGGCGGTGCTCTCCTGGAACCCCGCCCAGACGCCATCCTCCATCCCACCCCTCGCACTCAGCAGAGCCCAGCTGGCCTAAGCATCTTCCTCCAAACCTGCCCCTCCTCCCGTGCCCCTTCCCAGAGATGTCCCCAAGTGTCCCCGGTGTCCAGAGCCAGACCCTCTAGCGGTGTCGGCCACACCTCCTCTTTTTTCCTGCGGTCTTCCCAGCCTCCTCCCTGGCCATGACCTATTAATGTCCCACCCACCTGCTCTCCTTCTTAATCCCCTCTCCCATCCACCCCTCCTCTCCACGGCTGCAGCCCCACCCGTACATCTGGCTTTTCCTCCCCACCTGTCCTCACCCAGCGCTTCCAATTTCTCAGCCCTTCCCACTGGTGCCCCAGATCTGAGGGCATCACCCCTTGCCAAATACCCGCCTGTGAGTCTCCTGGGGTCTCAGATTCCAAGCTGGGGTCGCTGGAGGTTGCACCAGAACCTCCTGGGCAACCTCCTAACACCCCAGATTCCCATCCCTGGGGGATGTGGAGCCCTGGGCTTAGATGTGGCCTGGGCATGTGCATTTCTAAGGAAGGGATCCCCAGGTGGTTCTGATGCCCTGCCTGCAGAGGGCCAGCCTCCCTCTCCCACCTGCAGTTGGAGAAGGGCATGGTACCCTGCATCCCGAAGGCGGTGGGGAGCCCTGGGAGGGCTTGAGGCAGTGGAGTAAGGTGTCTCTTCTCTCGGTGCCATGGCGCCTGCAGAACCAGCTGGCTGCCTGCACGCGAGCTCTGGAGAGCTCTGAGGAGCTTCTGGAGACGGCCAACCAGACCCTGCAGGCCACGGACCGCGGGGACTTTCCTCAGGTAGGTGCCTCGGGAGCCAGACTGGTAGGGCTGCCAGATAAAATACAGGACCCCCAGATACATTTGCATTTCAGATCAACTACGAGTAATTTTTTAGTATAAGTATGGCCCATGCAATATTTAGTCTAAGTACATCCCAAAGATCACATGGGACATACGCTAAAAAGAACAATTCATCGTGGTTGATCTGAAATTCAAATTTAAGAACAAATAAATTTTTTAGTATATCTCATGCAAAGGTTTGGTATAAATATTTCCCAAGTGTTGCATGGGACATATTTACACAAAAATACATATTCATTCTTTATCTGAAATTCAGATTTAACAACGAATAATTTTTTAGTCATATGTCACATGCGATATTTAGTATAAGTGTGTCTGAAATATTGGATGGGACCTACTTATACTAGAAAATCATTTCCTGTTTATCTGAAATGCAAACTTAACTGGGCATCCTATAAAATTTTTATTTGCTAAATCAGCCAACTGTATGTACTGGGTACTGGGTGGGAGGTGGGGGTGGGAGCCTGTCTTTGCCCCCTATCCCTTCGGGGCACAGCCAAGGTTTTCTGCCCCAGTGTTGGGGCACTTTGCCACATAGATGCCTGGCTGGGCCTCAGTCTTCCTGTCTGTATACTGGCTTTCAGACTCAGTCAACACAATTCTTTGGATTTTATTCTGTCCCTCTTTCTAGGCTGCCAAGCAAATCAAAGATGGGTAAGATGCTGGGACCTGGCTCCCACCCCATTGCCCCACCCCTGTTGTGAAGGTGGGAATGCCCAGGTGAGGGTCCCTTGGCCCAGAGCACTGGACAGGAAGAAGGGGGAGGGGGTCCCCTACACACACCTCGGAGGACTAGGCCTGGGCGTCCACCTCCTTCCCTGCAGTGTGACGATGGCCCCCGCCTTCCGGCTGTCATTGAAAGCCAAGGTCAGCGACAACATGAGTCACCTCATGGTGGACTTTGCACAGGAGCGGAGGATGCTACAGGCACTCACGTTCCTGCCTGGTGAGAGGGGAACTTGCTGGAGAGCCAAGATTGCAGGGAAATGGCCCGGGAGTCTGGGGGGCCCTGAGACAAGGCCTAGAGTAGGGCTGACAGCCATTTGTGGAAACCCCAGAAGGCCCCGCCCTGGGGAGGAGCCCTGAGAGTTCCCACCCCACGGTGGATGGAGCCATGAGTAAGCCCCACCCTGTGACAGAGCCCTGAAGAAGCCCCACCCACCAGGGGTGGAGTCCCATGGAGGCCACACCCCCAATTGGTCGCGTTCTGGAAATGTTCTTCATCTGAATGGTGGAATCCAGAGAAGGCCCAGCCATTTGTTGGTTAAACCCTGAGAAATCTCTTCCCTACCCTCCACCCTTTGAGGAGGTTCCACCCCCAGGCCCCACAACCCAGAGGGGCCCCGCCCCTAATCCTGGGATCCAGAGGACGCCCCGCCCCCAAGAAGGTCTATTATGTGGGTGGGGTTACAGCAAGGCCCGCCCCTGCAGGCACAGCGCCCTGACACCCCTCTCTGCTCTGTCCTGGGCAGTGCCTAGTGCCCCTGTGATCGACCTGGCCGAGTCCCTGGTGGCCGACAACTGTGTAACCTTGGTGTGGCGCATGCCGGACGAGGACAACAAGATTGACCACTATGTGCTGGAGTATCGGCGGACCAACTTTGAGGGCCCGCCCCGCCTCAAGGAGGACCAGCCCTGGATGGTCATCGAGGGCATCCAGCAGACAGAATATACCCTGACCGGTAAGGGCAGCTCACCCTTCCCCATCAGTCAACCTGGGGCTCATGGACGATCCTCAAGGCACGTGGGGTGTGAGAGCAGCCGGGCTGGACCAGTGGGGCGTAGCAGAAATAACAATGATGAAAACGATACTGGTGACAGCCACTGTACCACGTGTTGAGGGCTTACTACGCGCTAAGCATTTTACCCACATGTAATGGGCGTGCTTCTTATCACCATTTTACAGATGAAGGAACTGAGTGAGGTACGGGCCGAGAGGGCCTCCTCCATCCCTGTCTTATCTCTATGATCCAGCATTCGTTCATTCATTCATTCATTCATTCATTTTGACTTGATGTCTGCAGGGTACCAAGCACCATCCTTGGAGTAGTGGGGGAGCAAAGTGGGTGAAAATCCCTCCTCTGGTGCACTGGTGTTTGGGGGGCTACCCTCCCAGGATTTGGGGATTTCCTTGGCAGTTATAAGAGAGCAGAAAGCCTGGGGGAATCCGTCCAGCTGGTAGGGGAGGGTCTGATGGAAGATAAAATTAGGGGTCCCTAATGAGTTAAGAAGCCATCCTGAGCCAAGGGAAATCCTCAGGGGCGGGGAGAGTCTCGCTGATGAGATAACTATCACCACCGCTCTTGGGCTGTAATTAGCCTGCATGGTTACTAATGAGCATGCTAATTGCAGGAAAGAAAAGCCAGCAACCTGCGAGAGGGCCTGAGAAACTCTTGGCTTATCCTTTGCATGGGAATCAAAATAAACACATCCCATTTTTTCCCCCAATCTTTTTTTATTGTGGTAAAACACACATAACATAAAATTCACCATCTCAACCATTCTTAAGCGCACAGATCAGCTATTCACTGCGTTCATGATGTTGTGCTAACATCCTCCCCACCATCCATCTTCAGAACTTTTCATCTTGCAAAACTGAAACTCTGTCCCCACTAGCTTTGTTTGTTTGTTTTAACTTTTTGGCCACACCACACGGCTTGCAGGATCCTAGTTCCCCGAGCAGGGATCGAACCCACACCCTCGGCAATGAAAGCTGAGTCCTAACTGCTGGACCACCAGGGAAGTCCCCCTGTCCCCATTAGATGCTAACTCCCATTCCCCTCCCCGCGGCCCCTGGCACCCACCATTCTACTTCCAGTCCTTACGATTGTTACTACTCTAAGTGCCTAATATAGGTGGAATCACACAGTATGTCTGGCTTATGTCACTGAGCATCATGTCCTCAAGGTTCATCCACGTGGTACCCTGTGTCAGAATGTCCTTCCTTTTTTAAGGCTGAATGATAGTCCCTTGTGTGGCTATACCCAGCTTTCTCTAGTAGTGGCAGCTTACATAACTAGAACTCAATACCAGAACCAGAAAGCTGATACGGGTACCTTCTGCAGTGTCGACTCGCTTTTCACCAATTTTACACGCACTCATTCGTGTGTGCCTGTGTAATCCCATGTGCCATTTTATCCCATGTGTAAATCTGTGTCATCACCACCGTCATCAAGGTGTAGACCTTCTCCATCACAGGCTTCTGGATGCATCCTCTTTACCTCTCTGGCCTTTTCCAAAATCCATAGGGCAGGAACTTGAATCCCTCAAAAGACCTGCGATATTCAGGATAATGATGAATTCGCTCACCTATGTAAAGAACCTATGTGGTTATTTGCAGTCCGCCTACTCTCTCGTTGATTGTTTGGAAGACAGGAAGGTTTGGGTTGAGTTTATAACTTACATTCCTTGACCCATCTCATCCTCATGTGAACCCTGCTCAGTGTCGGGGATATGATTGTTGGGTTGCAGAGTAGGAAACTGAGGCACGCACTGTCAAAAGTCAGATGGGTTTGTGATTCTGAAACCAAGCCTCCTGGGTGGCAGGTAGTCTTAGCTCTGGGGCAGTAGATGGCGCTGCTGAGCAAACCACCTTACTCTCAGAAAAGGGGCTCCAAGGGAGGGTGAGGCAGTCTGTGTGGGCACCTGGAGGAGGTTAACAGCCAGGCTGAGGCCCAAAAGAGAAGAGGGGGAGAACAGACTTCCAGGCAGAAGAACAGCCTGATAAGGGCTCAGAGGCCAGAACACTGAGCCTTTGTGCCTGGAACTAGTTAAGTCTGCAGAGGGAACCACAACTGTAGGGAGAGGGGAGAGGAGGAACGGGGACTTTACCCTGAGGGCAAGGGGATCTATGGGAGATTTCAGAGCAGGGGGTACTAAGTGTTGTTTGGGATGCCCAGAGAATGGGCACCCTGTGAGGAATGCCCAGGAGGCAGCTGGACATGTGGTCTGAGCTAAAGGTTGGGCTGTGAGTGCTGTGGGTGGAGAGGTGGTGTCTGAAGGGTGAGAAGGGGACAGTCAGCAGAGTGACGTGAGCAGGGGTTCCAGACTGAGGCACCCATACATTTGAGGGTATGGAGGAGCCTGCAAAGAAGACCAAGGGGGAGCAATCAGAGGGGGCAGGCTGCCATGGCTGCCAAGGAAAGAGAATGTTCCATGAAGGAAGGAGTGGTCAGCCAGGAGATCCTGAAAGATGAGGATTAACAAGGCCAAAGGAAGGAGAGGGAGTAAGGCAGCTGAGAGGGGGGTGTGGACAGCTCTCCAAAGAGGTTTTGCTTGAGGGAGAAGACAGCTTGATGGTTGCTTTTATTTTGTAAGATTAGAAGAAATTAATAATATATTTTTTAAAGTATAGAAATGGAGGGTAGGATATAACCTAGTAGTATGGAAAGTCTTTAAGGAACCAGGCATGGCTAGATCCAGGGGTTCCAGCAAATGACTCGCTCAGCTCCGTTCCTGACACTCATTGGCTCTAGGGCTGCATTCTCAGGGAGGCTTGCCGACGTGCTGGAAAATTTTCTCAAAAGGAGCTTCCTCCTAGCTGGCGAGCCCAGAGGAAAGACAGAATCTGCTCGTTATAATACTAGAGTCCCAGGGCAGATTCTGATTGGCTAGTTTGGGTCATGTGCCTATCCCTGGACCAATTGGTGTGACTGAGCCATAAAGCATCCTGACTGGCCAGTCTGGGTTGTGGGCAGAGCCAAGTGATACCCCACAGGTGAATGAGGGCAAGGATGGTTTCTCAGGGATGTCATTTATAAGATACTCCTTAGAATGAAGGGTGGTGGGATTACTGTGGGACACAGGGGCCTCTAATCTGTTGCTCAAAGCGTACACAATGTCGATTCCTCTGTTGTCTCGTAGGTCTCAAGTTTGACATGAAATACATGAATTTCCGTGTGAAGGCCTGTAATAAGGCAGTTTCAGGCGAGTTCTCTGAGCCAGTGACCCTGGAGACACCAGGTGACTGGCTCCCACCCCTGCCCTGGCTGAGACACCATAACCCCTTACTCCCAGGGCCCCAGGGACTGGTGTCTGAGGAGAATCTTCTAAGCGGGATTCTGTGACCCTTTTTGCCATGGTTGCCAGGAAGCTCAGTGCTCGATCCACAGTAGCTTCCTTAGCCTGAGTGTCTGGTATAAACCTGGTATTATTCTTTGCATTTGCAGTTGATCCCATTATACCTGGATGGTTTTTAGACACACACACACACACACACACACACACACACACACTCTCTCTCTCTCTCTCTCTCTCTCTTTCTCTCTCTTTTCCAAAAAATGGCTAAGCGTGCTATGGAATTGGGAATGGGATATCAGTACTGAAGACAGATTTGTTAGCCTCCCACAGTGACACCTTTGAATGTCCTGATAGGAAGTCCTTCTGCAATCTTACTTAACTCTGTCATGCTATAGCCCAGCCCCTTTCCTGGGATTAATCCCCAGTGGAAGCACAGGGCAGCACAGTGGTTTGAAAATGGCTTCAGACCTGGGATACCTTTAGGCAACAAGCCCTTGGTCTTCACTCCTCTGGCTACATGTTCTGCCCTCTCCACTCTTCCCCATCTTGTCTATTGGTGTCTTTCTGCCTGTTGTCTCTGTATCTCTCTGTCTCTGAATCTTTGTCCATTGGTCTCTTTTGCTCTCTCTCTGTCTTAGTCTGTTTCTTTGTGTTTTTCTGTTCTCTGTCCCTGTCATGGTCTGTCTTGGTCACTGTCTGTCTCTCTCTGTGCCTCTGGGTTTCCCCATCTCTGTGACTCCCACATCTGCCTGGCCCCAGCGTTCATGTTCCGCCTGGATGCGTCCACATCCCACCAGAACCTGCGGGTGGATGATCTCTCCGTGGAGTGGGACGCCATGGGCGGGAAGGTGCAGGATATCAAAGCTCGCGAGAAAGATGGCAAGGGGCGGACGGCGTCTCCCGTCAACTCCCCAGCCAGGTAGCCTGCCCTCTCCCCTCCCTGAGTCTCTGGTGGAGGAGATCAAGCTGGACATGGACACACAAAGCCCAGTGTGCTCAAGGCTGGGGTGGAGGGAGGGATGTGGAGCTGGGGGGACCCAAAGAGTGAATGGAGAGGAGACTTTGAAATGGGTTTTGACGGTTGAATAGTTTTCCAGATGAGGAAGGGCACTGGTGTGTTCTGACATGAGAGGCCCTGTGTATGAAAAGTACCACAGACAGTCAGGGAATGATGAAAAGTTCCTCGTGGCTGGGGTGGACCAGGGAAGCCCTCCGATGGGAGAGGTGAGTTCTGAATTGAGACTTCCCCTTCCCTGTCGCCCACAGAGGTACTCCATCTCCCAAGAGGATGCCCTCGGGTCGTGGGGGACGGGATCGCTTCACAGCTGAGTCCTACACAGTGCTGGGTAAGGAGGAGGGTAGATGGGAGGAGAGAGGAGTACTCTGGGCAGGGCCCTGACGGGGGGTGGTGGGAGAGAATTCCTTTGGCTGGGGAAACTGAGGCAGCTATCAACAAAGCTTCTGTGGGAATGGTCCCAGTAAGGTGTTATTGTGACACTGGAGGAATGGGAAGATTTGGGGCTGAGGGATTAATGGGGGGAATCAGAGCTTATGGGTGTTCTGGACTGGGGAGTGGCTGGGCAGGAGCTTGAGGGGGGATTTCCTGGGGTCTGTGGAGTAGCTGAGACTCAGGGAGTAGCTGAGCCTCGGGGAGTAGCTGAGCCTCGGGGAGTAGCTGGAAAGAACAGTTGCCTGTGGAGCAGCCAGGTTTGTGGAGGAGCTGAAGCAAGACAGGGGCTCGGGGAAGTGGCTTAGGGTGAGCGGAGGAGCCAGAGAGTGTCGCTGAGTCTGAGAAGTGGAGAGAATGGCTAGGATGAGAGGAGTGGTTAGCACCACAGGACTGATCGGATCCTGTGAAGGAGAAGCTGGAGTCCGAGGACGACCTGGAGTTCAGGGGAATCACCGCTGTCCGGAAGAAACGCTTGAAAAAGAAGCCAGGGTAAATGAGGAAGCCAGTGTGGTTTGTACTTTGTGGCAGGTGGCGGCGGGGAGGGCACAAATTTAGGGAGTAGCTGGTTTCTGGGAATGAGTGAGGAGAAAAGCTGCCATCTGGTGGGGCAAGAGTGTGCAGAGAAGCTGCAGCTCAGGAGTAGCTGGATCGGGGAGTAGCTGAGGCGGCAAGAATCTGGATCCGGGGTCCGGGGAGGATGTGGACTCAGGGAGTAGCTGAGATCTAGTTGAAGCTTGGAGAAGATCCGGACTTAACGAATATCTAGGGACGCCTGGAGTATCTGGAAGGAACAGCTGAGGCCCGAGCAGTATCTGCAGGGAATAGCTGGGCTCTGGTTGCCCCTTTGTGAAAGGGCACCTGGGACCCGATTCTACCCAGTCCCCCCTGCCCGCTCCGCCCCACAGGGGACACGCTGATTGATGGCGGGGAGCATTACTGGGAAGTGCGCTACGAGCCGGACAGCAAGGCTTTTGGCTTGGGGGTGGCCTACCGCAGCCTGGGCCGCTTCGAGCAGCTGGGCAAGACAGCCGCGTCCTGGTGCGTGTACGTCAACAACTGGCTGCAGGTCAGCTTCACTGCCAAGCACGCCAACAAGGCCAAGGTGCTGGACACCCCCGTGCCCGACTGCCTGGGCGTGCACTGCGACTTCCACCAAGGTGACCCCGGGCCCCCGCTGACCTCTCCGGCCACCCCTGTCCGCCGTCTCTCTGCCCAAACCCCTCTTACCGGTCCCCCTGTTCCTCTTGCCCTCCACCCCAGGCCTCCTGTCCTTCTACAACGCCCGCACCAAACAGCTGCTGCACACCTTCAAGGCCAAGTTCACACAGCCACTGCTGCCGGCTTTCACGGTGAGGCCTCCTCCGCGGCCCAGGGGTAAGAGCGGGCGTGGCGTGAGGGCTGGCTTCACTACTGAGCCTCTCTGTGTCCCCCCCGACGCCGTCCCCCAGGTGTGGTGTGGCAGCTTCCACGTGACGGCAGGCCTACAGGTCCCCAGCTCTGTGCGCTGCCTGCAGAAGCGGGGCAGTGCTACCAGCAGCTCCAACACCAGCCTCACCTAGGCCTCGGGACGGCCCCTCAGCCGGGCTGATTTCGGGGCGGGGGGGGCGCCTCCAGGCCTCGGCTGTTTCAGCTGGGCACCCTCTTCTCACTTGCTGCTTGGAGCCTTAACCCCTGATGGGGTCACCAGTGGGGAGCGGGCACGGGGGCGGGCCCTCCTCCCCACCTCACCTCCTAATAAAGGTCAAACACTGGCCGGGCGGTGCTGCTGGTCTTATTTTCGTGGCTGGGTGGCACTGGGTGTGCCTGGCCCTCTCTGGACCTCAGCTTTCTTGGCCGTAAAGTGGGCTTTTCTTGGGAATTGCCTGGCGGTCCAGTGGTCAGGACTCAGAGCTGTCACTGCTGAGGCCCGGGTTCGATCCCTGGTCGGGGAACTCAGATCCCATGAGCTGTGAGGCACAGCCCCCCCAAAAAGGCTTTTCTTGAGGGTCAGGAGGCAGGTTTTGCTGAGCTGAGGACCACTGTGGGCAGTCCTCTGAGGGAGCCCGCACTGCCCCACCCAGCCAAGCCAAACACGCAGGTCCTGGGGTCACCTGAGCTTTAATTCTGGGAGGAGGGATCTGCCTGACTGATGCGCCACACTTGGAGATGGGCCCGCTGGTCCCCCGTGCACTCGGCTGCCTGCTGCAGCGCCAGTCTCCTCTGCAGTTTCCCTTTCAGCTCTGCTGTCACATCTGCCAGCCCTGGGAGTGGGGAGGGGGGTGGTCCCTGAGGCTTCAGCGGCACCAGGGATTCCCCAGTCCAGGCTGTTCTCTCTTATATCCACCCAGGACTGCTGCAGAATTTTCGGGGCCCAGCATAAAATGAAACATGTGTTCAGTGGACATGAGGAATTTCAAGATGGACACAGCAGAGCATTAAACCAAGTGTGGAGGTCACCCATGTGTGACTACATGGGTCTCCCGCTTGTGAAGCCCACCCTGCATTGACCCCTTACCTGTGGTCGGGGAGGAGGAAGCCTGCGCTGAGCTGACTGGCAGCTTCCTGGCCAGGCCACTGTTGAGGCCTTTTTTGGGCTCTGGTGGAGAAGGTAGATGAAGGCTGAGGCTGGCTCTTGGCTGGATGGGAAAGGGGCTGGGAAGAGGGACCCCTACCTGACTTGGGCACGATGGGTGGCTTTGGAGGCTTTGCCTGAAACATGGCCAACTTCCTGGGCTTCGGGACAACTGGTCGACTAGGGGAAGGCACTGCATGGACAGAGATGTGGCATATCACATCCAGTCGTCAGCCCGCTCCTCATTTCCAACTCTCATCCACCCCGGCCGCCACCCACCGTCCCCGTTCACGTAGTTGGCAGCTGGGTCATCTCCAATGGGGATCACATAGTTCTCATCCTGGTTCAGTAGTGGGGGCAGCTTGTCCTGGCTGGACACAGGCGTGATGGACGAGGGAGGCAGCTGCTTAGGGCCACCCCTAGGGGCTGCGGGACCTGGTGGGAAACTGTGGTCACTGTCAGGGCCCACGTGGTATGTGCACACCTCGGTGCATGCATGTGTGTCTGTGCACGTGCCCGTTTATGAGTCTGTGTGTGTGTCCCTGTGTAGCATACACATGGACACTGGGTGAATGTGCGGAAGTTGAATATATGCAAAGGGTTTATACACACGTGTGTGCATGACATCGCATGGATGCTAAGGTATGTGCTGGGTCGCTTGTCTATATTAGTGTGTACACTAATTTAGTGTATGTGTAAAAGTCTGAATTTGTGCTCTTGAGTGGGTATGTCTGCATTTGTGTGTACGTACGTGATTGTGACGTGAGGTATGTATATGTGTGCTACATGGGACTGGAACTGTGTGACACCTGTATTCATGCATGTGTGGAGCCACTATCTACATAGGAGCTTCTGATGATGCAGGTGGACACATACAGGTCTGTGTTCATGAGTGTGGCATGTATGTATGTATGTATACTTGGGCCCATCATGCATGTGGGGTCCGAAGCATCTGACCAGCCCAGGGAGAACTATACTGCTCACTCCACAGACCTTTCCAGTCTCTTCTTGCTTCGTAATCGGGACTACCTCCCACCCTGATTTCCCATCTCTACCTACTGAAATCCTTGGGGACCTTCAGCAAACAGCCCCTCCTCCAGGAAGACTCCCCTCTACTCTGCCCTGCCTCCTCTTCTCCCAGCTCTAGGTGCCGCGCCTTCCCCTCCCACCCTCCAGCCCCAGGTTCGACTCCTCAGGGCTGGGACTGTCTGTGCCCAGCCATGCCCGCCCCCTCCATAACCTGGAAGCCCCTAGAGAGCAAGGTCTGGGTAATTTCTCGGTCCCTGCAACTCTGGGTAGAAGATTGGGCACAGGTGGCGCCATGAGGTTCCTAGGTCTTTCCCCACTCTGCCCCAGTGGCGACCGCGGGGACAGGGCATCACCTGGGCCGGGGGCCGAGGGCGCCACCCACACACTCTCGCCATTCTCTTTATCCGCCTCCACGTAGCCTGGAACAGAGAGGGCGGCCTGGAGGAGGCACGGCGGCTGGGGGCTGACCCAAGGGTGTCCGGGTCGGGGAGGGGGCGGGAGAGGCGTGGACTGGGCCCCCAGAGTTCCCTGAGGCTGCACCAACCAATCACTTTCTCGTAGTCATCGTCCAGCAGAAAGGGCATCAGCTGCTTATTGGAGTGCGACACGAAATAGTTGACCACTGCGTCGAGCGAGGTGCAGGAGAACTGGGGTCAGATAGGGGATGTTATCAGGGCTGGCGGGGAAGGGGAGCAGACCTTTGCAATTCCCGGGACCCGGGCCCAGCGCTCACCGGCTCCTCCACGTCGATCACGTACTTGGGGCCCTCGCGCTTCACTCTGTAGTGCCGGACCACCGGCGTCCTGCAAGGGCAGGGGCGAGTGAGTGGCCTGGGTGAGGACAAAAAATGGCCTGCCCCTCGTCCGGGCCCCGCCACCATGGAGGGCCCAACCCCGACTTGCTCCCCTGCACACTGACCACGCCACATCCTGGCGTGGGTCTCTGCAGGGGACCAGGCCCTCGAAAGACTCCACCTCCTAGAAAAACCCTGCGCCTGGTCCTGGCATAGCCCCCCAGGAGGACCGTCCTGTATGGATTCCATCCCGGGAGGCCCCGCTCCCGGCTCCACATTCTGCCTGGCCCCGCCCCTATATATGACCACACCCCCGCACCCGACGCCCCTCCCACCCCGGCGCCGGGGCCACGCATGCGCACCCGTTGAGCGTCTGGAGCGTGCTGACCGACACTCCGCCCGCGCCGTCCCCGCTGGGCCGGAGCAGCAGGTTCCCGCACTCGGGGTGGCGCTCCAGGAGCAACTGAGCCTCCAGCCGGCTCACTTTCAGGAAGCACCTAGGGCGGGTCGCGTCACTCACCAGGACAGGCCCCGCCCCCAGAGACACAGCCACGCCCTCCCCACGTAACCCCGCCCCTGGGCACCAAGCCTTGCCCTCCCGTCCACGACCTGGTTCCTGGAGACCCTGCCTTGCCCGACCCCAGGCCCAGGCTCTGCCTCCGGAGGCTCAGGCTATCCTGCGGGCACACAGGCCAACACTCAGAGACCCATACCCGCCTCCCAGGCACCTATACCCTCTCCTGTAAAACTTGTCCCGCCCCCAGGCACCTAGGCTCGCCCATGGAGATCCAGGCCCGCCCCCAGGCAGCTAGACCCGCCCCAAACACCCAGTAGGGCTCCCAGCTGTGAGACCTAAGCCCCGCCCCTGCCTGGATGCAGTCACGCTCAAGACCCAACGCCTGGAGACCCCGCTCACTGCCCTCTCCGGCTCCATGCTGTCCAGCCCGCCACCATCCTGGAGACCCTCGGCACTTACGAGGGCATCTCGAGCGCACGTCGTGCCTCTTCTTTGGCCAGGACCTCGGCCATCATGTACAGGTGTCCGGGCAGCAGGTTCAGGTTAGACGGGACACGGAGCTGAGGGGGGCATTGGGGCGTCAGGGAATGGGAGACTGTGACTATGTCACAGAGGGGCAAACTGAGGCCAGAGTGCGGATACAGCCAGGATGGGAACCCAGGTCTGGGGGCTCCAGAGCCACCTGACACCTCAGGGGCAAAGAGGGCATAGAGAGGACTTCAGTGATGAGGAGGACGGACCAAATGCTAGCATGTAGGGTCTCAAACTCAACGGCCTGCAGGAGGCAGACTGGGAACAAATGAGTAACCTAGAAATCAGGAATGTTTACTAACACTCCTGGTTTTTAAGTGATAGCAGCTGGCTTAAATTTATAGCACTTTGCTGGCAAAACAAAAGACGTTTATGGGCTACATCTGGCTCATAGGCCGCCAGTTAGTGACCAGTTTGCTATACTGGAGAGGTTTGTTTGGGGAATGAAGGTTGGAAATTAAAAAGAGGATTTCCGAGCAGGCCTAGTGGGGAATGGGGGAGAGAGGGGCCGAGGACGACCACTCTTACCTCCACCACCATCAGGATGAAGCCTTTCCACATCTCCCGAGACTCCAGACTCTCTACCTAGGGAGGGAAAGAAAAAGATTTTGTGTCGATGAGCCTCGGTCTAGTCATCTGTGAAATGGGAGTGAGGAATAAGAGACCCTGTGTCCAAGGGCTGTTTTGAAGATTAAATGAGCTTGAACAGGTTAATTTAGAATGATGTCTGAATATAAGTTCTTAGTAATGTGGGGTACTGTTATTCTTTAATGTTATTACATCAACATTTAAAAAAAACATAAGTCAGATCATGTATCTCCTATGCTTGAAACCTTCCCTTGACTCCTACCTCCCTCAGGGTAGAAGCCCAGGTCCTCCTGGTCACCCACAGGCCCTGTACAACCTGCCCCTTCCCCCCACCCCCGCAACCCTCATTCCCTCCCTCTCTCCCCCTCTTTCACTCTGCTCCAGCCACAGGGGCTTTATATATATATATATATATATATATATATATATATATATATATATATGTGTGTGTGTGTATATATATATATATATATATATATATCTCACATCTTCTTTATCCATTCATCTGTCAGTGGACATTTATGTTGCTTCCATGTCTTGGCTATTGTAAATAGTGCTGCAGTGAACATTGGGGTGCATATATCTTTTCAAATTATTGTTTTCTCCCGATATATGCCCAGGAGTGGGATTGCAGGATCATATGGTAGCTCTATTTTTAGTTGTTTAAGGAACCTCCATACTGTTCTCCATAGTGACTGCACCAATTTACATTCCCACCAACAGTGTTAGGAGGGTTCCCTTTTCTCCACACCCTCTCCAGCATTTATTATTTGTAGACTTTTTGATGATGGCCGTTCTTTCTGGTGTGAGGTGGTGCCTCACTGTAGTTTTGATTTCCTTTTCTCTAATAATTAGTGATGTTGAGCATCTTATCATGTGCCTCTTGGCCATCTGTATGTCTTATTTGGAGGAAGGTCTGTTTAGATCTTCTGCCACTTTTTGATTCGGTTGTATTTTTTTTTTTTTTTGATATTGAGCTGTATGAGCTGTTTGTATATTTTGGAGATTAATCCCTTGTCAGCCACATCGTTTGCAAATATTTTCTCTTATTCTGTATGTTGTCTTTTCATTTTGTTTATGGTTTCCTTTGCTGTGCAAAATCTTTTAAGTTTAATTAGGTCCCATTTGTTTATTTTTGTTTCCATTACTCTAGGAGGTGGATCCAAAAAGATATTGCTGCAATTTATGTCAAAGAGTGTTCTGCGTATGTTTTCCTCTAGGAGTTTTACAGTATCCGGTCTTAAATTTAGGTCTTTAATCTATTTTGAGTTTATTTTTGGGTATGGTGTTAGCGAATGTTCTAAGCACAGGGATTTTTAATTGTCTTAGTCACTGCCTTGACACTAGAAGAGTGTCTGGTACACAGTAGGTGCTCAGTAATGTTAGCTGAGAGATTGGATGATGGCAGTGGTCTTTGTGGATCAGATCTTGTTCTGGGCACTTTACATATATTATCCCACTTTTCAGTTGAGGAAACTGAGGCCCAGAGAGGTTAAGTGACTTGCCCAGTGTCACCAGCCCAGTGGTAAACTTTTTGTGACTCCATGCTACTATGTGTTAATGGTGGGTGTGACAAGAAGGAAGGGTCTCCTACCAGCCCCACCTTAAGACACCTACCTTGAACTTGATCTCCTGGTTCCGCAGGACCAAGCAGAAGTGGGTGCCACGGTCATGGGAGCTCCCCGAGGGAGCTTCATCTGTGAGCTTCACAAACGTTCCTAGGTCTAGCTTCTCCATATGCTGGGAGCACAGTAGACAGGGTCTGAGCACGAGGCCTGTGGCCCCTCAGGCCCCCTGTCTTAGACATACCAACATAC
Organism: Stenella coeruleoalba; assembly: GCF_951394435.1. Classification (NCBI taxonomy): domain Eukaryota; kingdom Metazoa; phylum Chordata; class Mammalia; order Artiodactyla; family Delphinidae; genus Stenella; species Stenella coeruleoalba. The sequence continues at coordinate 170,868,264 of NC_137148.1, read as the reverse complement.
CATCCATGTCCTCTGCTTGGTCCCTGGGGTCAAGGTGGACCAATTCTTGAGCCTTCATTTCCATCCTTACCTGGGAGTCCCGATTGCTATTGTAGAAATAGAGAGTCAGGCCCTGGAGGCCTGCCCAGAACTTCTTGTAATCCTGTGGACCAGAGTTGGAGAAAGAGAATGAGGTGAGGTGGCGAGGCTGGGTACCTCCATCATAGTCTACCTCAGGACGTTTGCACTGGCTGTTCTCTCTGCCTGAACACTCTTCTCCCAGATCTTTAGGTAGTTTCATTCATCACCTGCTTTGGGTCTGTGAACAAGTGTTGCCTTCTAGGGGAGGCCCTCCTCATCCATGGCCCGGCTTCTGGGGATCTGTTTCTCTCAGAAAGGACCAAACGGAACCTACAGGGGTGGGAGCTTTAGGAGTAATTTGTGCTAACTCACTTTATGGTTTTCCATGCATCCACCCACTCATCCATCTGTTCCACCCTCCCATCCTTCCACCCTCCCATTCACCCATACATACATATAACCCCCTGGCCCCTTATCCACCCTGTAAATATTAACATCTCCTAGGTGCCAGGCACTGGGCTAGGTGCTCAGTCTACAGTCAGAATTTCACAAGGCTCTGGACACTAGAAGGTCTGCAGATTCAGGATTTCCCCCTCAGGATTCTGAATTCCAAATGTCCTAGCTCTCTGGAGGCCGAAGGGGCTGATACAAATCAGATTATAAGATTCTAGAATTTGTTTTTCACCAAATATTCCCTGAGCACCTACTCTGCGCTCAGCTCTGTTGCAGGCAAAATAATAAATGGGGCATGGCTTCTTTTTCTAAATAGATGATGTTTCGGGAATTCCCTGGCGGTCCAGTGGTTAGGACTCCGTGCTTTCACTGCAGGGGGCACAGGTTCCATCCCTGGGGGTGAGGGGTGGGGGTGGGGACTAAGATCCCGCAAGCTGCATGGTGCGGCCAAATAAAATAAAATAATGATGTTTTAGAAAGATAGAGAAAGCATAGATACTTAAATCCTCCAAAGAAGAGAAATTAGCACCCTCAGGGAGGGATAGATCCTGGACCAAGAGATCACAGAGGAGGAGAGAAGCCCTCCAACTGGGAAATCTGGGAAGACTTCCTGAAACAGGAGGTACTTTAATTAGTCCATAATGATAATGAAGGTAGCTCTTATACTGACAGCGATCAAGCATCCATCAATCCACCTATCAATTCATCCATCTGCCTACCCATCCATTCATCCAGCCGCACATCCATCCATTCATCCTTTTTATCAACTTATGTACTCACCCACACATCCATCCACCTGTCTACAAGCATACCTCATTTTATTGCACTTCACAGATATTCTGTTGTTTTCTTTTTTACAAATTGAAGATTTCTGGCTACCCTGCTTTGAAGAAGTCTTTCGGCGCCATTTTTCCAACAGCGTTATTTTAAAATTAAGGTACGTACATTGTTTTTTTAAGATAGAATGCTATTTCACACTTAATAGAGTATAGTCTAGTGTAAACATAAATTTTATAGGCACTGGGAAGCCAAAAAATTCATATGACTCACTTGATTGCAATATTCGCTTTATTGTGGGACTTCCCTGGTGGTCTAGTGGTGGGACTCGGTGCTCCCATTGCAGGGGACCTGGGTTCAATCCTTGGATGGGGAACTAGGTCCTGCATGCCACAACTAAGAGTTTGCATGCTGCACCTGAGAAGCCCTCCTGCCGCAGCTGAGGATCCCACATGCTGCAACTAAGACCTGGCAGCAGCCAAAATAAATACGTACATACATACATAAATACGTAAATACATACATAAATAAATAATATATATTTGCTTTATCGTGGTGGTCTGGAACCAAACCTGCAGTGTCTCCGAAGTATAGCTCTATGTATCCATCCATTCACCTATCTGTCCCTCCACCCAGTCACCCATCTGTCCATCCATAGGTACATACTACATATATACATTTTACATTTACTGAAGACCTACTATGTGCCAGGCACTGGGAATACAGCAGTAAGTGATTAAACTCACATGGTCAGACCTACTTTGTCATGCACCAGCTGTGTGCCATCCATTGCACATTGTTCAAGCTATCTCTGCCTCAGTTTCCCCACCTATAAAATGGCAATAATAATGGTGCCTGCCTGGGACTTCCCTGGCAGTCTAGTGGTTAAGACTCCGGGCTTCCACTGCAGCGGGCACAGATTCGATCCCTGGTCCAGGAACTAAGATCCCACATGCCTCTTGGCATGGCCAAAAAAAAAAAAAAAAGGTACCTGCCTCAGAGACTGCTATGAGAATTGGGTGAATTAATACATGCAAAGCGCTGAGTCAGATCCTTGGCATGTTAAGAGTTATCCCTTGGGACTTCCCTGGTGGTGCAGTGGTTAAGAATCTGCCTGCCAATGCAGGGGACACGGGTTTGAGCCCTGGTCTGGGAAGATCCCACATGCCATGGAGCAACTAAGCGCGTGTGCCACAACTACTGAGCCTGCGCTCTTAGCCCACAAGCCACAACTACTGAGCCCGTGTGCCACAACTACTGAAGCCCGCTGCGCATAGAGCCCGTGCTCCACAACAAGAGAAGCCACTGCAATGAGAAGCCCACACACCGCAACAAAGAGTAGCCCCCACTTCCCGCAACTAGAGAAAGCCCGCGCGCAGCAACGAAGACCCAACGCAGCCAAAAATAAATTAAAAAAAAAAAAAAGAGCTATCCCTCTTCTGTAACCATGCCTATGGCCTTGTCAACCCATTTTATTTTTTTCGTTTTAATTTTAATTTTATGTTTTTGGCCTCACGGTGTGGCCTGTGGGATCTTATTACCCCAGCCGGGATAGAACCTGCGCCCCTGCAGCGGAAGTGTGGGATCTTGACCATTGAACGACCAAGGGAGTCCTTTTTTTTTTTCTCTCCATTTTATAATAGAGAAAACCGCGCGGAGCAGGGATGTGAACTTGGGTCTCATCCTCTGGGGCCCTCGTGCTCTTTCTTAACCCCTGAGATCTCCTGCCTCTGGATGCTTTCTAGGCTGGGGAGGATTTGGATGTGTGGAGGCCGAAGGACGGAAGGAGGAAACTGCCCAGGGCAAAGGCAGAGAAAAGCCTGGTTGGTTTGCGTCCTGGTAGGAGATGAGTATGCAGATGAGGAGGGGGATGGACCTTAGTGGGAACCAGGCTGGGCTTTATTCTGAGAAGGACACACACACACACAGCCCCTGGCCAGTATCTGGTTCTGTGGGACGTAGCCTCCATTAATTCTCACTGTCCCTCCTCACAATCTGTACTGACTTTGACCCCTGGATCTGAAGTTCACAGAGTTAGCTCAGGGCCGGGGAGGGGGAGGTGTGGGAATCAGAAGACTCCCCATTTCCTGGAGTAAAGTCGCTGATCCTGTTTGTATCCGAGAGAGACATAAAGAGACCAAGACAGAGAGAGATGGAGCCAGGCAGGGAGAAATACAGAGAAAGAGAAAGAGCTCAGGTCAGAATCAGAGACACAGAGAGAGACAGAGACAGACAGACAGAGGGACGTAACCTTTCCCAGCCCCCAGTCCATGCCCTGCCCCACCCAGCACCCACCGCATTATCCTGGGCCGGTTGCGGAGGTCTAGGCTCAGAGAGGTGCTGCACCTGCCTAGGCCGCCCAGCAGCGCCAGCTCCCTGGCCCATCTTACCCGGTCTCGGGGTCCCTTCTTCTCCAGGAAGCTTTCGTGGTAGTGTGAGGGCAGGCTCCTCTTGGGCTTGGGAACCCGGGGTGGCCTCAGGGCCAAGGCCATGGCGGGCCGGGTCTTTGGCCTGGCCTCTCCCTCCAGTGGGTGCCCCAGCTGAGCCAGGAAGCAGAGAAACAGGTTCCAGGGGAATTTCCTCTCTTCTGTCAGCTCCGGAGCTCCCTCCCCTGCCAGGGCTGGATGGGGGCTGGGCCTGGGCAGGTCCCGAGATCTTAGGGAAATCCCCTCCTCTCTGGTGCCCAAAAGAGGTCAGGGAGGCCTGGCTGGAGTAAGGGAACAGAGGAGAGAGCTGCTGGGAGCTGTCAGTGCCAGGGCATCAGGAGGGGGACCTGCCTAAGCAAAGGCCTGGAAGGGAGAGAACGGAGTCTGGTGCCAGAGTGGTGAGGTGATGAGACCAGAGAGTGGTACGATGTCCAGGAAGCCCATTAGGCCGCCTGGACGTTAGAACAATCTTGTTTGTATCTACCAAAAATCTTGCAGGGATTTTGACAGGAATAGCACTAAACCTGTATATCAGTTGAGGGAGACTTGACATCTTTTATGTCCTGTGTTGAGTCTTCCAACCCACAGACATGGTCTTTCTCTTCCTTCCTTCCTTCCTCCCTCCCTCCTTCTCTCTCTTTTTCTTTCTTTCTTTCTTTTTCTGTCCCTTTCTTTCTTTCTTTCTTTCTTTCTTTTTCTTTCTTTCTTTCTTTCTTTCTTTCTTTCTTTCTTTCTTTCTTTCTTTCTTTCTTTCTTTCTTTCCTTCCTTCCTTCCTTCCTTCCTTCCTTTCCTTCCTTCCTTCCTTCCTTCCTTCCTTCCTTCCTTCCTTCCTTCCTTCCTTCCTTCCTTCCTTCCTTTCTTTCTTTGTAATTATAAACACCATTGTACTTTTAGTTCCAGTTTTCATGTTCATTGCTAGCATACAGACATGCCATTGATTTTTGTGTGCTGATCTCTTATCCTATAACCTTGCTGAACTAACCCACTTCTTAGTTCAAGGGGCGTTTTTGGTAGATTTCTTGTGATTTTGTACACAGGCCATCATGTTGTCTGCAAATAGGGTTAGTTTCATTTCTTCCACCTTTCCAATCTGTATGCCTTTTACTTCCTTTTCTTGTCTTATTGTGCTGGCTAGCACTTCCAGGACTCTGTTGAATAAGAGTGGAGAGGGTGGACATCTTTGCCTTGTTCCCAGTCTTAAGGGGAAAAGTGGGATTTCCCTGGCAGTCCAGTGGTTCAGACTCCATGCTTCCACTGCAGAGGGCACGGGTTCAGTCCCTGGTCGGGGAACTAAGATCCCACGTGCCACGTGGCGTGGCAAAAGAAAAAAAAGTGTTCCGTCTTTCACCATTAAGCACAATGTTAACTGAAGTTTTGTAGACGTGCTTCTCCAAGTTGAGGTAGTTTCCCCTCTGTTCCTAGTTTGCTGAGAGTTTTTATTATGAGTGGGTGTTGAATTCTGTCAAATGCTTTTTCTGCATGAATGGATACGTTCTTATGATGTTTCTTCTTTAGCTTGTGTGTTTTCTGTGGTCGATATAATAAATTATCACAAATTTAAAGGCTTAAAACAACACAAATGTATTATCTTACAGCTCTGTAGGTTAGGAGTCCTACGTGGATCTCACAAAGCTAAAATCAGGGTGTTGGCAGGGCTGTTTTCCTTTCTGAAGGCTCAAAGAATGAATCTATTTCCTTGCCTCTTCCAGCTTCTAGAAGCTTTCCTCATTCCTTCCTCCATCCACAAAACCAGCAACTGTGGGTAGGAACCTCACATCATATCACTCTGAATTTCTTCCATAGTTATCTCTTCCTAACTCTCTTCCATTTTTAAGGACCCCTGTTATTACATTGGGCTCAGCAGATAGTCCAGGATCATCTCTTTATTTTATTTTATTTTTTTAAAAATTAATTAATTTAGGCTGCGCCAGGTCTCAGTTGCGGCACGTGGGATCTTTTGTTGTGGCGGGCGGGCTTCTTAGTTGCGGCATGCATGCGGGATACAGTTCCCTGACCAGGGATTGAACCCTGGGCCCCCTGCATTGGGAGTGTGGAGCCCTACCCACTGGACCACCAGGGAAGTCCCAGGATCATCTCTTTATTTTAAAGTCAGCTGATTAGCAACTGAACTTCCATCTGCAACCTTAAATCCCCTTTGCCATGTAACCTAAATATTCACAGGCTCTGGGGATTCAGACATGGACACCTTCAGGGAACCATTATTCCACCCACCACAGTCTCTTAAATATGGTGGAAAACACTGACTGAATTTGGCATACTGAACCAGCCTTGCACCCCTGGAATAAACTTCACTTGGTCATGATGTATATAATTCTTTTTATGTGTCACTGAATTCTATTTATTAATATTTTGGTAAGGATTTTTGTGTTTGGATTCATGAGGTATATCCTGTAGTTTTCTTTGTACTCTTCTTATCTGGTTTTGGTGTCAGGGAGATGCTACCTTCATAAAATGACTTGGGGAGACTTCCCCGGTGGTCCAGTGGTTAAGACTTTGCCTTCTAATGCAGGGGATGCAGGTTCGATCCTTGGTCAGGGAGCTAAGATCCCATATGCCTCGCGGCCAAAAAAACAAAACATAAAACTGAAGCAATATTGTAACAAATTCAATAAAGACTTTAAAAATAGTCCACATCAAAAAGATCTTTAAAAAAAATGAATTGGGAAATATTCCCTCTTCAATTTTCTGGAAGAGAATATGTAAAATGGTATTAATTTGTCTTTGAACCTTCATAGAATTCTCCATCTGGGCCTGGAGATTTCTTTTTTGGGACTTTTTTTTTTTTTCTCCCAAGCAAATGAATACTTTTATTAGCATGGTAAAAAATATTTTTTTAAACACATAGGGTAAAAAACATTTTTTTAAAACACATAAGGTTTTGACCTCAAATACTTGCCAGGTCTGCTACAGAAATTAACGTGTAGCTAATGAATTTATGAATCTTGAAGATACCTAGTTCCTTTCTGGGGACTTTTAAAATTACAAATTCAATTTCTTTCGTAGTTATAAGGCTGCCTGGACTTTATACGCATAGCAAAGAATAGCCTTTGGAATCTGCTCAAGAACTGTGTAGTCTGGGCAACCTCTTCATCTGCTGAACTGTCTGGTAATGTTGATTATACTATCTGCCATATAGGGGTGCTGTAAATGGTTAATAAGGTCACAGCAGTTAGGTTTTTTTGTTTTTTTTTAAAAAAATATATTTATTTATTTATTTTTGGCTGCGTTGGGTCTTTGTTGCTGCGCACAGGCTTTCTCTACTTGCGGCGAGCAGGGGCTACTCTTCCTTTCTATGCCCGGGCTTCTCATTGAGGTGGCTTCTCTTGTTTCAGAGCACGGGCTCTAGGAGCACAGGCTCAGTAGTTATGCCTTGTGGGCTCCAGAGCGCAGACTCAGTAGTCGTGGCACACGGACCTAGTTGCTCCGCGGCATGTGGGATCTTCTAGGCTCAGGGCTCGGACCTATGCCCCCTGCACTGGCCGGCGGATTCTTAACCGCTGCACCACCAGGGAAGTCCACACAGCAGTTAGTTTTAATTTTATTTATCAAAGGCAATGGGGAGGGAGGTGGTCATAGTTGTATTTTATAAAGATCTCTCTGGGGCCAGCCAGGGTGAGAGATGGACAGGGTGTGGGTGAGTGTGGAGGCCTGAGTCCCTAGGAAATGATCCAGATGGGAGAGGCTCGAGATCCAGCCCTGGGTTTTATAAGAGAGCCAAAGAGAAAGTAGGCAAGGTTATGTGGGAATAAACGGGCCAGTTTGAGCTCTGCTGAGTCTAAGGGGCTGGGGGATGCATAGTTGATGGCTAGCTCCTGGGTGGGTGGTGAGATGACTCCAAAAGGAGGTTTGGACTGGACACAAAGTGAGTGTCAATGAAATTTAACTATCAAGTTAAGAAGAAGAAAAAAGGGAATTTTATTTGAGCCAAACGGAGGATTATAACAGAGGAAGCAGATTCTCAGAAAGTGCTGAGAGCTGTTCTGCCTGTTAGAAGCTGAAGGCACATATACATTTTATTTATTTGTTTGTTTATTTACGCTGCACCACAGGGCATGCGGGATCTTTAGTTCCCCAACCAGGGTGCGAACGCGCCCTCTCTGCGGTGGAAGCATGGAGTCTTAACCACTGGACCGCCTTGAGACAAAGGATCATACATCGAAATGATACTGATATTCTACATAAAGTTCACCAAGGATAGATAGTCCAGGTAAGCCCGTAAAAAGGGAGGAGCGGGCTTCTCTGGTGGCGCAGTGGTTGAGAGTCCGCCTGCCGATGCAGGGGACACGGGTTCGTGCCCCGGTCCGGGAAGATCCCACATGCCGCGGAGCGGCTGGGCCCGTGGGCCATGGCCGCGGAGCCTGCGCGTCCGCAGCCTGTGCTTCGCAACGGGAGAGACCACAACAGTGAGAGGCCCGCGTACCGCAAAAAAAAAAAAAAAAAAAAGGAGGAGCAAATCATCCTGATCCCCTACAGAGCTGGGAAAGAACACTATTCTTTTAAGAAGTTACATTTACTGTTGAGTAGGCATTCCCATCTTCCCATGTTTGAGGATCACTGGTTAATGTGTAATGCAGATTGGGGAGAGAGGGAGGAAGGAGGTCCAAACAAACAGAATTTTGTTTACTTTTTCTTGTCCTGCCTTAAAATACAACTTTTATTTCATCATGAGTAATAATAATCATTCACATTGCCTAGCTCTTACTCTTTGTCAAGCCCTGGTCTTTAACAACTCTGAAGTAGGAATTATTATCCCCAGGAGGCAACAGGGAGGTGGAGACACTTGGTCAAAGTCACAGAGCTGGGAAGTGGTGCCGCAGGATTTGGAGCCAGGTCCAGTCTGATTCCAGATCATCCTGGCTGGACACCCCCGCCCCTAACAGCCTGTCCCCTCTTCCAAACCCGGGTCGGGTACACCCATATGCGGCTGAGCCCAGCCAAAGGTGCCCTGCAGCTTAACGGAGCCCCCACCCCGGGCTTTAAGCCCTGCGAGGGGCTGGTGAGTCCCAGCGCTGGGAGGTGGCCCTGCACCTCGGAGCGGAGGTCCCGGGACGGCGGCCACCGAGAAAAGAAAGGGCTGCAGCTGTGCGGCGCACTAGCTGGGCTCAGCCCACATGCACGAAGCGCTAGCGTTGGGTGGGGGGTGGAGGCCACGAGCCAGCTTTGACCCGCGAGCTGATTGGCTAGCTGAGGACAAGACCCTACAACTGATTGGATGCGTGAGGCCGGAGTCTCCTGCTGACTGCTAGAGGAGGAGCAGTTTAACACTGATTGGCTGGAAGGAATCCAGCCTCTACCGTCTATTGGCTGAAGATGAAATGACCCAGTTTTAATTGGTTGGCTGGCTCTGCTGTGATCCAATCATGGAATCAGTCGAGGGCCGCCGGGAAGGGTGGAAGTTAACCCTTTAGAGACTGCCGCCCGGCTTGGGCGATCTACAGTCGCGGCGGCGCAGGGCTGCTTCCCCATTCTATCCCGTAGCCCCAGGGCAGTGTGGCTCATTCTCCCGGACCTCAGTGTCTCCTCGGTCCCAACAGCCGAGGCCTGTGTGTCCCTCAATAGGAGTGGCCGCGGACCTCAATTTCCTCGGTCGACGTAGTGGGCTGAGCCACCCTTGTCCCCCAGCCCCAGGCCTCAATCCTGTAGGCTATGGCCTCGGGTGGAGTCATTGGTTCTCCGAAACCGTAAGTCCCCGGCCTTAGTTTCCCCAATGGTACCCTGAACTCTCGGCTACCAGCCCCCTCCCATGGAAGGTGGCCTCAGGCCTCAGTTTTCCGAATGGTCCCGGAGGATTGAGCCGCCGCCTCTTTCTCCAGCGTGTGCAAGCCGGAGGCCTGACTTTCCCCGCTCGCTCCTGCTGACCCGCCCACCGGCGGCGGCCAATGGCTGGGGCGCTTCCCGCTCGGGGCAGAGCCGCGTCACGTGCCGGGAAGAAAGCACCAGAGGCGCGCTGGGCGTGTGGCTGAGCGGCCATGGCAGGTACGGCGGGCCTGGCGGGGGGCCAGCAAGGCGCTGGGTGGGGTGGCTGGACCAGCTCGGGGTGCGAGGCCCCGCTGCAGCCTGTTGCTGCCCGCAGCTCCAGAGCCGCTGTCCCCCGCGGGCGGCGCGGGCGAGGAGGCGCCGGACGAGGACGAGGCGGAGGCCGAGGACTCTGAGCGGCCGGGGGCATCGGGTGGCGCGCGCAGCGGCGGCGGAGGCGGCGGCGGTGGCGGCGGGGCCGGGCCAGGGAGCTGCGGTGGCCCGGGGGGCGCGCTCACCAGGCGCGCGGTCACGCTGCGGGTGCTCCTCAAAGACGCGCTGCTGGAGCCCGGCGCCGGGGTGTTGTCCATCTACTATCTGGTGAGCACCCCCTAGCCGCATCCCATCCTAGCTGGTGCAAAAGGGGAAACCGGAGTCCAGTGTGCTTTCTTGCCGCAGGCCGAGCCCCGGTGTGGGGAGGGGAAACTGAGGTACGGAGCATCCTGACCCAGCACGAGCCCTTCTGGGCGGGAGAACATTGTTTACCAAATACTCCACTCAGAGAGGACACAAGTGCCTTCCTGACTGTGTGACCTCATTCAACCTCTCCGTATACCAGTTTTCCCATCTGTAGAATGGGATTTTCTTTCCTCCCATGGGGTTGCGTGAGGATTCAATGAATACAGTGCTCAGCAGTATGCCTGCTACACAGTAAGTGCTTTTTATAAGTGTTTGCTATTATTACTATTATTGTTACTGTTGTTGTGCTCTTTGTGAGTGGGAGCAATTTGTGAATTGAACACCTGCTGTGTGCCAGGCTGTGTTGGGTGTTAGGGACACAGCAGAGATCAAGACAGACCCTGTTCCTGCCCTTTGGGGCTCACAGTCCAGTGAAGGGAGGGGGTACAGTCATATAACTGGACAGTTCCAATCCAGGCTGATCGGGATGGTACCTAAGCTGGAAGCCTTCCTGGAAGGAAGCAGGAAGTGGTTACCAAACCCTGGGAAGCGGCATGGGGTCAGGGAGGACTTCCCAGAGGAGGGGTCTTGATGGGTACCAGCTCTTGGGCCCAGCCAGCCCACTGTCACTGCAGGGGAAGAAGTTCGTGGGAGACCTGCAGCCCGATGGGAGGATTGTGTGGCAGGAAACGGGCCAGGTGTTCAACTCACCCAGCGCCTGGGCCACCCATTGCAAGAAGCTGGTGAACCCAGCCAAGAAGTCTGGCTGTGGCTGGGCCTCTGTCAAGTACAAGGGCCAGAAACTGGACAAGTACAAGGCTGCCTGGCTCCGGCGAAACCAGCTCCATATACCTGCAGCTGCCGCCGATGAGGTGCGTCCTTCAGCCTCCCTGACTCACTGTTGGATAAGGAGTACCCAGAGAGAGGATGTTGGAGCTGGGGCCTTGAAGGATGAACAGGAGTTGGTCAGAGAAAGGTGAATGGAAGAGTTTTCCAGAGGAAGGGATAGCATATGCAAAGCCTTGTAGGCATGAAGCAACACATGCTGCTTAGGGAACCATTATTAGCTGATGCAGCTGGACATTCAGATGCCTTGGTAGCTGAAGGGGCTGGAGACATCAGCAGGGACCAGATCTGGGAGGGTCTTGAATGCCATGATAGTAATAGATATTCTTTGAATGTTCACCAGCTGGGTTGAACTTGGCCAAGGACCCTCTCTGGGTTCCTAGTCTTTTTCATATGTAAAATAGAGATGATAACGGTACCCAGGCGTATTACACACACACACCTGGTTGGCAAATCTTTAGGGCCACTGGCAGGCTGGAAACTCAGGCAAGAGTTGATGCTGCAGTCTTGAGGTAGAATTCCTTGTTTTCCAGGAAACCTTAGTTTTTGCTCTTAAGGCCTTTAAACTGATTGGATGAGGCCTACTGACATTATCAAGGGTAATCTTCTTTATTGAAAGTCACCTTATTGTAGATGTGAACCGCATCTACCCAATGCCTTCAAAGCAACACCTCGACTAGTGTTTGATTAAATAACTGGGTACTATATCCTAGCCAAGTTGACTTTTAAAACTAACTTTCACAGCATGCCATAGGGCTATTCATTCAGCAAGTATTTAGTAAATGCCACCTGTGTGCCAGGCCCTCTTCTAGGTGCTGGAGATAAAACAGATCAAAATGAGAAAAAATCTCTGCCTTCATGGAGAGAGAAACAAATAAGTCCACCTTACTGTACGTTGGCAGAAGTAAGCAGGGACAGGGGATGGGAGTGGTGGGAGGGTTAGGGTGGTCAGGGAAGGCCTCACTGAGAAGGTGACATTTGATCAGTGAACTGAAGGAGGGGAGGGAGGGAGCCATAAGGCTTTCTGGAAAACAGCACATGCAAAGGCCTTGAGGCTAGACTGTGGCTGGTGTTTTTGAGGAACAGTGAGGCTCCAGTGTGTCTGGAGCAGAGTGAGCAAGGGGCAGAGAGGGAGGAGGTGAGGACCAGGGCCGGCGGGGGGAGGACAGGGGCAAGTCGTGCAGGACATCATGGGCTGCGGGGTGGACTTGGGCTTTTACCCTGAGGGAGGTGGGAGCCCTGGAGGTCTGTGGGCAGAGGAGGGGGCGGGACCTGACTCAGGTGCTCACGGCCGCCCTCTGCTGGCTGCTGTAGGGTGTAGGGAGGACAGACTGGGGCCAGGGCGTGAGAGTAGGAGCCGGGGAATCGGGGTGCAGGTGATTGTACAGATCCAGGTGGCTGATGATGGGGTGGACCAGGACAGCCATTGAAGGGGGAGGAAGTGGGCAAGTTCTGGTTAATTCTGCAAGTGGATCTGATGGGATGTGCTGATGGATCTGATGTTGGTGTTAGGAGATGTTTTGTTCTGAGCAAGTGGGTAGACAGGATTGCCCTCATCAGAGATGTGGGGAGGAGCAGGTTTGGGGGGATGGTTGGGGCAGGGTGGCCATGTTGAGTGTGAACCCCCCACGAGGAGATGTCAAGGAGCAGCTGGACCCCAAGTCAGGAGCTCAGGAGAGCCCCAGGCTGGAGTCAGGACTGTGGGCAGTTGTTCAGGGGGCAGATGGGGTTGGAGGCCACCCAGGAGGGATGTGGGTGGGGAAGGAAAGAGGCCCGAGGACCCAGCCCTGGGCCAGCGAGTGAGATGGGGGAGAATAATGGGGTCCAGGAGAGGTGGGAGGGAAGCCAGGTGAGTGGGGGGCTCCCTGAGGAGTTTCTGGGAGGAGAGGAACAGACCCGGGCAGACGCTGCCAAGAGGGGGGCAGGGGGACAGAGACTGAGATGTGACCATTGTGTTTGGACACAGAGAGGTCACCTCGGCAAGGTTTCTTGAGAGAGCAGGGGGAGAGGTTATTGAGAGAATCTGGTAAAATAATCCATGCAAAGTGCTGGCTTGCTTGCTGGATGAATGGAGCAACAGGGCATATGCTAAATGCTTTGCACGCATTCTCATTTCACCCTTACGCCACGCCTGTGGGGCTGGAGGTCATTGTGCCGTTTAACAGATGAGGAGACTAGAGCCCGAAGTCTGTTTGTAATAGGCAGAGGCGGGATTCGAACTTGCGAGGCTAGTCCACAGCCTAGATTGTTTCTGCTCCCTCCCTCCCTCTAGTGGGCACCTGGGGCAACGACAGGAACCGAAGGCTCAGGCCAGCCAGAGGTCTCTGTGGAACTTGCCGGGAGGGTAGGGAGCAGCCAGCTGAAAGTCCCGTCGCTGTCCCCCCAACCCCGACCCCGCCAGAGCCCGGCCAGCGAAGGAGAGGAGGAGGAGCTAATGATGGAGGAAGAGGAGGAGGAGGTTCTGACAGGAGCCTCAGCGGAGGACAAGAGTCGGAGACCACCGGTGAAGGGCCCCTCGGAGCCTGTCCACCCTGGTGAGAGGTGGGGAGAGGAGGGGAGGAGGAAGGGCAGGAGGCCGACGGAACTCAGGTGGGGGAGGAGGCTGGGGGCAAGTCTGGCCTTTCTTTTCCTTAGAGCCCCCAAGATGCCTGGCTGACTTCCCAGCCCCCGTTGCCTAATTTCACTCTCACTGCCTGACTTCTTTAAGCTCTAATACTACATTTCTTGGTCCCACTGCCCAGTTTCTTTATCTGCTGCCGGATTTCTTCACCATGCCGCCTGATTTCCTTGCTCCCCCGTAGGATTTCTTTGCCCTGTTGCCTGATTTCTAGCCCTGCCGCCTGATTTCTTTGACCCGTTGCCTGGTCCTCACCTGACTTCCTGAGCCCTTCATCTGAGTTTTTAAATCTCTTCTGCCTGATTTGTTAAGCTGCCGCCTGATTTCCCAGTCCACCTGCCTGATTTTTAAGGCTGCCCCTGGAGTGGTTTTTTTTGTTTTTTGTTTTTTTCTTTCTCCGGCTGCCTGGTCTTCATTTTCCAGTTTCTGGCTGGGGAAGGAACTGACGCTGCCTTTTTTTTTTTCTCTTACCCCCCAACCCCGCAGAGGCCACGCCCCCAGGGAAAAGGGTGGAAAACAAGATCCGGGTGCCTGTGCGCTACTGCATGCTGGGTAGTCGAGACTCTGCCAGGTCAGATATACCCCATGCCTGCCGGGACCCTCACCCCCATCGGTGTGAGCTCTTGCCGGTGTATGGGGAACAAAGGCAGGGGTAGGGTGGAGACAAGGCCTCAGGTCCGAGCTGGATGTGGGCAGCTGGGGAGCCAGCGTGGGGGTGAGGAAAGGGCCTGGGGGTTCCTGAGGCTGTGGAACCCTCCTGGCTCCTTCAGGAACCCGCACACCCTGGTGGAAGTAACATCCTTCGCAGCTATCAACAAGTTCCAGCCGTTCAACGTGGCCATCTCTAGCAACGTGCTGTTCCTGCTGGTGTGTGCCCAGCTCCTACTTTGCCCCTTAGGGGTCAGGGGCTCTCAGGCCTGGGCAGGGGGTGTCCCCCCACCCCACCCCCCACCAGAGGATCCCTGGAAGGTCGGCTCCATGAGAGCAGAGACCTTGTCTGCTCTGTTCACTACCGGTGAACAGTAGGCACTCAATCAATGTCTGAATGAAGAAGGAGGTGGGTGGGCTGACCCCGTCACAACGCAAGGGCCCTGGCCCTCAGGACGGCCTTGGGGCGGCGGTGCGCAGTCTGAGCGGGTCTTCCATTGTCCCTCCCCTCCCCAGGACTTCCACAGCCACCTGACCCGCAGCCAGGTCGTGGGGTACCTGGGCGGCCGCTGGGACATCAACAGTCAGAGTGGGTATTTGGGGCCTGTGGGCAGGGGGGTGTTTGGGGCTGGGGTCGATGTCCACGCCTTCTCCCGCCTCCGTGCAGTGCTCACGGTGCTGAGAGCCTTCCCCTGTCGGAGCCGGCTGGGGGACGCGGATACCGCGGCCGCCATGGAAGAGGAGGTGAGGGGGCGCACGGTGACTCGGCGTTCTGGGGAGGGCTGGCGTGGACACAGCTGTCCTGGCTACCGCGTCTAGGCGCCTAGCACCGTGTCGCCACTCAGCAAGGGTGCAAATGGGTGTGTGTGACCTCCGGTCCCCTCACCTGTGACCCCCACCCTCATACTTCCTTCTGTACAGACGCCGCCGCCGGCCCCTTCCCCTCTGAGCCTGTCTGGCACCTGGTAAAGGCCCGATAAGTATTAGCTGCCGTCCTTAATGTTTTCATAGGGTGCTTAGTACGCGCCTGCGCTCCACACTCACCTTGTCACAGGGCACAGAATGCGTGTGGATTGGGCGCGCACATGTTTCTCCGCCCACTTCTTCCTTTCTCTTTACCCTATCTCTTGATTTAACTATTGATTGAGCGCCTACTATGTGCCGGGAATTGTTCCTTGAGCTGAGGATACAGCAGTGAGCAAAATAACCTTTTATCTTAGATTTATGTGAGGAGCATCTTTGTTTTTTTGGGGGAGGTCGCACCACTTGGCTTGCGGGATCTTAGTTCCCCGACCAGGGATTGAACACCAGGCCCCGGGCAGTGAAAGCGTGGAGTCCTAACCACTGGACCGCCAGGGAATGTAGCAGCAACTTTTTAACGTTATTTGTTGACTGTCCCCCACCCCCCCACTGGACTCGCTGAAGGTGGAGCAGGGTGTGTCTGCGTCACTGCTGTGCCCTCAGGCCTGGTACACAGCAGGCGCTCATTAAATGCTGGCCGCGTGGGGCTGGATGGGTGCCAGGCACGTGAGCGCACTAGGGCTGCTACAGCCCCCGGCCCCGTGCGTCTCTGCCCCCAGATTTACCAGAGCCTGCTCCTGCGGGGCCTGTCCCTGGTAGGCTGGTACCATAGCCACCCGTACAGCCCGGCCCTGCCGTCGCTGCAGGACATCGACGCACAGATGGACTACCAGCTGCGGCTGCAGGGCTCCAGCAATGGCTTCCAGCCCTGCCTCGCCCTGCTCTGCTGTGAGTCCCGGGAAGGGGCGGGCGTGGGGCCCCAGAGGGCCACCGCGCCTCCATGCCCAGCCCCTTCTCTCTCTCTCCTCCCCCAGCCCCTTACTACTCTGGTAACCCGGGCCCAGAGTCCAAGATCTCGCCCTTCTGGGTGATGCCGCCCCCTGAGGTAGGCGGGGCTGCTGGGGGGAGGCCTAGGGCTGGGAGGCGTGGGCGGGGCCCTGTGTGGGTGTGGGAGGGGTCAGGAGGCCTTGTTAGCCGCAGGAAGCCAGTACTCTGGTTCCGGGCTCATCTGGGGAGCTGGGGTCTGCTCTCATCTGTGAAATGGGAACATAATCATTGCTCTGAGGCTGTGGGTGTGAGGACTGTTGAAAAGGTGGGTGCTCTACCTGTAGCATGCTGCTTTTGCACCAAGGTAGCCTCCTTCCTGAGCCCTGTCTGGTTTCATTCCCCAAGTCCATCTCGGGGTCAGAAATCAGCTTTAGAAAGGAATTCCGGAGCCATGGCCACTCCTGTGTGTGTGGTGGGGTGGGTGCCACCCTGCCTCCCTGGTCGCATTGCTGGGTTCCTTTAAGGTCTCGCGCGGCTCTGGATCTGATCTGAGTGCGGAGCCAGGCCTGCAGTATCAATTCTCTGACTCCCAGCCCTGGGCACTTCCTGCTGTGCTCTGCCATCTTGGAGGGGGGCCGGGTTGGGGGTAGCTAGTGGTGACTGCCATGTGTCTCTGCCAGCAAAGGCCCAGTGACTATGGCATCCCCATGGACGTGGAAATGGCCTACGTCCAGGATGGCTTCCTGACTAATGACATCCTTCATGAGATGGTGAGTCCACTGCCGCGTGAGGTGGGTGGGGGTGGGGTGGGTGCCCTGGGAGGAGCAGGTGGGAGATGAGGGCGCCCAGCTGGATGGACATGACACTGTAGGACTTGGGAAGCACTGGCTGAACGGGCCACATCAGGGCCCAGTCAGGCTCCTCTTCCGCTCCTGAAAATCACGGGCTCTTAGGATCAAGTCCCAGATCCTTGCCTCAGCCCCTCCTACCTCTCCCCCCTCGCCCTCCTGGCTGTTCTGGAACATGCTAGGGACGTTCCCACCTTGGGCCTCCGCAGCTGCCAGGGATTCTCCAAGTGGGGACACGTGAGAACCTCAGGTGTTACTCGGACGAATAGCGAGCAGGCACGTAAACAAACGGAGCTAGTTCGTCACACCTGTGACTTCACTGATGTTACTGCTCTGGCTAAGGCTACACCGTGGAGCCATGTCAGGACCGGGGCAGGTATAAAGAATCACATTCAGTGTGCCTGCTGCTTCTGCAGAAGTTGTCTCCCCCTCCAGGGGGCCCTCCTGCCAAGCCCCTAATTTCTTCAGGACCTGGGTAACGTCTACATGCCACACTGCATTAGACTAGAGGCCCCCCGAGGGGTGGCAGCAGTGTCTGTCCCACTCGCTAATGTATCCTGAGTGCCTGGCCCGGGAAGTGCGGTCGCAGGGGCTCACCTGCCCCACCGTTCCTTAGATGCTGCTGGTAGAGTTCTACAAGGGCGCCCCTGACCTCGTCAGGTTCCAGGAGCCTTGGAACCAGGAGCACACCTACCTCGACAAGCTCAAGGTAAGACTCATGCTGAGTCCTATGCAAACCCCTCCTTTTATAAAGATCTCTGGGAGCCCCGGGGACCCCCCCCCCCCCCCCCACTGAATATATTCGTGGGCAGCTTGAAGAGAAGTGAGTTCTTACCTGGGCCTATACAAAAATACTTCAGTCAGAAATGAATGCTACCAAAGAAAAGCCGTGTTTTATCACATGGAGGTGGTGACGCTGGTGGACATCACCATCGACATGCAGATGAAAATGCAAAAGCCCCGTAGACCTCATCACCCCTGGGACGTCCCAGCTGGAGACGCTGCTCTGGGCCCTGCTTCTCCCGGGGCGCCCATGGAGGTGCAGGAGGGGTTCTGAATCTTAAGCAGCAGCAAAGCTGAACCGAGCAGAGCGGCTGGTGCTGGGAGTGGGTTTGTCTAGCCCGCTGGCCCTACCGCTGGTAAACGGGACGTGTCGGCAGGGGCTCCGCATATTTCCTGCCTTAGAGTCGTTCTCAGAAGACACTACCCACTCCGCTTTGCAGAGAAATAGCTTCACACGTTTGCTTGTTTTGTTCACACTTAACAGTGACCAGGGCTTAAAGCTGCCACTGGTTACCTCCCAGACTGGTGCTAGGTGGGTGGGGTGGCCTCGGCACACGAGGGGGGCGCGTGTAAGAGCAGGATTTGGGAAGAGTGGAGGAACCTCACCCCCAAAGGACGACGTCCCCAGGCCTGGAGGTGTGGCTTCAGGGACACGGCTGCGTGCTTGGGTTAGGAGAGCCCCCTGGCAGGCTGCAGCCCTGAGGCATCAGGCCTCCTTATTTCAGATCTCCCTGGCCAGCAGGACGCCCAAGGACCAGGGCCTGTGCCACGTGCTGGAGCAGGTTTACAGCGTCCTCAGGCAGGGGAGCTGAGAGCACCAGCCTCCAAGGACCAGGGAAGCCTTTGGTCAGATGCGGCTCCCCGAGGCTCTGCGTGAGGGGAGTGGGCCCAGGGCCTTTGTGCTGCTTCGTTCCTGTGTGACTGAGGTGTGTGACGGCAGGGGCTCAGATAATAAAGGAGAAACAGCCTAGGCATGTGTCTCACGGATTCAGGAGGGGTTGCTGTCCATGCAGCCGTAGCTATGGGGAGGGGCCGTGCTGGCGACTGGGCGGATGACAGACTGGGCGGATGACAGCCGTCCCTCCCAGGCTCTCTGTGGGCTGGTGCTCATGTGGGCCCCACCCTGGCTGGAGACCCCTTCGAGAGGGCCCACCCTGCACCACAACCAGGCAAGAGACTGTAGAAAGAGACATTTAATACTTTTTTAAAAAAAATCAGGATTACATTTTGATCTGCCCTAGGCTGGGATGGCTGTCTCTCCTCCAGGTACTGGTGACCAGGGGCCTCTTGGAGGAGCAGGGAGGGCCTGGTGTCCTTGGGGGCTTTACCGGGTCACCAGAGGAGGGGAATGTGAACCAGGCCCGGGGTCCCCTGTTTAGCCAAGTTTTGGATTAGGCAAGAGGGGAAGTGGGTGCAGGGCTGGGGCCCTGCTGGTCTGGGCAGCTGCCTACCTTGGTCTGGAGGAGACGGCCTGGGCCACTGTCCAAAGAGGGTATGGTGGCTGGCTCACCAGGGTGGTGCCCGTGACTCCCCCAAGGGTCCCAGCAGCCAGGGGTCTGGGAACATTCACTTAACAAAGCCTTTGTGCTTGACCGTCCACATAGTGGAGGCTGGGCTCCCGTGGTCGCATGTATGTGTGTAGGCTGGGCTCCCGTGGTCGCATGTATGTGTGTAGGCTGGGCTCCCGTGGTCGTGTGTGTGTGTGTGTGTGTGTGTGTGTGTGTGTGTGTGTGTGTGTGTGTGTGTGTGCACGCACGTGCACGCTGGCAGCTTGTGCCAGAGATGCTCCATGTGCTTGGCTTGGGATGCGGTGGTGGGCACGGGTGTTTGGGGCTTGCTTAGTGCCCTGCAGGGGGGAGATGGCCTGTCTTTAGGGGCCCTGGCTCCTGAGAAGCCCAGGCTTGTCTTTCCCCAAGTCCCCAGCCAGAAGAAAGGGGTGAAACCCTTCCAGGAAGGTGGCATCTGTAGGCACTCAGGGGCCTAGGGAGCTCTGGAGGGGGCTGGTAGTGTCCGGGGGGAATTTAAAAGCAGGGTGGCGAGTCTCAAACAGGGGTCTCGCCCAGACCACCCCATCACACCGATGTTCAGTCCTATCCCGTTAAGGGCAGGTCTCCGGGCAGGGCTGGATGGAGGTGGGAGAGGATGCGTATGCGTGTGTGTGTGTGTGTGAGTGAGAGAGAGAAGAGAGGAGAGAGAGAAGGGGGGCCCACCTTGAGTTACCAGTCCCTGGAGGGGTGGGAGCAGTTAGTGTTTCTAAGAGCACCTTAGTGTGAGCCTCCTGGGGCGGGGCGGGCGGAGCTGGGGGGGCAGAGTTGTGAGCAGCAGGAAGGAGGAACACTGCCCAGCCCCCAAGACGGCCACGTGGAGTGGGGAAGGGAGCCCCCACCACCGGGGGTGAGCACTAGTGTAAACAGGGGCCCCGCTGCCCTGGGGCTGGATCAGGCCCAGAGTGGGCCGCCCCGCAGGCTGTGAGCACTGCCCAGCTGCGGGGGCCCGTGGAATGCAGAGATCTGGATGGAGGGGCGGCGGGCCGACACACCATGGAGACGCGGTCACTGGGGCAGCGGCACCAGCACCTCCACGTAGCTGAGGGGGAAGAAGCCAGACTGGCCGTGGAGCATGCCCTCATACCAGTTCTCGTCGATCTGATTGGTCAGCGTGATGATGTCGCCCTCATGGAAGCCCAGCTCCCCGTCGTTCTCAGGCTCAAAGTCGTACAGGGCCTTGCAGCTCGGCTGGTCCAGGGGCGCTGGGGGCGGGGGGAGGTCCAGGCTGTCACCTGCCCCTGTGGGGGCGCAGGGGGATGTCGCCTCCTCTCCCCTCCCCCCCACCCCTTTGTCCTGCCTACTCACTGCTCCTTGCTTTCCCCCAAGGAGAGCCACTTTCTCCCCTGTGGCCCCCACTGCTATCAGGAGGAGCCAAGTGACAAGGGGAGGGAAAAGGGCTCTGTGAGTCGTCACCAAAACGCTCCTGGGAGGAGCTGGGGACACCCAGTGGCATCAGGGTGATAGTGACCAGAAGCACACAGCTCTCAGGGTACCACTTGGAACAGAGGGAAGCCCAGCTCCACTTCTACCAGAGAAGGGGTGGAGAAGGACCCTTGGGGCACAGATTAGCAGGCGGCATCATAAACCGAGGCAGGGGCACGGGGCAGGGCCTGGGCCCCTTGGGGACACTCACGCATGCTCCTGCTGCTGGAGGTCCGGGTGGGCTTGTCGGAAGATCGGAAAGATGACGAAGCTGCTTGCAGACAAAGAACAGAGGTGGGCTGAGAATGCTGGCGTGGGGCCTGGTGCCCATCCTTGGGGCTCCTTGTGCAGAGAACTGGCCCTGCGGTTGGATGGGTGGTGGGCTAGGGGCTCCCCCGAAGGGGCCTGGGGCAGAGTGGTGCCCTCTCCTCCATTACCTGTGATCTTGGGGGCCGTGGCACAGGGGAAGCCCCCGTTGGACTGCTCAGGCTCTCCGAGGTCCAAGGGCTCCCGGGGCTTGGGCTTATACTCCCGCTTGGGGCGCGAAGAGGCTTCGCGC
The DNA here is from genome assembly GCF_951394435.1 of Stenella coeruleoalba. NCBI lineage: Eukaryota > Metazoa > Chordata > Mammalia > Artiodactyla > Delphinidae > Stenella > Stenella coeruleoalba. The sequence goes on along the minus strand of NC_137148.1, from coordinate 170,847,054 downwards.
ATCCTGCATGTGGAAGGATGCCTGTGAGCGACTGCAGGGCACCTGTTGAGCCCTCGCGTGTCGAGGTCAGGGAACAACGCCTCCAACCCCAGCTATTTATGCTGCTGCCTCGGGACTCGGGATGCACGTGGGAGGTGGCGAGAGGGGGGCCCCCAGGCATATCTCCAAGGCTGCCTACAGGCCTGATCCTACTGCACCCAGAAGGCTCCTCGGCAGTGGCGGCTGGGGAGCTGGTGCCCAACAGATACCCACCCCTCACCAGGGAACCACCGCCCACCGGGGCTTCCCTTCTTAGGCCCTGGACGCTGCTGACTGCAAGATGGCCCTTGGAGACAGGGAAAGAGAGGAAGGGGCTCCCCAGGGGCAGGGCTGGCCAAACCCTCTCCCCACAGGACATCCCAAGCCTCTCCTCTGGGGACCAGGATGAGCATGATGAGGTCCTGCTCCCTCCTGGGACCCCCGCCCCGACTCATGCAGCCTGGGATTCTTTCTGAAAAGGAAGTAACCCCGCTGCTCTGGAAGGAACGTGTCACAGTGGGGCTGGGTTGTCCAGGGGCGGGGGCGTCTCACGGGTCCCCCAGGGCTGCCCTGGCAGCCGCAGCACCCAGCCACCGGGCCTCCCAGCCAGCAGGGTGGGCCGGGGCTCCCGCGGGGAAGGCCAGGGGGCCAGGCCCACCTTCGCTTGAGCTTGTCAGCCAGCTCATCCAGGATCTGCACAGCCTGCCGGTGGTAGTCCAGTTGGGCATCCACCAGGGCGGAGAGCTGGCTCACCTGCTCGATCTGCAAGGGACCAGCCAGGGCTGAAGAGCTGCCCTCCTTCTGGCCCCCATCTCTGGCTGCCTCCTGCAGGAAGCCTTCCCAGATTGTTCCAGACGTGGGCCCAGCCCCCGCCTGACCCTTGAGCTGCAGCCGGAGGAGGGTGAAGGGCCTGAGGAGACCCCAAAGCCTCAGTGGGCCAGTGGCTTCCTGTGGGCCTCCTGTTCCCCCTTCCTTCCCTTCACACCCTGAACAGGCTGCCCACTGGCACTGGGAAGTGGGCACCGCCGCTGGGCTCGTGTCTCAGGGGCTCCCCCAGAGTGGTCCCCGGCAGACCGGTGTGGTGGGTGCACGCGGGGAGGGGCTCAGGGCCTACACACGTACGTCAGTCTCCAGGAGGTTGTGCATGCTGGTCTCGGCCACCTCCTTGGACTCCTCAAACTTCTCCATGGCCTGGCGCAGCTCCTCATCAGGGATCTTGCCCTGCCGCTTCTTCTTGTAGTCAAAGTCCAGGCGGCGGCCCTCCAGCTTCTTCAGGTGGTGCTGGGGGCCGGGACGAGGGTCACACCGCGTGCCTGGGACCTCGGGGAGGGCCACCTGATGCCCTGCAGCCCTTCCCGCTGGGAAACCTGGCCTGGGCTGTATGTGTGGGGGGAGGGGGTAGGAGCGAGGGTGGGCCTGGAGCGGCCCCGCATACCTGGATCTCCTTCAGGTCCTTGTCGCACAGGTTCTGGAGGGGATCGATGAAGTTCTGCTTCACCTCTATGTCCAGGGAGTCCTTCACCTCAGCCAGGCGCTTCATGGACTCCCCGGCATCCAGCAGGGCATCGCCTGGGGAGAGGATGGGGTGGCGGAGGAAGCCGTCACAGGAGGCCTTGGCCTGCGCGGCCGAGGCACACCCCACGGCCAAGGACCTGGACACCAAAACAGAGAACGAAACAAGGGACCCTTAAGTCTGACCAGGAACCACGGGGGCCGGTGGTGACAGGTGTTCACGAGCCGCCCTCCCACCTCTTGGAAGGCACCCAGGTCCACCGTGGGCCGGGAGGGTGGCTTTTGCATGGCCGTGATGCTGTAGGCAGCCCTCGTCCAGGGGACCAGCCACCCTGGAGAAGATCCTCAAGCTACGGGGAAGTGCCAGCCTGCTGGCAGCAGAGACTCTGGCCCCAAGCTCTCAGGCCCGCCCCCGCCTCCAGCCTCCCCAGGGCCTCACCGAAGTTGGACTCGCCGCCCAGCTCCTTCCCATGGCGGATCATGCACTCGCCCAGCAGGCCCTCCGACTGCGGGTAGCCAGGGTTCTTCACCTGCCCTCGGATCTTGGACACCGTGTTGAGCATCGTCAGCTTGGCCCGCGAGGCTAGAAGAGGGCGGGGCCGGGTGGGTGTGGTCTCTCAAGGAGCCACCAGACTGCCAGCTGCCCCCCTCTGCCCGGGTGCTTGTTTATTTCTGAAGTGCTCCCTCGGCCTGAGGAACCAGAGCGTGAGAAGAACCTCCTGAAGAGACGTCCCCCCGCTGCTCTGGTCCTCGTGCAGGAGTACTGGCAGTGGGCAGGAGAGGGGGCCAGCTCCTCGAGACCCCCAGAGAAGCGGGGTAGGCAGGTAGAGGTGTGGACAGGCACAGGTGCCCCAGTGCAGACCTCTACCGGGGGCGGGAGGTGAGGGGCGTGCCTGCACCTCTGCCAGCTCCAGTCTGTCCTCAGCGAAGGCCTCAGGTGGACACAGCTGCTTTTGCTGCCTGTCCTGCATCCTCTGCCTTTCACTACAGGAACCAACATTTGGATTTTTCTCCAGGAAAAGTCCCTGCCTCCCTCTCAGCCTCGGAGACCCCACCTCATGCTCCAAAGACAGGCTTGTGGCTGGGGCCTGGCACCTGATTCAAATTGGTCCAAAGAGTTGACTGGGGGGAAAAGATGCCCTTTTCTGCTGGGACCATTAGCTCTAAGGATAACTTAAGGCTAGGGTTGCCGTGAAAAGCGAGAGCTGACAGATAAAGCAGAAAGGAAACGCATGACCCTGAAGACATCCTTTGGATGCCTGGATCCAGCCATGCCTGAACCTGCCTAGCCCTGGGCATTTCAGTTCTGTGGGCCCACGCACTGCTTCTTCATGCTCCGGTAACCAGAAGATTCTGGACTGACAAGAGACCCGAGGAGCTGGGGGCAGACCCCTTGCAGCTGGCTGGTGCCCTACCTGGGTTGGGCTGCAGATACTCGATGGTTCTGGCCAACACTTCTGTCACGGCCTTGCTGGTAACATCCACCTTCTGTAAAGGGAGTCCACGTGTAGGGTTTTGAAACCATCAGGGCGTCTGAGGCCAAACCAGGAGCACCTGGACAGCCCTTGCCCTGGCCCCAGTTCCCCAACCGCCTCAGAGCCCACGCAAGAACTGCCCGCTGCTTCTGGGGGCCGCCTCGCCTCCCTGCCTCCTTGCTGTTGGCTGTGCTGTGCCCCCGCCACTGCCTGCTCTGGGCTAGGGGGAGGCCTGCGACCCGCCTAGACCCTTCCGGTAGGTCTCGCCTCCCCCCGGGTGCCAGGGCCGGGGCCTATGGGGGCTGGTAACACTGCCAGCGTTAGACAGGCATCCCTCTCCTGTTACCTTCTCCATCTCTTTGAAGTCATCGTCCAGCTTGGTCCCTTCAGCCCCTCCGACCTTCTCACTGACCAGCTGGGGAACAAAAGGAGGGAAGAGAGTGTGAGCCTCAGAGGAGGAGGGCGAGGGCTCAGGCATCCACGATGGCTTCCCAGGGATGCTGAACGTGGCAGCCAATGGCAAAACGGGAAGCCAAACGAGCTCCTGCTCCAAACCCACATACTCCTGCAAACCCAGGGCCGGGGGCTCCTCCGGCCGGAAGCCTACCCTGGCTGCGCCCACCTGGTCAGGCTGCGCTGGCAGCTCCGCAGCCCCCAAGAGGGTCCCCCACCCCTGCGGAGTTGTGCAGACTGTCCAGGCACCCCTCACAGGGCCGCGGGGCCCACACCCGGACGGGGCTGCTGTGGTTCAGCGAGACGCCAAGGCTCACGGAAGCCCCTTCGCTCAGGGAACTGTGGCCTGCCTTTCCCACTGAACTCCTGCCTCTCTGCGAAGGACTCTCGGGGACCAAGGGTCTGCACGCGCCAGGGGCACCTCTGAGAGGCGAACAGGTCCTGAGGCCAAATGAACATGAGGACTGCCATGGGACAAGCGCCGAGTGGGAGGGAAGACCTGCCCCACACGGGCCAACTGTGGTGCCCAGAAGTCACTTCTTGCGTGCACGGGTGTGAACACACACAAACACACACACAATTTCCTGGTGGCCAGCAGCAGTCTTTGCCCACTTGTCAGGACCGCTCCCGGGGCTCCTGAAGGCACCCTAACCCTAACCCTAACCTGTGTGGTCTTGGGCCATCAGCTTTACTGGGCCTCAGTTTTCACCTCTGTAAAATGGGGTGACAGGTGTGCACTCACCAAGCTGTGGCCAGGCTGCCGTAGGCTGCTGTGTGCAAGTGTGTGCTCTGGGGTACTCCTGCGACACCCATGCTGCCCACACCGATGACTGCTGTTACTTTCCCCACGCATCTTGTTTCTCCAGGGGAACCACAGAACTGTAGGGCAGACCTAGCCTATAGGCCTTTATCCCTGCCTCTCCCCCCGGGGGTCAAGGGGAGTCTGGGGGGAGCTGCATGCCCCTGCAAGTCAGTGTTCTCATGGCAGCTGCACCCCGGGAGCCCAGGAGGGGATGGGGCACAGAAAGGAAGCAGGGCTGGCTCAGGGCCCCTCCACCATGCACCAGTATCTGGGGGACCTCCAAGGGCAGGCAGGGGCTGCCCTCCCATTTTTGACTTTATAAGGAAAGACCCTGGTCTCTCCTAGGTGTTTCTGGGGTGTTATACTTTATTTCATGGGGCAGTTTCACTTCTTTTGATTATGGTAAAACAGGACGTTCTCAAATTCAGTGGTTGCCAGAGGGAAATGAGTTAGGTGTCTGATGTGAGACAAGACACTTCTGGTGAACTGAAAGGGTAGCTGAAGTGCTGGGGCTCAAAAACCACACTTTCCGGGCCGAGGGCCTGCTCAGTACAGGGGACATGGGCGCCCCCAGGGAGCAGCCCCTGCTGGCAGGGACTACATCCTTTCTCTGAGGGGAGAGGGCACAGGCAGACCCCACAGCCTCTTCCAGGCCCTCCAGGAGTGTCACCTCCCCATCTTCCCTGGGAGCCCTCTGACAGCTCCCATGTGGGGCCTCCTTGCTCTGGCACCTGGGGGGCTGTGCTGGGAACATCTGGGTCCCTACCAGTCTCCTTGCCCTACCCCCACCTGGGAGCTCCAAGCTCCAGTCCCTCAGGCTGATTTGCCCCAGGTCCCTTCTCTCCAAGGCCCACAGTCCGGAACTGGCACAAGTGGATGAAAGGATGACAAAAGGCCAAAAGGGAAAAGTGGGAAAAAGCAAGCCACATGCCAACCACAGCAACAGCATCAGCAAAGGGAGGCTGTGCTGAGTGCTGGGCTGTGCTCCAGAGGAGGGGCCTGGGGAGCCCCCAGGAGGAGGCCGGAGGGCGGGGAGTGCCCCATCTGTGTGGGAGGCCAGGACTCTGCCGCTCAGTCCTGCTCGGGGACCCCGCACACACCTTTTCGGGGCCGGCAAGAGCAGCAGCACCGCCATGGAAGTAACACCTTCACGTGTAGCGTCTGCATCCAGCACTCCCCACAACTGACGGTGTTCCCCGGCTGCGGGAGAGGAAACTGAGGCGCAGCCCTGGCAGGGGCCCCGCGGGCTGAAGCCCACTCTTCTCTCTGCAGCTGCCGCCCCCCCACCCCCCACTCCGGCCCGCAGTGCAGAGGGGCTGGCCTCGTCAGCCAAGGCACCCCCCCCGGGGTGGGGGAGGCAGCAGAGGGGGTGGGTGAGCGCTGCCCACTCCCCGGCAGGGCCGTGACCACGGCGGTGTGGAAATCATGGCCTCCTGGGCCTGCCCAGCTGGGTGGGAGCCTGAGTCACCAGCAGTGGGCCCACACTGGCTGCCACTGTGAAACCCATATGGGTGCCTCCCTGGGGGAACGTGGGGCCCAGGCCAAGCCACGGCCCCAGCCACCCCCGCCAGGTGACAGCCAGGGCTGAGGGGTCGCTGTGGAGAGGCTGCGCTCGGCCAAAGCTGGCAGCGGCCTTCGGAGATGAACTCGCTGTTGCCCGTCACACGGGCCTCTCAGATCTCAGCCTGGCTCCCCACCTGCACGCCTGGCTTCACTTCCGCCCTGGCAGGGCGCTCAGGGACCGTGAGTCCCATGAAGGCCCAGAACAGGGTCCTTTCTGAGGAGGCCAGGCAGCTGTCTGGAAAAAAGGTACACGAGTGGTTCTGAGACCAGCCACCAGGTGGGACTGCTGAGTGACTGCTGCTCTGTGACCCTCTGAGCGCGGGCCTTCCTGTGTCTGTCCGTACCCTGTGATGGCGGCTCTATCGAGGTATTGCTGGCCTGCGCACGACCCACCAGGGACTGCACACCTCTGCCCCGCAGGAGGCTCCCTCTGCAGCCTGTCCCTCTGGCGGTACCTCTCCGGGAAACTGCATGAGCCAACCCCCCACCGTATGTTTGGTCTGACCTATGTTACTGCCCTTATATTATTTCTAACCTCTGAGAGGAGCGTGCCCTGCTTGCAATTCAGCCTGCAGGCGCCTCCAGGGCTCCAGCTCCAGGTCCCCCTCAGTTCAAACTGCAGCTTAGACTGCAGAGGTGGTTACTACCAGCCAGAAAGTGGAAGGACCCCAACCTGTTTGCTTCCCCGTGTGCTGACCCATTCGGACTGCTCCGCCAGCGACGGCCCCAGCCCAGCTCCCACCTGGACTCTGAATGGTCAGATTTACGACGACACGACCCCCAAGTGACTGCGACAGGCAGAGGGCACCCACTTCAGGCTCTCACACAGAGAAGCAGTGGAGCCGTGTGGTCTGAGGACACCTGCCCCAGGCACCTGGAAAGTGAGCGAACTTGGAACGGAGATGGGGCTTCATCCCTGAGCACCTACACGACCTCCACCCATGCAAGGCACCCGTGGGCACTCATAATAAAGACCACTCGGAGAAGGGACTGTTCTCTCAAGGACTGGCGTTCTTCAGCCTTCTAGCCTTGGCCATGTTTGGAGAGGAGCGAGGAATCTGACACGCGGGAGAGAAACAAAGAACGCGCAGTGGAACAATCTGAAAACACAAGACATTGTATGCCAAGAGCCGGCAGGACAGCCGCTCCAGGAGTCGAGCAGAGAACAGGAAGGCAGGAGAACCTTCTTTCCCCCAGGGAGGGACGTGGGGACGAACGGCTGCCCCAGACCAGGCAGGCACGCTGCAGTGGCCCCTCAGGGGCAGCGGAAGCTCGAATCCTGCACCAACGGGAGGCCTTGTAATTGAGTCATCTCAGCGGGGAAACCTGATCAATATGATATGGAAAATAAACAGCCGATCTGCAGGCTCGGTGACCGGGGCAGACGATCCACTTTGACGAATTAAGAGCTTAAGTAAAAAGAGCAGCAGGAGGAGGCTGGCACAGAGGAGCCGGGAGAGAGAAGAGCAGGGCTGCTCAGGGCCTCGCAACGCAGGATGGATGCTCTGCACGTCCTGCTCAGCACCCTCGCGCCTCGTCCAGCCGATATGCTCTGTGGGGCCGCTTGCCACGCTCCAGGTTAACAGCGGAGGTCCCCATCCTCTCCCAACTCCCCCAACTCCCCTCCTGCCCTCCGCCTGGCTAACTTCTCCCTGCCCCCACCCCGTGCTACAACAGAGCAGCCCCCGCCTCTCCCTCCCTCCTCATCAGTGAGGAGCCCAGCGCCAGGCGGAGGGGGCACGCGTTGGGGGCAGCTGCTCTCGGGCACTGGCTGGAGAGTTGGACTAAAAGGCATGGAAGGACTTCCCTGGTGGTGCACAGGAGTTAAGAACCCGCCTGCCAACGCAGGGGACACAGGTTCGAGCCCTGGTCTGGGAAGATCTCACATGCCACGGCGCAACTAAGCCCGTGCACCACAACTACTGAGCCTGCGCTCTAGAGCCCGCGAGCCACAACTACTGAGCCCACGTGCCACGACTACTGAGGCCACGTGCCTAGAGCCCACGCTCTGCAACAAGAGAAGCCACCACAATGAGAAGCCCGTGCACCACAACGAAGGGTAGCCCCCGCTCGCTGCAACTAGAGAAAGCCTGCACGCAGCAATGAAGACCCAACGCAGCCAAAAATAAACAAATAAATAAATTTATAAAAATAAAATTTAAAAAAGAAAAGAAAAAGCGATGGGGGTGAAAGAGCCTTGGGGTCCAGGCCCAGCCGCCCTGCTATGCGGTCCCGTTCCGGCCATCCTCGGGTCTGGGCCAGTGAATGCCCTGTGGCTGAGGCGCTGTGACCCAAGGCTGTCAGGTATGAGCACTTCCGGCTCCAGTTAGCGACCACCGTCGGGAGGGGGTGGGCAGGCCCGCTACCGGCTGCCAGGGCAGAGGCTGTGCTGGCTTTGAGGAGCGCCCCTCTGGCGAGGGAGATAAGAACAACAGAGACACAGTGATAAGAGCTGCAAGGGAGGTTTAAACACGCCAAACATGCTCCTGGCTGGGTGAGCTGCGGGGGCCAGTGCTGTCCAAGCTGGACCTCAAAGGGCAGGGTTCCAGCAGGCAGAGCCTGGCCAGGCAGGCACATGGTGTTCTGGGTGAGACCCAGGCTCAGGGGCACAGGGGCTGCCATTCCTGATCCTCCACGTGCCAGGCACTGTGCGGGCGCTTTGCATACATCCTGCCATTGATTGTCACCCCTCTGCAATGACAATGCAGGGACCTGCACACCCATTCTACAGATGAGGAAAACCCCGGGGTAAGAGGTGGAACAGCAAGGCTGCGAGCTGAAAGTGGAGAAGCTGGGAGCTGCGCCCAGAGCTGTTGGACTGGTCGGTCCGTCCCTCACTGCTCCCCGCAATGCAGGATCTGCCAAAAGGGCACGGGGCCTCCGAGGCTGTGGGGAGGAGGCAGACTGCCTGTGTGCAGAATGCCCAAACGTGGGAGGTCCCGGGAGGCAACTGCAATGACTCCTGGGCAGGGCTAAGAAATTCCTGAACGGGGAGGACGGCACAGGGACGGGAGGGAGCGACACAGGGATGGACTCATTCACCTCTACATCCCTTCCAATTGCTACTCCCCTTCCTGCTGGCCTCCCAACACTTGGGAGCCGCTTGCCAAACACCTCAGAGCAGCCCCTTCTAGTTTCCTTTATGGTCTTCTGTCTCATGACTTGGAGAGCCCACGACACGAGCAGAGCCCAGGATGGCCTGCTACCCGGCCGACACACGAAGCCGCTGGCTTTCTCGAGTCTCCTTTCTCTGCTTGGGCCCTGGGCCCCTGACTCAGAGCTGCTGGCAGACACACCAGAGGGTGCACTCTTTGGCTAACTGACGCCCTTTCTGGAAAGGCGAGCCAAGGGTGCTTCTGGGGAGGTAACGTGCACGGTGCACTGCCACGCTGAAGCCTCCTGTCCGTCCCTGCCCAGAAACCTCCAGTGGCCCCCGTGTCGGGATGATTTCCAGAGCCTGGGCCCTTGTGAGTACGAAATGCTTGCCGACGGGGGCGGCACTTGGACTCCAGGCAGCTTGGATCCCACGTGGCTCTGAGAGTAAAGGCCACAAGGTGTGGGGCCGGGCCACCGCCCTAAGGGATGAGGGAGAGGTGCCACTGAAGCAGAGGCCACAGAAACACTATTCATACCCAACTCCTCAGCCCAAGGAGGCGGGCCAGCAGGAAGCCTGAGGGCTCTGGCAGCAGGAGAGCTTTCATCTGTGGCGGGTCTTTAGTAAATATCTGTGAGCTGATGGAGAATAAGTCACCACCCGCTTTGTCAAGCTCCGCAGAGGGAAGTGTCCTGACAAGTCAGAACTTCCTTCAGCATACCCGGAATTCTGGAATTTTCCCGGTTTGCTGGTACCCTTCATGCCTCCGGGCACACACTTCCTCTCCTCCTAGGGATCAAAGCTACGTGGTTTTAAAAAGCAGCTCTGTGAACGGGAGCAGTGGAAATAATCAAGCAGGAAAAGGCTTCTGAAGTTACTTCTCCCGTGAAAACCCCCAGTTGGGCACCACGACCACCAGGTCTGGCCCCAAGGGGCAGACACAGGCCCACAGACGCCCCTCCACACAGCAGTGTGTCGGGGTGTATCTGGAACCCAGTTCTGGCAGCACAAAAACAGCGGCGTTGAAGCCCAAGGTGTTCTCTCAGCAGGAGGGACGGCCCCTCTGGCCTGAGGCCAGCAGCTGAGATACTGGCTCAGAAGCAGAACCCCTCAGGTCCCCGAGGCTGCAGGCACAAGCCAGCTGCAGGGTCCCCCAGGTGGTGGCGGGGGAAGCGTTTGGCTGTCTCTGTGGAGAGGAGACTGGCCAGGGGGCCTGGTCTGAGCTAGCCTCTTGCAGTCTGAACCCCCCTGGTTCTCTGCCCCCGCCCCGTGGTGCCCCTCCCGCCTCCCTGCCCAAACCTTCCCAGGGCTGGCTTGGTGGGCAGCAAGCTGAACGCCATGTGAGTCCCAGTGGCTGCTCCCCTGCGTGCCACATGCTGCTAAGATGAGGGGGGGAAACCGTTACATGAGAAAAATCCCCTCAAAGTCACGTCCGGCTTAATCTGAGAGTCTGGTCTGGACACGGCACGGGCAGTGGGAGCAAAGCAGGAACCCGTCGTCGGAAAGAATGGACTAGGGAAGGCAGCAATGGCACGTGGGGACAGTCGCTCAGTGACTGTCAAGGCAGTGACGAGCTGGGGGACGGCGGTCCCGAGATGGATTGAGGTGTAGCCTCAGCATCGTCTCAAAGCCCCGACCTCTGCATCTGCAGGCTTTGTGGGTCCTGGTACCAGCAGCCAGAGGTTCACCCAGGGCAGACACCCAGAGAGCTGCCCCTTCAGCCCCAGGCTGATGACCAAGTTGCCAGACCTCCCACTGCTGTGACACTGCTTTCCCGATGGGGCCTCAAACTGGCTTTAAGCACCCCGGATCCGTCACCAGGGCCCCTGTGTGTAAACCAGGCCTGCCCTGCCCTGGCTCAGACTCTCCTCACTTTTCCCCAGGACCCCTCCTGGCTGCTCTCCCCTCGGCCTTGCTGGGCCTCCTGCCCACGGCAGCCCCCGAGAGCTGGGTCCAGAACCCTCTGTGTGTCAGGGTCTGTGCCCTCTCCAGCTCCTGCAATCCTGGGACTGCTCCCCTCCTCCTGCAGGGGCTGGAGGCTGAGGCCTGGCCTGACCCCCCGTTAGCTTCCCACGCGCCCGTGCTCATCTCCGAGCGCAGGGACCCCGTGTGTCTTGCTTTCCGCCATCACCCAGCCCAGTGCATCTGACCAAGCACCCAGGCCCCTTACTTTTGGGGGGTCCTCTCCTGGCCTCGCAGAGGAGTGGCAGCTCAGAAGGACCCAAAGTTGGAGGAGGAGTGAGGGGCTGGGCAGACACGGGTGGCTGTGCGGTGCCTTTCCTGTTGCCTCAGCCCTGTTTGAGGAAAATGCCTCCCTCACCCCGAGGTGACCCAGCAGTCCTTGGAGATGGGGTGACAAAGAACTCACTCCCTGCCTGGCCCGACCTCCATGTGGAGCTCAGCTGAGTGTCGGCCACAAGGGCCCAGGCTGGCCAGTGTTTCCCCTCGCAGCCTGTCTGGCCAGAAGCCACAGGCCTGAGTGCCCTCCCGGTGCGCTGTGGAGGGGTGGGCACTTCCTCTGGGGACCAACCCCCCGGCCCAGAGCGTTAGCCCGGGCTCAACTCTAATGATGGTTGGTCCTGGGATTCCCATTAAAATGCCGAGTTCCTCCACAAGAAAGCAGAAGCACTTAACAAGAAGTGTTCCCTGCTTCCATTCATGGTTAACCAGTTCCCCAGGTCATCTGGCAGAGTCTGGGGGAGGAAGTGAGCCCTGCTGGGTGCTGGGACAGGTGTGGAAAGCAGGCTTCAAATTGAAGCACTTCTGGCTTGTGGGAGGAGGTAGGACTGCTGGAGGGGAGAAGGGACCGCAGAATGTGCATCTTTTAATGTTTCTATGAAACGCAGCAGAGACTGCATTGTTCCTTGGACCCGCGGCCTTGCCAGCCCTTCTGTCAACCTTGAGGAAGGGATGGAGCCCCAAAAGGAAGAGATAGAGCCATTGGGGACCTCCAGCACCCATCTGGCCCAGCTGCAGCCTCTGGGCAGTTATCTCCACCTTATAAATGGAGCAACTAACACCCCAGGAGGCGACCCGCCTTTCCCAGGGCCAGGCAGTGTAGTGTAGTGTAGTGTGTGTGTGAGACCAAGCCATACAGGAGGGGTAACTGGGTGCCCAAAGTCTTAAACCACCTTGCTCTGGAGGCTGCCCTGCATCTCCCTGCGTTGCTTCCTCATTTTCAAAGACTGGCCAGGGCAGTCAGGGTGCTGTGGAGACAAGGCCCAGCCCTCAGGATCCGGCCGCAAATCCCACCCCTCCCGCTTGGCTGGGGAAGCGTCCCAGCAAGTGTGAGGCCACATCGCAGCCCCTGGGAGCAGGCGGTCAAGAGGACCACAGCTGTTCCTGGACAGTGACAGTGGGGGACAACCACCCAGGATGACACCCTACACCACACCAAGTGCACGAGCCTGGAGGCGGAAGGCGTGCGTTGGAGGGCCGACTCTGCCCTGAGCCTTCTGGAACTCCAGTCTCTCACACGATACCCACCACTCCAGGGTGGCATGAGGCCACAGCCCCTGGAATAGCACAGAGCTTTCTATGAATACCAGTGGCACCCCGGACCGGGAGCTGCTCAGGGAGGAGGACACCAGTCACACACAGACCCCTGCGCAGGACATGATGCAGCTCATGTGGGGGAGAAGCAGACGGGCCCTGCCCCAAATGTTATCGGGGGAGGTGAGGGCCAAAGCCTCAGGGCCTGGCTGAGGAATCTGGGCGGCAGACTGGGGTGTGGGCTCAGGACTTTGCCTCCTCCAGGACACAGGGAGGGAACAAGCCCGCTGAACAGGGGCTCTCAGGGGGGCCTGATCCCAGCCGGCACCCCAGGCTGTGCCGAGGGTTTTTACCCAACGACCGAGAGGCCAGCAATTGCTTGAGGCTCATCTCTTAGGAACAAATCTCATCTGGAACTCTTGCCAGAGCTGAGAAGCCTGGGTATAAACCGGCCTCATGCATTTTAATTTCTCATCTCGGGGACAAGGCAGGAAGGCTGCATGTCACACAACCAGGAAAATCAATTTCAGATGAAAACTCGTAAAAAGAAACACCCAATCCACAAACAAATGAGGTAATAAATTCCCGAGTCCTGCCGCGCCCGCTCCGCACCACTGACCGCGTGCTGTGCCGGGCTGTGCGGTTGGGGAGCTACCGCCCGCAAATCCCCTCTCAGGGCAGCACAGCAAACTTCTGTCCCCACAGGAGAGTAAATGAGGTGTCCTGCAAACTCACCTTTTGTCAATGGCAGAGCTGACGCAAGAGCAGCCCTTCAGGAAGAGACAGGAAACGGGACTTGGAAACCCTGCGAGGCGCACAGCTGTGCGGCCTCCAGAAAGCACCGGAACAGACCCTGTATCCAACACCATCACCACAGCCTACTACATAAGAGGCTGTAGGCACCAGGTCACGAGTCTCACGGAGGGCCACGTGTACCCCAACAGCACCAAGCTAAGGTGACAGAACGATCTAAAAGCCCAGGGCCCCGACCTCCTTAGAACACAGATGCTATCCCCCCATCTCTACGACCACTTCCATTCTGAGACACTTAACTAATGTGAAGCCACCTCTTCGAGGAAGCCCTCCTGATTCTCCATCACCCGCCTCCTTACCCAGGTGGGAGTGACCTGGCCACTGGCCACCTCTCCCAGCACACTAATGGCACCTCCTCCATTGAGGCCAGAACCCCCGCCCCCTCTGGACCTCACCTTGGACCAGGCTCCACAAAGGCACCCACCTCACCCCACGTCAGAGCCTCTGCCCTGCTGTCCCTTCTGCCCCAGACTTTCCCGTGGTTGGGTCCTGTCCATCTGGTTCCCCCCTCCCCCGACCCACCCGTCACTCATCCTTCTCTCAAGCCCCTCTTTTTTGTTTACAGCCCTCCTCCCACTGGACTGTGAACTCCAAGTGAGTGACCCCAGCACTGCTGTACCTGCACTCGGAACGGTGTCTGAGACTAGGAAGTGCTTAGTCGATACTTAGCGCCCCATGGGAGGAAGGAACGACCTCACAGGGGTCTGACCTCATGGCGCCATTCCATAGTGGCTAAGCACTGGGAGGGCTGCAGACCCAGGAGCCGGCCGGATGACAGCACCCCCTACCCCTGAATCCCCAACTTTCCTTTGCGTCGCTTATGGGAAGTTCAAGTTAGGCGGCACTCTGCCTGGGGGCTGCCAGTCTAATTCCCCACTCTCCACCCAGGGTCTGCCCACAGCTGGCCCCCTCACCAGAAGGTGAAGGGAAAGTTTGCAAAGGAACAAAATCTGAGCAAGCTGGGCCCAGGCTGGCCTGCATCCAGAGGACCGCGCTCCCTGTGAAAGGCACGTGCCTGCAGTTTGGGAGGACAGGACACGGGAAAGGAAGGCTGACAAGCAAGCAGGCTCTGAAGGCCAGAGGGAAATGGCCCCCAAATGGGCCGGGCTGGAGCCGTAGGGGCCGCACATCTAGGTTCTCCAAGGATCATCGGGGGCGGCCTCTCGGGGAGGGCAGAGCTCGGCCTGGGCGCTCCTCCGAGAGAGCTCCAGGAAGAAGCTCTGAGTGGGCGCTGAGGAACATACCCTCACCTGGCTCCACGGCTCGCCTGTCACTCCAGGGCGGCGACACCAGGTGACTCAGGGCCACTGAGACCAGTTTCTTCAGGCGTGGCTACCAGAAGCACCCGGGTGGGTCATGATCCCAGGACAGCACACGGCAAGCCAGAGGAGGTGACGCCATCCGCCCCTCTCGGCACAGCGGACCAGCCCCTCTGAAGTTTAGCGACGGGCACTGCGACACTAGGCCACGTGTTAGATGCCGGCACCCTGTCACCCTGCACGGCCGCTCCTCTTCCTGACCCCCACCCTATTTGTCCAGGGGCACCTGCCCTTCTAACCTGCAGAGTCAGTCCTGGAAACCCTGAACTGGAAGGAATCTCAGCACACAGATGAGGAGATCAACAGGGGCCTGCTGGGGCCAGGTGGGCACCAGAGCCGCCGCTCCTGTCCCCGGCTGCGATCCATCCTGCAGTGGCAGAGGGGGTGGGCCTTCTCCTTCTCAGGACGCACATCAGGCCTGGCGCACACGCTCCCTGATGTTACTGCCTGTAACTACCCCAGTGGTGGGTGAGCACCCGACTGAGGGGTTCCCAGGGACCCCGCCCTAGATCACAGACAGAGAAGAGCAGTTCTCAGGGGCCGTCTCCTCCGCCACAGCTCACCTTCATTCCAGCAACAGCTCCTGGGAGAGCCTTGCCTCCCCACCCAAACACACCCTGTCCCCAAACACTGACTTCCCGTTGGCTGCCAGCTGCTGTGATGGGGCTAGTAGAGCAGCAGGGGGCCTGACGCCCAATAGGTGATGGGCAATCAGTATTTGCTGAGATAACGCAGACCTCGCCCTTAGGAGCCCAGGGGAGAACACCGCCAGTCAGGTGTGTCAGTAACAGGCCAAAACAAGGGTTTGCCCAAGAGGTCCTGAGGCAGGGCTGGGGTCGCAGGGGAGCAGTGGGGGTGTGGACCACAGCATGGGGACTGGATCCGGCTCTGTCACCGCACTGTCACTTAACAAGAATGTGGACCCCTCTGAGCCTCTGTTTCCTCAACTGTAAAACTGGGTGCTGATGACGACCCATGATGACACAGGTCGCTGGGTCTCCATTGTGTGTACAGGCTCTTCACTGCGGGGCTTTTCTCTAGTTGTGGCGCACGGGCTTCTCTAGTTGTGGCATGCAGGTTTAGTTGCCCTGCAGCCTGTGGGATCTTAGTTCCCCGGCCAGGGATGGAACCCGCGTCCCCTGCAGTGGAAGGCAGATTCTCAACCACTGGACCGCCAGGGAATTCCCTCAGCAATGCCTTTTTATGTTGATTTTTCCAGGAGTAAAGCAGCCCTGCCCTCGTCCTTGCTTCTCCGCTGTCACCGTGTGACGTGTCTGGTGCTGCCACTTGCTGAGCTAGGAGCCGTAAGCATATTCAAATCTCTCTCCATCTGATGATGATGGTCTAGTAGCCAGGGCCTCCCCCCACACCCAGGCCAACCTCTGCTCCCCTAGAAGGACTGAGCCCACAGACAGGCGGTGTCCGGACTCCCGGACGAGGAACAAGAACACAGTAGGGCAGGCCAGTGACCCGGAAGCCCCAGCACTGGGGGCTTCGCTCTGCTGCCTGCTGGGGACAATCTGCATCCTCCTCTCCCTTCTCCCTCCCGTGTCCACATTCAAAGCCAGGGTCCAGGTCACCTCCTCGTGAGTCATCCCTGGTTTCTCCGTACAGGGCGCGTGTCATAGGACCCTGTGTCACCGTATCTGCCCTATTTCAATCGCTCAGCCACTGTGCGTGTCTGGGACACTCTCCTGCCCTGAGCTTACCTGCTCCATCAGAGCAGGATGGGGCTGAATGTCTGGGGTCAAAGTCAGCAGGCCAGCTCCCCACTTGAGAAGGTTGCCCTTATTCATTCAACAGATATTTATATGTGCCAGGTATAGTAGAGGGAAAAAGAGATAGATACTACAAGCTCACACAAAAACGGCACTACCTTAAGGACCTAAGATAAGGAGCCCCTTCCTCCTTGTGGGGAGGGAACCAGGTAGGAGTTACAAGATGTCCCTGGACTTGGCTTTGAAGGATGGGAGAAAAGGACATGACGTGAGGAAAGGCAGAGACGGAGGACGCGGGGTCTGCACCAATGCAGAGGACAGAGGCGCTAAGGGCCGGCTTGGAAACCAACTCCCAGAATGTGATTCTGAAGCGTCCCCTTTGAAGGTGTGGGAGTGATTAGTGAAGGCTGCCTGGCACGAGCCTCTAGTGTCCGTGATGGGAAGAAAGGCACGCTATCAGGCTCGAGAACTGCCGACCTTTTTCTACAGTGGATGGGAAGTGATGCTGGTCGAAATCCCACTGTGGCATTTCCCAGAGGTTTAGACGGGCCACAGCGCTCTTTGCGTAAAACCTGAACACAGAGCCGGTTTTCAAGTTGACGATGGAGGATTCCCTATCAGTCCACTAGCTCGTAAGTCACCAAGGTGGGATTCCAAGAACCAGGGGATGACTTCCATGGAGCACTAAAACGAAGATGGCTCGGTGGGAGGCCCGCTCTTCCCACAGCACCCATCCATCAGCTTGGCAAAGCAAATCGCTCCTATTTCCTCTTTGACCCCAGCCGTTAAGTTGGAGGTGAGAGCTAAGGGAGGATGAAACACACGTGCTCGTGTGTACATGCGCATGCATGCGTGCACGCGCACACACACACTCTTCAATGCTGAGCTGAAAACCTTTATCCAGACAAAGCTTTAAGACAGCAGGGACCTGTAAGAGTTTCCTACAGCTGCTGTAACGAATTACCACAAACTCAGTGACTCAAAACACGTTTCCTAAGCCGCACAAAAATCTGAAGGAGGTCATAAGTCCAACATGGCTCTCCCCAGCGAAGACCAAGGTGTTGGCAGGGCTATGTCCCTTTCTGGGAGCTCTAGAGCTTTCCCGCCTTTTCTGCTCCTAGAGGCGGCCGCACTCCTTGGCTTGTGGCCTCGTCCTCCGTCTTCACAGCCAGCAAGGTGGGCCTATTGTGCCACCTGCCCTCTGGTTCTCTCCTCCATGGTCCTGTCTCCCTCTGACTAGGCAGGGAGAGGTTCCACTTTTAAGGGCCATTATGATGAAATTGGGCCCACCTGGTCATCGGTTCCACCTCCGGGTCCATGCCCTTAATCTCACCAGCAAAGTCTCTTCTGCCAAGGTCACACATTCACAGGTTCCAGATAATGGCAGGGACACCTTGGTGGAGGGTAGGGGGGTGGTGTTCTGCCTGCCACAGGAATAGTCAGCTCTCGTTACTCACAGTGGTTCTGTGCTATAAAGTCGCCCAGACGCCGAACTAGTAAATACTGAGCCACTGCTCTGGGGACACGCAGGGGTTAGGCTCCTGTGAGCCTCTGGTCACAACTCATCACCTGTAACTTCATGTTATGTGTGTTTCTGTTTAAAGAAACCTTATTTAGGGACTTCCCTGGTGGCACAGTGGTTAAGACTCCGAGCTCCCAATGCAGGGGGCCTGGGTTTGATCTCTGGTCAGGGAACTAGATCCCACATGCATGCCGCAACTAAGAGCCCACATGCCGCAACTAAAGATACCACATGCCGCAACTAAGACCCGGTACAGCCAAATAAATAAATAAATAAATATTTAAAAAAAAAGAAGAAAGAAAAATGATTTAATATACACTGCTGATTCATTAGCACTGGACGCACGGCCAGCAGTACCTGATCTCGCCTGAGCGGAGCTCATCTCACACGTGCTCTGTGAGCACGTCACAGCCTTCCTGTGCCTGGGACACTAGCCAGCACTTCAGCTCCATGCTTGGGACCAAGAGCGAAAACACCCGCAAGAAGCACAAAGGTACAAACACGCATCACTAAACAAGCCGTGGAAAGGATGCTGGTTTACAGTCTTGTTCTGCCTCAGTGGGAATGAATGTGTTGGGAGACTCAAAAATTTCTGTCACTCTGGGCATGTTCACGAATACCTGCGAAGGTGCCCCAAGTACTGATGGGGGGGGTTACAAACACATTTCGGCAAGTAAGGTGAAACCGCAAACACAAGCCCGCCAACAATGACGGACCGATGGTGAGTTCAGGTGCTGCTGGCTGTGCATCCAATGCTAATGAATCAGTAATGTATATTAAATAAGGTTTCTTTAAACAGAGGCACGGACCGGGAGGTGGAAGCGATCGCCCTGGATGACCAGGTGGGCCCAATTTCATCAGGTGGGTCTCCCTGGGTCCTCCCCCTGGCTTGTGCCCCCACCAAGCGGACCCTGTGCCTGAGGAGCCCCCGCCCCACGCACCCAGCTTCCTGGCTCAGGCGGTACCATGGAGCCTAGCAGAAAGGTCACCCCTGACGAGGGCCCTGACGCAGGACCCCCAGCAGCTTTGATCAAGACTCCGGGGTCATGCGAACAGAAGAGGTGGTGGTGTTCTCCAGGCTGGTCCTGCTCAAAAACCTACACGGTCACATTAAATGGGCAGGAGTTTAGAGAAACACTTGGACCTTGCCTGCGGGGACATCCATGTGACCGCTCACTGTGACGCCGAGAGCAAAAACGCGGCAACGTCCTAAATGCCCACTGCCAGCGGAGGAAGGACAAGTCGCTGTCCGCACACAAAGGACAGCAGGGAGCTGTGGAAGCAAAAAACTCAAGCCACACGCTCAGTGTGGACGAAGCGCCCCGGCGGTGCTGAGCGAAAAGAGCAGGCCAAAAAAGCTGCCATGTGACACCATTTTTAAGAGGTGTAAACTTGCAAAACAAAGCTGCAGACTTTTTAGCGGTAGATTCGTGTGCAGTGATGTATCGGGGAGGGGCCCTCGACTCTAACTGTGCTGCTCGTGTTTACTCAAGCTCTTGTGGGCGCTTGGCTAACGGCTGGCCATTCTTCACCTCTCTCTCTACAGATGAGACATTTTAACACAAACTCAAGTGCCTGAAAAGGGACGTGCCCTTTACGACGCACTGGCACTGCCTGGTGCGGGGAACTAGCTGAGTGCAAACTCCCCTAGACGGCGGTGGACTCTCCTCCAGGCTCTGCTGAGAGCTGAGAGGACACCTGGACTGAGACCGGGCAAAAGGTCCTCCTCCCCACTCCCCGGAACCAGCACACCCGGACTCCCGGGTCCCCAATGCGCCCCCATCTGCACAACTTCCCACAGAAGCCTCCTAATCCTGACAGTCTGGAGGCGGCAGAGGGACTTGGCCGACCGGTGCCTCCTGCCCACCCTGGGCCGAGGCCAAGGGCATGGGATACTCTGAAGCAAAGCGGAGAGAGTGCTGAGAGTGCTCAGCTACCCTTGAGTCCACTGGCGGGAAAGGAATGGTGATGTGGAACTTCCAAGAGAGCCCAGGAGAAACACCTAAGGCTTCTCAGCCGTGAAGTAAACGCATCAAGCCTGGGGGCAAAAGACGAACCTCAGAGCCAACCTCTGAGGGCAGCACACACAACTGTATTGGGGCAATCAGTGGGGAGCTGCAGCAGCTCCAAGACTCCTCAAGGGTGAAATGCTGACTTGGCGGGACAGCAAGGATTCTCAACCTTGGAGGAAACACCCCAGGGAGAGGAGATGAAGGACAACCCTAGGCCAGGAGGTTAGGGTTAGGGGACGGAGAAATCCCGCCCTTGTCCCCGTGCGCTCGCCGCCCTCTTCTGGACAAAGGCTGACCCTGAAGGGCCAGGGCTGCCCGCCCGACTTCAGACAATCATGGCTCTGATGACCTGAGGCCATCAAGCTGATGGACACCTGCCTGCCTGCCTGCGTGCCTGCCCAGAGGCAGCCGAGGGGCCTCATCCTGGGGAGGCAGCTGGCAGAAGATGAGGAGGGGACCTCGGGAGTGATAAAGTTCCCAGTTTCCTTCCCCGGGGGCGTCCTAAGTCTCCTCTCACTCCTGGGGCCGAGACCCAAAATGACAGAGGAAAAACCATCAGTCAGCTGCTCCACTTTAGAGAAAGTGGGACTGGATTGAGGTGTGCTGGCCAAAGACATCTGAATTATCGGCCAAGGTGGTGTCGGGGGACTAAATACACAGACTGAACGGTGCCACTTACTGTCGGGCCTCTCCCCAGGCACTTGGGAAATGCACCCTCACCCCAAAGCTCTCTCTTCTGAGCCTTAATTCAAGTCTGCAGGATTTCCTGGCTCCACGGGAAGACGATGAGGGGCAGGGGAGGGGGTGACAAGAGAAGAGGTAACCCAGGGACAAGTGAGAAAGTTATTCCCACCGCGACGCTCTTTCAGTACCCCTCATTCTGGCAAGGAAAAACTTTCCAGTGGGCACTTTTTTTTTTTAATTTTTTTTTTGGCTTTTTATTGTTTGGCCATGCCACGTGGCATGTGGAATCTTAGTTCCCTGAGCAGGGATCGAACCCATGCCCCCCTTCAGTGAAAGTGCAGAGTCATAACCACTGGATGGCCAAGAAGTCCCTCGTGGGCACTTATTGTTTCAGCGACTCTTTAATAAGAGGGACCAGGGCTTCTCTGGTGGCGCAGTGGTTGAGAGTCCGCCTGCCAATGCAGGGGACACGGGTTCGTGCCCCAGTCCGGGAAGATCCCACATGCCACGGAGCAGCTGGGCCCGTGAGCCATGGCCACTGGGCCTGCGTGTCCAGAGCCTGTGCTCCTCAACGGGAGGGGCCACAGCAGTGAGAGGCCTGCGTACCGCAAAAAAAAAAAAAAAAAGAGGGACCAGACCCCAGCCTCCGAGGTAAGGAATCCAGGAGGAATCAACTACACTGCTTTGTTTCTGTTGTATCTTGTGATCCAGTTACTATGACTTAGAGTAAGAAATAACATCAAGATCCCTTTTAAAATAAATTTAAAAAGTGAGTCTATTTGAAAGTCAAGTTAACTAACTGATTCTAGTCACAGGCTAGGTGGTTGGTTCCAGGTATTTACTGCAGGCCCAGGAGCTGGTGTGATGGACACAGCACCTCGGGGAAGGTGGCGGGGCTCCCTGGGCCCCAGGGTGTGGACAGGGAAAGTTACGGCCCGCAGGTGAGGAGGCTGGCCTCAGGTGCACTGGGCCTACGAGCTTGTTGCATTTCCAGTACCAGCCAGATGGGCAGGGACCACCATCTAGAGGGTGGCTGGGAGTGCCATGACTGGGGACAAAGATCTGGAGGACACGTGCACGAGCAGTGGCAGGTGCCAGGGAGGTCCCTCAGGTCCTGGAGGGAGAAGGCCCAGAGGCAGGGTGGCAAGCCCACAGGGGGAACCAACGGGGCAAAGCGGAGGAGGGGGTGAGAGAGCTGGCCAGCTGACTCAGGACACAGGAGAAGAGGCAGAAGGGCGGCCAGGTGTAGAAGCCAGGGAGGGGCTGCACACAGGACCCGGGCTAATGCCGGTCAAGTCTAAGAGGTCAGAAGTCCAGGGGCAGAGAGCAGGCTTCTGAGGCCAGAGTGGTGAGGCCTGGGGAAAGTGGAGCCAGGGAACTCCTTTTCCCAGCAGGCTGGGCACCTCCAGTTAAGTTCAGGCCTGGCTGCGGGGTTGAAATGACAGAGACTGCCCGTGACACAGGTTGGGCCGCTCTGGCCCAGTCAAGCGCCGGTCCCTCGGCCTGGAGCCCTCAAGACAGATCCTAAGCCAAAGGGAACAACCTCTAAGCTTTGATTTCTTATTCTTTAAACCAGTCGGACCTGTTCCTGACCGAGGCCTCCACGGCCTTGCCAGCCACCTGGCTTCACATGGGCACCGCCACTGGCACCGGACAGCCCCATTCCCGCTCTGAGAAGGAGTCCACCATTTCTGACTACTTGGCCAGCAAGCCACGACCCGTGGGGACCCGGGCCTGTCACCAGCCGCCAGGCAAGCCTGCTCCCTCAGGAGCTCACACCCAATGAGAAGAAAAGCACACTGGGTGTGAGGATGTGCTGGGTGTGTGGCACGTGGGCAGGAGACCACCAGGGAGGGTGGAGAAATATTTTTGGGAGGGGGACCCAGGAGATGGCAAGGATACAGGAAGATACACGCAGGGCTCTGAGGGCAAACAGGAAGTGGACAGGGAGACCTGGGCTGGGGTGGGGAAGGAGGAGGGAAGGTATGAGCCTGAGCAGACCTGTTGGACTGGGGCGTGCTGGCTGCGAGGGGGAGGGTGGGATTGAAAGCCGCGACCAGGGCGGGGGCTCCAGAAGGTTCTGAATGCCAGGTTGGAGCTGGAACCGCACCCCAGGTCGGCGGGGGACGCTCCCCTCAGCAGACCCCAGCCCTGTCTTCTCTAGGTGCGCCCACACGGCCGCCCCGCTTTTGCGCTCTCATGACCTACGATGTGGGGCAAACTCCGTCCAGCTAACCTTTACTGAGTTCCTGGGACAGCGACCAACTGTCCTCCTCACCGCCCACCCCCTCCCGGGGGGCAGCTCACGTCACTGGGCCGTGACAGCCCGGGTGGGCGTGGTACCACTGGAGGGGTTTAATGCCCAGGTGCGGAAATCTGAGCATCCAGGCAGCGGCTCTTCCCAGGGCGGCCACGGCTGATGCTGAGTCAGGTCCTTCAGAGGAAATCGCACATCTATTTTCCTGCTGTGGTTGGGAGTCTCCGCGTGACCCCCCTCTCGGGCCCAGTCAGCAGGTTCTTCTAGGAGCTGAGTGGAAAAGGAAGACGAGGCCATCCTCTGAGAGCCTGAGTTTGTGGAGCCCTGGTTACTGCTTAACAGGAAATGAGCAGAATTGGACCCAAACTGCAGTGCTCGAGAGAAGTGGCTGCAAATCCAGCCCTGGGGAGAGGGGCGGGGAGAGAAAAAGTTTGGGTGGGGGGGTGGGGAAGAGAAAGAAGGAGAAGAGGAGGAGGAAGGAGGGGGGTGCAGAGAGGAGGGGAGAAGAGAGGAACCGGCTGCTCCACAGTCTGATACACCCTTCCTCAGCTTTCCAGGGACAGCTTTAAAAAAGAACCAGAAAAAATCGCCCCTGACACTTCCCTAGGCACTTAAAAGCCAGGACGGTTTGAGCACAGGGGGTAAAGATGCCTCAATAGGCCTGCTCACCCCTCCAGTGGCTGGAAGGCTCCAGCATCAAACCCTCCTTAAGCCTCAGAAACCTCACCCCACCCCCCGCCGTGACCTCGAAAACCAGAAATAGAAGACAATCTGACTTTCCTCTGCCACTCCGCGGCCCACGGCAGCCCTGCAGTGTCAAAATGTGCAGATGCCTCTGAAATCCTACGGAAGAAGTTGGCTGCACGCCCCAAATTAAAAACTAACTTTCCCCAGATTGGATCCGTTTCAAAATACTGGCAACAAAGTGGAGAGGGCTGAGACAGAGGCCAGGGCAGAACTAACTGTGGCCCACATCCCAGGGTCAAAGGCCATGGGACACGCACACCAGAGGCAAATGGCAGGCCTGAGGGGCCCGGTCAAAGCCTGTCAGTTTGTCTTCTGAGGAAAGAAGCAAAGAGATGCCCAGATGGACACTTGACGGGCGGGCGGAGAGCTCAGGCCCCCAAAGGCACTAAGCGCTTGCTTGGATGTTGGCTCCGGAGGGAGGCTGGGTGGATGGGTGGTGGGTGGGTAAATAGCACCATTTCCTTACTTCACTTGCTAAGTCAGTGACAGTTCTGGGGTCGCAAAACTGTGACAGCCTTCAATTTCTGAAACCAAACAGAGGCTGTTATTAAGTGGCACACGGAATATAATTAAGTATCCTACAGCTTTGCCTCAAAACATACCCAGATAAGCAGGGCGATTAGCTCCCACGGGCCCTCTTTGATAAACTGCTCTTTACTACACACAGGATTCTGAGTCAGAGGTGAACTTCAGGTCTGATGTACTGCAGTCACGGGCAGCAGAAACAGAATATGATGACCCCTTGGTCCTGGTATGTTAATAACAAGAGTATGCAGGATGCTGCTTGGTTACAGGGCGCCTCCCTGATTGCAAACAGCGGGTCCTGCCCAGGAGGTCGGGTTAACCTGGTTTTACAGACAGGCCTGGGAAGTGGTGGAGTTTAAAGAGGCCCCTTGGCTCCCTTCGGGAAGGGCAGTCTCAAATCTCTTCTGTAGCTCCACAGTGCAGCCTAAAACACAGGGCTGGTTACTCCACCCAGCAAGCTGGGGACGGAATACTGATGGAGCAGGACAGGATCATCTCTGTCCAAGGTCCCACAGGGACACCGCTAGGTCAAGGGTCTTCCTACGAAATGAGTCAGCAGAGTGGCTTCCTGTAAGAGTGGACTTAACCTAGTTCCCATCGCACGTGGACATGGCAATGGCCAAAGGCCCTTCCCAGGTCTGCTGTCCCGAGGCAGAAGGTCTTCCGGAGGTTAGCCTGCAGCTGCTCAGCTCAAGGGTCTGGGCCAGGGACCACCCCCACCACCAGATCTCGCCTGACACCTGTCGCTCCCGGCTCACAGGTTCCACACTTTGATTCGTGCTGAGACTAAGGGGTTACAAATTCCAGATTTTTGTATCCTAAGATCACTCCATGTCCACTACTTAGCAGGCCAAGAACTTTACTGGGAAATCAAAAGCATGATCCCATAAAATGCAGTTTAAAAAATAGGTCAGAGGGACTTCCCTGGTGGCCCAGTGGTAAAGAATTCTCCTTCCAATGCAGGGGACACAGGTTCGATCCCTGGTCGGGGAACTAAGACGTGCCACGGGACAACCAAGCCCGTGCACCAGAACTACTGAGCTCACGTGCTTCAGTGAGAGAGCCGGCGTGCCGCAACTACAGAGCCCACGGGCTCTGGAGCCCTCGTGCCACAACTAGAGGGAGAAAGCCCACATGCCACAACTAGAGAGGAGCCCGCGCCACAGTGGAAGATCCTGCACGCCTCAACGAAGACCCCGTGTGCCACAACTAAGACCTGATGCAGCCAAAAAAAAAAAAAAGGTCAGAGCAGGCAGTATCTGGGGACATCGGACATTCCCCCGGCTACTGCTTACTCCAACACGTTGGGGTCCTGGGCCCCCCGTCATACCCCCACCCCATGCCTTTCCCAGGAAGCTCGATCTTTCCTCCTAGACACAAACCCGGAGCCTAGCGAGTATCCAACAAACGTCAAAGCTACGGGATATGACGGTCATGAATTTCCCTCCTAGCTCGGACGGAACCAATCTTTCAGTTTAAACTCTCTCCCTTCTTTCAGGCAAAAAAAAAAAAAAAAAATCAGGCCAGCATTCCAGGCAACTGCCAGATCTACCCCTAGTTACACTCTCAAATCTCCACATAGCCCAGCCACAAGAATTATCAGGAAACCAGTTAGAAGGTTAGGCCTGGAAATTAATGTCACCCAAACACACCACAATGACAAGTGAACTTTTGAGCCTAGATCTCACTACTGGGTTCCTCTACCCACCTCAGTTCCTCAGAAAGGCTCATAAAAGCATCTCCCCAGATTCTAGGTGTGCATGAGTACCAGAGGGCTATTGAGTGGCATTACACAGCGAGGCCAGACGGGACCAAAACCATGGGCCTGAGACAGACGCCCATTTCTTTGGCTGCTTCACTCCATACATTCAACTTTCCTCAGCTCAGGTGGCCAGTTCCTATTAAGAAGTAAAAACCCACAAACTTCCCACTCAAGCTCAAACCGATTTTATTTGAGACCTGAAAGTTTTCACCAGGGATGAACTGGTGTGGAATTTGCCAGTATACTGCCAGACACTGGGACCTGGTTTGTTACCAGTGTCACCAAGGAGGTAGAAACTTTTCATTAACATCACAGCCTCACCTTCGAGAAACCCAGCTTCTCTATTCCCAGCTCTCTCTCACACATCCACCTGGCTTCTATTTCTCAATTTAGAAATGATGCTCTTACAAGCCTTGGAAATCAAGAACCAGTTTCAAAGTAGGGTTTCTTGCTACAGAAACGTTGGCGCTTCTCTTATGCAGGGCCAGATAATTCTCTGTCGTGTAGAAGACTGTCCTGTATGTTGTAGGATGCTTAACAACCATCCCCAGCCATTACCTACTCGGTGCCAGTAGCACCCTCTCCCCAAGGCGTGCCACTGTCTCAGACGTTGCCAAATGTCCCTTGGGTGGTGCACAGGGTGGGAGAGGGGAGGGTTAGTTGCCCCTAATTGAGAGGCACCAATGCAAGCTTGTACCTTCTTAAAAATGCCAGATGCCAAAAAACACTCTGGGGTTTTCCTGAGGACTTGGGAGGGGAAGACTTGGTGTCTGGATACTGAATTTTACGCACGTGTCCATCTGCGTATATGTGGTTATCTGCATTTCGAGAATTAGAAAAAGCAGGCAGCTGCCAGAAGAATGCCCAGGAAGGATTTTTTGTTGTTCTTCTGTTTGGGTAAAATTATCCTCACTTTTTTCAAACCATAAAACAGTGTTTCTCAACCTCAGCACAGTTGACGTCAGAGCCAGGTGACTCTTGGTTGTGCAGGGCCGTCCAGTGCGCTGTAATATAATTAATTACCAGCGTGTTGTGACAACCCAAGATGCCTCCAGACATTGCCAATGTCCTCTGGAGGGTAGAACTGGCCCTGGTTGAGAACTACTGTCCTACAGGAAGACAAATGCCCCCAAATCCTTTTGTGTAAAAAGGGGACAGTGTTTACCCTTAGGCCAGATAAGTGAGACCAATTGAGACCGACTGGTTTAAAGAATATCACCTGTTCACGCAGTGAAAACTCAATATATATTATTATGACTTAACAAGAATGTTACCTGACACAGATGACCCTACTTGAAAGAGGTGTTCATAAGATCAAGAAAAGAAACACAGGGCTTCCCTGATGGCAGAGCAGTTAAGAATCCGCCTGCCAATGCAGGGAACACGGGTTCGAGCCCTGGTCCGGGAAGATTCCACATACCACAGAGCAACTAAGCCCTGTGCCACAACTACTGATCCTGCACTCTAGAGCCCGTGAGCCTCAACTACTGAGGCCCGCATGCCTAGAGCCCGTGCTCCGCAACAAGAGAAGCCACCGCAATGAGAAGCCTGTGCACTGCAAACTAAGAGTAGCCCCCGCTCGCCGCAACTAGAGAGCCCACGCACAGCAACGAAGACCCAATGCAGCCACATAAATAAATAAATAAATTTACATATAAAAAAAAAAGTAAAGTAATACACAAAGAAGTGGACACATCCAGATAAACAGCAGAGGTCTATGGAAACTATTGCAGAAGGGAATGGAACACAGCCAGGGTGATTCTTGAGAGGACAACTCAACATGGAATCGGTCAGGAGGCCAAGACGACAGCTCTCAGAGGAGGACGTGTCGCAGCAATTCTTTGGGACTGGGCCTCAGAATATCGAGATAATAAATTGATCCGCACCACCAGCTTGCACTGCTCTGAGCTTTCCAGATTTCCAAGCACTCCCCGCAGGTCTGAATGCAGGCCAACCTTCTTTCCCTGAGAGGAAAGGCTCCGGTGGATGGCCTGAGGCCCAGCTAGTTCCTCCGGCACAGCGTATCTGCTGGGGACAGCATGGGCCACCAGCACGGGCCCTCATGGCTGGGGGCGGGGCGTGGAGGGCTTCCAGAGACCTGTCTATATGAAGGAACAAAGTGGCCCAGGAATTCTTCCGAGACCCACAGTTCCTGCGAGAGGGGCTACATCAGGGCCCAAGATAGTGAGCAGCCCTCCAAGGTGCTCTGGTCAAGTGTGCGGGGGTGGGGTCTGAGGCCTGCTGGGCAAGGTCTAACCCAGGGCCAGCTCACTTAATTCCATCCTGCTGGGGCAAAGGGCTGTACTCTCAGCAACAATCCTAGAATCCCTCTGGATTAAACCTCTCTTCCTCCAGGGTTTGGCCTGGAGTCTAGAGATAGACGCCAAATATCTTTAGCCCTAGACAACTACTAGGGTCATTAGTTCTCCCCCTCAAAGGGCAAAAGGTCCCAGCTGTGTATTACTGGGGACTCATCTCTCTTCCCTCCCACTGGACCTCTCCAAATTGTGGGCAGAGTCTGGTTTGCCAGCGCGGGCCAAACAACTCCTACGACTGTTGCTCGCTCCTTCCTGGAGTCTATCCACACAAACTCCAGATCTAAGGTTCTCATAGGATCAAGGGATCTGGGACTTCTTGGATCTGAAATTATAAACTGAATTTTGCATTCGCCCAGTTTTCTGAAGAGTGGATCCACTCAGCTTTCACCAGACTCGTGAGCAATGGGGCCTGACACAGCACCGTTGGGAGGGGGAGACTTGATGTCTGGATGCTTGGACATGTCTGGATGTTTTGGAAAGGTGACTTTCCAAAACACCTATTCTATCTGTCAAAGTAGAACACTTATATTCTTGGATTCTGCATTCCACTTCTGGGAATTTATCCTTTAAATCCAATCCCACCTGTAAGCAGAGATATTCACTGGCTATTCACGATAGTATCGTTTGCAGCAGAAAACTACTGGAAACAACCTAAACGTCCATCGATGGACAACTAATTAAATAAATTATGACAGACTTCATGGAATGGAATGCCACATACCCATTAAAAAGATACAAGAGGCTCTAGGAGTAGCTCTGGGGGAGGGGGAAGGGAGAGGGGTTTTCCCCTAAGGACATTTAGCAGCACATCCGTGGTCGGTGGGGGGAGCTCCTGGTATCGACTGGGTAGGGGCCAGGGATGCTGCTCAACGCCCCACAGTGCCCAGGAGGGCCACAACAGAGAATGACCCAAGGTGATAATTCTGGCTCTAGTGCGATCTCCGAGACACATTTAATGAAAAACATCAATTACACGGTTCTGTGTAGACGATGTTACCGCTACGTGTGTGTTTTTAAAGGAGAGGCATACCCTTCTCTTTGGTAATTGGTGACAGTCCCTGTCTCTGGAGAGAGGGACTGGATGCCTGAGGGACTGAAGTGGGAAACTGACTTTTCACTCTACCCGTTCAAATTTGTACCGGGCCCACTGAAAAGGTTTTTTCGTTTGTTATCTTTAAAAAAAAAAAAAGAAAAAAAAGAATTGTTCTAGACACAAAATTTCCCTGACCCTGGGTTCTCTAGCAAGAGTCCTGTGTCGACAAGCTCGGGACTGCTTCTTCCCCTTCTCTCCCTGCCCCCCCACAGCCCCCCCCGCCCGCCCGCCCTTTCAGAGGGAAGGACGGGAGGAGAGGGGTCCACGTCTGGGGCCAACCTCTGGGTGCACCTCCGCGCCTCTAAAGCGTCTGCCCACCCGTCTCGAAGAGACTGGAGCCCACATGGCGGGGAGGGTCTGGGCCACCTCGCACGCAGACCCCCGCCCCTCCTAGGTTGTCCCCACCCGGCAGGGGACGAGTGCCAACGCCGCCCCCTCAGTACCCACGGCTCCCTCCCGAGTCAGGGCCTGGCCGGGACCCCCTCCAAGCATCCTGGGGCCCGGAGCTCGCCCCCCGCCTCGGCCTCCGCTCACCTGGCTCGCCTTGTAGAACTGCTTCTTCAGCCCCGCTACCGACATGCTGCCTGCCGCCGTCGGGCCTCCCGCGCGGACTCAGCGAACCGGAGGGACCGCGCAAGCGACAGGCTTCCGGGCGCCGCCAAACCCCGCGCGCCTCAGCGGGCCCCTACGGCACCGCCTCCGCCGCCCTCCAGCCAGCTCCGCGCCCGCCCCGGCGCCGCCTCAGCTCCTCGCGCGCCCGCGCGGCCAGGATATTACATGGCAACCACACACTTCCGGTGCCGGCCTCCGCCGCGCGCACGCGCGCCCCCCCCCCTCCACGGCCCCGTCTGCGCACGCGCGCCCCCTGCCGGCCAGGGAGCGCACGCGCACTCCGCCTGCGGATGGAGCGGCCGCCTAGCCCAGTGAGTGGACCGGGGAGAACCTAGAGGGGCTGTGGCGGCTGCAGCGACCCCTCGAGTCCCGGAGGTGGGCCTGACGTCTTAGGAAAGGCGCTTAACACCTTTTTGCAGAGATTGGGGAGGCGAAGGGGCAGGTAGAACTCCAGAGGCTGGGTTTACAAATCTTCGGATACCTGTTCGGTAATCTCAGCTATACCCAACTCTTCTGTGGTCTTCCACCACCATCTCGTTCGGCCCCGTGTTCGTCCATTCAGTTGCCCAAGTCAGACATCAGGCTATCACTTATAGCTCCTTTCCACTGCCCCAACTGTCTTCTGCCCTGATCAGACCATTCCACCACCCTCCTCTCTGGTGTGCCCACCTTCAGGTTCTCCCCTCCAATTCATCTTCTACAAGACAGCCAGAATGATGCTTCTATAACACAATTCAGATCACATCAGTCCCCTGTTTAAAGTCCATCTACTGGCCTTAGCATACTCTCCCAATTTCTTAACATGGACTACAAAGCTTGTATAATTTGGCCCCATCACCTTGTCTAACTTCGGCTCTCTTCGTCTTCTATAACCCATGGTCCCTGTTGCCTATGGATTTTGCTAACATTATTCCTCTCATGCACATTCTTCCCCAATCTTTCCCCTGTCCCTTGTGCATAAAAAATAACTCTATTTGGAATGTCACCTCCTCCAGGAAGCCTTCCCAGATTGATACATGTTTACCGATATGATTTTTTCATCAATTGTTATTTTTATTGAATGAATTGGAAATTAATAATGAATCGAAATGAGTAAATGAGTCCAAAAAAAACAGGGTGGGGGCCAGTTGCACATGGATAACGTGTCTGACTACCGATCAGAAAAAGAACAATAACGTGACTAGAGCTAAAGTGCTTGCAACTTCAGTGCTGAAATATCTGACAGAGTTGAGTGATTTTGTAAAGCAGAGGATTGCTGGAAGTTTACAGGTGCCTCAACAGAAGGACTAGATCAGAGGATTGCTTTAGAATACGCATGCCCCAACGTCTTTCCCCAAGATCCTGATGGGGCTATTATGAATAGTTTGAAAAATCTCCTGTGTGATTCTGATGGGCACCCTGAATGGTAATCCACTGGTCTAAATCATTTCAGATGCCAGAATGTCAGAGAAGGAAGGGAAAACATCCTAATGGTTCAGATGAGGAAACTGAGGCCTTGAGTAAGACATGACTTGCCCAAAGCGATGTCCTCAAATTTCCTATTTTCCACATTATTTCCAACCAATTCTACTGATTTAATTATCCAATCTACAGGATAAATAGAATTCCAAAATTGGGCTAAATTTCACTCTTCTCTCCTCACTTCTGCTCTGCTTGAGAGGTTAAATTGGTGCTGAAGAAAACTTGTCCTAAGGCTTGCAGGCTGACTCTGAAGGTTTCTGTTCCGTGTGAGGCTTTTAACTTACATGATCACACAGTTCAATTAAATGATATTTATGTATTCACTCAAATATTTATTGGGTACCTACTAATGGTTGTCATGGGTAGGTCCTGGGGATACTGTGATAAACGATTCCTGCCCTCATGGAGCTAATGACAAAAACAGAAATGAATTCATTAACCAATAACACGCTAATAAATAAACACAAGCTGTAATTGCTCCAAGAAAAAGAACAGTGTTGTTGTAGGAACTTCATCTTGTTGGGGGATGGGGAGGAAAGGCTCCTCTGGAGTTTCAATCTAAGATCTGAAAGTTAGGTAGAAATCAACCAGGAAAAGAGCTGCGGAAAGAGTGTTCCAGGCGAGGAAACAGCATGTGCAAAACCCTGAGGATTAAACCAGAAATATCCATTTCATTCATTCCCTCTGAATATATTTACTGCCTCTCAAATGCTTCTGAAGCGATGCCCAGAGTTTATTTAATTAATTTTATTTTTATTGTTAATATAAAAATAATTTATAATTTTAAATTGCTGTGGCTGTATTCGGCCTACGTCCCATTAGGATAAAAAAAATTGTAGTCTTCAGCTCAATTGCAGTTTCAGGTTGTCACCGGCGCCCTACGTAAAGCGTTTCGTCATGACGTAGAGCCTGACCCTCCCTCCTCCCAGAGACGTATCCCACGAGCTCAGCCAATCACAGTGTCTGGCCCTCAACTTGACACCACCCACCACCAATCGCAGGGCGCCTGCTTCCTGCCAACGACAGGCGGCCGAGAAGAAGCCCCGCCCACCGCGGGAATATCAATAGGGGAGCCATGGGAGCAATGGAAGCCTCGGCTCTCGCGAGGATGCTCCCGGAGCTCCCCTCTTCCCGAGGAGGACCGTCACGTGACTCGGCCTCACCCAATCCGCGCGTGGGCCGCGGGGGTCGCCGCGGTTCCCGCCAAATACGAGCGCTGCGGCCGCGGCAGTAGCGGCGCGGGCGGGAGGGCGAGCAGCAGCGGCCGCCTGAGCGGAGCCCGCGCCTCCGCCGCCTGAGGGGAGCTCGAGACGCCGCCGGAGCAATGCTGGAGGAGCCGGAGTGCGGGGCGCCGGGCGCCCGCGGAGCGGCCGCAGGTCGGTTCCGGCCCACGCCGAGGGGAAGGGGGGTCGCGGCGCGCGGCCTGTGCGGACTGAGGCGGCGGTTTGGGGGCGGACGGGCCTGCCGGCCCTGGGCCCGCTCCTCCCCGCCTGGCGTTCGGTCCGTGGAGCCGTTAACAATCCCGAGGAAGGGCCTTGCAGTTCGAAGGGCACCCTCCTTGACGTTATTGTTGCAGCCGCAACCATTTTCTTTCCGGCACTTTTGCGTCAGTTTGTCCTTCCAGAGCGCTTTGCGGTGACGGGTGTGTGTGTAGCCAGGAGGGGAAGCTGAGGCCCAGGGAGGCGAAAGGGACGGGTTTGCAGGTTACCGAGTGCGTTTGTGTCCCCTGGACAAGTTAAACCCTGCAGCGGCCCTGTGGCCGGGTGGGGAAACTGAGGTCCGGGGTCACACGGGCTCGGGGACCAGAACAGCTGCGTCTGCGGGTCAGGGCCAGCCCAGGTAAGCGGCCCGGATGGTAGGGGTCTCGGGTTCTTGATGCTGCCGGATATGCATGGTGAAGACCTGTCTTTCTGCTTCCTGTGTCTTGGGAGGGGGCTTTCTGGCGCCTGGCAGGCCCCCAAAACGTGGGGTGGTGAACCAAGGAAGACCAAACGGCTTGTCTCCCCTGCTTGACTCCCATTTTACCACCAGCACTTGGCACAATGCCTGGTACATAGTAGGTGCCCAATAAAGATGGGTTGGTTGAATGAATTAAGGGTTGGTAGGGACATCAACTAGTCTAGTTCAGGGTTTTTCAACATCAGCATTACTGACATTTGGGGCCATCCTGTACGCTGTGGGGGGTCGAGCAGCATCCCTGACCTCCACCCATTACATCTCAGTAGCAACCTCTTCTTCCCAGCTGCGACAACCAAAAGTGTATCCGAAGCATTGTCGAGGGGCCCCCTAGCTGAGAACTACTGTGCTAATTGTTTCCAGACTTCAGGATCTCAAAGAGACATAGAATTCATATAAATAAAGTTGGGACTGATTGTCATTTGACCCATTAAGCATGTTTAATTTAAAAGTCTTAAAAGCACCATCTGTTTTGACCATGCACCATAAAAGGGAAGGATGTTTTAATGCCAGCTAAAATTAGGAGGGATATAATCTCAGGATAAAGAGCAGTGGTAAGTTTATACAGAAGTATTTGTTAATTTGTATGTGTACCTTTGAACAATCTGAATCCCTGGATGGGATCCCTTTTTATGTCGACCTGAGGTTGTTTCTGGGCCCCAGGTCACCTCTGTTCCACTTGCGTCAAAGCTGGTGACTCAGGGCCATGCCAATAAGTCCTTGTGGTTGTCCTAAAAATAAATTTAAGTGGCTAAAGATTATGTGTCCTTCAGCTGATGGGGGGAAATCCATGTTTTTGGTAACTGAAAACTTGAGAAGGATATCTTTAAATGGGTAGAAAGGAAATGTGAGTCTCTGAGTACTTTTCTTATATTCTAAGCTTGGAAGTGGGGAGAGCAGCTTCATCTAAGGGCAGCTGAGTTTTTTAAAAGGCCCTGATCTGCTTTTAAAAAATGCTCAGTTGGGGCTTCCCTGGTGGCGCAGTGGTTGAGAGTCCGCCTGCCGATGCAGGGGACACGCGTTCGTGCTCCGGTCTGGGAAGATCCCACATGCCGCGGAGCGGCTGGGCCCGTGAGCCATGGCCGCTGGGCCTGCGCGTCCGGAGCCTGTGCTCTCCACAACGGGAGAGGCCACAACAGTGAGAGGCCTGCGTACCGGAAAAAAAAAAAAAAAACTCACTTGTATGTATCTTTTTAAAAAAAAATGTAGATTGGCCAAAATAACTGAACTAGACTTTTCCAAGCCAGATCTAGCGGGTGTCAGCTTCTAAACTTATTCTAGCCATTTGAAGATATTTATCCAAAGATTTGGTTCTATTTATAGTCATTTCTGCATCAGCTTTGATATCGTTATGCTTTTTTTGAGATTTTTTGTGTGCGTGCAGGAAAACATTCTCCCTTATCACTTCTTGACAGCACTTGAGCTCCAGCTTGGCAAGCTTGAAATGCTTTAAGATGTATTACCTTTTATAAACTCTGTTTTTAAAGAAAATAAGCCCTATTCTAATTTTACAGGTATGTTGGTGGGGAGGGGTTGGTTTGGAG
This sequence comes from Stenella coeruleoalba, assembly GCF_951394435.1. Taxonomy (NCBI): domain Eukaryota; kingdom Metazoa; phylum Chordata; class Mammalia; order Artiodactyla; family Delphinidae; genus Stenella; species Stenella coeruleoalba. Next base: position 170,812,302 of record NC_137148.1, on the reverse strand, counting down.
GAGGATGATTTGGGCTCATGTGAATGGTGAAATCAGTGATACAATGTTTTCTCTCATCTCTACTTTTACTCGGTCTTCTTTTCATTGTCCCTGTTACTGTGTTCATTGGTTTCCCACTATGTGCCAGGCCCTGAGCCCGTGCCACAGGTACAGTGTGGAACACGTTTCCCTGCTGTCATAAAGCTGGTGTTCTGATGGTGGGGGGAGACATAAACACAGAAGTCTCAGAGTGATAAGTGCTCAAGGAAAATAAAACGAGCTGTGACGGTGTCCAGGGCAGAATTTCTCAACTCATTAACATTTTGGGGCCAGATAATCCTCTGTCGTGGGGCTCAGTCCTGTGTGTTGCAGGATATTTAGCAGTATCCCTGTCCCCTACCCACTAGATGCTGTTTGTGCCCTCTCTCCAGTCATGACAGCCAGAAATGTCCTTAGACGTCACCAAATGTTCCTGGGGAGGTGGGATTAGGGGCGAAATCAGCCACACTGGACAACCACTTTGTACACAGTAGGTACTACATGTGTGTTTGCTACTTCATTATTTCCAGCACTTAATAACTTATCCTCTGACACTTATTCACAGCCATGGATTGCAAAGACAGACCAGCTTTTCCAGTCAAGAAGTTAATACAAGGTAACTTTCTGGGAATGGGTTAAATATTTGTTCCTGGTTTATATCCTTAATTATCCTCTCAATTATATTTTCAATTCCCCTTGGGCAGAGGCCATCTCTTGGGGTCCCCAGCAGAAGCCTCCAAGGGGCTGAAGGGGAGAAAACAGTTGCATCTTACAACTGGAAGCTGGGAAACCCGTTTCATTACACTGCTGTTGGCCAGGAGCATATCCAGAGGTTGCCGCCCTTACAGTTGGATTTCTCTACTCCAGCACTATTGACATTTTGTAATGTTTTTGTCATGGGGGGCTGTCCTGTATACTGTGGAGAGTTTAGCAGCATTCCTAGCCTCATCTCCCAAGTCGTGACGTTTAATGTCTCCAGACATGGCAGGCACAGCTGCCCCTGGTTGAACAGCGTTTTACAGGAAGTGTCCTCAAATCTTTTCGCGTAAAAAGGGGGGTGGATTTACCCTTAGGCCAGGTTAGTGGCTGGACTGTATAAAAAAGGATGGTTTCTGGTTTTCAAAGCTTGGTTATCTGGTTCCCCTGTAGCAGTTTGCCTTCTCCTGTGTCAATTGATAGCAGGTTTGGTGTTGGTGGGAATCAAAAGAAGGGCAACCGTCTTCTGAGGTTAAAGAATTAGGGGCAAACTGTAGAATCCAAGGGCATGATAATTTTATAAACTGACCAAAACCAGGCTTGTTTGTTGAGTCTATTATATTAGAAAATAGTTAATAAGATGTTTGGGCATTTGAGTACATGTGGACTTCTTGGGAAGTCACTCACCTGAACTTCCTCACTCTCTTGAGGTGTAACTTCCTCACTCTCTTGAGGTATTGCTGTGTATCTCTTGGGACCAGCCAGAAGGCTGGCATGCAGTGGGAGGGTACTTGTTTCATTGGCAAGAAGAGCTAACAGCTTGGGATGCTGGGAGCAGAACGAAGTCTTTCCTCAAATGAATCTATCTCTTTCGCTTTTCAGAGCCAGATGCACTTATCTTCAAACGAGATTTCCACCCATAATAAATAACTTTGGAATTTGAGCTGAATCTCAAACAGATCAGAAAGTGTCTTCTTTGAAATTCTTGCAGTGTCCCCGCTATGAAAGCTTGTCAGTTTTTTGTTTGTTTGTTTGTTGCTTTTGCTTTTAATTAGGATGTTGGAAAAGTACATAATGAGAAGATAACCCCTTTTTAAACTTTAGAAATTCCCCCCACCCCCAAGCACAGCAAGGTCGATTACTCATTGAGCATGTGGAATATTAAAGCATTGATTGTCACTCTTCACACTCTCACTCAACAGACGGCCTCCTTCTCTTTTGGTTTCAGCTCGTCTGCCGTTCAAGCGCCTGAATCTTGTCTCAAAGGAGAAGACCGACGACGGGTTGGACGACATGGGGGGCGCTCAGGGTGCTCCTGTGCAGGGTCATGTCCCTGGTTTAGAGACCTCTTTGGACCACTTGGAGGACAGCTGTCACATGGGCTCCGACATAGATTTTAGGCCGAAACTTGTCAACGGGAAGGGCCCCTTAGATAACTTTTTAAGAAGTCAAGTCGAAACCAGTATTGGCCAGACTGTGGTCATAATCGATTTGACGGAGGACTCGAGTGACCCGCCGGACGGCACCATGGGCCACGATAAGCTAAATTCTGCAGCCTCTCCCTCCCAGGAGAATGTAAACGGGGTCACAGACGAAGCTGGAGATGACAGGGGGCTGCCAATGGTCAGTCAGAAGGACGAGCTGGCGTTTCCCGAAGAGGCCCTTTCAGACCTCCCATGCAAAACGGAGGCGGGGGGTGCTGACTCGGGGGGCGTGGAGAGGAGGGGACTTTCACAGAAGGGCTCGCCCCAAAGCCTTCCTGAGCTGACCGGTGGCCTGAGAACGTGCTCAGAGAAGGACCAGGACGGCTGGAGCGGGGCCAGGGGCATCCTGTTCAAAGGGAAGGTGCCCGTGGTTGTCCTACAGGATATCCTGGCTGCCAGAACCCGAGCCAAGTCTCCTCCTGCCACACCTCCGGGCCAGGCTGTGCCCTCCGAGAGCGAGGCGCTGGAGTCCAGCCCCGAAGAGGACTCTGTCCTGAGCCATTCGTCCCTGAGCTCCTCCTCTCCCACCAGCTCACCCGAGGGGCAGTCTGCACCCGCCAAGCAGCACAGCAGCCCTAGCCCCCTCCCCGCCTCCACACCCGTCCGCAGAGTGAGTATCTCCCCCGAATCAGTGCCGTCGGAATCCAGAGGCTTCTGGTTACGGCCCCTCCCTCTTCACCCAGGGACGCTGTGTCCCCCAGATGGCTCGTGGCCGAGCAAGTGGCGCCAGAGAGCAAGTCCTGTGACTTTCCGGCATCAAAAGCCATTGGGGTGTTTGGTTGTGTGTACATTGCGATGTGCTGATGGTTCCGTGAGTCGCCGGTGTGTCGGTGCCATCCTGGTAGCGCTGTTCACACCTAATTAACGGTGCTGGTCATCTCAGCCACTTTAGTGACTAACGGGTGTAAGCGGGCGGCTGTGACCCTTGACTCAGCCTTTAGCTTCAGCTCCCTGCGCGCCTGCTGTTCCAACACAAGACTCGTAGGGCCGTTGCTGTCAGTAAGCAGTCAGTAAGCATTGGTGGAGAGACCCCAAGATGGCAGGAGAACAAAACAGGGGCAGTCTTTAGGGTCAGCTCTTGTCAGCACGGCCTGCCCATCTTAAAAACCTCACCCAGAATGGCGAGAACAGGAGAGTCCTAGCACCATGTTTAAGGACCTGGATGGGTGACTTTGGAAATGCCTGTTTCTGTTACTGCCTTCCGAGTGGCACAGTGGCCGATGTCTCTCTTCTCACCTGTCCTTGAGGTCCTGTGGGTAAAACTGATAGAATCAGTCAAGAATACCAAAGCATGTTGAACAGTGTTCTTTGGGTTTTTTTGGTTTTGTAGCACTTGTGTTTGTTCACATCAGGCTTTCACATAAGATTGGATCCTGGGGTGGGTTATTCATTTGCTAACTGTACCTGCTTAATCTGACCATAAACCACCAACCTTGATTGCTTTCTAAAATTTGATCTCTAAGGGACTAGTTATGTTTCTAGATGGTTTCATTTCTTGTCTTTTACCTCCTTGAGGAGATTGGAGAATGGGAAAAATGCCTTCCTCTTTAGGTACACAAAATATCAATCAAGAGCGGGGTCGTCTTTTTTCCTTCTAAGTTTCTAAATGTGGCAGACTGACATACTCATTTTTTAAACTCCCATCTGAGCTTTTACCCAGACTCTCAAAATCCGAGTTTGAGTCCCTTGCCGTCAGCCATCTTGTTCTGTTCTGTCCACCCAGTTGCTCAGAATCCTTCCAGACGGCTGCTTCTGCTTTGCAGAGCTACTTTGTCACATGACTCATGACAGCCAGTGAACCTGGAGAGCAGGAGTACACATGTTTCCATTCTTCTTAATAGCTTCATTTTTTTTTAAGTTTGTTTTTATGCCCATAGCCAAGCCTGAGGACTGGGGAGCCATGCAATTAGGCCTTGTCACAGAAGAGTGTTACTTCTTGTCCGCTGGCTTGAGTGGCCATGCAACATCTGAGCACATGAAACCAAGTGGGCTGCGTGTAGGAAATCCTGCCTCTGAGACACTCAATCTGGGTCTGAACACAGGCTTGGAGTTTTGAGATGTTCTAGAAGACAGTGTTACCGCACAGCTTTGCAGATAATTCATACTGCAGGTGGCGAAGCCTTCAGGCCCCCACCCCACCCCCGCCACCCAGCCTGTGGCAGGAAATCGCCCCAGTCACCCATAGGATGGGAGTAGAGCCCCGTGACTTTGGGTGACAACACAGGTATGAGAGCAAAATGGAATGATCACCAGGAGGTGCCTGAGGGCCTGGCGGAGACAGCCCACCCCGAGCCTCACACACTCAGCTTTCCAGTTTAGCTCCTCACCTTTCGCGAGTGCTGGATTTCCTGGTTGGTTGGTTGGTTTCATGGTTGGTACCTGACTTTCACACCTTTGCCTGCTGTGGGCCCAAGTTTTTCCTGACCCCTGTGACTGTGGGGAATACTATTATTCTTCCGTTTTCCCTCTCTGTCTCCTCCTCCTCCTCTCCAGACTGTAGGCAGACACTTGTTGAAGGCTTACAGGTTGTTTCCTATTACCATGTCACGTGTGTGGTTTTTATTGGGCTCCGTTAGTTCTGGACTTGGAATCGTAAAATCTCTGCATTTGGAACCCCTAAGCATTTGCTGGTCCTCTATTTTGTGTGTGTGTGTGTGTGTGTGTGTGTGTGTGTGTGTGTGTATGTCCTGAGAGAGCTTTGTTTCATTTTTGTTTTTTAATATATTTATTTATTTTTGGCTGCGTTGGGTTTTCGTTGCTGCGCGCGGGCTTTCTCTCGTTGTGGCGAGCGGGCTTCTCATCGCGGTGGCTTCTCTTGTTGGGGAGCACAGGCTCTAGGTGCGCGGGCTTCAGTAGTTGCAGCATGCGGGCTCAGTAGTTATGGCTCGTGGGCTCTGGAGTGCAGGCTCAGTAGTTGTGGCACACGGGCTTAGTTGCTCCGTGGCATGTGGAATCTTCCCAGACCAGGGATCAAACCTGTGTCCTCTGTATTGACAGGCGGATTCTTAGCCATTGTGCCACCAGGGAAGTCCCTGTTTTGTTTTTTAAAGTACTCCCAGGTATCTAGAGTCCGACTTTGAAAAACAATTTAGGAACACCTTTTTGAGATAATCTAGGGTCTCTTGATTAGCCAGAACGTGGCTATTTGTCATCAGAGCTTTTTACCACCTAGGATAGAACCATTTCTCCAGTTTGTTTGCAGTTAGATGTGTAATTCAGCCTACATTATCGATGACTCAAGATTATTGTTCCATAAAGGATTGTGTGGATATGGTGGTGTTATTGGAATCTTGGCTTGCCTCTGTACAGACGCTGGGACTGTTTCCCAGGTAATTTAAATTATACAAGTATTAAATTCTCCATGTTTAAAAAAGATCACTGAAACATTGCAGCCCCCTTTGGCTTTTTTCTGTCCCCCAGGTTGCCACTATCTTCATCTTATATTTCTCTGTGTGGTGTGTATGTGAGAGATCCCTAGGAATAAACAGTATCATTTTTGTTTCTTTACATGGGCCGTATAGTGTAAATATGTTTCTTTTTCATTCCAGGGTGTCTTAGCAATTTTTTTACACTGGGATGGGAAGATCTCTTTTTAATTGCTCTATCATACGCTGATGGTCCCGTGATGGTGTGGATAAACTGCAGTTTGCATAGTCATTCTCCTTGATGGATATTTCTGTTGTCTCTAATGCTTGGCCTTGACAAACAATAATTGTCATGAGCTTCCTTGAGTTGTTAAGTGGAACTGCAGGCTCACAGGAACGGGCGTGTCAGTTTTTGCCTGCTCTCAGTCCCCACATGCCTGGACCAGTTAGGGTCGTGTCTCCCCTCCGCCTGCTGTCCCTCCTCTGCTGTCAGGTTTCTAGCTGCTGCGGGGCCTGTCCACAGCCACCTCTCCTCCCCTCACTTACTGCTGCTTACTTGCTCTGGGCCTAGAAATTAGACCTCCTTATGTATCACATCAGAGTGAGTGGGCCCTAGGATTCTCCCGAATAAAGTGCAGGAATTTTGCCTCACAGACGTGGTTATATCTGCCTTGACTCTTTGGGGTAGTTGATGTGTGTGTTTCAACCTCATTGTGGAATCCTGGATCTTGTTTTTTGGTAGCTGAGTTCCAGGTCGGTAAAATGTGTGGCCTATATTTTGAGAGAGTTTTATAAATACTTGGGTCAAAGGTCAAGATTAAAATTATATCTGTTCAGTAAGGTCTATCCGAGTGCCTGGTACAGCAATAGAGATACTAGTTTTAAATAAAATCGTAACTGCCCTGGTTGTTGGATATCGTTAAGCCAGCTCTTGGTAGTCACGTCAACTCTCTCATTCCTGGACTCACAGCAAAGGGGACGATTGTGAAAGGCACTGATTCCGCAGCTGAAATTCAACAAGTATGGGCAAGACCGAAGAGATGCGTCTTGCTCCCCAAACACCCTCATATAGCGGTCTGGCAGTCACGTTTGGTGCTACCATCTTTGAACACAAAGGACAACGATATAGACACAGCACCTTACAAGTCCTGCTGTTAAATCCTTTCTTGTGGGGCTCAAGTCCCGCAGGCTTGGCAGGCCAAGTGGATGCTGGAGAGGCAGATACTTTTTCTTAAGCCCTTGGTAAGACGGCTTCGGCGTTTCTGTGGGCGCCTGCGCAGTGAGGTGGGATTGCGCGCTCTCCCAGTCACATGGCTTTCACATGACGGTGCGCGGCCCCCTCCTGAGGGAAGGCTTAGTCCAGAAAGGACTCGGTGCGTCCTGAGTAAGAAGGATGTCTTAATCTGTAGTTTTCTTCTTCGGTAGGAGGTCTTAGGGCGAGGCTTTCCCAGATAGAGGAAGCACTGTTTTTACATAGTTTTGTTGGCATGTCAGACAATTTCAAGAGAAGTGGGCTTTCGGTTTTTCACCTCGTCTCATTTTCTGGCTGCCTCCTCAAGTCTAAAATGAGCCCGGGTGGGTATTTCTTTCCAGCCTGAATTCTCCCCATTGGTCTTCCATGCAATGAATGGTCTGTTCGCCAGGATTCCCTGCTCTGGAGGTAGCTTAGGCCAGTAGCCTGGACTCCTTGTGCGTATTCCTACCTGGGACCATTTAGCCAGCATGGTGAGGGAGTCCAGCCGTGCGTCTTGGTCAGTCCTTGTAGCCCATGATCAATTTGAAGCAGGACGATAGAGAATGCTGTGCTCTAGAACACAGGGGTTCTAGACGAGATTGCCACCTCTGGCCAGCTGACTTCTCTTCCTGGGCGTTTACTCTGTGTTCTAAGAAGCAGGGCTGAGCTGGGCAGGGGGTACAAACATGGGAATCCAGCCTGTAAACGTGTCTTACTTGACTCACGGGGTGTTGATTTGTAGACATTACAGCAGACCTTGGAGATAATGCAGATTTGGTTCCAGACCCCCACAGTAAAGCGAGTATCACAATAAAGTGAGTCACGTGGATCTGTTGGTTGCCCGGTGCATATAAAAGTTATGTTTACGCTGTACTGTAGTCTGTTTAGTGTGCAGTAGCATTATGTCTGAAAAAAGAACATACCTTAATTAAAAAATACTTCACTGCAAATAACGCTGTTGTCTGAGCCTTCAGCAAGTCGTTATCTTTGCAATAGTAACATCAAAGATCACTGACCGCAGATCACCATAACAAGTATAATAATGATGAAAAAGTTTGAAATGTGAGAATTACCTATATGTGACACAGAGCCACAAAGGGAGCAGATGCTGTTGGGAAAATGGCGTTGTGTTGGTGTGCCTGTACTCACACAGGAAATTTCCACTGTCAGCCTCTCCGGGGAGAAGCAGAAGGGGCAGCAGCAGTGCTGGGCTGCGTGCCTGTAAGACTCCGTCCTCTGTGGCCAGGGTGCCTCCTCTCCAGGTGCCTACAGACCTACCACTCTGTGTCTCCCTGACACCAAGGCCTCTGGCTGTGGCTTCTTATTTCCAGCTTGACCTCCTACGTTTTTTGGTTATCTGCCTCCCAGTCTCCCCTTTTATCCCCACATGCGTTGGAGTTTGTGACCCAGCTAAGAAGTTTTGGTTCTGTTTGCTGGAACTGGTACCCGGAAAGGTTTTCACTGTTGTTGTTTTACATTGTTTTCTCCTTGCCCTCCCCAAGGACTGTGCGGTATGTTAAACGTGTGAAAGTGATTGAAACAACCCATGTTTATAGATCAATGTCTTTCCTTTCAGATAAGTAAGAAATTGGTCAGAGGCTCTGCAGAGAAGAACAAGATGAGACCGCAAAGAGTAAGATATGTCCCCTGAAATAGAAAGTTCCCCGGGTGTGCTTTTTGCAGTAAATAGGAAGCAAAGCCCTTTGCCCTTCTCTGGCCCCGTTTTCACTCTCCCCTGCTTGTTCTGAGCATTATTTTGATTCTTGCTTCATTTTGCATAACTGGGCCTTGTGCTTATGGGTTGCATCATTTTTAGGTTTGTTGAATCCTAAGGTTTTGCACGTAGGCTTTTCTAAGCTCTTATTATAATTAGTTCTGAGTGTCGTAATAGTTGGGCAGCCCCACTGTAGTTTAAAATTGTCTTAAAAAGAACCCAGTGGCTCTCCCTGCACCCCAGCCTCCTACGCGCGTAGATTGAAGTTCCATCCCTTCCCAGGCGCTGTACCATGGTGGCCCCTACATCGGATGGGTGATTACTGTTTAGTGGTTACCTGCTGAGTCTTCCATTCTGTTATCTGGAGGTCACCATGTTTCACACCCAGCAGTGCAGGGGCCTTCTTCCTTACTGGATGAATTGCAGAGAAGGCCATGGCCTTCTTCCCCGACCAGCTCACGGAAGGGGCGCTGATGACAGTTGGCTGTGCGCTCACCAGGCACTTCCTGTGCCGTCTGCCTCATGGCTGTGTTTGATTTTATAGTTTATCTCATTCTTCATTGTAGTTTCAGAGATGGGTACCTGTGGGGCGGGAGTGGGGAGGGCCTGATTCCAGAAGCCTCCTGTCCTCGTAGTTAGCAGGGGGAGACTCCTCCTCACCACCCGGCACTCGTGGCTGGTCTCGTTACTCGATCCAGACCAGCCCCTTCTTCAGGTATCCCACGAGTCCCGTGCGGAGGGTACCTGGCAAGGACTTTCTCAGATCTCTACCAACATGCCTCCATGGCTCTTGTGAAGCGAGCAAAGGTTGATCAGGGCAGAGGGTAGGATATTCTCTAGGCACAAGGGCATGATCATAGGCCCATACAAAAAGCTGAGTTGTCGGGCTTCTGCCAAAGGTGAGAAGCCCATCTTTGGTGGTTCCTGTCCTTGAGAATTACCCTGCGCTATGTTAGAAGGTAATGCCCTTCAGTCTGGGAGGTGAAACTTGTTTAATACAAAATCAAAATTATATAATAGCTCAGCGCCCCAGGCCACATACGAATTCTTTGGAATGAGGAACTGATGTGATTAAAAATGTTCCCGCTTTAAAGAATATCCAAGAAGCTAGCTGTTTCCTCCTGCTGGTGATGAAACGGCACTGCCATAGTCATAGAGATCACTCTGGGTCCTTTATTAACATCTGACCTTTTCAGATCCCAAGAAATGTTTGTTCGTTTGGTTTTTTGAGAAATGGTTTTAAAGATAAAAAGAATTTTTTCTTTTGAGAAATGGCTGTAAAGATTAAAAAACTTTTTTTTTCTTTTATTTTTTAATGTGTTCTCATCTGTTCCCCACTGTTTTTTTAGTATTTAATTAATTAGTTTATTTATTTGGTTGTGCCAGGTCTTAGTTGCAGCAGGCGGGCTCCTTAGCTGTGGCATGTGAACTCTTAGTTGCGGCATGCATGTGGGATCTAATTCCCTGACCAGGGATTGAATCCGGGTCCCCTGCATCGGGAGCGCGGAGTCTTATACACTGCGCCACCAGGGAAGTCTCAGTTACCCCCCTGTTTTTAAGACTTGCTCGTCAGGTTCCCCCTCCTTGTCTCATCCCACTCTCTCATTTCAAGAGAAAGAAAAGAAACCCTATTGTCTGGAATAGTTTTGGGGGGATGGGAAGGAAAATGTTTTTGTTTTGAAGGTAGGGAGGCAAAACCTGTGGGTGTTTTTGTGTCTTTATTTTCACCACAGCTTTCTGAGCAGAAATGCAGTTCAGATCCAACAGCAGGTACCCGGCGTAGGCAACCTAGAGGTGCTTACTTAGTCTTTTTTAATTAAGTAAAAATTGACCCTCATCCCACGTTTGAAGACGGTGTCTTAAACGCATCTTACTTTGAATTGCCCAGAAGGTCCTGTGGCAGTCGGCTAACCCTCATCGCCTTTCTCATGACAGAAGGAAATGTAGTGGACTGAAAAGCCCCCTCTTTGTAAGGACGCTGACCAGCAGGCTGCTCCCGGGGCTGGTTCCTTTGTGCCTCCCCTCCGCTTGCGCACGGCCGCCCCCGGACGCTGGCACGGCCCTTAGTGGCATCCGTGGGGCTGAGCTGTGGACCGTCTCCCGTGCAGGATAAGGAGCGCCTGGGCAAGCAGCTGAAGCTCCGGGCCGAGAAGGAGGAGAAGGAGAAGCTGAGGGAGGAGGCCAGGCGGGCCAAGGAGGAGGCCAGAAAGAAGAGGGAGGAGGAGAAGGAGCTGAAGGAGAAGGAGCGGCGCGAGAAGCGGGAGAAGGATGAAAAGGAGAAGGCAGAGAAGCAGCGGCGCAAGGAGGAGCGGCGCAAGGAGCGCCAGGAGGCCCTGGAGTGCGTGCCCCTCCCCCTCCCCCTCCCCTCCCCCTCCCCCTCCCCTCCCCCTCCCCTCCCCTCCCCCTCCCCTCCCCTCCCCCTCCCCCTCCCCCCTCCCCTCCCCTCCCCCTCCCCCTCCCCCCTCCCCTGGGCCTGTGCTGGTTGGTGAAACTGAGTTTGATGTCTCTTAGGGCTAAGCTGGAGGAGAAGCGGAAAAAGGAAGAGGAGAAACGGTTGAGAGAAGAAGAAAAGGTAGCATGTTCTCCCAGAACTTGCATCTTCCTTTGTGTTTGAGAAGCGGGGTCTTTTGCCTGACTACTGCTGGATATCGGATATCATCCCGGAGGTAGTGGGAAGCGGGGTGGGGGGCCCAGGGACTGACACGTGCCTGCTGGCTTGACATCCCGGTCCTTCTGCAGCTCTGACCTTTTGAGACTGCCTGGTACCCACTTGTGGGTTTTGAGAGCTAACATCAAAATAATGCTTTCAACCTAAAAATGCTTGGGGTTCAGTTCTAGGGGCTTTTGCATGTTTTAAAACAGTTTCTCTTCATTTCTTCCTCATCCTCCTCTTCTCTTACATTGCAGCGCATTAAAGCCGAGAAGGCGGAAATCACGAGGTTCTTTCAGAAACCAAAGACTCCACAGGCCCCCAAGGTGAGCAACTGGCTTCCTTTGGCTTTACTTTTGGCCTCTGTCAGGCTGTTCCTTTTGAAAAATAAAAAGACGTCTTCTGACCCACTGGCTCTGCTTTCATCAAGAGGAGCCTCTGCTTGCCCAGGGAGCTTTGATCGCTGGTAGGATCTGGAGGTTCAATATCTTGTCATTCACTGTGTGCTCAAAAAGGCAAAAAGTGGCACGTTTACTAAAACTGCCAAGCGTTTAGAGGTTGCTTCGTCAACAGTTTTGTGGTGGGAGCCGTGTGGGAAGGTGTAAGGGAGAAAGACCCGGTCCTCACCCTCGGAGATTTTCTGCTCAACATAGGAGACAAGGTTGAGCATAAAACATGTGGGATTCAGCACAGGATTCTGCTTCCCCATCTGCCATCCGGTCACCTTCTAGACCATCCTCTGCCTGTGGAGACCCCAGACCTCCGTCCCCCGCATCCCTCCATGCTCCAGAGGTGTGACCCACCCCCTCTGATACAAGGGTGTCCTTCCAGATCTTTCTCTGGGCGCGTGCATCCCTTCATATGTATGTGTATTTATGTAGGTAACAAATCATGAATTTATTATGTTACCGCTTTGTTCGCTTAGCCCTATCTTGGATTCTTGCCATGTTGGCCTCTCTTCATTCTTTTTCGTTGCTGCGTAAAGTGTCGTGGTGTGAGTGGCATCATCGTTGATATCCCCCTCCCCTGTTGATCCCCCCCAAGCGGTGCATGGATGTCACCAGCACACCTCTCAGGATGCGGACTTGCCACTATGTCCGGGGGACACAACGTTGACAGAGTTGTATTTGTTATTGTCCAAGTGCCCTCCCAGCAGGAAATGCTGATGGACAGTCTCCCGTCCCCACAGTGCGTCAAAATATGTCCTCTCCGCCTACTCACTGCCAGCACTGGGTGTGACGAATTTTCTTATAACTGCCGACCTGATGGGTGAAAAATACGTATCTTTGTTTCACTTCGTTTTTCCTTGATTCTCAGTGCAGTTGAACATCTTTTTATGTTTGCTTGCCATTTTATTTCTTTTTCTGTGACTTGCCAGTTCCTGTTTCTTGCCCATGTTTCTATAGGATAGGCTTTTTCCCCTATCTCTGGCTCTTTATATAGTCTGGGTTTTCATTCTTGGTGGGGTACACTACACATACTTCCTTCAGTCCATTCCTTCCCCCTTGACTTGTTGATGGTGTCTCGTACAGAAATTTTTCGTTTTAATGTGAACATTTTTATTCTTTTATCGTAATTGGGTTTTGCTTCGAAAGCCTTATGTATCCTGTGGTTATAGACACGTTTTAATTTTTTCCAGTTTTGTTTTTTTTTTTTAGCTTAAGTTTTGTTTTTTTATGTTTATTTAGTTCCTTAGCTTAGCTGGAATTCTTTGTGCTCGTGGATTGGGGCGTGGCCCTAATGTTTCCCCATACAGATACCCGATGTTCCCAGCAGCTGTTAGTGAGGAGAACAGTCTGCTGGTTCTTGGCCTCGGCTGTGTGTTGGACTCACCAGGGAGCTTTAAAAATCACTGGAGCCTGGGGCTTCCCTGGTGGCGCAGTGGTTGAGAGTCCACCTGCCGATGTGGGGGACACGGTTTCGTGCCTCGGTCCGGGAAGATCCTGCGTGCCGCAGAGCGGCTAGGCCCGTGAGCCATGGCCACTGAGCCTGCGTGTCGGGAGCCTGAGCTCCGCGACGGTGAGAGGCCCGCGTACCGCAAAAAAAAAAAAAAAAAAAAAATCACTGGAGCCTGGATCCCATCCCAGAGAACCTGATGGGCCTGGCTTGGGCATCAGGATTTTAAACAGTTCCTGGGTGACCCTGCCATGCGACCCACAGTGAGGGTGCTGGCCTCAGCTGTTGTTTTCTTGCTGGGGTGAAAGGCTGGCCTTCTTATACCCAACCTCAGAGACGTACACGCTCCTCCTGACCCCCCATGTTGTCCTCACTTGCTGCCACCCTCAGGATCCGCTGACACAGACATTCACGATGCTGAAGGAGCTCTAAGAAGGGAACTCAAACCTACCAGGGTTGGGAATTTCTGGAGGTCCAGTAGTTAACACTCTGTACTCCCAATGCAGGGGACACAGGTTCCATCCCTGGTCAGGGAACTAAGATCCCACATACTGCCCGGCACAGCCAAAAAAAAAAAAAAACCTACCAGGGTTTACTGAGGAGGATTCTTAGGATACAGACACCCATGTTTCAGGTTCACATCAGGCTTCAGCTCTGTTTCGAGTCATCTTGTAACAGTGTGGCGGGTCACTCTCCTAGGTCTCTGTTTGCTCATCCAGGTCTAATTATCCTTAAAAAAAAAAATCCAGTGAGATCCGTCCTTTTCAGGAGTACTGATCAGCAAGTTCTGACGATGTACAGGGCCCTGCAGCCACCTCCGTCATCAAGATGTAGAGGATTTCCGTCCCCCGAGACGGCTCCCTCCTTCCACCTCAGCCCTGGCGGCTGCCGACACAGTCTCTGGCCCTGTAGTTTCGCCTTTTCCAGAAACCCACGTAAATGCCATCAAGCAGCGTGTGGCCTGTGTACGCGTCTCCTCTGACCTCCCAACCTGGACGACTCGAAAGCACCGGGCCTCACTTCCGGCGGCTCCTCCTCACCGCTGCTGTGTGCGGGTGTGTCGCAGTAGAGGTGCCATCATGCCCCTTCTCCATTTCAGACCCTGGCCGGTTCCTGTGGGAAGTTTGCCCCTTTTGAAATCAAAGAGCACATGGTCCTCGCCCCTCGCTGTCGGACCGCCTTCGACCAAGACCTCTGTGACCAGTTAGACCAGCTCCTCCGGCAGCAGAGCGGCGAATTCTCCTTCCTGAAAGATCTGAAAAGCCGGCGGCCCCTCAGGTCCGGGCCCACCGTGGTTTGTAACCAGAACACAGAGCTTTTTAACAGGTTAGTGCCGGCGGAGACTGCCGTTTGCCCGTTGGTGATGTCAGAGAGCCCTGGGCGGCCCGGGCAGACCCCTGTGTTCTGGTCGCTCCTGCGTCCCGTGGCCTTGGCCGGTCCTCTCCCACCCGGGCCTCAGGCCCCAGACTCGGCTGCTTCCCCAGACCTCTCTGTTCCGGCTTCCCCTGAGCCTCCAGAGTCTCCCGGGTGTGGTGGCTTCGCAGAAAGCCCTGCTTTGGAGGGCGGGCTGTGTGTGCCGGCCTCCCGGCAGGGCAGGGACATTCCCCGCTCATGCCAGCTTACCCGTCACACGCTGCCTTGGTGCGCGCTGTGGGGCAGCTGCTGGACAGTCGGGCTCCTCCCTCTCCTCGCGCCACGCCCCTGGAGTAAATGCTAGCCTGTCTCGGGGCAGGTGGTGCCTCCGCTTTGGGGCTGCCCGTCACCGCCTGCTGCCCTGGGGGGAAGGCCGCTGGTGGTGGGTGCGCGAGCCACAGAAGGGCCTCTGAGCGGGGGTCTCTCCCCTCAGCGGCGTGGTGATCTTGGAGAGCAGCAAAGTGGACGGCGTCCCCGAAAGGAGGAGGTTTGGCAGGATGAAGCTGCTGCAGTTTTCCGAGAACCACCGGCCGGCCTACTGGGGGACGTGGAACAGGAAGACGACGGTCATCCACCCGAGGGACCCCTGGGCCCAGGACCGGGTGAGCGTGCGGGCAGCTGCTCCCGACCCTCTGCGCTTCCTTCCCAGTGTGCCCTTGTCACTGGGCTCCGGGAACTCCCTGAGTGTTCTAGCCTTCGTGCTCTGCCTTCCCCTTCCACCCTGAGGACGACAGTGACCACTGCGTGTTTGCCCCCTCAGAGCCTCCTTGACTACGAGGTGGACAGCGACGAGGAGTGGGAGGAGGACGAGCCGGGGGAGTCCCTCTCCCACAGCGAAGGGGTGAGCACGGCCGGGCTGCTTACGGCTTCTGGGCCGGGCTCCCTCACACACAGCATCCGGGTTTACGGCTGTTCTGGGAAAACCTTACTGGGTGGCAGTAACCTGCCTAGTGGTGGACGGGCCCGCCTGCTCGCTGCCTCACCGAGGGGCCCACCATTCCCGCTGCTTTACGTCTGGGCCGTGCTTATCTGTGTCCTGCCTGACCCCCACCCCCGCTGGAGCACGATGTGGGAGCTGGGTAATGGGATTTTGGCTGATCCTCAGGGTGTGCACAGCAATGAGACTGGAAGCAGTAGGAGGCTCTTTCTTTCTTAGATGTTCACAGGTTAAAATTTTACGTGAAGCATGTGTTGTTTCCACACATGAACGTACTTTTTTCTCTTCTTGAGGATGACGACGATGAGGTGGGAGAGGATGAGGATGAGGACGATGGTTTCTTCGTGCCCCATGGGTACCTGTCTGAGGATGAAGGAGTAACCGAGGTGAGGGGTGAACGGGGAGGGGATGGGTCCGGAGCTTGGTGGCCGCCGACCTGGGGGTGGTGACATAGGTCTCAGCCCACCCCCACGGCCGATTCCACGTAGACCTCGCTCCCCACAGCCTCAGAGGCTCAGCACTGCCGCCCCCCCCAGCTTTCTCAGTTCTGCCAGATGGTGGGACTGTTGAGGGAGCCGTTTCTAGGACTCACGAAGGCCTACCAGGTCGTGGTGTTTGGGTAGTGGGGAAGCTGACAGGGCTGATGCCACTGTGGGAGTGACTTGTCTCAGAGCCAGACTTGCAGGGCCTGTGTTCTTCGTACGTTCCCAGCCAACGAGGCAGACAGGTCTCGTTGGGCCTGCAGTGTATCTGCCTTAGACGGTGGCACCAGTCTGGGGTGGGAGAGGGCCGGGCATGGTGATTTCAGCTTCAGGATCACATGTTAATCAGAAAACCCACAGTGGCGTTAAGAGGCTTACTGGCGAGGTAATAAAAAATACCTGTGACTACCCAGGGGTGGCCAGAGGGGGCAGATGCACCTAAGGTACCAAATGGGGGAAGTGCCAGTTATCATTCAATCCGAAAATACTCTGCCCGTTTCATCACCCATCGGGGGTTGGAAGCTGGGTGGGCGCCGTTCCTCACCGGCCCGCCCCTGCACGTGCCCTCACTGCCCCAGAGACTGGGACCACGGGTGCCGGGGAGGGGGACCCTGAGCAAGCGTCTGCTCCTCTCTAACCTGCAAGGAGTGTGCCGACCCAGAGAACCACAAGGTTCGCCAGAAACTGAAGGCCAAGGAGTGGGACGAGTTTCTGGCCAAGGGGAAGAGGTTCCGCATCCTCCAGCCGGTGAAGATCGGCTGTGTCTGGGCGGCCGACAGGGATAGTGGAGCTGACCTGAAGGTGCTGCAGCAGTTCACGGCCTGCCTGCTGGAGACCGCGCCCCCCGAGGAGGAGCAGACGCCCAAGGCCTCCAAGAAAGAGAAGAAGGACCAGCAGAGTGAGTGCTGGGGACGGGTGGGGACGGAGGGTTCGGGCTCCCACCTCCTCCAGGCCCAGGGAGTTCCAGGCCCGGGGCAGGCAGGAGACTTCCTAGGCATGTGGCGTGGTAATTCAGAAGTTCTTCAAAAAAATAGCCAAAGCCAGCGCTTGTTGAGCACGTGTGTCCTTTCTGTGACACTCACGGGAGCAGCACAGGGCAGCCACTTCAGTCGGCCCGTTTGCCCAACCAGCACACACATCCCTAGCTCTTCAAAGCCAGGGAGGGCCCGCCACTCAGAAGCAGAACGTGAGGACTGTTAACTAAGGAAACAGGCTCATGAAGTGAAACATGACAGTTTATCGCAACGAGTCCTGCCTCCTGGGGCTTGGGCCTCTCAGAATCTCTTCTGGAGCAAGTTCACGTGTCTTAAGTCCACCCATAAAAAGCCACCCGCGCTAAACCAATCGTGGTTGGTCATTTCGTGATGTCAGTAAGCATTTTGCTGCTCACCTTAAACTTACACGGTGCTGTGTGTTGATTATATCTCAATAAAACCAGAAGGGAAAAAAAGGCCACCCGAAGCTGACCGTGTTTCTCGGCCTCGGTGACAGGTTGGGGAACCCGGGTGCCACGTGTATCCCATCCCGCCCCGAGTCTCATCCACATGTCCCCCTCTCCCTGCCAGTCTTGGCCCAGCTGCTCCCGCTGCTGCACGGGAACGTGAATGGCAGCAAAGTGATCATCCGGGAGTTCCAGGAGTGCTGCCGCCGAGGACTGCTCAGCAAGGACGCCGGCAGCCCTGAGCTCAGCGCCGCGAGCCCCCCAAGCCCTGGCCATTCCCGTCCACAGACCCCCACCGCCGGCGAGGACACCGCCGTCCCCTCCAAGGCCAGGCTCAAGCGGATTATTTCTGAGAACTCAGTGTATGAGAAGAGACCCGACTACAGGATGTGCTGGTACGTCCACCCACAGGTGCTAAAGAACTTTGCCCAGGAGCACCTGCCCGTGCCCTGCCAGTGGAGTTACGTCACCACAGTGCCCTCGGCCACCAGGGAGGACAGTGGCAGCGTCCCCGCCGCAGGGCCCAGCCAGGGGACGCCTGTCTCGCTCAAGAGGAAGTCGGTGGGCAGCATGTGCATCACGCAGTTCATGAAGAAGCGCCGGCATGATGGGCAGGTGAGACCCCGCAGCGGCTTTGTTACCTTTAACAATCTTTCTTTTTAGAGCAGTTTTCGATTTATAGCAAAATTGAGGTGACAAAACTGACCAAAATTGAGGGGAAGGCACAGAGATTTCCCGTGCGCCCCCTGCCCCCGCCACGCACAGCCTCCCCCAGTATCAGTGTCCCCAGCCAGAGCTGTGCAGCGGTTGCAACTGATGAACCTACGTGGACACGTCACTGTCACCCAGACTTTGTGGTTTACTAGCGTTCACTCTTGGTGCTGTGCATCCTGTGGGTTTGGACAGATGTATGAGGACTTGTATCCAGCATTACAGTGTCATGCAGAAGAGCGTCACTGCCCTAAAAACCCCCATGATCCGCCTATTCATCCCTCCCTCCCTCCAACCCCTGGCAGCCACTCATCCGTTTAGTGTTTCCATGGGCTTCTTTCACTTAGTCGTGTGCCTTTAAACTTCTTCCCTGTGTTGTCATGGCTTGAGAACTCATTTCTTTTTAGTGCTGAATAACGTTCCACGTCGTGGCTTTTATTTAGTTTTTGCACTCATTTAACACAGTTATTAAGCACTTGCTCTGCACTAGGTACCCTGCTAGGCCTTGTAGACAGTGGTGAGCAAAACACCATCTAATGGGAGACAGAGATGGGCGTCGGTGGAGCGGACAGCCAGCCACGTGATTGCAGCCTGACAGCGTGTGGCGGAGGAAGCGCGTGGCCCCGTGGGGACACGTGTTGCGAGAGGCCTGCCCTCGCCTGGTGGTGGGCGGGCTTCCTGAGAGACGCTGGTCCCCAGAGTGAAGTCTCCAGTGCTGCCTGGACACCCAGAGGCTGGGGCCCGAGCCTTGGCCTGGGTCCACGTTTGATTGTTCTTTCTCTTACTGGAATGTGGGCGTGAATGAGTCTCATCTTGTAGCTACTCTTACTGGAAACCTTGTGGTGTGAGCACTGGGTCCTCACTTTTTTCTTTTCTAAAGATAGATTTTATTCCTTATATTTTATTTGCTTTTGGCTGCGTTGGGTCTTCGTTGCTGCACGCGGGCTTTCTCTAGTTGCGGCGAGTGGGGGCTACTCTTCGTTGCCGTGCGCAGGCTTCTTAGTGTGGTGACTCCTCTTGTTGCGGAGCACAGGCTCTAGGCGCGCGGGCTTCAGTAGTTGTGGCACGCGGCCTCAGTAGTTGTGGCACACGGGCTCTAGAGCACAAGCTCAGTAGTTGTGGCTCACGGGCTTAGTTGCTCCGCAGCATGTGGGATCTTCCCGGACCAGGACTCAAACCTGTGTCCCCTGCATTGGCAGGTGGATTCCTAACCACTGCGCCATCAGGGAAGCCTCTAATTTTTAAAAAATCTTATTTATTTTTGGCTGTGTTTTGGGTCTTTCTTGCTGCACAAGGGCTTTCTCTAGTCGTGGTGAGCGGGGGCTGCTCTTTGTTGCGGCATGAGGGCTTCCCATTGCGGGGGCTGCTCTTTGTTGCGGCACGAGGGCTTCTCATTGCGGTGGCTTCTCTTGTTACGGAGCACAGGCATGCACGCTGCAGTAGTTGTGGCGTGCAGGCTCAGTAGTTGTGGTTCGCGGGCTCTAGAGTGCAGGCTTAGTAGTTGTGGCTCACGGGCTTAGTTGCTCCGCAGCATGTGGGATCTTCCCGGACCAGGACTCGAACCCGTGTCCCCTGCATTGGCAGGCAGATTCTTAAGCACTGCACCACCAGGGAAGCCCACCGGGTCCTCACTTGAAGCAGGCGTCTCACAGACCTAGAGATGTGGGGAGACTTGATTTTACGAGGAGGAGCTGGGTCTTCCACTCACATCCCGGGCTCTCCTCGGGGGCGCTGCCACTGCAGGAGCTGCTGCTGAAGGCTGGGTGGTGACGGAGACAGAGGGGAGCCGGTGTGCGCCCCACCCCTGCCCCCCCCCACCCCCTGCTCCTCTGCTGTTAGTGTGTGGCCAGCGGGGTGAGGAGGCCCGGGGCAGGGCCGGGGGGCAACGGCTCCTGGAGTAATGTTTAGCCTTCTCCCTGCAGCCCACAGACCAATGAGGTCTCGGGTGCGACGTAAACCTGCTTCCTAAACTGTCACAGCAAGAGGGACCGTCAGAACCGTCCGGTGTGGTCATGCCGGCTGTTCCTGCCACTCCCCAGCCCCTGTCCCTGTGAGGCCTGTGGACACGGCTTGGTACTGGGGGAGCCCACCTGGTGAGGAGTTGGGGGCCCCAGCCCCACAAACACTTCCCTCCCTGGGCCTTGACCCAAAACAATCCGTTATGTGTTCAAGCTGTGTTCAAGCCGCAGAGCCTTTTCACGGTCGATGTCGTTAGCCAGACAATCTTGGCAGGACCGCGAGTGTGGCTGCTCTGGCTGAAACTGGCCAGAGAGCCCGTTTGAAAGGGGCTGGGTCTGGAAGACCTCCTTAGTGTCCTTATCCAAGCAGTGTTCGTGGGCTCCTGCCCCCATCAGCCCTCCCTTAGATTCTCGCAAGAGACACAGCTGTCTCCTGAGCCCCTCTCTGCTCTTCCTCTCCTGGTGTGGCCGTCCCCACACGTGTTCATTGCCTGTGTTTCTCTACGTGGAAAACGACTGTTTAGCCCTTATTACTCCTCACGCCAGGCACTTGACGTGGATTCTTACGTTTCATTGGTGCTTCCTTGTTTACTGAGCTACCAGGAACGAGAAGATGCTCCCACATAAACTGGGTGCCCCTCCTCAGGTGAGAGGGGTTGATTCATGAGAGTCAGTGACGCCTTTCATCACGAGACACACGTGAACAGCAGTCAGTGCGGCTTCTCCCCGTTCACAGGCCTTGAAGAGGCTCTGCGGTGTGGCGGGGACACACGGAAGGCTACACAGCCGGTGGCTCTAGGTGTGCTGGCCCCAGCGGTTCTGATTCAGTGGGTGTGGGGTAGGTGCTAAAGTCTGCAGTTTAAAAGCCCCTTCTCAGGGAATCCCGTGGGAAGGCCCCAGGACCACAGCGTGGGCCAGCACAATGGGTGCATCTCAGGAAGGGAAGCTCAGAGCACCGGCTCTTCAGGGTGGTGGGGAGTCATCCCAGCTGCTCCTCTGAGTGCTCAAGGTGGGACACCCTGCTTGTGACAGCACTTGGTCCCCTGGGACTGTGCAGGCCTTAGGTATAAAGCCCCCTGCGTCACCTTAAACTCATGGGAGTTTGTCTCCAGCAACAAGAAGTCCGGAGCTTGTGAACATTGTCATCCAGGGCCAAGCACCTCCTGTCGCACTCCCTCCTGCTTTAGTTTGTGGCCTTGTCTTCATGGTGGCAGAACGGCTGCTGCACCTCTAGCCAGCAAGACGAGGATGGCCAAGCCCACCCTGGGGAGGATTCCCGTTTGGCTGGAGGGGAGGCAGACTTCCACCTTATCTTTCTGGCTGGAATGCTCTGGCATAGCCACGCCAGCTGCAAGAGAGGCTGGTTCAATGAGACCTTGACCGACAAAATGCTGGTTGATTTGGAAGGGCGGGTGGGAGGATAGCTCTGGGTGTGCGTTGAGCAGGGCCTGTGCTGCACGGCGCCAGCATAAAGTGGGAGCCACGGGTGGAAGTTTCTGAGGTCGGGCTTGGAGGAGGCCTGGGAGCATGCGGAATGCTTCCCCTTGCGTTTTGGTAAAGCCACTAACTGATCCTTCCACGCGCTTGGGGGTAATTGTTGCTAAACTGTAAATGCATATGAATAGTTTAGCTTGGGTTGGGCTTTTTCAATTTGTGGGAATTCTAAACTCTTTTCATTTAGAGTTCAAAGTAGCCATGCTACCTTATGGGTTTACAAGGTACCATGATCTAGTGAATCGAGCAGGCTGAGGTCAGGTGCCAGTTCTGCCACCAAGTGTGTGTGTGGCCCCACGGCAGCTCAACCCTTCGGCCTTGGTCTTATTTTTACATGGGCAGGGGCTGCATTTGCCCTTTCCAGTCTCCATGCTTTGTGGTTCAGTGTCTTCCTACTCCGGAGGCTCACTTTCCGGCGCTCCACCCTCCCCTGCAGTAGTGACAGCAGCGTGGCGAGCTGTCCCATGGCCCTCAGCGCAGCAGGACTTGGGGCGCCGTCCTGAACCCTCACTTCAGAGGCTTGAAACCTGTCGCGTGCCTGCAGGGCAGTGGGCGGTGGTTCCTCCGAGAAGTCCTCATTTGTCTGCCCTTGGCTTCCTGTCTGGAGGGCCCAGGGGCTAGGGAGAGCTCCAAGAGACACATCTGTCCCGTCGCTCACCCGACGCAAACCAGTGCCTCCAGGGCAGCGCGGGGGAGAGCTGCGCTGTCTGTTCGTCTTGGCCAGTCAGCTCTCTTGAAACAGGTAGCTGGAAACTGCCCACAGCATCCCCAGTGGTGCCCCTGCCTGCCTGGGGCCTTTCCTGCCTCGGTGGCTCCCAGCCCGAGGAGCCCAGCGTGGAGCTTCTACACTAGCATTGAGGGGGCTGCGAGCTTGCGCCCCGTCTGCCGGCCAGGCTAGGGGACCGTGGGCAAGGCGGACAGCCCCGGTGTGCTGTCGTCCCTTTTCCAGGCAAACGGAGACTTCTGTAGCAGAGGAACTCCAGGAGTGTTTTGAGAAATAGCCTCCCCGCGGAAGTAGCCCCAACTCCACCGCCTCTGCTGGCTCTTTGTTCATGTACAGAGTGTGAGCCGTGTGTGGATGGGTGATGTATAAAGTCGGTCCTGTTACTTTCCACAGTCTGTCTCTCTGTTCCCTCTGGTGGAAGCCAATGAAAACAGCCTGGGAATCTCACTGTAAATCCCACCCTCCGTAGAGCCTTCCCACCCCTCCCAACCCCTGTCCACAGGGTGCAGATGGTGTCCTCACGGGCAGAACTGGTCGGAGCCTCAATCAGAGGGAGAGTTACCAAGCATCAGGCAGAGGGGATGAAGCTGTTGGGCAGAGAAGAAACACTGACCAACTAATTTCTCAGCCACTTAGTCCAAATCATAATTCAGAGAAAGTGTGTGCTTTATCCATCTCTCTTTCAAACCAAACCGGAAACCCAGAGTTGTAATTCAAAAACAATAAACAAATTATTTTTGTAATCAGGTAAATAACGATGGGGGTAGTTTTCAGAAATCTGAACATAATTAGTTCATTTGAGAGAACTCCCCCAAAGTTTCCTTGGATCATAACCCATCAAACAGACTCCTCAAACTTTGTTGCCAAGATGGGCAGAGGAGGTCAGGAGTAGGGAAGTGGGTGGCGGGAGGGCTCACACCGTCCCTGTCTGCTGCTGCTGCCGCTGCTGACGGCCATGCACCTTGTCTGTTCAGGTTGGAGCTGGGGACCTGGACGGCTTCCAGGCGGACACAGAGGAGGAGGAGGAGGAGGAAGGCGACTGTGTGATCATGGACATCTCGGATGTTGGGGGTGAGAAGGGTCCCAAATCCTCCTCTTTTCCTTCAGGCTGGCAGGAAAGGGAAGAATGGTTACGGTCACTCTCCCGCCTGCCTCTTGTGACTAACGGGGACTGAGTGAGGAGGCCCTGGAAGGTGCTGGGTGGGCCGGTCTGATGGTGGTGCAGGCAGTAGGCTCCAGCCCAGGCCCTGGGCCGCCTGCCCTGGTCTGAAAGCTGCAATTAGGAAACCAGAGACCTGAAGGTTGGTGGTGATGAGCCGTGTCAGGGAGGGAGGGTCCGGGGTAGGGCGCCGGCACTGGTGAGGGGCAGCCTCTGAACCAAGCTTCCCAGGGGCAGTGAGCCCCAGGCCGGCCATCCTCGGCAGCATGAGCTCCAGCAAGCCACTGGGCCTTGCTGCCCACTTTCCTCATCTTTGCCACGGGCTTCCCCTGCTCAGGAGGGTCAAGGGTAAAGCCGCTGGAAAGTGCCACGGAAGCACACGGGCTCGAGGTGGACGCGGCCGAAGCTCTAGTGAGGAGCGGGCAGCCTGCCCGGCCCCACAGCGGACACGGCGGCTGAAGCTCCTCCCTCTCTTGCTTTGCAGACATCCAGGCCCCGTGTGGAACAACTCCTGGAGCTGGGGGGTCTGTGGGAATGAACACCAGTGAGAGCCTCGTGGCCTCCAGCTCACTCGGCCCCTCCTGAGCGCCCCGACTGGCCCGTGTATGTACGTAGAATGGTTAGGGTATTTTCAATGCCACTCAGATACTTGAAAGTCCCGATTCCTGTGTAAAGAGCACTTTGTCCTGCTTTGCAGACCTCCCTGGAAGTTTGGAAAGTTTTATATAGGATGCTTGATTAGATCTTTTTGATATTTGTAAAAATTTCCCCCCCAAAGCTGCATATTATTTTGTCCCTTAATAAAGCATTATTGTGATGTGATGACCTGCACGGGGAAAGCCTGGTTGTGCTCTCCAGACCCCTGGCAGGCACTGTGATGAGATGCTTGTAAATGAATTGAAGCCCCTTGGGTGCGGCGTGGCATCCGGACCTGACATGGATGTGTATAAACTATCGTCTAGACTGACCTAGCATGTCTGTCGTCTTTTCAAACACGTCACTTCTGTGAGTGGTGCGTCCATTGCCCCGGGCCCGAGCCCGGCGCTCTGTGCCGTCGGGTGTCCACTCCCCACCCCACTGCCCCGTCCCTGCCACACGTAGACATGTGGCATGTCTATAAAGCTTTACGCTTTGCAAAAGCGCTGTCCCACCTGTTTGTTGTGAAATCCTCAACCTCCCCACTGACCTAGTTCAAGGTGAGGGCTTCTAGGCAGGTGGTTTACGCCGGTTAATCCCTCCTGCCCCTCGGGTAGGCGAGCAGAGGTATTCCCAACCTCCAGGAGCTGAATCCTGGCTTCCAGAACCGACCTCTGGGTCAGGCCACCCCTCAGGAGTGTTGAAGCTGAGCAGCGTGGAGCCAGCCACGGCGCCTGCTGAGCCCTGGCCTCCGAGGCCCTGGAGCAGCCCTCGGACGGGGCTGTGATAGGCCCTGCAGAGGCGTTCGAGCATGCTCTGAGGGCCTGGGGCAGCTGAGATTTTGGCAGAATTCACAGATTCCATCGGAACCGGGCTCCTGTCTGCCGGCCCTTAACATCATGCTGTCTTTGTTGCCGCTGTTCCCGAGAGAGAAGAGTCGGCTGGCATCTCATTGTGAAGAATGGTTCAGTGTTGACTGTGGATGCACCCGAGACAGGGCGACACGACCCCAGCCATGGGGAGCTCGCCGTGTGGTGGCCAGGTCCCTGCCGGGCCTGCCTCTCCTGGCAGCACCCCAATCCTCCCGGAGGGGTCCCATTCCTCTCCAGCTCTGCATGGGTGGGGCTGACAAGCACCCCAGTTGTGGGGTGAGGACCCTGGCCCCATCCAGGACGAGATGCTGCATGTGGGGTGCAGCTGAATGCCGGCACAGGGAGAGGACGCAGGTGTGACTCCACCTGTGATGTGACTACCTGCAGCGGTCACGTCGCCTTAAACCGTTTTAGTTGCCACCTGACAATCTGCAGTCGACTCCTAGTGGGAGTCGAGAGCAGGGTATCAAGCCGAGGCAGTGCTGGGTTCCGGAGATGAGGCGGCAAAGGAGGATGGGCCTAGGTCCTGCCCGCACGTGGGAACAGAGCTGCCGGCGGCCCAGGTGGGAGGCAAAGCACGTGTGGCTGACGGCGTTACCAGGGAATTTTGTTTTAATCACATCTGGGGCCTAGATGCTTTAATCTCACAGTGGCCAGAGAACCAGCCACCACTGGCCTCCGTGAAGGCTAGGGGCCACAGCCCGGGGCCAGGCTGCGGGTGAGAGGGAGGGGACGATCCAGATGAGCAGTCAGGAGCAGGGTCTCAGGTGTCTCCCGGCAGAGGTGTGACCGGGGGCGAGTGCCCACACCCTCCAGGCCTTGGTCCCCCTGTCTGTGTTGGCTCCCCACGGCTGCTGCAACAAACCGCCAGACTTGTTCTACCGGCAGTTCTGGGGGGCGGAAGTCCGACAAGGGCCTCACTGGCTCAGAATCAGGTGTCAGCAGGGCTGGTTCCCGCTGGAAGCTCTAGAGGGAATCTGTTTCTGTCCCTCTTCCAGCTGTTGGAGGCCAACCCGAATCCTTGGCACGTGGCCCCTTCCTCCACATCTCCCCATCCCTTGTGTTTTCCTCCACGCATTAGAACTCACCAGGTTAACCCAGGGCCACCTCCCATCTCATCCTCAATCACAGGCCAAGTCCCTGTGTCACATAAAGTAACGCATTCACAGGTCCAGGGAGGAGGATGTGGACATCTGGGGGAGCTTGCCCTGTGGGGCCTGCAAGGCTCCGGGGCCCTGGGAAGCGCTCAGCAGGGCTGGCTCATCAGGCCGGTGGGGACAACAATTAGGAAGGTGCGGGAAGTGAAGAGCTCGCCTCGGACATGAGGGGCTCCTGGGTGCCCAGGTGGCCACAAGGTGTCCGCCTGGCCCCACTTCACCGGGAGCCACGGCCGGGCCTCACCTGCTGGTGGCTCTGCAGAGCTGCCACCCTACACCGCCTCCCACGGCCTCAACTCACCACCGGGAAACTTTATTCAGGTTTAGAATTTTACACACCGTGTCCTGACAGGCCCAGTGTCTCATTCTTGTGCCAGTCACTTCAGGGCTAGCCACAGCCACCGAGGCCACAGCACACGGGGACGGGGCCCGGGCTTCTCTAAGCAGGCTACTAGAGGCTGCCCCATCCAGGTGGCAGTCTCGGCACGCGTCCACGGGCCAACCAGCACCCCTCTCCATGCCTGCGGTACCCGTGGGCAGGAGGAGGTTCCGGAGGAAGCTGGGAGGCCCCGGAGTGGTGGGGGGACCGGGGACGAGGGGAATGTGGAGGAAGCAGGGAGAGAGCATGAGACAGACCCACAGGGGCTGAAGCCAACCTTGCTTTTATTTCATTAGAGCTTCTTGATGGCCGACAGGAGCTCGGGTTTCAGGACAGATGAGTCTGGCTGGACCCCCGCAGCCCTGATGTCTGCTAGCACGGCTGCATCCCACGAGAAGGTCAGGAGGGCCGAGGGCACCTGCAGTGGGGTAAGAAGCCTCAGCCTCGCTCTGGCCTTTATGTGACAGAGCTCTCGCTTCACGTTCAGATCTTCCTGCTGGAGCCGGGACTGCTCCCCGCCGCTGACGGCACACCCATGCACTCAGTCCATTCTCATATAACAGGGACTTCTCTGATGATGACCCGGGCTCAGGGACACCCCCTGGCCTGGCTGAAGCCAGCCCAACATTGGGCAGCAGTCAGGACTTCCTGTCCAGGCCTCCCTGAATCAGGGTCTGACCACCCTCCAGCCCCCTCCTACACCCTCCCCAGTAATTCCTTGCATTTTGAATGCCACCTTGGCTCTGCGCCACAGAGGACTCTAACACACTGGGCACATTCCCATTTTGTAGACACAGAAGTTACTCAAGATCAGATGGCAAGGAAGTGGAATGGTGGGACTCACACCCAGGGAGCCTGGCCCCAGGACCCCTTCCCCTAATGCCACCTCCAACTGAAGAGCATCCCCCTCCTCGGGGGTTTGTGCTGATTCAACAAGAACCCAGAAAACCCAGTTCCGCTGTGCGGGGAGCCCGTCACTCACCAGCCCGCACTCATTGAAGGCCAGGTTCTCGTCCTCCAACAACTTCTGCCCTCCCAAGGCCAGCAGCTCAAAAGGCAGCCAGTCGATCAGCAAGGCCTCCCGGACAAATGCGTACAGTGCTGCCACCCGCTCCCGGGCGTAGAAGGTCCCTGGCGGGGGGACAAGTGTGGCGCTGGAGCTCGTGGGAGCACCCCTGAGCCCTCGGCCTCCTCCCCCGGGACGAGCTCAGACCAGAGCAGCCTGCTCCTGCCGGCGCACAGTGGACCCCAGGCGGCATCGCCAGCACCCAGCACGCACCCTGGAGGAGGCAGCCGTCGGGGAAGCGCACGCGCAGCAGCGTGTATGTGTACTTGCGCATCTCCCTCTGCTCCTCCCGCTCGCGCATTGC
Source organism: Stenella coeruleoalba (assembly GCF_951394435.1). Lineage (NCBI taxonomy): Eukaryota > Metazoa > Chordata > Mammalia > Artiodactyla > Delphinidae > Stenella > Stenella coeruleoalba. The sequence goes on along the minus strand of NC_137148.1, from coordinate 170,784,512 downwards.
CTTGGTCCGCAGCACGCTCATCCGCTCCACGGCCTCTGACCGCAGCCGCTGCTCTCGCTTGAGCTCCTCCGCCGTGAGGCTGAAGAAGTCCGCAGGCAGGTCGAAATGGGAGGCCAGGGGCGAGGGCCGGAAGACCAGGCGCTGGCGGGCCAGTGTGGCCCTCACGGGCTCGGCGCGCAGCAGCTGCTCCTTGTGCTGCTCCAGGCTCTGGGGCTGGGCCAGGGCGGCCTCGCTCAGCACGTAGAACTCCTCGGGGCCCTCTGGGACACGTGGGCATGTCACTCTGCCGTGGCAGGGAGACCCCCGAGCCGGGCCCCTCCCACCCCTGCCCCTGGGCTCAGCCACGGCCCTTCTCTTTTTCTCTTACCCTGGTCGGGGATCGGAAGCAGCACCTTCTGGAAGCCGATGGCCTCAAAAAACTCGTGGGTCCCTTCCAGGCAGTTAATGCGCTCCTGAGAGCGGAGCCAGAGGTCATGCGGGACCCTTGAGGCCTCCTCGTGCCCCACCGGCCTCACTGCCCACCCCGCCCTTCTGGCCCAGAGTCCCCAGTGTCAGAGCGGCCGCTGCCCCTGGACAGGATGAACCCCCAAAGCTGTCGGCAGGGGTGAGCTCACAGAGGGCCTGGGATCCCAAAAGGTCAACACCAGGGTGAAGGAGGCTGAAGAGCCAAAGGACAGTGGAGGCTGGGAGTCCCCAGAAGCGAGGGAGGCAGGCCCTGGGATGCTGGATGTGGGTGGGGACCCCCAGGAGAGAGCGGGGCCCCGCCAGCTGCACGGGTACCATGGGCCAGAGTGCTAGGACCCTGCGATTTCTCCACAGAAACCAAAAGTCTGTGTTTGCGTGAAAAATCTCCCCAGTGCCAATGTGTTCCCAGCTAATTCAAAGAAAAGTCGAGTCACGCCGTGGGTTGGTGGCGAGAGCAGACAGCGTACGCGTACTGTGCTCGTCCTGCGCTCACGAAGCCCTCCCTCCCCGCCTGGCACCTTCTGCACACCTCAACTCCCAAGCCCTGCAGGGGCCCTTCTGCAGCCGGCTCTGGCCGCCACTGGCTGGCTGCAGCCCAGCTGCTCCCACCGCCAGCCTGGGTCCTGGGTGGCCTCACAGGCCCGGCCACGCCGGCCACCCCAGGCTAAGTCACTCTGGTGGCAGCCCTCACCTGGAACACCTTGTTCTGAAGCTTGATCTTCCGGTACTTCTCCTCCTCAGGATGCAGGTGGATGTTGTCCAGGTACCTGGGCAGACAGGGGAGAGCAGCTCAGAGCCACACCGGCTCGTGCTAAGAGTGACCCCCGGGAAGGCTGCCGTCACACCCTGTACACCCCATAGAGCCCAACCCCTGGTGCCCCAGACACTGGGCCTCCTCCTCGGTCCTGCCTCCCCCTGAGGGCACCAAGGAGCCACCGTGGTGGGGGTGGAGCAGGCAGAGCCAGAGCTGATGGGTCCCCAGAGCCGGCTTGGGGGTTGCTGAGCAACAGACTTCTGGCCCCGCCCCCGACCTGCTCCCATCAGAGGAGTTGGCGGTGGGTGAGACCCTGCCTGCTTCACATTCTTCTGATGATCCCAAAGGGAAGCCAGGGTTGGGAACCCCCGATTCAGTAAACCTCTTCATTCTAAACACTGGTAAACTGAGGCCCAGAGAGGCCAAGGCCCTTCCCCAAGGGCGAGGGGGAGTGAAGGGTGGGGCCTGGCCTCACTCCCAGGGCCGTGCTCCCTCTGGGGCCCCTCAGCCGATCGCGATGGAGGCCCAGGAGCTGGCACCCTAGTGGGAGGGGGCCGCCCACTCACCTGGCGATGGTGTCCACGCCCAGCTTCACCCGGTCCCGGTCCTTGTTGAACGTGTGGATCTTCATGATGGAGGCGGCCACTGGGTCGGTGGAAAAGTGCTGGGAGGAGGGAGGAAAGCTGAGTCAGAAAGCGTCCACCTCAGGGCCTGGAGGCCATGCCAGCCAAGCAGCCAGGTCTCAGCACTCAGGTGGCAGCAGTGACACCGGTGACAACAGTAAGAACTGTCTCACAGCAGGCCCTAGCATGGGACAGAAGCAAATTCAACAGCAGAAAAAGGAGGAGGAAAACCCTTTTGATGACTCCAGCCTGGGGCCTCAGCCCTGCCCTCACGTCTAGGGAAAAGGGGGCGATGGCAGCCCAGGTTACACCACCCCTCGGGTCGGCGTGACACAGACCTTTGCCTACCGCTCTGGCTTTGGCGCCCAACGCCAGCACTGAGTGCCACCAAGGGCACAGCAGCTGAGTGCCTGGGACCCGCCAGCCACCGCGGACCTGCCGTCCCTCCTCATCCCCCATCCCTACGAGGGACGTTCTAGAAACAGACGGAGGTGGCAGAGACAGGACGCAAAAGAGGTCTGTGACCTGTGGCTGCCTGATCACTCCTGGGGGAGGCAAGATAGTGGAGACATCACTGGCCGGTCCCCATGGGACCCTGCGAACAGCACCCCAGCGAGGAGAGGCTGAGAATGGAAAACTAAGGCGAGGGGCAAGACTGGGCAGCAGATCTGCTCACGCTCTGGACAGCCACTGCACACGGCCACACCGTATGGTGGTGTTTCTCTGCAGCCCCAGAAAGTCACTAGTTACATGGCGAGTGGGGCTGGCACCCGCATCAGCCCCAAAGTCATTTGCTCTGCCTGGATAATGGTGGGGGTGGGGCCTCCCTGGCGGTCCAGTGGTTAAGACTCCGTGCTTCCACTGCAGGGGCCACGGGTTTGATCCCTGGTCGGGGAAGTTCCACATGCCGCAAGGTGTGGCCAAAAAGAAAAAAAAAATGGTGGGGGTGAACAGCTGGGTCACCAGAGGTGATGAATCAAGAGCACAGAAGACCTGGCCCCCTCAGATCTACCCCTGGGCAGCCCTGCAGAAGCCCAGCCACAGCTCCTGGAAGGCAGCTGTGGGGCTTCCACCCTGCCCCAGCTACCTTCCCTCAGCTACACTGGGGTGAGCCTTCAGCAGCCACACTGTGTCACTTAGTTGTCTGATCTGAACTGGGCCAGCTCTCCTGGGAACTTCAAATTGGGACCCAGCCCAGTCTGCCAGTAAGTTGCCAGGGTAGGACAAAAATACGTGGAAGGGCAGAGAAATCGGGTCTGCAGAGAAGCAGCAGTAAGATGGGGGGCATTCTCAGGACAAGGCTGAGCCAGGCTGACCGCCCCCTACTCCAGCCTCCTCAGGACAAGCACACCCACCCACCCAGGGAAGAGTTGCAGCTCCAAATGCTGTTCTCAGATGTTCCCAGGCAGCCTGCAGCCTCGTTTAAATTAGGACCAGGGCGCACGAACGGACAAGGGGACAAAAGAACAGACACATCCCGAAAGGAACCGAATCCATGTAGGGATTTACTTTGTGATAATGGCAGATTTCACGGTGGCCAAAAGACAGGTGTTTCAATAAATGAGGATTGGGGAAAACTGGATAACTATCCGGAAAAAAAAAAAGGAATAACACTAGTTCCATGCGTCCTGTTCTACACAGGTATAATTCTAGTGGGATCAAAACTTTAAACATTAAACACAGCAAACAACAAAAGGCAAAACAGAAAAGCACTAGAAAAACCATGGAAGAGTTGTTTTAATCCTGAAGTGGGGAAGGCCTTCCTAAGTAGGTCACAAAACCCAGAAGCCATAAGATAAGACTGACACATTGAATTACATAGAGATTAAAAATTTCTACATGGTCATATGACCATAAGCCAACTCTAAAAAGTAAACAACTGGAGAAAAATATTCACAACTCAGATCATAGGCAAAAGGCTAGTTTTTCCTAATATGTAAAGAGTGCCTACAAATCAATAAGAAAAAAAAAAACCACCCAACACAAAAATGGGCAAAGGATGCATTCTCATATGAAGACACAGCCAACCTAAGCCTAAAAAAGGAAACGCAAACTAAAACTATGCTGAGATATTATTTTTACCAATCAGTTTGGGTAAAGACAAAAAATGTTTGGTAACCCACAGTGACAACAGGGGACAGGGAAATGGGTATTTTCTCACACACTGCTGGGTGAGTGTGAATCAGGACAACCCACATGGAGGTTCATCTGGTGACAACTCTCCAAAGCCCTACACGCTGTCCTCTGTCCCAGCAACTCTGCTTCTGGAATGGAGCCTACAGCTCAAAGTGGTATACAGACAAGGTTTTCATCATAAATATTGTCCTCACTAGCAAAAGACTGGAAACTTCCTACGCGCTTATCAACACCAACACGGGGTTGGTTAAAGAGTCAGGGAACAATTTGCCGTGAGTCATCACGCAGTCACTGTGGAGAATGCAGGCTTTCTAACCGCTCAGAAAAAAACAGAGGCGTGAGAGAGCCAAGGGGGTAAAAATGTTAGCAACTGGCAAATGTGAGTAAGGTGGGCAGAATGACATATATATTTGTGACCTGATCCCTGGAACCTGGGAGTGTTATGGGTCAGGGGGTGTGGAGGTGACAGATGGAGTTAAGGCTGCTGCTCAGTGGACCTTAAAATAGGGGGATTAGAGATTAGCTTGGATTAGCCAGGTGAGCCCAATGGAATCACAAGGGCCCTTAAAAGGGGGAAGAGAGAGACAGAGAAGCAGAGAGATGGCAGCTGGGAAAGACCTGGCCTGGCACCACTGGCTGTGAAGACAGAGAAGGAGCCATGGAGTACAGACAGCCTGACTCCCCCTAGGGCTCCCAGAAGGCACACTGCCCTGCGGCCAACTTGAGTGTGGCCCCGTGAGACCCAAGGCCCACTTCTGATTTCCCGAATTATAAGAGGCATGCTGTCCGGAGGCACCAAGTTCGTAGTAATCTGTCAGAACAGTAATAGGACACTCCCACCCTGATTAAAGGATGTTCACGTGTTCTTTTTGTTCTCCTTGCGATTTTTCTTTAGGTTTGAAATTATTTCCAAATACAGAGTTTCAAGGGGAAAAAAAATGTGGAAGTTCTTTCTGCACTGATATAATACCTAGCAGTTTCCACGTCAGGCGTGAACGGTACATTACCTTTTACGTAAAACAAACACACAGCATGTGTGGCAGATATAGACGTATCGGTGGTTTGTACATATTTGGAGCATCTCTGAAAAGGGGCCTAGACTACTTACAGCTGCTGCCTCAGGGAGAATGGCCGCGAGGTGAGTGGGAGGCGGCTTTTCCCCGCCTACCCTTCTGTATCTTGAATTCTGTCCCTCAGGTAAGCATTCCCTCTTTAGAGAGGTTAGAACAGAACCACAGCATATGCTCTGTGCCACCCGGGCTCCCGGGGGGCGGCTCTTGCACCGGGGCCGGCACTCACCGAGAGAATGGCCTCTCTGATGCAGGCGTCCCGCTGGTCCTTCCTCAGGATGGCCCCTGTGAGCGGGCAGGTGAAGTACACTCCGGGCACTGCCAGGTGGGTCGAGCCCTCCTCTTTGGGCTTGGGCGCCTGGGAGGATGGGTGAGCGTGTCTGAGCCTAGACTGTGGACAGAGGCCACCCCGAGCCGCCCGAGTGCCACAGTCCTGAGAGCATGACCCTGGGAGCCAGACATCCTGGTCCCAATGCTGTCCCCTCTGCCTATTAGCCATGGGACACCGTGGCCCAGTGGCCAAGCCCCTCTGAGCCTGTCTTCTGGTCTGTAAGATGTCCTTGAGGGACCACCTCAGAATTCAACAAGGTAAGGAACGGAAAGTGTGGAGCAGCTCCGGACACGGCGTAAGTGCTGAATTGATCGTTCCTGCTCTTCCCGCCCCCCTACCTGGTGAGGGAGGGGCTTTGGTGGGAGAGTGAGGAGTCACGGTGCCCTGGACGAGTCCCAGCCTTGCTCTGGGCTTCAATTCCTAGGTAATATCCAGGGTCCGTTCCATTCTGAAATTCAGTGAGGCCTCACAGGTGGTGCTGCTCAGAACACCCTTTCTGCCAAGTTCTCCTTTGAGGCCTGCCTCCTCCAGGAAGGCCTCCCTGACTACACCAGTCTCCATGGTGCCCTCCTGTATCTGAGGAAGGCAGCAGAGGGCAGTGCTAAGGCTAAGGGCTTTGGACTCAGACAGACTGGGTTCCAGTCCTCCCCTTGCTGGTTTCGAAGTGCATGACCAAGGGCACCAGGCCTCACCTCTCTGAACCTCAGTTTTCTCTTCTGAAAAGTGGGAACTGTAACAGCACCTACCCTCATGGGGTTACAGGGGAGGGAGGGGACTTAACGGAGGTGCAGTCCCTCCCCCAGGGCCTGGGCCTGGTGTCATTAGATGCCAAGCACACAGGTCCCAGATGACACCGCCCTAAACCACGGGGATCCCCAGCGTCCTGAGGCCAGAGATGACCTCAATCCACCCCGATGTCCTTTCTGCATCTCTCCAGCACCAGATGCTTACCGCCCAGGGCTGGGCACCAATCAGACCAAACACGGAAGAGAGCCCAAGCGGGCACTCTAAGGGCTCCCAGCCCCCCCGCCCGCCCCAGGCCACCCCTTGGGTGTCATGCTGCCATCGTGATGCTTTTACCGGGTTGGTCCCTGGGGCCTCCGGGCTCCCACTGACAGTCGCTTCAGCTTGAAGTTCCTTTCTCACTGGAGGGAGAGGCAGGGACGGGTCAGTGTGTGAGCCAGGCACACCATTCCCCGCCATGGACCCTCGTGTGGGTCAAATTCGAGTCCTTCCAGCTCAAGGTCCTCCCAGCCCGCCAACCTCTCCATGCCCCCAGGCTGCGCCAGGCCACCGTGCTCCCCCCCCTCCTCTGAGTCCCAACCCTCCCCTCCGCAACCTCCCTGACATCCATGCCACCCAGACCACAGCAGCCCCCCTTGGCCTTTCCACCTGAATGGCCCCTTTGTGGACTGGCTCACAGCTGTGATTTAAACCCTCCTCCCACCCCGAGTCGCTGGCTATGAAATTATTTTCAGCCAGAGCCAAGCACAGGACCTGGAATGCATGAAAAGTCAAGGATCAGCCTCAAGGACAGAGGGGCAGAGGCCCGCTCCACCGCCCCCCGTCCCCACCCCTGTGGCCCAAGGACGGCCGAGGCTCACCCTGGCTCCGGATGGACTCCTGTGACGTGGGGCCCCGCGCCCTGGGCTGCTTCTGCTCGAGCCGGGCCAGGGCCGCCGCGGCCGCCATCTGCGCCTCATCGGTAGGTCCCTGGCGGGGCTGCCGGAGCGCCGGCTTGCTGGGCTTTTCTCTGGGGGCCTTCTCCCTAAGGAGATGCGGAGGGACCGTGAGGTGACGTGGGGGCAGACAGAAGAGCTTTTGTCCCTCTCCCACTTCTGCTCCTGCCCCAGCAGACAGACATGGGCCTCTGCCCCAGGGGTCACCACGGCCACCAGACGGGTCTAACGCAGACGGAGGAGCCTCTGGAGGCATTTGGTGACTCTGCTCCCCGCCCTGCCTGCCACTTTGGACAAATCCTGCACTGGCCTGGGCCTCGGAGTCATCATCTGTCAGGCGAGGTAAGAGCACACCTACCGTCCGCAGGGGCTGATGCTCTTCGCCCCCTTCCCTGAGCGAGAGGCTCCACCCGTACTGTCTACGAGGGTGAGACATGGAGGCTTCATCTACTGAGCACCTCACCTACTGTGTGCCAGACAGCGCACCAGGAGCTAGCTGTCGCTCAGTGCGTCTATTACGCATGGCAACGTCCCTCCCAGCGAGCGCTCCAGACGCCCTTTCACAAGCCCCAGAGGGTCACGGAAGCTCGGGCAGCGGGCCAGGCCGCACGCAGGCCCTGCGTGGAGTGTGTTACAAGGGTCTGGTTTAGGGACTTCCCTGGTGGTCCCGTGGTTAGGACTTGGCGCTGTCACTGCCGTGGGCTCGGGTTTGATCCCTGGTCAGGGAACTAAGATCCGGCATGCTGCGCAGCAAGGCCAAAAAAAACAAAGATCTGGTTTAATCTCCCGTCCACCCTGGGAAGTAGGCAGGGTGATCAACCCATGGGATGGGCAGCTTCCTAACCCAACCTAGCTCGAGAACGACCTGGCCTTGACGTTCCAGCAGAGATGGCCTTCTTCCCACCAGGGTCTGACTCACCTGCCTCACCCTCCTCCTTTCCTCAGGACCCTCTCCCGATGCCAGTAGTTGGAATCATCTGTGCTATATCTCTAGAACCTTCTCAGGAGCCAAGGCTCTGAGTTCATGGCCCTCATGCTTCCCGCTCTGCTCAGACACCCGGGCAGCCCTCTTTTCTTGTCCCCAGGCCTCTGGGAGCTTCCTGCCCATCCCGGCCCCTCTCTCCAGCCCTCCCAACAGCTGAGAGTTTCAGGTCGAAGAAAAGACAAGTCACGTAGTGCCACCCTAGCCCCCATCTTTCCATAAAAACGCCATTTTTCCAAGACCCCTCACTCACCCGCTTCATGGCTCCTCTGGGCAGCCAGAGGGATCCTTCTAAAACCCAGTCACTCCTCTGCACAAAGCCCTCTCATCCCATGCAGGACAGAATCCTGCAGCCTCCACACGCTACAGGCCAGGCCCTTCACAACCTGCCCCTTTCCCTTGTTCACTCCTATCTAAACTCCCTCCTGTTCTTCACACAGACCCAACCTCCTACGACAGGACCTTTGCACATTCTGTGCCTTCTGCCTGGAGTGTTCTGCCTGGGAGGGGCAGGCACCGCTTCAACTGTGTGTGTGTGTGTGTGTGTGTGTGACAGAGACATAGAGACGGGTTGATTTCCACACGGCTGAGTCTCACCTCATCCAGCTCTCGCTCAAAAGTCGCCTTCTCAGAGAGGCATTCCCAGACCACCTAACAGTCACCCACATGGCTCACTCTCTGGACCCTGTTTATTTTTCTTCAGGGCTGATCTTTCATCGTTTATGTATTGTTCTACTTGTCCACCTCTCCCCACTACAACGTGAGCCCTGAGAGGGCAGGGATTTTCATGCCGTAACAGTGCTGGACACACACCCTCGCACGCACCCTGAGTCTCCAGTCCGGCTCCAGGCACATCACAGAAGCTTGGATCTCCATGTGACTCCCCTCTCCTGTCCTCCCAGGCCTCCAGTCTGACACAGCCATCAGCCCCCACCTCCTTCCTGTCACACACAGTCCAGCTGCACCAGCCCCCCACCTCCACCCACTACTTGATGAACAAATGAATGGACCCCCTTGTCTGGCCCACGGCTCTCCCTGGGCCCCTCTTAAGGTGGCCTCCTATCCCTGTCACCGCCCCAGGCTCCCAGGACCTGCACTTCCCTCCCGTACTCATGGATCTGACCCTCATGGGCCTCGTTTGTCCCACTACTCCTTTGTCCCCTCCCAAGAACCCCAGGGGCCCCCAATCCTCGTGACAGATGCCCTCATGTCCTTGCCACGCACCCACTCTCCCTCACCCACCCCCACTACCTCATTATGCCCTCACCACCCCTTCCTGCCTCCCTGCCTCTCCTCTGACCCCCTCCCAGCCCCGACCTCTTCACAATCCCTTCCATTATGCCTCACAGACCCCTCCCCAGGCTGACCTCTTTCTTCAGTCACTCCCCATCCTAAACCCCCTCGGGTCCCCCAGCCCCCTCTGTAGCTCCTGGTAGCAGCCCCAGCCCCTCCTGAACTCCCTCTTCTCATCCCGTCCCCCCCAGTGGAGCCTCCTTCTCAGCCCACCGGCCCTCAGTCTGGCATCCTCACCTGCTCCAGCTCTTCACTACCCTCTGCACAGCACTGGCCCCTCACACCTGCCCATGGAGTCTCCAGTGTGGCCCCAGGCCCTTCTCTTCTCCAAGTCCTCCCCAGATAAGTCACAGAGGCCTGGAAATGCAGGCCACCTCCCCTCCCCTCCCAGGTCACCCTCGGAACCTCCAGACCACTCAGCCATCACCCACGAGGCCCCCCACCTCCTTCCGGTAGCAGACTCCCCCAGCTCCCCATCTCCACCCACCTGCCTCCCTTCTCCTCCCAGACCTTCCTCAGCCCCTCGCAGCACCCACCACCCACCCAGTTCACCCGCACCTCCCAAGTCCCTGACCACACTTCCAACAACACCTCAGGCTCCCTGGCCTTCCAGATCCTCAACCCATCCTCCCTCCTGCTCCAGAACCAAGGCCCAGACCCCTATCGCCACAGAATCTAAGCCTCACGACTTTTTGCGACCCCAGCTCTACCTGTTTCTCCAGGCTCAGTCCCCAATCTCTGGTCACCTAGATTCCCCCAAACCCTATGCGATGCCTCTTCTGGGCCCCTTCTCCGCATCCCCGGCCTCTTCCTTACCGCCCGCCCTAACCCCCTAGGGTCTCTCCAGGGACCCCCTCACTTGCTGCAGCCCCGCCCCCTCCTGCCCCGCCCCCGGAGGCCTCCCCTCTCCCCTACTCCCACTCCCTCCCTCTTGCCCCGCCCCCCAGGTTTCTCCCCACGCTCTGACTCTCTGCAGCCCCTCCCCGCCTCTCATCTTCACTGGCCTCCCCGCCCCTCCCCCTCCGCTGATCTCCGCCCCCGGGCCTCAAGCCTCAGCGCCTGTCACGCACCCCACCGACTCCGTGAGCTTCTGCCCGGGCCCCGCACTCTTGAACTTGACGTCGGCCTTGATCTCTTGGAAGAATTTCTTCATGGTAGCGGCGGGCCCGGCGGCGGGGGCCGCGGGGGGAGGGGGGCGCAGGGGCCAGTAAGGGAGGGGCCGGTAGGAGGCAACAACCGGAAAGAAAATACTGGGCCGCCGGAAGTTCCGCCTTCCCGTGGGCAGCCCACGTGACAATCAGTCAGGCTCCGCTTTCTAGATCTCCGAGCCTTGCTGGCCCGGAGTGAGCGCTCTGTACTGTCGGGCCGCGTCTCGGTGGTTCCCCTGGACTCTGTTGCCAGGGGCAACGAGGGCGCTTCCTGCGGGAGGCTGTGCTTGGGCGCCTTCCACCCAGTTCCCGAAGGAGTGAGTGACAGGAGAGGGAGGGACAGACCTACGACCCCACGGAGAAAGCGCTGGCCTTGTCCGTTTCCCTTCTCAAGAACCATCCCTGGCTCCCCGGCGGTTACGTGATAAGGTTCCAACTCAATGTGGGGGCATTCAAGGTCCCCACAAGCCAACCCGGTGGTCCGCCCTAGTAGTCCCCCACGCACACAGTGTGGGAGAGAATGAAGAGAATGCACAGAGCTGGGGCTTGGGGACCCACGATGGCGGACCCCAAGGGGTTTAAATTAAGCAGATCGGGAGATTATCCTCAGAGCATTGACGAAGTTTAAGGAAGAATGGAAGAACCTGGTGCCACCCAAACTTTAACCTTCCTGAATTTCAGTTTCCTATCTATGAAATGGGGATAAGAATAGCACCTGCTGGACTTCCCTGGCGGCGCAGTGGTTAAGAATCCGCCTGCCAACGCAGGGGACACGGGTTCCAGCCCTGGTCTGGGAAGATCCCACATGCCGTGGAGCAACTAAGCCCGTGTGCCACAACTACTGAGCCTGTGCTCTAGAGCCCATGAGCCACAACTGCTGAGCCCGCGTGCCACAACTACTGCAGCCTGCATGCCTAGAGCCTGTGCTCCGCAACAAAGAGAAGCCACCGCAGTGAGAAGGCCGCACACCGCAACAAAGAGTAGCCCTCCCTTGCCGCAACTAGAGAAAGCCCGCGCACAGCAACAAAGACCCAATGCAGCCAATAAAGAAAGAAAAGAAAAAAAAGAATCCGCCTGCCAATGCAGAGACACAGGTTCGATCCCTGGTCTGGGAAGATCCCACATGCCGCAGAGCAACTAAGCCCATGCACCACAACTACTGAAGCCCGTGCACCGAGAGCCCATGCTCTGCAAGAAGAGAAACCACCGCAATGAGAAGCCGGCACCACCGCAAGGATAAGTAGCCCCTGCTCGCCACAACTAGAGAAAGCCCACGCGCAGCAACAAAGACCCAACACAGCCAAAAAAAAAAAAAAAAGACAATTGAATTAAGCCTCTAGGTCTAATTTATGGGAATTACAAGGGATAGACAAAGAATAAAACAGCCTCACAAGGGAATTCCCTGGCCGTCCAGTGGTTAGGACTTGGCACTTTCACTGCTGAGGGCCCGGGTTCAATCCCTGGTCGGGAAAATAAGATCCCACAAGCCGAGTGGCATGCCCCGTCCCCCGCCAAAAAAAAAGAAAAGAAAAAAAAACCAGCCTCATGAGGAGATAGGCAAATCCAGACTGTGAGACATCCTCCAAGCCGACTGACCTGTTTGCTCTAGAACATCAACGTTGTGAAAAATAAACAAAATTCTAATTAAAAGGGATTAGAAGAATATAATCTTTACTTGTAGTGCAAGAACCTTGATTTGATCCCTGTTAAGAAAAAAAGCTGCAAAAACTTCTTAGAACAATGAAGAAAATTAGAAATGGACTGAATATTAAATAATATCTTGGCATAAGTATGAATTTTCTTTGCTGTGATAAAAGTATCGCACTTATGTAATAAAACGTCCCTATTCTTAGGAAATGCTGAAGTATTTAGGGGTGAAGGGTCATGATGGATGTATGAAACTTTCAAATGTTTAAAAACAAATACGTATATATTCACACACATATATAAAGCACATATGGAAAAATGTTAACAATTGTTGAATATAGGTGTAAGGTTGTGGTGCTTTTAAAATATGTCCATAAAATCTTTGATGCTCCTACTTTCCAAAGGTGGAGCCTAATTCCCCTCCCCTTGAATGTGGGCTGGACTTGGTGACTCACTGTTTTTTTTTTTTTTTTTTTTTTTTTTTTTTGTGAATGGCAAAGAGGGTTGCTCTTTATTTGACTTTCTCAAAGGCTCCAGTATGCTCGGTAAAGTTTCAGCTCATTCTGGGATGGAAGGAAAGGAACAGTGCGGACTAAATGTAGCATAATGTGACAAATATGACATAATGCTTGTTCAGTGGTATCCTTTGTTTTCGCGGTTTGAGATAGAGAAAACTAATTAAGTGGCTGAATTTGGACAGGAATCCAGGTCTCTTAACTCTCCATCAAGAAAATAGTCTTTTTTTTCCTCACTATACAATACTATTTGGACAACAGAGAAAAAAGTTTTTTCCTAAGCCACGGAGACTTAAGTTTGGCAATGCGTCAAAATCATGATCCGATGTTAGATCTCAAAGCTGGAAGTAAGTTTTTGTTTTTTAGCTCTTTAATTTTTGAAATGGCAAGTTACCTTTATAGGTTGGGACAGTATCCAACTTCCCTTTTTTAACTTGTCTCTCC